>NC_064640.1:719708577-720329045 GCF_023864345.2 Schistocerca serialis cubense
ATTTAAACATTAAGATATGACATGAACTCCTTACAGACGTAAACGACCACTACGTTTCGTATATGACATAAGTAAAGCCAGCAGAAAATAATACTGGGGGCAATAACATAGTGTGTGTCCAATGGTTGGTTGTTTGATTTGGGGGAGGGGACCAAACAGCGAGGTCATCGGTCCCATCGGATTAGGGAAGGAAGTCAGCCGTGCTCTTTCCAAAGAGCCATCCCGACATTTTCCTGAAGTGATTTAGGAAAATCACGGAAAGCCTAAATCAGGATGGCCAGCAGCGGGTTTGAACAGTCGTCCTTCAGAATGCGAGTCCAGTGTGCTAACCACTGCGCCACCTCGTTCGGTTGTGTCCAATGAGGTACAAAAAACACAACAGGTAGGCTACACTAGCTTGCAAATTTTGCTGCGCACAGCAGTTCCATTCTGTACGATTGACGTCCAGGATTATCTTTACAGAGCCGGTACGTATAAGTATGAGCAACTTCCACCTTAGAGAAGATGTTCAAAGCGACCACGTTGCATTTGCAGACACTTCGTAACTCGCTGGATCATACTTTGCTGGACTCTTCGCGACACACCTGAATCCACCATTGCCGAAGCGGCTCGCTCGTGAGCTATTACATCGTGTACATCCATGGGTGGAGTAATATAAACTTGTTCCTTTAAGTTCCCCATAAATAGAAATCTTTTTGATTAAGGAGCGGAAACGTGGAAGCTAGAACATTGGGCCTCCATGACCAGTCCACTTCCCTGGAAACGCTTCACTTAAATAGTTACGCACATTCATTCCAAAGTGTGACGGTGTACCGTCATGCTGAAATCATAGCTGTCACTGAACACCAGCAGGTGGAACGTTTTCTAATGCGCCAGGCGAAGTATTGCAAAGAAACGTAAAATACAGGGCGCATTCAACTTGTCTGGCAATAGGTAAGAACCCAAAAGCACTCCTCCACGATTGCAGCCCACAAGTTTATGCCAAAGCGTTCCCGAAAGCCAAGTTCACCGGTGACATGTGGGCTGGGTTTCGACCAATAATAGCTGTTGAGGTGGTTGAAAATACCTTCACGAGTGACGCTAGATTCGTCAGTCCATATCACATTATTTATGAAATGTTCGATGTCTTTTACTTGGTGTAAAAATCATTCATAAAAGTACTTGTCGAATGCGATCTTCTGGCAGGTGGCGTTGAGCTGACGTGCAACTACACTCCTGGAAATGGAAAAAAGAACACATTGACACCGGTGTGTCTGACCCACCATACTTGCTCCGGACACTGCGAGAGGGCTGTACAAGCAATGATCACACGCACGGCACAGCGGACACACCAGGAACCGCGGTGTTGGCCGTCGAATGGCGCTAGCTGCGCTGCATTTGTGCACCGCCGCCGTCAGTGTCAGCCAGTTTGCCGTGGCATACGGAGCTCCATCGCAGTCTTTAACACTGGTAGCATGCCGCGACAGCGTGGACGTGAACCGTATGTGCAGTTGACGGACTTTGAGCGAGGGCGTATAGTGGGCATGCGGGAGGCCTGGTGGACGTACCGCCGAATTGCTCAACACGTGGGGCGTGAGGTCTCCACAGTACATCGATGTTGTCGCCAGTGGTCGGCGGAAGGTGCACGTGCCCGTCGACCTGGGACCGGACCGCAGCGACGCACGGATGCACGCCAAGACCGTAGGATCCTACGCAGTGCCGTAGGGGACCGCACCGCCACTTCCCAGCAAATTAGGGACACTGTTGCTCCTGGGGTATCGGCGAGGACCATTCGCAACCGTCTCCATGAAGCTGGGCTACGGTCCCGCACACCGTTAGGCCGTCTTCCGCTCACGCCCCAACATCGTGCAGCCCGCCTCCAGTGGTGTCGCGACAGGCGTGAATGGAGGGACGAATGGAGACGTGTCGTCTTCAGCGATGAGAGTCGCTTCTGCCTTGGTGCCAATGATGGTCGTATGCGTGTTTGGCGCCGTGCAGGTGAGCGCCACAATCAGGACTGCATACGACCGAGGCACACAGGGCCAACACCCGGCATCATGGTGTGGGGAGCGATCTCCTACACTGGCCGTACACCACTGGTGATCGTCGAGGGGACACTGAATAGTGCACGGTACATCCAAACCGTCATCGAACCCATCGTTCTACCATTCCTAGACCGGCAAGGGAACTTGCTGTTCCAACAGGACAATGCACGTCCGCATGTATTCCGTGCCACCCAACGTGCTCCAGAAGGTGTCAGTCAACTACCCTGGCCAGCAAGATCTCCGGATCTGTCCCCCATTGAGCATGTTTGGGACTGGATGAAGCGTCGTCTCACGCGGTCTGCACGTCCAGCACGAACGCTGGTCCAACTGAGGCGCCAGGTGGAAATGGCATGGCAAGCCGTTCCACAGGTCTACATCCAGCATCTCTACGATCGTCTCCATGGGAGAATAGCAGCCTGCATTGCTGCGAAAGGTGGATATACACTGTACTAGTGCCGACATTGTGCATGCTCTGTTGCCTGTGTCTATGTGCCTGTGGTTCTGTCAGTGTGATCATGTGATGTATCTGACCCCAGGAATGTGTCAATAAAGTTTCCCCTTCCTGGGACAATGAATGCACGGTGTTCTTATTTCAATTTCCAGGAGTGTATATGGATGCAATTCTTCATCGTGCAACACTACAACGACCAGTCTTTGAGATGTCTGGAACTGCCTTGCGTTATCACGCGTGCCGTCTGGTCCCGGCGGAGGTTCGAGTCCTCCCTCGGGCATGGGTTTGTGTGTTTGTCCTTAGGATAATTTAGGTTAAGTAGTGTGTAAGCTTAGGGACTGATGACCTTAGCAGTTAGGTCCCATAAGATTTCACACACATTTGAACAGCATCACGTGTGCTTCGCCGAGGTGATTGGTAAACAGCTTTAAGAATAGCGTCCTGTGCGTATGGAACATACACGTGTCTAATCTTTGGATGACCTGTGTCTATTAGATGTGGACGATAATTACCGGTTTCCTGAAGGCGTTACTCCAGCCGATGAAAAACATTCTTACCGGGATGATGCCTTTGGGGGTACCATGCAACATAGGCATCGGCAACAGCAGCAGCAGCTTGGTTATTTGATGCATGCAGCACCAAAAGCACATCGATCTATTCATCGTTTGTGTACTCCATCGGGAAGCTACCCTACATGATGGTACCAGATATGGCTGGTCTCTGGGCGGTTACTAGACACACACATGTAGTTTATTGGATCCCACTGTCATGTGACAGTGACAAGTGAAAAAATGATGTTCTGCTTATAAACGACGACAACTTCGCTGTTTTCAGTTCTGAGTGCATGGTGAGCACATAAAGATGCGTAGAAAATAGTGTCTCCCGCCAAGTATGAGGTCCTGGTGAGAAATTTCGCCAGATTTTACGCAGCCCACATTACAGAACTGTCATATGGTTCCTAGTTTGTGACAATTCTCGGTCGCGATCTGCAGGGGCAATGAAAATACTCCTCTGTGTTTCATCTCTGCTCACATTAACTACTGGCTATGAAGACAACGTTTTCGCAAAGACAACGAGCTATAGATGAGCGTAGAGAATTGGCGGGAAGCATAGGCGGCTGCCATCAATGACGAGGGTATTGAAAAGTTGGTACAACGCTACGACAAATGTCTAAGTCGGAGTAGTGAGTATGTAGAGCGGGGCTGGAAGCTGTAGCTAACTGTTGCAGATAAAATATTTCTCATTTTCAAAGTGGTTTCCATTTCGCGATCAATCGGAACTTACTTTCTGAATAGCCCTAGTATTTTGTGGATTAGCAATGAATATTCAGGCTTCTGTTCTTTTCCTACAAAGTTCGCGACTTAATCGCAGTGTAATGCTTATGACTATACAGCGAAGAGTGTCCGATTTGAAACAGAATGCGGCGTTCCTGTCACCGTCTTTTGATATTAAATTCCAATGACTACAGTTCGAAAGGTGTTCCTGCGAGGATGAAAGGAGAAGGAATTTTCAAGGGCGTCAAGAGCTTGCAACTGAAGGAATAGTTGATAAAACTGTAAATCCTAGCCTAACTTGGAATAATCACAAATAAATGAAGGAAATAAAAGGTAATAAAATAAAACTTGCTCTCTCACACACAGAAAATTTTGCTTTACTGAAATTTAGAATTTCTATCTTTTGACGAAAGAAAGTCACCGCCAAGAATTTCAGCATTTCACGCATTTCAGCGCAGACAGCGGAAACTGATTAACAAACCCATCAGTAACTAAACAGAGGTTCCGGGCAGCTGTATCGATAACACACTGCGTTTCACACGTGATCTAGTGAATACTCGAAGACTGTTTTGCCTGAGATCCTTAACGTTCTCGCCGATGATGAGGCACTTCTTTTTCGGGAGGAGCGTTGTTCAAATCCCCGTTCGTCTACTCGGATTTAAGTAACCACTGCTCATCTGAGTCAGGCAAGCAAAATCAGATGTCACGCTGTAACAAAGTGATGAAATGACGTACGACGTGATACCTGTCTTGCGAGAGGCTGATGAGAACGTCGAAAAACCATCGAGATGCAGAACGTAGCGCGTGGGAGCTAGTGTACAACTGGGATATACACAGCGGCACGTCACTAACACCTTTGGTCGCCAGCATTCCTGTACGTACACACACACACACACACACACACACACACACACACATACATACTAGGCCTATATATTTTTGTCTCTAATATTATTATCACAGCAACAAATTAATGGCGCTCTAAAGCTCGAGTGCTGACCACAGTTTTCGCAAAGTTTCCTTTCAGCTTTTACTAGTAATACCTAGTCAATTTTTCCCAACTGAGAAGCTCTTCTCTGGGATATGGCCGAAACAACCGAAGAGATCTACAATGGCCCAGCCCAAAGAATGATATCTTGAAACAAAAAGAGGACTAATAGTCAGTCCGCCAGTAACATGTATTAATCAGACATCATAAGTAGTTTATTCCTTTCACCGTGTTGCAGAACCGCGTCCTTCTACATATGGGTGCAATAAATTAATCCTACAAAAATTATTGCATCGATAAAGAAATTGTCGCATCCTGTCAGTCAATTAGAGAAACCCTAAGTTGTCAGTGACAATCAGAAGTTAGAAACGCATTAAGAGGGTGCTACTGTACGGGACGTCTACCGGTTTCATTAATTTTCGCTTTCCACCATGCGTCGTGATATAAAGTGCAATAAGACCAAAAGCAAAGACGTTAAATCAGTCCTTCCCCTCTGTGTGCCGATTAAGATAAGAAATCTAACCGAGAGAACTGAAACATTTCTGAGTACACTAGGTTAATTTTCCCCTCAATTTCGTTTATTTCAGTAAATTTATTAAGAAAGGTATTGCAAAGTTCCCTTAAATAGGTCTCTAGTGATTTCGCAATGGAAGTGATGTGATTTATGACCTTCGCATATCATTTTGAACCCATTATCAAGTGACTCAGTAGCGCGATACATATCAAGGTAAAACGCCAACTGCAGAACAAACAGCTCAAGAATTATCAAGATTATGTTGGCTCTCTCAGAAGCAAAAGATTTTCATTGTTCGTGAGCTACCCCCGACTAAGTGGTCCACAAGGAGATTCAGAAAAGTGTACATGGGGGAAGTAATACCATATCTCTGAGCTCCTGTCTTGTGACAGCTTCCATTACAATCCCTAAACATAACATGTGCCACAAACATAAACAAGCATCACTACATCTACGTCTATACACCATCAGCCATCTTGTGGTGTGTGGCGGAGGCTACTTTGTGTACCACTGTCACATTCCCCTTTTCCTGTTCCACTCGCGCGGAGAACGATTGCGGGTAAGCCTCCGCGTGAGCTCGAATCTCCCTCATTTTACCTTTATGGTCTTTTCGCGAGATATACAAAGGGGAAGCAATATGTCTGGTGATTCTTCTAATAACATACGCTTTGAGAACTACAACTGCAAACCACATCATGATACAGAACGCCTTTCTTGCAGTGTCTGCCACTGTAATTGGCTGTACATCACCGTGATGCTTTCGCACTCAGTAAATTAGCCTGTAATGAAACAAGGTGCTCGTCTTTGGATCTTCTCTGATTCCTCTAAGAAACCCATCTGGTAAGGGTCCCAGACTGACAAGCAATATTGAAGTATTGGACGAAAGGGGGCTCCATAAGCTACCTTCTTTGAGTTAGCTACATTTACGGATGATTCTTCCTATGATTCGAAGTCTGGAATCTGCCCTACCTGGATAAATTTTATGTGGCCTTTCCACTTTAAGTCGCTCTGTACGCGTACTCATTGATATTTTATGGATGCAACTCCTTCCACTGACTGTTCTGCAATCGTGTAATCATACGATAATGGTTCTTTCTGCTCTTTTATGCGCAACACGTTACATTTGCTTGTGTTAGAGGTCAACTGATATTACCTGCACCAAGGGGCGATCCTCTGCCGGCCTTACTGCATTTCGTTACAATTTTCTAGCGTTGCAACTACTGCATATGCAGGAACATTATCCGCGAAAAAACAGATGGAACTTCCAACGTTATCCACTAGGTCACTTACATACAGCATGTTAGGGGTGTAAGTGCAGATATTGTGGTCATTGCTACCTTAATTGATAGCTACTTCATTGTGTTAGTTGTTTTTTCTCTGCGTCTAACAGTCTTGCCGCAAACACGTCACATAATGAATACCTAAGGTTTAGTCATATTTGCACCAGCAATACGGTCAGTATAGACTAATCGCTTTGCGTCTGCGCATCCACACCTAACCTGCTGCTCAGGGGAAAATATGCAATAATGGCTTGCTCTTGCTACTTGGGCTTCGACGAACTAACCAACCTAAAAACATGCTACTCATAATAGCCATAATTATTAGCTTGCAAAAGAAGTAAATACTGCTGTAATGTTGCTCAGTACACCGTCCTCAGACACCAATAAAAATATCTGAACCTATCTCGTAACACTCTGTATGTTGTGAAAAGTAATGGTCCTATAAGACTCCCCTGGAGTATGCCCGATGTTACTTTTACTTGAGCACATTCTTCTCCATTGAGAATAACGTACTGTCTTTTATTTGCTGTCCGCAGCTCGTGGTCGTGCGGTAGCGTTCTCGCTTCCCGCGCCCGGGTTCCCGGGTTCCATTCCTGGTGGGGTCAGGGATTTTCTCTGCCTCGTGATGACTGGGTGTTGTGTGATGTCCTTAAGTTAGTTAGGTTTAAGTAGTTCTAGGGGACTGATGACCATAGATGTTAAGTCCCATAGTGCTCAGAGCCATTTTATTTGCTATAAATTCTTCAAAATGGTCTGACACTCGGTACAAAAAGACTTCATTCATTAGGCGGTACTATGGAACTGTGTCAATGGTCTGCCTGTAGTAAAGGAACGCAGTATCAACTTAGGAGCTGACAGCTTTGTGGTTTTCGTGGACGAGCGGAGCAAGTTGAACTTCACATGACCTTTGATTTAGAGCCATTACTGTCTCCTAAACAAGACAGTTTCAGTCTTCGGAAGGGTTATAATATGAGAGCATATCGCATGTTCCAAATTCTGACATTGGTTGATATCAGAGACACAGGCCTATTGTTTTGTATATCTGTTCGGCAATCCTTCTTGAAATTGCAAATGACTTGCACTTCCTTCCAAACATAAGGAATGCTTTGCTCCTCCAGCTACTTCCGGTACACTGCTGCTGGAAGGGGAGTAAGTTCTTTCGCATACGCCACGTAGAATCGCACTGGTATCTCGTCAGATCCAGTGGATTTTCGTTTGCTGAGCGATTTTAGTTTGTTATAAGACCGATTTTTACGATACATTCATATAATGCATATAAACTCATAATGACAGGCTCATTTGATTGGAACATTTCATCAACGTCGATGAACATGATAACATACAGTACTAGTGATTGTCAGCAATTGACTAATGTAACCTTACTCTTCTGTTACTCCTGATGCTGATTTGCATGCCTTGTATAAATGGGATGGTGTTGAAATTATTCTGGACGTTACATAAACACACGAACTGGTAGAAACTAGTAGCAGGCAAAGTTGCTCCAAGCTATTTTGTGAAAGGACATTCGAGGGAGGTGCTGGTAAATAGCCCGCGGGGCGGAAAGTGCTTTGTATTTGCTGTACCGGGGCATCCTAGGAGACCCTGTTGCAAAAGAGTTTACAACCCCAGAAAGATGGAGGAGGAGAAACGTTTTAGCAGAAGGAACTATTGTGCCTCAAATAAAAATAAAAAGGGGTAGACAAGTTCAGCTGTGCTGATGAGGGCCATCTTATTAGTCAAAGAGTGAAGTGGAGAGTGAAACGACATTTCCTTTGCAAAATGTTAGAACGCACGTTATTGGTTAACCAAAGAGGGGATAGCCCGGGGAATTGGATTAACATGTTCTAAAGAACAATTTGATCGGCCAGTGTTGAGAAGATGCAAAGCCCAGACAATATGAATACAGTAAGAGACGCAAAACGCAGCAGTGCGAGGTTACCTTGTAGAAAACATCGATCATAAATCACTTCATCAGAGACTTCACCTTCAACTTCCACATCGGAGTCTTCTCCAGTGACTACATCATCTGATGAGAGATGCTGCAGGTCAGCTGCCGACAGAGCTGATGTAGGAACATAGAAAAAGTTCTGGCTGATTTGCACTTTGCCGTTGGCGCGAGTCGTTGGTGCCCCAGCGTCTTAATTTGGCAAGGACTTCATCCTCCATCTGCAACTCTATAGTGAGACCGAGTCGCCACTGTGAAACAATATGCAGGGAAGCTAAAGGCACTTTATAACATTTCGACCAGTTGAAGCTTCACTTTGAAGACTTGCACTTTTAATTTAACGAACAGTCCGCTTTCAATTAAGACCATAGGTAAAATATTCAGAGTGTCTGGGTTACATATACAGTAATATAAAATGTAGTAAGTTGAGAGGTAATTGAAATATTTATTGACGGTGTGTTTCTGCTCGTGTGGTAATTCAAAATGTTCTTTTACACACCTAATAAACCCCGATATTAGCAACATTAGTGGAACGACAGACGTATGACTTCTCTCAAAGTGTTTGGAGTATCGCAGGCGTAACATGTGCGCTAGCAATCTTTTATGGACGTCATCGTGTAGTGTCGAACGAGGTAACTGTAACTGCCTACTTGGTTGTCGGATTGACTTACGAGGGCTTGGCTGGAAGAACGTACGGATTAATTCAAAAGGAGCCTCCGAAACTGCGTGCGTCACATGATGACTCGACATCCAAAGCAAACTCCCAGTTTCTTGGAGCCGGTTGTCATGTAAATGGAAACTCGTCAGTTGGTGGCTATCCATACTCATGTAGTACCAGTGACACGATACAATGCACACAGAACACCTTCCACTATGGAGTCCAGATGGCTACTGATTCGTGTTTAGGTTAACAAAGCGGTTACCTGCATGCACACGCGTTAACTACTCTCCAAAGCAAACACAGAAAAAATTTTGAGTTATAGTACTTGCAGAAACAAACCGCCAATAAATAACTCAATTACACCCCAATTTATTCAGTTTTATATTATTATACATATAGCCCGGACACCCTGCATTTCCGTCTGTAGTACTATTTTCCTTTCAGTTGACATCACGACAATCACTGGGCACTTCTCGATTGCAATTAATTTACCTGCGATATTATTAAGCCTTTCTTACCAATCCCATTGGTCAAATATGCCAAAATGTTTAATGTTTGTATTGACATTAATTGTCAACTGATTATGCATAATATTATCAGAATAAATCAAAGTAATTGCAATTATTTTCTCATTTCATAGTTGTAGGACTTTCAATTCATTATTTTGGAGCGCGATTAATTAACATATTTCGGAGACAGGGCTCACTTTCACATGTTTATCTAAACATTAATAACCCCAACTTAGCGACCTCTAGCTAGTTGGTTCTTTTCCTGTGGTCACTTATTTCGATATCTATCATTTTGACGTTCGTGCGACAATTTAAAGGATGTACCACAGTGCTATCTTTCTCAGTAAAACAGTTGTGACCAAAGACGTTTAGTATGTCGAACTTCTTTGTGTCAGGCAGCAGCAGCCGGCCGAGACAGACGCAGCAACAAGGAAGTAACCGATTTTGTGACTTTTACGAATTCCTAAATAGGAGCGAATTTTATAATATCATATGCATTCTTTAATAGTTTAGTTTCTTGAGTTTCTGCGTGTTAATTTAATATCGAATAGCCACAGTTCTCGCGTCTTCGTTTGCGTCGGAAAGTAAACCGATTTTGCGACATATTGCAAGTTCCCAATCAGGAGCGAATTATTTAGTTTCGCCTGAGTGCTGTGGTAGTTAGGTTTTTGAATCTCCGCGCATTTAATCTAATTTATTAGACACAGTTACAGTGTTTTCGTCAGTGTCTACAGTAGAGTTCCACAGCACATGCCGATAGTCCGTTTATTGGGGTAGTTTAATTTTCCACGATACTTTAGTATGGACAGGAAGTGTTGTTGTGTGCTGATGCCAGCCGAGTTGGTGACACTTCACTATCAGCTCCAGGCTGTGATGACTTCAGTTACACAGCTTGAGGCTGCACAATTGGGTACCACTGTTGTGGGCCGGCCACGGGGATCCAATGGACGTCCAGCACATCCAAGTCCTCCGATCGGTCCTCACCGGTGGCCAGCCCAGTTACTGCTCGCACTGACGTTGAGCCCTTAGCTGTGGTCGAGTGGGAGGTCGCCCCAGGGCGTAGCAGGCGGCAAAAGACTTCCCAGGAGGCCGCAAGTAAGGCCTCGCTGGTCTGTCTGACAAACAGGTTCCAAGTGCTGTCTGCAGTTGACACCGTTTAGGCCAGTTGCCATTGCCTGTCGTGTTTTAGAGGAAACCTCTCAGCCTGCAAGATCTGGACAATCACAGAGGGTGGGATTATTGATAGTTGGGAGCTCCATCGTTAGGCACTTTATGGGGACCATTATGGACATGGCTGCCCAGAAGGGAAATAAACCAATTTGCACTCCGTGTGCATACCGGGTGGAGTCATTGCAGATGGGGAACGGGTCCTCCCCGACGCCATGAAGAGCACAGAGTGCAGTCACCCGCAGATGGTGGCTCATGCCGGTACCAATCATGTGTGTAACTTTGGATCGGAAGAGATTCTTTCTGATTTCGAGTGTCAAACAGAAGTGTTAAAGGCTGCCAGTCTTGCATGAAAGCAGAGCTGACCATTTGCAACTTAGTCAATAGGAGTGATTGCGGATCTCTGGTACATAGCCGAGTGGAGGGTCTGAATCAGAGGATCAGACGGTTCTGCGACCGTGTAGGCTGCAGATTCCTCGAATTGCGCCAAAGGATGGCTGGGTTTCGGGTTCCGCTGAATAGGTCAGATGACCACAATACGCAGGAGGCGGCTACGTGGGTAGCAGGAGATGTTTGGCGTGGACTTGGCGGTTTTTTGGGTTAGAGGGCCCCAGGAAAGGGCTCCAGTTACAAAGGGTGCAGACCGAACATAGGAAGAAAGTAGATACAGGAACCGTCGGTATAACAGTTGTAAATTGTCGGAGCTGTGTTGGGAAAGTACCAGAGGTCCAAGCGCTAATAGAAAGCACTGATGCTCAAATTGTTATAGGAACTGAAAGCTGGCTAAAACCAGAGATAAACTCAGCCAAAATTTTTGCTAAGAACTTAACGATAGGCTAAACACGGTTCACGGTGGCGTGTTTGTTGCTGTTAGAAGTAGTTTAACTTGTGGCGAAATTGATGTAGATAGTTTCTGTGAGTTAGTATGGTAGAGATCGTTGTTGGCAACCGGAATAAAATAATAATTGGATCCTTTTACCGACCTCCCAATTCAGATGATACAATTGCTGAAAGCTTCAAAGAAAGCTTGAGTTTGATTTCAAACACGTACCCGACTCATACGATTATAGTTTGTGGTTACCTTAATTTACCCTCGAAAAGTTGACGTAAATGCATGTTTAATTCCGGAGGTACGCATAGAACATCATCCGAAATTGTGCTAAACGCATTCTCTGAAAATTATTTCGAGCAGTTAGTTCATGAGTCCACGCGAATAGTAAATGGTTGTGAAAACACAGCTGACCTCTTAGCAACAAATAATCCTGAGCTAATAAGGAGCATCAAAACGGATACAGGGATTAGTGTACACAGGGTTGTCGTAGGGAGACTGAATATTGTAATCCCTAAATCCTCCCGAAATAAACGAAAAATGTACCCATTCAAAACAGCAGATAATAATTCACTTAACGTCTTCCTCAGAGACAATCTCCACTCTCTCCAAATTAATAATATAAGTGTAGACCAGATGTGGCTTGAATTCAAAGAAATAGTGTCGACAGCGAATTGAGAGATTTATACCAAATAAATAAACAAACAAACGACGGAGCTGATCCTCCTTTGTACACAAAACGGGTCGGCACACTTGCAGAAACAACGAAAAAAACATGCTAAATTTAAACAGACACAAAAATCTCCAAGATTGGGGATCTTTTACAGAATCCTGAAATTTAGCGTGGACTTCAATACGAGATGCTTATAATAATTTCCACAACGAAACTTTGTCTCGAAACTTGGCAGAAAATCCAAGGAGATTCCGGTCGTATGTGAATTATGCTAGCGGTAAGACAAATGGCTCTGAACACTATGGGACTTAACATCTGAGGTCATTAGTCCCCTAGAACTTAGAACTACGTAAACCTAACTAACGTAAGGACATCAGACACATCCATGCCCGAAGCAGGATTCGAACCTGCGACCGTAGCGGTCGCGCGGTTCCAGACTGAAGTGCCTAGAACCGTTCGGCCACAGCGGCCGGCAGCGGCAAGAGACAACCAATGTCTTCTCTGGGCGATAACAATGGAGATACTATCGGAGACAGTGCTGCCAAAGCAGAGTTACAAAAGACAGCCTTCCGGAATTTAAAGATTAAAAACGATGTAACTCTAATTCACTTTCTAGTTATCTCCAACATGTTATATCGACAGAGGCCGTTGGTCCTCGTCTACTGTAATCTTTGACAGTAGTGTAGATTGCCACATCGAAATAGGACGCCGTTTCCACGGCAACCCTCGATGTATCTTTGCGAGTAGCAATTCCCTGTCGATTTAGCAACCTTTGGTGCATCTTTGCAGAATAGACGTTAGAGGGCAGCATACTTTTAACTGATCTTAAACCAAGTAACCTTTATAGTTTACATTTTATGACGAATAATCATTTATAATGATGTTACGATGTAATTTAACTATAATGTACTTTTTAATCTACTTCTTGTGTTTACTTAATCATAGACGTCTTTCTGATTGGCTAGCAATGATGTCACACTCAGGACGGTGGGCGTGACCAAGCCTATTTAATAACCGTTTCCTCCTTGTCCAATCAGCAGTTATTCCAGCGTCGAGCGTCGGCGCAACTTGCTTCACGGAGTCCACCCACCGTTCTGGGTATATTTATTTATTATTTCTATATTTACTTACTGTTATAATGATCCCCCTATCTGGTAATATGTTTTTTCAGAGTCTGAAGATGGTTCTTAAATAGAATCGAAACCGGTCACTCCAATAAAAATAAAAAGTTTAGATCAAGACTTTTTTAATCTTTAAATTTTAATTTTAAAGATCGCTGATAATGTTTTCAAAAATTTTATAGCTTTCCGAAATGCCTTCACAAAAGAAGACGAAGTATATATTCCAGAATTCGAATCGAAAACAGCTGCCAACATGAGTAATGTAGAAATAAATATCCTCGGAGTAGTAAAGTAACTTAAATTACTTAATAAAAGCAAGTCTTCTGGTCCAGACTGTACACCAATTAGGTTCCTGTCACAGTATGTTGATGCATTAGCTCCATACGTAATAATCATATACAACCGTTCGCTCGACGAAAGATCCGTACCCAAAGACTGGAAAGTTGCACAGGCCACACCAATATTCAAGAACGGTAGTAGGAGTAATCCACTTAATTACAGGCCCATATCATTAACCTCAATATGCAGCAGGATTTTGGAACATACATTGTGTTCGAACATTATGAATTATCTCGAAGAAACGGTGTATTGACACACAGTCAACATGGGTTTAGAAAACATCGTTCTTGTGAAACACAACCAGTTCTTTACTTGCATGAAATGTTGAGTGCTATTGACGAGGGATTTCAGATTGATTCCGTATTTCTGGATTTCCGGAAGGCTTTTAACACTCTGCCACACAAGTGGCTTGTAGTGAAATTGCGTGCTTATGGAATATCGTCTCAGTTATGTGATTGGATTCGTGATTTCCTGCCATAGAGGTCACAGTTCGTAGTAATTGACGAAAAGTCATCCAGTAAAATACAAATGATTTCTGGCGTTCCCCAAGGTAGTGTTATAGGCCCTTTGCTGTTCCTTATCTATATAAACGATTTGGGAGGTAATCTGGACAACCATCTTAGGTTGTTTGCAAATGACGGTGTCATTTATCGACAAGTAAAGTCATCAGAAGATCAAAACAAATTACAAAACGATTTAGAAAAGATATCTGTATGGTGCAAAAATTGGCAGTTGGCCCTAAATAAGAAAAAGTGTGAGGTCATGCACATGAGTGCTAAAAGGAATCCGTTAAACTTCGGTTACACGATAAATAAGTCAAATGTAAAGGCCGTAAATTCAGCTAAATATCTAGGAATTACGATTACGAACAACTTAAATTGGAAGGAACACACGGAAAATGTTGTGGGGAAGGCTAAACAAAGACTACATTTTATTGGCAGGACACTTTGAAAATGTAACAGATCTGCTAAGGGGACTGCCTACACTACGCTTGTCCGTCCTCTTTTAGAATACTGCTGCGCGGTGTGGGATCCCTACCAGATAAGACTGACGGAGTACAATGAAAAAGTTCAAAGGAGGGCAGCACGTTTGTATTATCGCGAAATATGGGAGAGAGTGTCACAAAAATGATACACAATCTGTGCTGGACAACATTAAAAGAAAGGCGTTTTCCGTTGCGGCGCAATACTGTCAGCAAATTCCAATCACCAACTTTCACCTCCGAATGCGAAAATATTTTGTTGACGGCGACCTACGTAGGGAGAAACGATCACCATGATAAAATAAGGGAAATCAGAGCTCGTACGGAAAGATATAGGAGTTCGTTCTTTCCGAGCGCTATACGAGGTTTGAATAATAGAGATCTGTGAATGTGGTTCGATGAACCCTCTGCCAGGCACTTAAATGTGTTTTGCAGAGTAGCCCTGTAGATGTAGATGTAGATTTCATCTTCCGTTTCTATGCCATTACAGCCACAGAGTGCCTGGAGAGATGGCTTTAATTCAGTTACAGATTTAACCTAAGATCAAAACTACTTAGGAATTTCTGTCAGGTCGGTAGATACAATTTTACTTTTGAATTCGTTGAAAGTTTCACGCACTCGTCTCTTTAGGCTAATTTGCCTTGCCTTGCCGTTCCTTGATGTCCTCGTCCGCCGCAAAGCAAATGGGTCTCAGCCACAGCGTTTACCGGAAACCCACCCACCAGACGCTGCGCGCTAACAGCTATCACCATCCTTCGCAGAAAAGTTATGTTCTGAAGACCTTAGTGATTCGAGCCGAAACCGTCTCAGATTCTGAAAACTTGCCGAAGAAAGTGAGCCACTTACGGAAAGTATTCAAGGAAAACGGCTGCAACACCGCCAGATTTCGCAAACTATCTTTCCGAAAATACGTAAGCAGAAAGACTCCAAGGAGGACTCGAAGAAGTTTGCACTCTTGCCGTTCTGTGGCTCCATAACAGGAAAGACAAGCCGGCTCCTAAAGAAGCATAAAATCGATTCGGTCTTCAGGACTCCAGCAAAAATTCGACAACTCTTGAGGCCTGTGAAAGACGACGTAGGCCTCATAACGCCAGGAGTGTATAAAATACCATGTAGGTGTGGACGGTTCTATATCGGACACACTGTGGGCACTATTGAACAGCGCTATGTACAACACGAGAGATGTTTTCATCTACGGAACCCAGAGAAATCAGCGGTAGTAGAGCATGCATTGGAAAACGGTCATCGTATTGCATTCGACGAGACATCTATTATCACACAGACTAACAGTTTTCGGGATAGCATAATAAGAGAAGCGATAGAAGTAAAAATTTGTGACAACACGCTCAATAAAGAAGGTGGCCTGCAGCTAAGCACAGAGCGGGACGAGGCCATCGGAAGGTTGAAGCGGGCGCAGCGGCCGCACAACGCAACCATTACCATATATGTTGCCGGAGCGAGTACCAGTGACGTCACGGAAGGCAGCGCGGCTATATAAGGACGGCAGCAGCAACCAGAAAACAGTCACCACTTGACAATGACCGAGGAGTATTCGGCCGAAAGCTCGTGGATTTTAAACCACTTGACGCGGCTGGAAGCCCGAGAAAGCTTTATTAGTACATATCGCAGTGAAACTATGGATTCCTGTAGTTATTCTTTTCATTCATTCCATGATAGGAAAAGGATAAGATAGAACTGTACTCTTACATTATACAGCTTACGCCACACACCGTATGGTGACGTGAAGAGCTCATATGCAGATGTAAGTATAGAGTAGACTGTAATGGGCAGGAGATTTGCGTGAATTTGTTTTAGGAAGCATCCAAGCATTCGTCTCAGTGGTATAGTGCTAATAGTGCAGAAATATTACGTAGCAGTTCCTTTGGCTGAAATTCCAAGTTACCTGTTTTTTATAATGTGGCGAAAGCATAAAATTCTGTTGGTTGTTATAGTCTGTCAAATAGTGGTGGTATCTACAGAGGAATGAGTTAAATTTGACACTCTCACTGTTCTAGGCATCAATAATAACAGCACGGATTTGTCCTACATGCACATTTTACAGTCATGCACAACAAAAAAGTTACACTCACGAACTTCACTTGCAACTCACGAGCTGTGGGTGGTAATAAAATTAGTTACAGGAAGTCTATCCAATTTGTCTGCTGGATACTTCCAGGTGATTCGGAGCTAATAATACTACACTACTCTTCTTGCTTCTAGAAAGGATGAAATTGGCACCAAACACGGAAGAGGAATGATCAGTGTCATAAATTTTTGGGCCAGATTTTCCTGGTTGACAAGGGGTGGTATTTTTTTTTTTTTTTTGCCAGAATTGTGCTTGCAAGGGTTTACAAATCAAAACTTAAGCCGGCCGCTGTGGCCGAACGGCTCTAGGCGCTTCAGTCCAGAACCCTGCTACGGTTGCAGGTTCGAATCCAACCTCGGCCATGGATGTGTGTTATGTCCTTAGGTTAGTTAGGTTTAGGTAGTTCTAAGTCTAGGGGACTGATGATCTCAGATGTTAAGTCCCATAGTGCTCACAGCCGTTTGAACCATTTTTTAAAATCAAAGCTAACAGATTGCGTCCATCCGACTGCACGCCAGTGTCGTGTTTTTAAATCCACATGTCTCTTCTGATGATAAATCTAGCATGGCTGTTTCACTTCAGGTAACTCACTAGGTCATACCGAGAAGAGCGGCATTGGTAATGATGTCGCACATCAGTGTCTCAACTCCTCTGTGTGAGTCTTAAATAACAAAACAACACTATGAATTACTGTTAATTCAGTCATCACAATGAAGTTTTAAAGTGAAATGTTATACGGAATTATCTTCGTTCGTAGTAAATATACTGAAGTACTATACTGTGTCAACCTTCGACCTTTAAATGTTTGTCGTTTTCTTTGCGTAGCAAGCTGTTAAGCAGTTGAAATGAATATTGTAATGTATTGAGAAAGCGAAAAGTGTAACCTAATTTATGTGTTGATGACACACCATTCCACACCAGCGATCGCTTTGAGTTGTGTTGCAGCTACTCCACATGCTTCAAATTGTAGCCAGATGAAACTGACCACACTGTTAAGGTGTACTGGGCAGCTGGAACTTTTATTTTTCCACGTATAAGCATGCGAACCTTTGTGATCAGATAGTCACAGACTTATTTATGCTTTTAGTGTTCCAGACTCGAAACCCAACGGTGCATCAAAGGAAGCTGCTCCATTGTCTACGCCCAGCGTAGAATGCAGCTACAGATCAGTAATTGTGCGTGCGCCACGTGCGTTGGAACAACAGCAGTCTTCAGAACGGTATGTCCTTTCTCAGTGTTGTAGGAAACTAAAATGGGCGATTAAAATTGGTTTCTGATTGTTCTAAATGATGTCATGAAAATAGAAAAGCACATACATAATACATTTGTGTGCTGTTCATGGTATTAGTGTAGAAACTGTATCTTTGAGCTGATTTAAGTAATTTCGGCATGTCTCTATTTTCATAAATGATTATTGACCAAATTACTGGAGAATTTTATTAATTCTGTAGTGTTTACGAAACAAGAAATTAAATTTTCACTGTTTAATGGAATGGAATCATCTTAATTCATCTATATCTACATAACTACTCTGCAATTCACAATTAAGTACCTGGCAAAGTGTTCTTCGAACCACTTTCAGACCATATCTCTACCGTTCCACTCTCTAACAGCGCATGAGAAAAATCGACACTTAAATCTTTCCGTACGAGCTCTGATTTCTCATCTCTTATTATGATGATCATTTCTCCCTGTGTAGGTTGGCGACAATATAATATTTTCGGATTCAGAGAAAAAATATTTGTGTGGCATTGTTGGCCGGGAGGCCACATCCGGGGTAGCTCGGTCGCCGGATTGCAAGTATTAATTCACTCGACGCTACGTTTGGCGACTTGCGTGTCGGTGATGACGATGAAAGGATGATCGGGAAAACACAACACCCAGTCCACAAGCGGAGAAAACTATTAAATCCGATAGCGAATCGAACCTGGGCCCGGTGCACTGTAGGCAAACACTTTACCACTCAGCTAAGCAGACGGATGCATTCTGAGAATAAAGTCAGTGATCGAAATTACGCAAAAAGGAAACGAACTGCCCTTTTTTGGACTTCGATGTCGTTTATGGTAAGAATCTCATACAGCACAGAAATACTTTAGCAGAGGACGGACAAGCGTAGTGTAGATAGTCTCTGTAATAGATCTATTGCATCTTCTAAGTATTCTGCCAATAAAACGTAATCTTTGGTTTGCCTTACTCACAACATTATCTACGTGATTGTTCCATTTTAAGATGTTCGTAGCTGTAATTCTTAAGTATTTAGTTGAACTGACAGCATTTAAATTTGTATGATTTATAGTGTAGGCGTAACCGAAATTAAACGGATTTCTTTTCGTACCAATACGGAAGACCTCACGCTGCTCCATATTTAGAGACAATTACCACATTCTATTTCACTTGATAATTTTCCAGCGATTAATATGTACTGTGAGCTTTCTGAGAGGAGATCACGAATCCAGTCGCACAACTGAAGCTATATTCCATAGGCACGCAGACAGTTCTTACATCTGTAGATTATTAGTAATATAATGACAACAGACTCACAATAATCAATTGTTCATAATAGTTGTCGCCGTTCAGAATATAAATTCTAATGTTTAATCCTGATTTAGTTCTTTACATTTGAATTATCTCTCTAAATCTTCTTGGCGTAATGAGTTGATAAGGAGGTGAAATGAATATTTTGATCTGTTGAGGCTGTAGTTTTTATAATGTGCTGGGCAGATGGGAATGATAGCTATAACCTAATACGTGTACTGACGAAACACCAATCTTCCCTAGCGATACTTCTGAGTTGTTTAGCAGATGCTCCACACACTTGAGCTTGTAGTCAGATGAAATTGATCACACTGCTAATGTGTCCCACTGTAACTACAATTTTTCGCCGTATAAAACTAAAGGCATAGAAAATAAAGAAGCATACAAGGTGTTTCAAGTTAATGGAACATAAGTTTTTGGTCAAGGGTTCTGTGTCTTACAAGCCCTGAAGTTCTGAGAATGAGTAAAAACATTGTACATTAATCATATTTCATTAAAGACTTGGCTGAATGAATAACTATGGTCAAGTGACACTGAAACGCTCTGAAGCGCCTTCATCCAGGGGCAAGTGGATGTTGCAAGTAAAAAGCGGTATAATGATCAGTATGTGCAGAACTGATAACAAGTTATTTCATTTAAGCGTGCTTTAAGACCTGCGTAGCTACGAAATAATATAGCGAAATTTTCTAGGTATCCTCCATTGCTGAAATCTAACAGCATTCACATTTTAATTCTCGTAAACCTTGGTATGAGCGTTTCTACTGTTAAAACAACCATCTCCCGAAAAGAAGGCCTTATACATGAATAATAAAACGAGTGCATGTGTAAGGCAGCATCACTAGAATTTTGATGAAGAGCGCACTGTACAAATTCGATACGAACTGCAACCTGCCTACACCTTCTCAAGTTGGTACAATGCAGTAACTTCCAAGCAGTCATGTGCCTGTGTCCACAGCAAGTGCCACATCGCATATGCTGGTTGATGGTTCCGTGTTAAATCCCTCTATAATGTATTCATCTGTCCAGTGTTCTCACATCACGACTACCATCTTCAGCAGGCTCAGGATGAAGACTCAGAGTATTTCAAAAACGTCGATAAAGTCTCTACCATTACCATAACATTTAGTCATATCATTGAGTTCAAACTATAAGTAGTTCGGATGCAGAACCTCAGACAGAACAGCAATGTTGGTAAGAGACGCTGAACCAAAAGTGTTGGATCGTCAGCATATCCAAACTAATTTATGCAGGTTTCAGATATGTCAGAAATATAATGGTTGAAAAATACAGGGGATAATACCGACCCCTAAGGGGTCTGTGCAGCTCCTGTTTGGCCTAAAACCTATTTGTTCTACACGCAGTTTCCCAGGATTCTTGTCTTCACATCCTGGAGAGCCGTCTTCAATGTGAAGTCCTGAGAAAATTGTGTACTTGCCGAAAAGCTTTTTGACTTTTGGGTCTTCAGGGAGTGGACCATTCTCTTTGCTATTTTGTCTGGTGCCACCGAGTAGCGTTCTCGAAATCTACAGCAAGCTCCAAGACTGAGCACTTGATTTCTTAAAATCAAACTCTGTTGTTGTTTTGATCCACTTCTCTCTTCTTGATTGATTCAATATTTGCATCAGTTCATCGGCTTGATCAGTATTGCGATCCACCATGTATGATTCTTAAAGTTCTTCGCCTTATTGGCCCCAGCATGGAATATAGTCCTTATAGTAACCCCTTGGTATGCATTTCTTTGGAGTCGAGATTACAACACCAACAAATCTGAAATAATTTTCGGGTGAAGCTGCTATCCGTCTTTTGAGTATGTTTGTCAGTTTGCCCTTTGAAAGTTGGAGGTTGGTCTAGGAATGAATCGTATAACTGGATTCTGGCACCCCACTTTCTAAATGACTGACTGGTGTCGGCTATTTGGAAAATCACCAGCAACTATTTTGAATATATTTAAAGGCTGGTTCTAAGACTTTTCTAATGAGAAGCAAATATCTGGGTTGTAATCCCTGCTCCATGTTGCACACCTGAATGTACCCTTATGTTTTGGATCAAAAATTAGGCTTAAACTGCTCTCTTCAGCCCATTGTGCAAGTGCAATTTCATTGTGATCACTGGTGTTATATTTCAACATTGCACGATGAGTGCTAAAATCGCCCATACAGGTAGCTGGGTGAGGGAGTGATGTTAAAACTTCAGGTGGCCATTGTACTTGTGATGGCTTATTTATATTTGTTGCTGTGATCTCTTCAACTTTTATGGTGATAATTTGGATTTCATTTTCAGTATTAACACCTAAGAAGCAGGTATTTTCTATATTACTACGAAGTTGCCTATCAATATACATGATGGTACATTGCACCAAGTATTTTGTATCCAGGTGCTGCGCCTCTTGATCGATGACTAACTACATTGCTGATATGTGTTTCAGCAATGTACACATTCATTTCTCTCAAGATTTTGGAGAGACTCTCATATTTTCTTTGTTGGAATATTCTGTATTGAGCTGACAAATGAGGAGACTATGTCCGATATTCGTTCTCATGTGGCTCTGAGAAGAACCATAGAGGTGTAAATTTGATTCCAAGTGTATTATAACCAGGAGATCTTAGTGGGATGATAGGTTTGCCTGCCAGATCACTGTTGCCCGTTTAACACAATCCAGGGGTCGTGTGTAGCGTTATTTTCTGAGGTTACACCTACACCCATGAGCAACAACTGACCACCATACTTTGATTACTTGGAAAAAGTCGGTAAAATTGCAACAATTTAACTCAAAATAGCAATTAATCTCTTGATTATTTACTATTTTAAGTTAATTTGCTGCAACTTTACCGATTTTTTCCGGATACTGAAACCTCTATTCTAAATGTGATGTTAACAAATTAAGTCAGCATATAGTTTAACAACAAATAGGCTCTCGCAAAGTCTTTAAATGTTAAAGAAATACTACAGGCAATATATAAACATATAAACTACTGTTAAGTCATCCCTACATTACTAGTGTGTCTGTCACATCACAGTGTATATACTAAAATGAGAGCATTCTCCTGTTGATAGAATTAATGTTGTCTCAGCATACTCAAGTAAATATTAACAAAATGTATGACGTAAGACACTAGTGTGCCATGTCATAGCAAAATTCTGTAAGCACAACAGTTTTATCAATTTTCAGGATCGTCGGCCAAATATGTGCATAAATATGGTATGCACAAGAATTAGCATGGTGCTACAAACACGCACAGAAGCCGCCAGCGATAAGTGAAACACATGTAGGGTAGGCTATGCTTCAGGCTCCCCCTACTTTGTGTTGATATTAGTAAAGCGACTGAACCAAACTGAGCAGCTAGCACTACACTAGCCCCCATCTTCCCTCCCAACAGTGTTAGGGAAATTTGCATTATTTAAACGACTAGATATTTCCCTACAGCTTTGTCCATACATGTATTCAACACACATCCTCCTCTCCCTCTCTATGCCCACCTCTTTCTCCCTCTAACTGTCCACCTCTTCCTCGCCCCTTCATCTGCCTATCTCCTCCTCCCAAATGTCTCTGTCTCTTCAGCTCCTCTTTCCACTTTGCATGTCCATTTCCTCCACCCCTCTCTCGCTTGGCACATCTTCTTCACCCCTCTCTCTGACCATATCCTCCTCCCCATTCTCTTTCCATCTCTGCCCCCTTTTCCTACTCCACCTGTCCACCACCCCTCTACACATTCCACCCGCCTCTTGCATCTCACCTTCCTCCCCAGTATCTGTCCATTTCCCCCTACCCTCACTATGTCCATGCCCCCTTCTATCCATCTCAACCTGTCCCCAGCCATGGTCATTGGCATATGTGGCCACTGCAGTTCAGTTCAGTAAAACAGGCCAATACTACACCCACAGCACCCCCATTATGCAGTGCATGCTGCACATCCAGCTCATATCAGGGCTTGACATGGAGGCTGCCCTTCAAAGTAGATTGATGTGGCAGGTTGATACTGTTTCCACACTATTGGAGCAAGGTGGTTATAAACCCCATAGTGTTGATACTAATTAAGCCTGCTGTTTCTATGCCAAATTTGGTAGAAATCGATCATTGGCTTTGGAGAAGATCCCAGACATACACACATACACTCTGTTTTATCTACACGCTCACAAAAAATTGCGTCACCAAAATAGAGTTGTGTGACATAAACGAAAATTCATAGGCATGTTTTTACATCCGGAAGACTGTGAAGGTGCAAATAAGGTTTGCTTTCAATACACGCTGTAACGGTCGTGAACGTTAATTACCTTTGAAAATAGACATGGTGAGTTGAAGTTTTTAAGAAAGCCTTTAAGGCGACAAAGACGCCATTATCAGCCCCTCACAGAGTTTGAATAAGGTCATGTAGTTGGGCTACCAGAACCTGGATGTTCCTTCTGCAGTACTGCTGAAAGATTTGGAGGTAATGTAGCCACTGTACATTGCTGCTGGCAGCGATACTCGCGAGAATGTACGGTCGCAAGAAGACGGAGCTCCGGATGGCCACGTGGCTCTACCGAAAGGGAGGACCATCGTGTTCGGCATATGACTCTGTGTCTACAGCAGCAGCATGAGCAACAGTTGCCACCAGAGTGAGACAAAGAACTCTTACAAATCGATAACTTCAAGGACAGCTCCGAGCCAGACGCCCTGTAGCGTGCATTCCACTGACCCCAAACCACTAATGGTAGAGACTTCAGTGGTGTCAAGAAAGAGCTCATTGGAAGGCAGGGTGGAGGTCAATTGTGTTTTCCTATGAAAGCTGGTTCTACCTCGATGCCAGTGATGGCCGTGTGTTGTTTAGAAGGCGGCCAGTTGAGGGTCTGCAACCAACCCCTCTGCATGCTACACACACACTGGACCTTCACTTGAAGTTACTGTCTGGGGTGCTATTTCGTATGACACCAGGAGCTCTCTCGTGCTTATTCCACGCGTCCTGACTGCTTATTTGTGCTTCAGTCCGGTGATTTGACATGCTGAGCTGCCACACATGAACAGTATTCCATGGGGTGTTTTCCTACAGATTAACGCTCGCTCACATACCGCTGTTGTAACCGAACGTGCTCTACAGAGCGTCGATACTTTGCCTTGGCCTTCTTGATCACCAGATCTGTCTCCAATTGAGCATATATGGGATATCATCGAACATTAACGTCCCTGTATTGACCGACCAAGTGCATGGAACTCCGTCCCACAAACTGTCATTCAGCACCAGTCCAACGCAATTCATGCACGTTTGAATGCTTGCATTCTACATTATGGCGGTTACATGGGTCATTAATGTATCAGAATTTCGCATTTGGAATGGCTTATCTCGTGCTTATATTGACCTGTTATCTTGCAATGTTAATCAAATGGTTCAAATGGTTCTGAGCACTATGGGACTTAACATCTGTGGTCATCAGTCCCCTAGAACTTAGAACTACTTAAACCTAACTAAGCTAAGGACATCACACACATCCATGCCCGAGGCAGGATTCGAACCTGCGACCGTAGCAGTCGCACGGTTCCGGACTGAGCGCCTGAACCGCTAGACCACTGCGGCCGGCCAATGTTAATCACTCAAATATGTTACCTAGACAATGGTATTCACGAAATTTCGTTACTCTAAAGTAATTAATTTTTTGGTGTTGTGACTTTTTTCCGTCAGTGTATAACAGAAACGCGGATGAGTCAAAACATTATGAGCACCTGTTTTATAGCGTCTTTGTCTGTCTTTGGAACGAAATACTTCATTGCTCATGCGTATCACGTATTTGACCGTTTGTTGGTAGGTTTGTGAAGGTATCTGGCATTAAATGTCTGCGCACGTCATTTAATTCCCGTAAATCACGTTCCGCTGATTTGCGTACGCGGTGATGGCGCTCTATAGCGATCCAGAAGGGTTCCATTAGATTTACATTAGGCGAATTTGGTCGCCGGGACATCATCGTGAGTTCACTATAAAGTTCCTCAAACCACTGCAGCACGGTTCAGGCTCCGAGACACGGACAATTATACTGCTTAAAGATGACATCGCCGTCGGGGAAAACAACAAACATGAAGAGTTGCAGGTGGTTCGCAGCTGTCAGCATGTCTTCTATTACTACCACAGGTCCCATGCATGCGCAGGATAATGTCTCTCATAGCATAATACTACTCCCACCAGCCTGCGTCCGTGGGCGCCGCAAGTTCCGAGCCGCCGTTCACCTTGATGACGGCCTTTCTGGAGACGACCATCGACGCAGTGTAGTGAAAATGTGAGTCACCCATACTGCAATAAAACTGACGATGTCGTTGGGTTAACATGCGAATCACCATTGTGCTCTTTTAGCAGAGGTCACCATCTATCCTACTTTACAGAGAAGACATGCATCCGAACCCCACTGTCTGCGAAGGGTCGTGGATGTCCAACTACTTAGCGCCTAGTGGTAGTTTCACTATCCTTCTACTTCCTTCCGTAGATGCTCAGGAGATTAGCACGTGAAAAGTCGACCACCTTCGCCGTTTTCGAGATACTCGTTCACAGGCTCTGGGTAATAATAATCTGCCCTTTTCAAAGACGCTTATCTCAGTGGATTTCTCCACTCGCAGCCCATATCTTCACTAGGGTGATCCCCCGTTCGTGTCTGCTTGCTTGCATACGTCCCTGCAACACAAACAGATGGCATCCAACGCCGCGGTGGGCAGTGGTCATAATGCTTTGGCTTATCAGCGTGTATGTGTAATAGTTTTGCAAACTACTGCCTGGTAGCTGGCAGAAAAGACACTGCTACTAAATCAGGAATTCAGAAAGCGCCACCCAGCCCATGTTGATAACAGCAAGCGAGTCCTAATCCACCAGCTCCCACGACTTCACCAGAGGAAAAATCTGTGGACGGATTTGCAGATAAGCATTCCTAACAGTTTAAACGCCAAACACTCCCCTTCCTTCTCCACTATCTCTCTGGACCAGTAGGGAACAAGCTCCCCCTCTTCACACCAGCATCCAGCTTTTAGTATTACAGTTTATGTGGAGGCGACGTTATTTTTGGTCAGCTAGAGCTCCCAGGAAGAATAAAGAATCACATAATTGCAATGAATCCACCACAACTAGATATTCAAACAAATAAACTTTGGCTACATACCAGATCTATATCAATGCTATATATTGTTGTTATTAATGCATGATGACGGAATGTAGGTTAAGAACATTTCTGTACGGACTACGAAGCTTGACCCTAAGTCAAGCATTCCAAAATACATACGAAATCCTTCGGCGTGTAATAAATCACGTAATTCATTTCTTAACAGCAAATGCCCACTTTCTAAGTAGCAAACCTACATTATCCCTGTACTATTAATATGTGACGTAGTAGTACTAAAGAAAACAGCGAAATAAACAGTCCAATGTACAAACATCTATCGTCTATCGCTGTTTACATTATTTTGAGTAATGGTTGTTTTTCACGAAAATGCGTGTAAATACCTGACGGAAGAAGTAACACGCATTGCAATACATAAAAGTAAGGCTATTTTACAAACCCTTGCACTAACGGGATTCCCTCGGCACCGGTAGCCACAGGTGTCTCGCACGAAGCCCAATTCACTCCGCCAAAGTCACACTCCGTTCGGGAGGGGGGGGGGGGGGGGAGGGGGAGGGGGGGGGGAAGCAGTGGACAATCGCCACGACCTCAACACACATACACACTGGTTGCTTGTAACTGCCAGGAAAACGTCTTACGCAAAACTGCTAAATGCGGAATCACCAATCTGTTTCACTCTAGTTAACGGTCCAGAATTCCTTACGCCGACATAAAGTGTTGCACCTGCCTCCAGCAGATAACTCTCATAAAAGATGACCGCCCGATAGTGATACCCACGCACTTAGAAAGATTTGCGTGCTATATGTAGCAGCCACCTACCACAGTATGAAGGTGACCATAAAAACATTCTAACTTATTTTTATAACAGAGCTCATGTATATCATTGAGACCGCATGTGAACTGCTGGATTTCCTCATGCAGTCTTATTAGCAGAAATTTGTCAGTATCCGGTGTTAAACAATATGCGATGATTAATAATAAATACGTACCTACATGTACTCGATACAACAAGGTCATCAGGTTTAAGGTGTTGGAATTTAAGATTTACCACGAGTTCTTCTACCCCGGTTCTTGTGTATCGTTTGGGTTCCTGCAATGTTCTATCGACGACAATGTCACTGAAGACGAAGCCAAAAATGCCCAATCAAAGTGTCAAGTTCAGCGCGTGATAATGCTGTGAAGACAAAGCGGTATGTAGGATGTTACTAAATCTCTATTTCGGTTTCCTGTAAGGTGGTAAAATCCTTACATATGATGATACCCTCTTACAGTTCCCACTCTGATGGGTAATTATTTTAGGGCACATACGTTTGAGATAGGTTGTGTGGTAATTGTGTACTATATCTCATAATCCAACTTGGTTAAAGTAAAGACTGATGAGCAAATCCCATGAACTGATGTATTTTTACATAACACACAACGAATAATGCCCTTTCAAATCCGAACAATTTCCGATAACGTGGTATGAAAATGGTATATATTTATTGATTAGATCGATTATGACCGGTAATCGTAGGTATTTTACGACACCATATTGACATTAGCATTGCTTGGTGAAGCTGTGACACACTTCCATATGTAATGTTATCTGTTGTAACGTCAGAGCAGCACCTAACACAAATCTATAACATTACGAACGAACCAATCAAGTTTTGTGATTTTTATCCATAGTGTCAATACACATTCTGATTTTTTTCAGGAGTCATGACCGGAAGTGGCGTCATGATGTCGCTTTGTAGGGCTAGAGCTATAGTTGCGTGCATGAATCTGCAATCCTGCAACTCAGCTTCTTGAACTTTGCTCTCGGTATGAATTTCTGCACTAGATGATGAGAAGCACAAACACATTCCCTCGTGAGAACAATTATTCTTTTGATTGGTAAATGGTTATATATGTTGCAACCCTTGGTCAAAACACCTGAAAATCCGAATCAGTACCCTAAACATGGTATGTGTGTGATAAACAATTATAGATTAGACCAATTCAGAGGGGTAAATATCGGCGACGCTTCACTTCCGGATCGCAGTGCACTGAAAATATAGAAAAAACGGAAGAAACGAAAAAACCGTGAAGAGTAGGGAAGAATTGTCAGAAATGGAAAAGGTGGAAAATATAGCAACTTCGGGACACGAAATGGAAATACAAGATATGTGTTTGTATACGTAGGGTGTAGTCGAAATTTGTGGCATAAGTACAAGGTCAAGGTGCCAGATAATATCTTGGACACTTTCCTAGAAAACTACAAGTTTTTGTACCAAGGACTAGAACTATTAGAATCATAGAACCATCTGCTTCTAAAATTACTGAAACATCTGCGCTGAAGGTTGAGAGAGCTCCTAGACCACTTGAAAAATAGGGGTTTATTATTTATACAGATGAGTAATCGAAATTTGCAGCATAAGCACTAGATACATGTATATGAATCATGATGTCACACTTATACGTTTAGAATTTAAAAAAATCATTATACAGATGGACAGAGATGCCGTATGTCTTTATTGTAGCCACTAGATATAGCAGAGGGTGGTGTGTCATCTCCCATATATGATTTCGTCTTTTCTCTCTGTCTCTAGAATGTACTGTACTTTAATCGTAGGAAGACAGTACATTCAAAGAACAGGGTGCAAGAAGCAATTATCATAAGCATGTTAGTTCTGTGTGTGCAAGAAAGCGGTAATGTTATTCCCAGTACACATTATACCTATAAAACATGACTATATCGTTAAGACTTGTGATGCAAGTATTATACAAAAGACGTTCTATGTATTTTTCAAATGTCCTATCTATATCTACAATGGTTTCCCAACTGGATAATACTATTGTGGTGTAAACCGGTACGCATCCAGTCGGTTGCTAAACCGCTAGCTCTTTACATAGAAATATAGGGAAAAGAGAAAATTTATGGTGTGTACTTAGTCCCCTTACCTCGAGTCATTTTAGTACTGTGGGATGTGATTTGCAAAATACCCTTTATATGGATTCTGAGTGCCTTGGTATTCTCTACAAGTATGTACGAGCTGCAAGTGATATGTATTTGGAATCTTAAATTATTGGGATTCAATTTAAAGTGGAATGATTCTGTAAATGAAACGTGATACACATGGATCACTTACTGTCGCTGCTACAGATAAAACAACGAGAAGTTCGTTGATAAGGGATGAAATAACACTGTGCACTACACAGATAGCACCGATGTTATCTACGTGTCTTAGATTAACAGTTAATACTATTTCCCGGCGTTCCTCTAACTTCTAAGCCATTTATGATAATTTAACCATTTTTTATGGCTGTTCTCTCTGGCAGTAGTATTGGTGGGAAATTTACTGCTTTCTACACGTACACAACTGACTCTTTTGTAGGGGGGTTAATGCACGTTAGGGAGAGATGGCCAGAGCTGTGGTCGGTGTGAATACTATTCAAATTACATCACTGCTGTATGTAAGATTAGGCCTGCCTATTTGGCAGAGCCTCATGTCAACGTTATCTGATGGCCTATGAGTGCTAATCGTCTTTCTATGGTTTCAGTATTTTACATTTTATCATTATGCACTATTATTTTTTTAAATAAACAAATAAACTCTTGCTATACAGTGGAACTGACAGACTTGAAAAAAATGAAGGGTTCGGTTTTATATTTTAACACCTTCATATAGATGATACTCATATGATCTGTAAGGGCCTTATTGTTATTAGATGGATGGCCAACAATATTTCAAACTCTCTCTACACCACACCATGGTTCATAATGCAGTTACTGCATACGACTGGACTGTGCTGTGTTTGACAGGTATTAATGCAAACTATTCTCACCCTGTCTATAGTTTTAATTAATTATTGTCGAAATCGGTACCTCAAACTCTTACTATTGGTGTACTCATATAATATCATGTTTTCTGAGAGGTTTAATGCAGAGGATGCATAAGTGTAAGTTACGTAAGAACTGAGAGCCAAAGTCTAGTGTGTCAGTAAAAATACTCATCTTAGTTCCACTTAAAATGGTGTCAAAATACTCGTCTTACTTCTATTTAAAATCATATTAAAGTCATCTCTACATTATATCGTCTCTCAATACAACAGCAAATTCCAACATTAACATTACCTCGTTCTTCAATATATTTACAGGGGTTGGGCTGTACTCTTCGCTTGGGAGTAGAATCTCATATTTTTATAGACTTTGGTTGTAATACGTTAACACTAGAATGACGGAGTTTCTGACATTCCTAAAATGGCGGAAAGGGGTCATTTTGACCCCACATAAAATATTTTCATATTTTACTTAAACAAGTACTTCATTTAGTGTTTGCTAATTCGTATTTTATATCTAGTAATCACAACAACTATTTACAATTATAAATAATAATTACTAATTTGTTTGAACAACAATGTAATATACAAATGTATTGTTGCTCCTGCTAACAAGTTTCTTAACTATAAATTTTAATTTATCGATTATACATACAACCTTCTAGACACATATAGTATATTTGGTCCATTTTACTCTCACATGTATTTTACAAATAGTTCTGTATTACTTTTCACTCAAGTTATTTGAAGCTGCTAGACGCACTTAGCACAGGTGATTTCTGTTTTATGCACACATTTTCAGCACGCGGCCTTCTGGCAATTTACACAGTTTTCGCTGGTCTTGTTGCCTTTGCAGAGGCTGATTTGGCGCTTCTCCGCTTTCTAGGTGATTTCAGTTCCATATCATCTTCCTTTGCCTGATGTTCGTGCTCTTTTGTTCCCTTGCGTTCATTTGTCAGTTGAAGTATGAACTTCTTCCTTTCCGTTTTCTTGATCGTTACTATGTTACAGATGATCTATGCATTTATTGCCGCCATGTCCAGTATGTTGTAGAACAGCTGCATTGGCCATCTACTACATGCAACCTTTGCAGTATATTTACGGGTCATTTGATCAACCACGTGCACCCCGTACTTTGTTGCACTCTAGAACCTTACGGTTTCAGGTTTTTTCTTTCCTTCCTTGCTCATTGCTACTTGAGCATGCAGCGTACTGAGAAGAATGACATTTTTATTCTTCTTTCCTTCTTATACAGTTAAGGTGCAGTCTGTGTTGCCTCTATTGTGCAGTATTGTGGTGGAGTCTATTTCAGCATTCGGTTTCCTTACTTCATTGGGAATTTCATGACGGATCTTGTTCATTGTACCAACTAATGAAGTTTTCTTTTCTTTGAGTTTTTTAACAAGTTGGAGAGACGTAAAGAATTTTTCTGTAGTCACATTTCTTCCCTGATTTACAAATGGCTTCATGAGACATAGGATGACGTACTCTCCAAGTGGTTGTTTCTCTCTAAGTGTGTCCTCTTTGTTGAGGTATGGGAAAGCAGTACATATATACTTTGCCGTTACATCAACAGCCAACCAGAATTTGAGACCATATTTGTCTGGTTTGTTCAACATGAACTGAGTAAACCTGCAGCTTGCTTTGCTTGGTAAGAGTTGCTCATCAATGATTATACTTTCTCCAGTGCGGTAAGAGCGAATACTGTTTTCAATTAACTTTCCCCAAATTTCAGATACAAGAGTGAATCTATTGGCTGCCAGGCGTTCAGCCCGGGCTGAATTTTCATCAAAACGGAGAAATCTGAGAAGCTCCTGAAATCTATTCCTTGGCATATGTCCTTGATAAAACCAGGCCCCCAAGAGTGCGACCAGAGATCATCCACAGATATACCTTTTGTGCAAAATACACCCAAAACATACATGATGGCTATCAGTTTCTCCAGTTCCTCAAGTGACACAGTCCAGTCATTGTTTTTTAGTACTTTTCGAGCGTTTGATTCTGTTTAGTTCTTCATGAGACGTAGCATTGCTTCATCAGAAATAATACGGAAGACACTGACGACAGAGCTGTCTACTCGTTAGCAAGCATAAGCAGTGGGACCTCCTCTTTCCTGTAGAACATTCACAGGTGACTTACTTCCACAAGATGAATAATTTCCAATCTCCCACACGGTTCCAACGCATGAAATCATCTTTGTAGACGCTTCCAACTGTACCTGCTGTGGTAAAAGAGGTGATGATTGACGTATATCAGTATCTGAATCCTCTTCCACTAATCGCCCCTCCTTCACAATGTGTTCATCTTCACTTGTGTCAGGTACATAATCGTCATCTTCAGCGGTGAAATCAATTTTCGATTCAACTTCGGAATTCTCTAAGAGATGTAATACTTCTTAATCAGGAAGTCCACGCTAACGATACATGCTCGAAAACATGTTTCACGGACAAAGACTGCCTCAGTGACACCACATTAGCTGTGGTGGACTGCAATGTGCACGTGCCAAGTTACAACAGTGAGGAGCAACTGCTCTGCCATTGTATTGTTGGATAATTTGCTTATATTCAGAAGAGAAATTACAGTGGGCTCAAATTGACCCTTTCCGCCGTTCTAGGTATTCTGAATGAAATGACAAGGAAAATTAAAACATTTTGTAAATACTAAAACATCTTCAGAAAGAGGAGAAAAAATTAGAAAAAGTCGCATAATTTCATTAACGAAGTAAATACTGGATATGACAACGAACGAAAAACGTATGATAGGGATCATTTTGGCCCCTCCCGCTGTTCTAGTATTAATAAATATATGCCCCTGAATTTCCTCCCTTAGTGTGCGTTTTGGTGTGTAGAGTAAAACCACACACACAAAGACCATAGGAATGTTGCTTTTCGTTGCTAGATCCACTTCCACAACTGACCCCATAGCCCTGGCATATCCATATCACAGTAAACACACTAGGCTAGAAGTTTACAATTGCATTGTAAGTCCAGTCAAATTTAGGAGATACGATCAGCTGAGCGCATGACGAAGTGTTGTAACCTTTGCCTTTACCCAGAGGTTGCTCTACTGGTACGAATAATTGTCGCTGTTGGGAGACTTCTGATCGAATTATTATGTTAAAATGCATTCCAGGGTATGTCATACACATGTACAAATACTAACACTGACTGACATGTGATTTGAAACACCTTCTGGAGTTAAATACACACACGTTGGTGGCCGACTTGTGTGGAAGTACACACATTCCAGTCAGTCAGGACCGATAATAGCTTATAAAAAATTTGCTCCGTATGTCTAATGTGGACATCAGTTACACAGACTACCAAACAGTGATGCGAACAGTTCTACTGTAGACTACATCTGGGGGAAATCTATGATGTGCATTTAAATGACCGTCTGTTCGTCATAAGCAAATTACATTTCAGAATTAGTATGGAATGCGTACACATTACAAGGCTGTTAGTTTAAGAAACATTTGTTAATGGCGGCAGACAGTGGATGACTGACTGTCAACCTACTAGGAAATCGATTCATCTGCTAAGTTCCTGGCGTCGGATTCTTGCTACTGAAACAAGATTGGGTAAAATGATGGCATTGAGAAACTTGCTCAGTATTTACGGTTATGCACTAGCGACTATGTGTGGGAAAGCTTCACCTACTCAGGGGATTTTGCTAGTGTTAAGATTATGGAAAAATTTAGTGACAGTCGTTAAATCCAGGCACGTAAATCTGAGAATGAAAAGAACAGCTACACATCTCTGTAACAACGGAGAGGCGTGACTGTCTTGATGGCTGACAGACAGAATTTGATCTTCCTGATACCTAAAGGAACTACTCTGTCGAGCAGAATTAAACCATTACTTAATACATCGTATATACATAGTTCTGCATCATGACGTCACCTCCAGAGATGACTCCTAAGGAATTAAAATATGCATTGACCGTGCAGAAAAAAAAATCGTGTAATGTGACTGGCTGGTTCATAGTGTTTTTGATTCGTATATTAGATGCTGCTTGCCTACTGCCCTGCCAATACAAACATGAAAACACGAGAAAGATGGAAGGATGATTCATGGTAAAATCTGATGATTTTAGTGTAGTAAATGAAAGGATGTGGAATGTTACATGCATCGTTACGTATCAAAACAGTCAGCCACAGTTACATACTACCTGTGTGATACACATAACTAGAGACCGGATTATATGCATCATAAAAAACTTAAAATATTCATGCAAATATGCATGAAAATGTTTAAAATGCATGAAAAGTGTCGAAATATGCAATATCAAATAATTGAAAAAAATGGTAGTTACTGCGTGCATTATATCTCAAAGTCGAACCTGTGCATATCAGTGAGCGCCGGCCACGCGAAAAATCGGTACATTTAGAACGCTGATATGATTTTGTGAACACTTTCTGGTAGAGGCTAGGAAGGGGGCCGTTCTGGGACGATTTTCTAAAAATTTGCAAAATGGGGACGCATACCGTACTTCAAGAATTGTTCTTTATTTGCTGTTATTGTCGGTAACAACCGGGTGCGATGCGAGTGAGTCGCAGCGAAACAATTGATATGTACGGAACTAACTTCAAGATACATCTCACGCGGAGGCGCACGCTCAAAAACTTCTTAATATTTTATTTAAGAAACAACATACAATCACGAATTTTTTTGAACAGCATTAACTTTTAATTAATCCTATTGGACCAAAGCATCATTTACAATTTATTTTATATTTTTCTATTATTGTAAACATAAACGACCAACTATTGTTCCAAATGTTCGATATTAAGATTGTGTCTTCGATAACTCAAAACATTTTTATAAGCAGAAAAGCACTGTTCTACATCAACTAAGGTAACTAGGGACTATTTGATTTTTGGTGATATGTTGGCAGTTGTTGTATCTGGTAAAGGTTCATCCGTCCCATTAATAAAACTATTAAAGCCGGGTTATTGTTTAAAATGTTTTCAAACTTTTCTTTAATTTTTCTTGGGAATACCTCCGGCAATGAGGAGTTCACTAGAATAATTTTATTCAATAACTGAATAGATTCATTCAACGTCAAATCTTGAGTTTCAAGCTTTTTAATACTTGCAGGTATATGAGAAAAATGAGTACTGACCACAGCAATGTCTTTTTTAATACAGGAATCATTAAAAGCTTTCTTGGACTGGCAAACTGCCGAAGCCTCTGCACTATCGAAGTCGTTCACTGTCCCTCTAATGATCTCGAAATGTTCACTGTAAAACAACACAGCCACGACCCACGTACCCCAACGAGTTACCAGTGGGTCTTGAGGTAAAGGCACATCTGGTAGTTTTGCTTTCTAGGTCTTGATGCGAGCAGAAGCCTTTAGAAACACTTTATTTGTGGATGAAATCAGTTTATTTACATTCACAACCGTGGAACGTACTTATCTAGCAAGGCGATATACTCCATGAACAAAGCACTTCAGATGAATCGAATTGGGATAAAATACTTGGAGAGCTTTTCCTGCTTTGATTATATAGGGAGCAGCATCTGAAATAAACATAAACATCCTTTCAGCCACAGAAGATTATGGTAATATTTCTCTAATACCCTCATAAAAAATCTGGCGCTCGTAGAATGATTTACTTTTTCAAGTTATTTGCAGGCCGTTAAATTGGAAGGAAAAGGGCTCACCGCTGGTCAGTACATAAGCGCACCAGATGATGGCAACATGGTCGATTGCCGAAATATTGTGTCCTATGCACACTCATACCAGGCTGTTCACCCGAGATTTACTTCGTCATAAAATACGCCTGGAGAAAATGAAGAATCACAATTAAATTTGCAATGTAACGGTCACAAGTCTTTTTAGTTTCGTCAACTAAAATCCAGATAATGCTGTCCTTGAGTTCATTGCGTATTTCTTCGAGAACATTTACGTAAGCTGTCGGTATGTAATTTTTATGCAATGTTGATGCATCTGGTATATTTTGATTTAAGCAACATTTGCGCAGGAAGCCGTTGAGGATAGGGTTTGTAAGTTTTTGTAGAGGAATATTGCTTGCAATGAATGCTTCACAAAGATGCAGGTTAAACCGACGTTTTTGGTTACCTCGGGACAAAACCCTGCTACTGCAACTTGCTGTTGTCAGAAGTTGTTGTCGTGGTGCTCTCTTCTCCATTCTGGCGACGTGAAGACTTGTCTTGACATGCTGGTCTATTTCAAACTTTTTTTTTTTGGACGAAACGTTTTTCTCGCAAACTCGACAATATAAAACATTCTGTTACATGTAAATGTTCCAGGGTGGTCAGCTATCCACGGAACGACGTTTCTTTTTTCAGGCAGCATGGCGCACAACACGTTACACAGTACACGTCGTAAACACGTTCAACTGTGTACAAGTAAACAGAAAGCTAAACTGAAACAATGGACCTGCGACTAAAAGCCTGCGTAGTTTAGTTCAATTGTTGCCAACGCGTGCGGTGTGACAGCGGAGGGGAGTAGAGTAACGGCGTGAGCGGGCGCAGGAGTTTTGACTCAGTCTGCCTGTTAGTGTTCCTCTTTTGCAGTGATTTCGCTAGTTAGTGGCCTCTCGGTTAGCAATTGCACGCAGTTCTAGGTCGCGGTCAATCTGTAAGACATCAAAACTGGATCAGCTAGAGACCGCTCGTCTGAATTTTTAAAATATTGCAAACATAGAGCGAAAATATGCATCGTCATTAGTTTTTAGTTAAAATACGCAATAACCGGTGAAATGGAGCCAAATATGCAAATTCATATGCAACATGCAAATACACACGCAACATTTAAATGCATATAATCCTGTCTCTACACATAACAGTATCCACTGCTATCTAGAAGTGATGCAACACCCGATGTTTACCACGCCTGTATCGACCTAATCAATAATTATTTATCACTTGCCTACTACGTGTCGGGAACTGGTTTGGATTTTCAGGTGCTTTGACTAAGTACATGCGACATATAAGCATTCACCAACCAAACGCATAATTAATCTCAAGAGAGGAAGTGAAGAGTTTTCTGATTCTCACCTTACGGTGGAAAAATCCGTATGGCGAGCAAAGTTCAAGAAGTTTTAAAGACGCGATGGAGACTGAATTGTAAGATTACAGACTCGTGCACACTGCGATATCTCTAACACTACAACGCGACATTATGATGCCACTACCGGTCATAGCTCCTGAAAAAAAAAAAAAAAAGTTACAGTATGTATTGACACTAAAGATAAAAGTAGCTTAACATGACTGGTTGGTTCGTGATATTTTCGGATTGTTTTAGGCGCTTCTCCAAACAACAAAAGATAACAATATATCAGGAAGTGTTTCACAGCTTCATCGCACTGTGCTAACATCAATATGATGAAGTAAAATACCCATGATTACCCTCTATGATCGGTCTAATCCATAATTATTTACCACTTACATACCACCTATCGGGAAATTTTTCCTATTTGATAGTGCACTAGTCACTGAGTGTTACCTAAAAATACTTCAGGCTACAGGGTTAACTCGTCAAACTTACACTCTGAGCAGGTTGGATTATTATATATGTTACACAATTGAATACCTGCCGGCAAAAACGTTGAAAACCTCAAAATACAAATTGTACAGGAGGCGCGAAAAACCATTACCTATGCAACAGGTTCCGAATTCCGTTTGTGTTTCTTCGCATTCCTCTTCCATTCACTATACTTAATTTTCCGTTTCCGGCCCCTATTTATATCTTCGCACATGCTCTGACTTAACGTCACACAACGTTCCTGCTCCATGTTTACAACGTTTCTGCATCTGAGCGCCTCACGACAAATAGGAAACAAACGAAAAATGGCGCTTAATGTACATTTTTGCCAACATAACTTCATACACGCCTTACTCTTGGCACATACAATGTTTGTACGTGACAAACCGGTTTCTTAGAAAAGTGAGGGTTACAAAGTTTTTGCCGGCAGGTATTCAATTATCGCACTATCTCTCTTAGACGTACGTTCCCTAAAAAAATTATGCAGCAGAGTTCGAGGTGTAAGAGGATGCTATAACCTGCGAGGATAACGAACACCTTCCAAACGCACAGCTACATTTGGCACCTAACAAGAGAACAAAAAATATAAAGGTTATATCTTACATACAGACTTCTCCTCTCGCTAGCGCCAGGCACTGAACCTGACTCTTATTTTATTGTATAGAGTACATGGAAAATTTGGAAATTTGTGGTAAGTTCCTATGGGACCAAACCGCTGAGGTCATCGGTCCCCAGGCTTACACACTGCCTAATCCAACTTAAACTAACTTACGCTAAGGACAACACGCACACCCATGCCCGAGGGATGACTCGAACTTCGACGACGGGGAGAGCCGAACGAACCGTGGCAAGGCGGCCCAGACCGCGCGGCGGAGGACATGTAGTATGTATTTGTTACTAAATATCGCATTTTTTAAACACAGGACATCTACGTATTCCTGATAATAAGACTGTATAGGCAAATCCAGCAGCTCACGGAAAAAAGAATACTGGGCCGTTTGCTGTAGCGGCTGCAGTGATTCTGCATCAGGCGACCACTGCGTATATGCGTTGAGGCAACGGCGGTTCTCTTCTCTCTCTCTCTCTCTCTCTCTCTCACCGCCACCGCTACCCAACCTCTGTGATGAACATATACACGTTATGGATATAGTATCTGTTCGTTCGCACATGTCCGGAAGAACAGATACCATTGATGACCTGCAGCCGTCTAGAACGAAATTAGAATTTTATAAATACCTTCAGCTGCTAACGGGCGTTGGTATATATAATCGGGGACAGGTGAAAATGTGTGCCCCGACCGGGACTCGAACCACGGATCTCCTGCTTACATGGGAGACGCTCTATCCATCTGAGCCACCGAGGGCACTGCTTCCGAAAGAACAGACACCATATCAATATCGTTCTGGCAATACCGGCCATGAGCTTCTTCTGTGCGGATGCACACATATTCCCACATATTCCCCGAGCTCTTGCCGGACTTGGTAACAATGTCTTCCACAAATAATGAGTGTGTTGGGGTGGGACACTAGGACTGTAGTGTGTGGGACATACAAGGTGGGAATGAGGGTCTCGCGGGAGGCGTGCGCGAGATAGTCCTTGCAGTGGCATTATCCTCTGTGCCCTCGGTGTCTCAGATGGACAGCCGTCACGGTAGTTCAGCGTGTTCTGTCAGAGGGTGAGCTGCCCTCTGTAAGAAAAGAAGCGGAGTGAGTGGATCAATAACGAGCTTCAACGGGCGTCAGGGGACGTCCGCCACGAACAATTGCAACGAAATGTAACGAACAAAATGCAAAATGATATTTCAAAAAAAAAAAAAAAAAATGGATAGAGCGTCTGCCATGTAAGAAGGATATCCCGGTTTCGAGTCCCGGTCGGGGCACACATTTTCACCTGTCCCCGTTGATATACCGGTACATCAACGTCCGTCAGCAGCCCAAGGTATTTATGTATGAGGGCAGTTCAATAAGTAATGCAACACATTTTTTTTTCTGAAACAGGGGTTGTTTTATTCAGCATTGAAATACACCAGGTTATTCCCCAATCTTTTAGCTACACAACACTATATTTCAACGTAATCTCCATTCAATGCTACGGCCTTACGCCACCTTGAAATGAGGGCCTGTATGCCTGCATGGTACCATTCCACTGGTCGATGTCGGAGCCAACGTCGTACTGCATCAATAACTTCTTCGTCATCCGCGTACTGCCTCCCACGGATTGTGTCCTTCATTGGGCCAAACATATGGAAATCCGACGGTGCGAGATCAGGGCTGTAGGGTGCATGAGGAAGAACAGTCCACTGAAGTTTTGTGAGCTCCTCTCGGGTGCGAAGACTTGTGTGAGGTCTTGCGTTGTCATGAAGAAGGAGAAGTTCGTTCAGATTTTTGTGCCTACGAACACGCTGAAGTCGTTTCTTCAATTTCTGAAGAGTAGCACAATACACTTCAGAGTTGATCGTTTGACCATGGGGAAGGACATCGAACAGAATAACCCCTTCAGCGTCCCAGAAGACTGTAACCATGACTTTCCCAGCTGAGGGTATGGCTTTAAACTTTTTCTTGGTAGGGGAGTGGGTGTGGCGCAACTCCATTGATTGCCGTTTTGTTTCAGGTTCGAAGTGATGAACCCATGTTTCATCGCCTGTAACAATCTTTGACAAGAAATTGTCACCCTCAGCCACATGACGAGCAAGCAATTCCGCACAGATGGTTCTCCTTTGCTCTTTATGGTGTTCGGTTAGACAACAAGGGACCCAGCGGGAACAAACCTTTGAATATCCCAACTGGTGAACAATTGTGACAGCACTACCAACAGAGATGTCAAGTTGAGCACTGAGTTGTTTGATGGTGATCCGTCGATCATCTCGAACGAGTGTGTTCGCACGCTCCGCCATTGCAGGAGCCACAGCTGTGCACGGCCGGCCCGCACGCGGGAGATCAGACAGTCTTGCTTGACCTTGCGGCGATGATGACACACGCTTTGCCCAACGACTCACTGTGCTTTTGTCCACTGCCAGATCACCGTAGACATTCTGCAAGCGCCTATGAATATCTGAGATGCCCTGGTTTTCCGCCAAAAGAAACTCGATCACTGCCCGTTGTTTGCAACGCACATCCGTTACAGACGCCATTTTAACAGCTCCGTACAGCGCTGCCACCTCTCCGAAGACAATGAAACTATACAAGACGAAGCGGGAATGTTTGAAAATATTCCACAAGAAATTTCCGGTTTTTTCAACCAAAATTGGCCGAGAAAAAACTGCCCTCGTAATTCTAAAACACACGTGTGTCACTGTGACAGAGAGCACGGGGCAGTGCACGAAACAGCAGCAGCTAATGGGGCGAGATTGTCGTAGCAGTACAGGGGTTTCGTGAATAATATTTGTTTTATTTACTGCAGAGTGTGTTTCTCGTTCAACCAACTATTTACAGGCATTTTCTTGAAAAAAAAAAGTTGGAGATAATTTTTCAAAACAATTTAAATAGCGATACGTGTTTGCATAATGTATGAATTATGCTATTGTGTTTTTTAGGACTACGACACAGTACAGAGATAATGTAAGCTCGGTATTTAGTAAATGAGTATTTGTTATTAAATACTGCATTACGTAATATATTAAACATTCAAGTTTCTCAAATGTGTTTTGGAGCGTTTGATGTGTGTACAGAAAACATTGTGACAACGTCAAATTATAGTATTTGCCGTTTTTAACACATGCTACGTCATCAAGCATTAATAATAATAATAATTATTATTATTATTATTGTTATTTATAAGAATGAAATTGATTTGATACGTATCGAAAGTTTATTTGTTGAAATATAGTTTTGTGGCACAATAATTGTAATTACTTGTCTTTTTATTCCGCCTAGGAGCTCTAGCAGACCAAAAATAACGTCGCACCCACATAAGCTGTAGTATTAAAAGTGGTGTGCTTAGGGGAGGAGGGAGAGATTGTACCCTGTTGGTCCAGAGAGAAAGGGATGAGGGGAGGGGAGTGCTAGCCGCTTAAACTGTTAGCAACTCTTATCTGAAAAGCTGTCCACAGATTTCCGCTGGCGATGCCTGATCCCTGATTTAGTAGCAGTGCCTTTTCTGTTGTCAAACCGGCTAGTAGCATGGAAAGCTATCTCTGGCAGCTCCTGTGCGTATGTGTAGCACTGTGCTAATTCTTATGCATACCGTATTTATGTGTCTCTTAGGGCGACGAGTTGGAAATCTGTAAAATGGTAGTGCTTACAGAATTTTGCTATGACATCACACACTAGTGTCTTGCGTCATGCATTTTGTTAACATTTACCGGAACATGCTGTGACGTCATTATTTCTATCAACAAGAGAACACATTCGTCTTAATACGTAGGCCTACTGTGTGATGTCATTCTCACACTAGTAATGTAGGGAGGACTTAGCAGGAGAATATTTGTTTACATATCGCGCTGTGGTAGTTGTTTAACATTTGAAGACTTCAGAAGAGCGTTTTTGTTGTTAACCCATGCGCTGCCGTAATTTGTTAACATCGCATCTAAGACAGAGAGATCCGTGTTTCGAAAAAATCGGCAACAAATTATCTCAAAATAGCAATGAATTATGAAATTACTTACACATCTTATTCTGCGTGGAGGTGGTGGCTGAATTCTGCTGACACCTTGAATGACGAAATTTGGGTAATTGGAATAATAATAATAAAATTAATTTGTTATTTATAACAGTTACCCACGCACTACTTCTCTCCCTACAGAGCTCATACTTCGAATGGCGTATTCACATAAGGTATTTCGAATAACAATAAAAGAAATTTGTTATTATTTAGAACAAATGACCACACCCAGGTCTTCTGCCTATGGATACATGATCTAAACTGAAGAAAGTCATAAAATTCTAATAATAATATATTTAATTTATAATTATTTACAACAAATACCCAGCACCCTTCCTCAAACAAACCTGAAGCCCTCCCTATGTTCCACAAAACTCGAAAGATTGCACCTACGCAGTTGAACTAGTTACAAAGGATGAGGATGGGAGGGTGAGCTTGATTCCTGTTGGGTAAGGGGAAGGCAAGAGTTTCCTGCCATTTTACGGCATCCACATTTGGCTGAGAAACATAGGGGTTTCTCACCAATTTTTACTCAAACAAATGTGTGACGACCATGTGACCAGTATCGAGCTAAGTTTTGACCTTGAATATACCACGTACAATTGCCCTAGGTATGAGGGTACAGTGAGGGTTACCCTAGGTGAACTTGAATGTATCTCCCACTATTTCCGGTAATTCCATGGGGGGAGTGACTATGAATATGAGTACCTCAAGTGTGTTACTTAACATTACATTTGAAGCCGTATCACAGACATTCAGATAAGATCATTATCTTGGCTAGAGCAGGTACAACATACCAACTACTTCGGTGAACTTCCCTTTGGAAGACACCCTATTCCTAGGTATATGTCTGCCACCTGAAAGCGGGCTTCCAGACTGCCCGTTCTGTGGCCTATCCTTTTCTTCTTCAGATACATTCAGTGCATTAAATAAGGGAACATGTAACTAGATAGTTAGATTAAAACTATGAAGTGAAATGAGTGTTATTGGTTGCTCCTCTCAGTCACTGTCATTACCCATGATACTTACAAATCAATCACAAGGTACATGCATTTCACCAGAAAATGGCTTTCTTGACTGCCTGTTCTATGTCAAATCCATTTATTCTTTAGAGAGACACAATGCTTCAAATAAACAAAAACATGTAACTAGACGTATTTAAATTATGAAATGAAATGGGTGTCAGTAGCTTGGTCCTCTAGTCATTATCATTACCCATGATACTAACGAACAGATCCCAAGGTACATCCATACCACATGCAAATGTCTTACCTTACCTATTCTGTGGTTCATCCATATCTTCTGCTGAGACATGCAGCTCAGTAAATAAAGAAACATGTAATTAGATAGGTAGAGTAATATTACCCACGATAATAACAAACAGGTTCCTAGGTACATGCGTCCCACCAGTTACTGGATTTCCAGGCTGCCTGCTTTGTGGCTCATCCAGCTCTCATTGTGAGACATGCTACACTTGAAATAAGGAAACATGTAACTTGATAGTTAGATTCAAATTATTAAATGAGATGGTTGTCACTGGCTTAATCCTTGCAATCATTAACATTATTCATGATAATAACAATTACATCCCTAGGTACATGCAATCCACTTTCAGCTGTCTTTCTAGATTGCCTGTTCTATGGCTCATCCATTTCTTCTTTGAGGACATGCAACTCATGAAATAAAGAGCACATAACAAGATAGATTAAAATTATGAAATGAGATGGGTGTCAGTGGCTTGACCCTCATAATGATTGTCACTACCCATGGTACTAAGGAATTAAACTTGCTCATGAGTCAATTTATGACAAACAAGCAAAGATGCAAATAAGGTCAACCACTGATTTTTGTGATTTTGGCATAGAGCATGTGGCATTCGTATACCCAATTCTTGAACCTTCCTCATTGCATGTAAGTGTTGCAAGATTGTGAATTGATTGCATTTCATCACATTTTCCAGTTCTCGAGTACAATGACGTGGATTATTGTGAATTAACGTGTTTAAACGACCTTCATCAAACTCTGGAGGTCCTTCTGAACGTGGAGAGTCACTATTGTCAAAACAGTCATTCTTAAAATGAGAAAATCATTATCCCCACATACGGAGAAAATGTTTCTGGCTGCCTCTGCTGCTGTCACTCTCCACTGAACTCGAACAGAAGAACTTGTCAGAAATGTTCAGATTTCTCCACTTGACACTCCATTTCCTAGCATCCACAGCTTAACTCACTGTCTCCAAATGACAAAATGACAATATGTACACCCAAATAGCAACAGTGGACTACAAATAAAAAGTGTGCATCTACCATCACTCAGGTTCTGCTGGACAGGACTTGTGGCATTGCCAGTGTTTTTGTTGTAATAGTGGATGTATTTTCAATTTGCAGAGAGCTGTGACATTTTCATAGTCCTACATCAAACACAAGTAAAGGATTTACCTACGATTTAATTATTGGAATGTGTGGGGCCTCATCACTGTCAAGTGATAATTTGGTTTGTCTGTTGGACGATATGTATGGCCAGTATGGGTCTTCTGAAACTTGATTGCATGGATGTAATGGTTATTAGTTTCGATATGGTTCAAAGACCAAGATGTGTACTGTTTACAGTGCATTTACTCATAAGTATATGAAATTTAAATTTCTTTGTGCTTTTTGTGCGTTCACTTGTGTCTAACACATATTACTATTTTTTGAGTGGGTTGCTGGTCAGGAAGCTAGTTGATGTGAACATTGCTTCGATTGGCCTCTAATTAGATGCTTGGTGGTCGAACTGTGTATGTTAGCCCAAGAGTTATAACTAAATAACTTTGAATGTCTCCTTCTGTTTTTTTAGTCATATGTGACACACTTAGTGGTTATGTACCTGTCTTCAGTTTTACCTGATTTACATTACCCTAGCTTAAGTTCTGCTAGATATGACTTGTGGCGTTACCAGTGTTTTTGTTATAATAGTGTATGTATTGCCATGCATTCGCAGTCTTACATTTAATAGACATATATCCTCACTCGCTTGTCTTTTACATGATATGTATGGCTGGTATTTTCCTTTGAAATTTTAATTGCATGGATGTAATGGCTTTTGTTTTTAATATCATCAAAAGACCTAGGCGTGTACTGGTTACAGTATATTTATTCATAACTACATATATGTTATTTTAGATTTCATTTTCTTTCTTTGTGTTCACTTATATTTAATACATATGAGTACTTTCTTAAGTGGTTTGCTAGTAAGAAATCTTTACTGATATTTCATAAATATTTATTGTTGAGCCATCTTTTATGGTGCACTGCATCCTTGTGGGCTAATTACAGACCTTGTGTTCCTTGTGGGCTAATTACAGACCTTAATACATATGAGTACTTTCTTAAGTGGTTTGCTAGTAAGAAATCTTTACTGATATTTCATAAATATTTATTGTTGAGCCATCTTTTATGGTGCACTGCATCCTTGTGGGCTAATTACAGACCTTGTGTGTGATTGTTTCATGTTAACACATGATATACTCATATGGAAGCAATTGGACATGAATGTTGTTCATCATGAACAGTTTCTTGTAGGTTTTTTTTTCATATGTTCTACATATGTTATGATCTGAGGTGGGTCCTATATTTGGTCCTCTGACACGTCTTGTATATTGATTTTATGTGTACGATATAGGTATGCCCCTCAGCCATGTACATCTCAGCATTTTATACTTTGACACAACACATGGATGATATTTCTTCACATTTTAGTTGTTTCTGTGGTTGTAGTCATACATTTTACAGCTGAGCATTTAATACTTTGACATGGCACATAGGTCATGTTTCTTTGCTTTGCTTGTCTCTGTGGCATTGTCTCCTTCATGCATTTATCATCTTCTGCAGTTATTTTGTCTTTCAGTCTGACTGGCCAGTAAAAATCATGGAATAGTTATGTAATGAAGTTGTTAATAAGTAATACAATGGTACAATGTATAGAGTGGAAACTCGTTATGGTATACTTTAGATTTGTGACAATGGATGTATCTGTTCATTCTATCGAATGTTTACTATAAATTCACTTGTAGTGTCTTGTCCTTGATTCCCATTCTTTTTTAATTTGTCTTTGTGTTGCATGATTGATAAGTTGATAATGCTATCATTGCTGTTTATGCATACAGGCCTGAAGATGGCGCGTTGAAGAGTCTCCGAAACCGGTAGCTACACAATAAATAAGATCATAAGTATGGCTGTAGGTATTTCATGTTCTTGCAATAGTGAACGGCCATGGTCCCCAAGACCTCCAGTCAAAAGAATGGACATACAAAAACAAATAAAAAATGACAATCAGCAAATAAAACCATAGAAACCTGTATAACACAATGCAAAACACAAGCACTGCAAACTTATGCACCAACCTAATAGTACAGAAGGTAAAAGAAAGAAATGCACACTGAGATGAACTGAAATATCACTTTTATTCAAAGTTAATAATTAGACTGAAGTCACACTACAAAAGACAGGACATGGTCCTTCACTGGGTGTGTGATCACCACGGACAGCAGTGTATGCTCTGTATCGTACTCCTGTGCTAGCCACAAGGTTGGTAAGGAGCTCTTCTGGTAGGCTGTTTCACTTCTCTGTCAGCACCATAAGTAGATGCTTTTTGCATATACTATTGAAACATACTTATTGTTTAGGTACCAAAGCAATCTACCTACAAAATACTAAACATATAAATGTCCAGATATCAGTCTTTTGAGGTACAGTAAGTTTTGTGTACTTCTTGTCAAATTTAGCTCATGGGGCATAATACATTTTCATATTCACTGAATCTGTTATATTAAAACTAGCAAAGACTGCAAACTAATGGTGGCTCAGGACACTGCAAGAGATATTGTAATTCAGGTGAGAAACAAAGAAAATGTCAGTGTGTGTTACACATTAGTCAGGAAACAGCCTCTAGGAAATAGGTGACTCTACCAGGCTTTCACTACATTTCATGCATTCTGCACTCATCACAGTGAACTGTTACCTTGCGTGGAGCCAGCTGACAGTAGCAGATATGAGAAAGGCCATACAATTTATGTTCATTAGGAAACAAATTATGTTGTAACAATTATAATTGTGCTGAAGTTCAGGATCTGAAAAGTGTGACAAGTAAACCTTGAATGTTACATAAATCATTACATAGCCTCTGTCGTTCAATGACATTGTCCTGTGCTGAAGCAGAAATTGCGGCAGTTTGTTATCACTACCACCTGGTCACAAGCTAATTCTTACTTATGGTACTAAACACTGTTGTAGGTGCTCCATTGACATTGGCAGTAGCAGTTGATCCAGCAGACTTGTCCACCTACTTGGACACACTGCTGCAACCAGTGATTGAATATGCCAATAAAGAAACGTGAGAATAGTAAGTTATGTCTCAAACCTCTGTGAAACCTAAAAGAGAGCATGAAATAATTTTTGAAGGTTTATGTATTTTCTATTAAATTAGAGAATCATAGAACACTGATATTACCTTTGCTTTTTTATGTAATTTCCAAAAATATTTCTGTGAACTAATGTCATCAATTTGGATATTTATAGCCATCCATAAATTTTTGGTACATCTAAGCTACTTACAAATATACTAAACATGTTTCATCATTTAGAAAGGTGACTGCCTCACTCTTGTTTGTACTTTCCTTGTAAACAGGACAAAATCTCATGGTGAAATTAGCATGATGTACAACTACAGACTGTTACCACTGATTAACACTGCCACAACCATGACCAAGCATTCTGCATCAATCACTGAACACCAAGCAAATGATGCAGTGAAATGAAGCTGTGATGATATTGTAGATAACTTTGGACTTTCAAATTATTTGCACAAGATCTTAAAATTAAACATAGTTGTAGAAAAGAAAACTAAAATATTCACATACATAAGGGTCTTCTCTGAGCCAAAAAGACTTAGATCTGTCACAAATATGAGCAATTAAACTTGGAAGCACTTTTACATAGAGATTAGCATGAAATGGGAAATTTTCAAAGTTCCTATCAATATTTAAATTCAGTTTAGAAGAAGTTTTTCCTAGAGTACTAACAGCTATTAAAACACAAACAAAAATAACAGTGTAACTAATGAGATAATGAAATTTGTAACTCTGAAGCATCTTAGCAGCATAAAAAACAACTAAAATGATGCTGCATTTTGCAACCAACACCACTAATACAAAAAGTTGGATAGAAAAGTATTATTAATAGAAAAGTTTTCCTGCAAGTAGATAAATTTATAGGAAAGGCAGAAAACAAAATCAATGCAATCTGGAAATCACCAGAAATGAGACAAATAGAAGATAACAGAAGAAACATACCATTTAAGCATCATGGTACCTAAATATATGATCCCAAGAAATGAGCACACATCGCACTTCAATAACTCAGAAAAATATGTACCAAGCTACAATAGACATTTGACCAAACACAGCCTGTGCAGACACTCAGCTTTATACCAAATACATTCATGTTGTCACCCAACACTACAGTAGAACTATGCAGTTTTAAGCACAGTCTAAAAAATGATGAAGTGCCTGTGTGCATACTGAAGGACTGTATAGTCAGTATCAAAAACTCTTAAGTGCACAACATAAATGAGTCTTTCATGACAGGATGCTTCCCAGAGACACTAAAGGATAAACATAGAAACAAATCCAGATACTACTTATTCCTCATTAGGAAAAACAAAGCAAAAATACAACATGATTTGTTACACAATGGAATTAAATATTACAACAGACTCCAAGTGATCAAAGAGAAAAGCACATTCGTTCAGGAATACTCTAAAAACCTGTTAGAAAATTGTTTCTACAGGTACTGTCAAAGATTGCCTGAGGTGGCACATAGATTATGGTGACAATTAGGCTAATTATTAACTGTTATATTTTGTGCCGGATCGAGACTCGAACTCGGCACCTTAACCTATTGCAGGCAAGTGCTCTACCAGAAGTAAAGCTGTGAGGATGGGGTGTGAGTCGTGCTTGGGTAGCTCAGTTGGTAGAGCACTTGCCTGCGAAAGGCGAAGGTCCCGAGTTCGATTCTCAGTCCGGCACACAGTTTTAATCTGCCAGGAAGTTTCACCTGATTGTTATTCTGGAAATTCCTGCCTGCCATGCAATGGTTTCTTCATCCAAGGAAATGGGAAACGCCACTGTGTGGCATGTCAACAGAGTACAGGGCAATATTTCATAGCCCAAAGTAACAGTGTCTGTGACTGCCCTGTGTCTAATTATATTGGGTGCTATCAAGGAGTAAAAACACACCCTCAGACGGCTTCCCACGATTCTTCATTTGGCAGCCCCCCCTCCCCCTCCCCTTTATCCCACCAGGAGATTTTGGTAATATACTCAAAGACAGCAATATATATACCCTTGTAACTGCCCCCGGTGTAAAACCTGTCCCGTGCACCCTCCCACCGCCACCTACTCCAGTCTTGTAACCCGGAAGGTGTATACGATGAAAGGCAGAGCCACGTGTGAAAGCACCCATGTGATTTACCAACTGACCTGCCTACACTGTGAAGCTTTCTATGTGGTAATGACCAGCAATAAATTGTCCATTCGCATGAATGGACCCAGGCAGACAGTGTTTGTTGGTAATGAGGAGCACCCTGTGGCTAAACATGCCTTGGTGCATGGCCAGCACATCTTGGCACAGTGTTACACCGTCTGGGTTATCTGGATACTTCCCACTAACACCAACCTGTCAGAACTCCGGAGATGGGAACTTGCCCTTCAGTATATCCTCTCTTCTCATTATCCGCCAGGCCTCAACCTTCGCTAATTTCTAGTTGCCGCCGCTCATACTTCACCTGTCTTTCAACAACATCTTTGCCTCTGTACTTCCACATCGACTGACATCTCTGCCCAAACTCTTTGCGTTTACAATTGTCTGCTTGTGACTGTGTATGTGCGGATGGATATGTGTGTGTGTGCGAGTGTATACCTGTCCTTTTTTCCCCCTAAGGTAAGTCTTTCCGCTCCTGGGATTGGAATGACTCCTTACCCTCTCCCTTAAAACCCACTTCCTTTTGTCTTTCCCTCTCCTTCCCTCTTTCCTTATGAAGCAACCGTTGGTTGTGAAAGCTTGAATTTTGTGTTGTTTGTGTTTGTTTGTGTGTCTATCAACCTGCCAGCACTTTCATTTGGTAAGAAAAACAAGCAAAAGAAATACAGAAATTTTGATTTACCACCTACAAGAAAGTTGGAATCACAACAATCATCATATATGGTGATGCCGATATTGTTTTAAAATACACAAACACACACACACACATACACACACACACACACACACACACACACACACACACGAGTGTGTGTGTGTGTGTGTGTGTGTGTGTGTGTGTGTGTGTGTGTGTGTGTGTGTGTGTGTGTGTGTGTGTGTATTTTAAAACAATATCGGCATCACCATATATGATGATTGTTGTGATTCCAACTTTCTTGTAGGTGGTAAATCAAAATTTCTGTATTTCTTTTGCTTGTTTTTCTCCTTTGTGTCATGGTCATAGTGATACACCAAACATTCATCCATGGCAACTGGGTGACTAGAAACGTCATTTGGATGACCTTGACATAGTTGCAGTATTTCCGCTGTCGTCTCAGTTGGAACACTTTTTGTAATGGAATAGTCGTGGAGCTAGCAGGTTGCAATATTTTTCATATTCAACATTTCAAGATGTAGTTGCATAAGATATTGAGAACAGTTCATTGACTAATTTCCGCTTTTTCCACTATTGCCTTTATTGTGTGAACTCTACATGGATTGTTGCCATACTTCTCCTGTTCAAATGCACAAAACAAATCATTGTATGATACTCCAATTTATTTATGGTCTACACTATCTTATTTTGTCTCCTCAAACATCATGCTACAATAAGGATTATTATAATGTGGGGTTTACAGTGTGTACTGGGACTATAAACTTGCACCTGCAAACAAACTGAAAACTAATTATGAAACCTTATTTTTTTTAGATGATGATTAAAACTTAATGACTATCCTTCATAGTTAGCATCAAACTGAATTCCATTCTTCCAAAATTATGTAGGGGGACAAGGAAATGTAGACAGATAAATAACTTCTGTGATACTTATGATTCATTCCAAAGGACCAGAGTGGTAGAGTGGCACAGATGTATTTGAGCTGTCACAGAGAGAAGGTAGGAGGCTTTTGTCCAGCTGATGTTAGACCTCTTCTGCACCCATCCCAGTAGGCCCCCTCACTGCCTCTCCTACTGGGGCCTTTCCTGAGCCCACTAAAAGCTCCATATACTGAGATGTCATTGTGCAACAGAAGCATTACATCACATGAACATGGCTCAGAAAAGCAGGTAGCTACATTTCGGACTGCCCACAAGCAAAGCTCCTGTACAAGGTAAGGCATGACAACTAAACCGAACTCCTTGCTAATTTTATGCAAGATGGAATACCAAAACACTTCAAAATTATTGGATGTGCCACTTTCACTAAGATCTAGAGCTGCCGAGTGGCACAGATGTGTTTGTGCTGTTGTAGGGAGGAGCAAGCAGGGCTGTGTTGGGATGGTGTTAGGCAGCCACCGCCCGGTCCCAGTCGACCCCCACACTGAATCCACTGACACCGCCTGTCCCCACTGCACAAAATCCCTTGTACACTGCAGTGTCCTCGTCTGCCCCTTCACAGTGTCTTCTGCAAAGGCCTGTCCCCATTGTGCCACAACCTGTGTATACTGCAGTGTCCATGAGCAACACCAGACATACATTGCATGAAGGTGGCTCAGAAAAGCATGCGGCCACATTTGGGTCCATCCACCAGCAATGCTCCTGTACAGGGTGAGGCGCTACAATGAAACAGAATTTCCCTGTTAATTTTGTACAAGGTGAAATTCCAAAACATAAAGCAGCAAATTCATTCTTGCATACATTTTCAGAGGGTGCATCAAAATTAAAGGATGTGACACTTTAGATAAGGGGAGTGGCAAGGATGTATTTGTGCTGTTGCAGGGGGCAGCAAGCAGAGCTGTGGCCAGCTGGTGTAAGGAAGCCTCTACCACCACTGGAGCAGCTGGGGCCTCTCCCCATCCCACCGAAACCAAAAGCCGTGTATACAGTAGCATCTCTGTGCAACAGCAGCAGTACATCACAAGATGGTGGCTCAGAGGGGGGCGCAGCTACAATAGGTTCTACCCACCAGCAAGGATCCTGTACAAGGTAAGATACCACAATCAAACAGAGTCTCCTCGCCAATTTGCACAAGATCCAATACCACAACACAAAGTGACAAGTTCACTCATCCAGAAATTGTGGAAAGAGAGTATCATATTGACTGGATGTGACACTTTAGTTTAGCATCAGAGCTACAGAGTGTCATAGGTGTGTTTGTGCTGTTGCAGGGAGGAGCAATCCGGGCTGTGGCAGGCTGGTGTTAGGCAGCCCCCACCTCTAGCCTCATTGGGTCCCTCACTGCATATGCTGCCAGTGCCTGTCCGCAGTGCATCAAAAGTTGTGTATACTGCAGAATCCCTATGTAAAAGCAGCGGTACATCACATGAAGATGCCTCAGAAAAGCATGGAGCTACAATTGTGTCTCCCCACCAGCAAAGCTCTTGTACAGGGTAAGGCACCACAACCAACCAGGAGCTCCTTGCTGATTTTGTGCAAGTTGAAATTACAAAACATAAAGTGGCAAGTTCATTCTTCCATAAATTGTGCAGAGGGTCTATCAAAATTACTGTATGTGACAATTTAGATAAGTGGCAGAACTGCAGAGTGGCATGGATATATTTGTACCATTGCAGGGAGGAGCAAGCAGGGCTGTGGTCATCTGGTGTTAGGCAGCCTCTATCCCCATCCCAGTTGGCCCTCTCACTGCCAGAGCAGCTGGGGCCTCTCCCCATCCCACCAAAAGCTATGTATACAGCTGCATCTCTGTGCAGCAGTAGCAGTACACAATATGAGGGTGGCTCAGCAGAGGGTGCAGCTACAATTGGCTCTAATCACCAGCAAGGATCCTCTACAGGGTAAGGCACCACAACCAAACACGGGCTTCTTGCTAATTTTATGCAAGATGCAATAACACAACTGAAAGTGGCAAGTTCATTGATCCAGAAATTGTGGAAGGAGAGTATCAAATTTACTGGATGTGACAATTTAGTTTAGGATCAGAGCTGTAGAGTGTCATAGGTGTGTTTGTGCTGTTGCAGGAAGGAGCAAGCTGGGTTGCGGCAGGCTGGTGTCAGGCAGCCTGCACCTCTAGCCCCATTGGGTCGCTCACGGCATATGCTGCCAATGCCTGTCCCCACTGCATCAAAAGTTACGTATACTGCAGCGTCCCTATGCTGCAGCAGTAGTACAGCACATGAAGATGGCTCAGAAAAGTGTGCAGCTACGATTGTGTCTCGCCACCACCAAAGCTCCTGTACAGGGTAAGGCACCACAACCAAACAGAAGATCCTTGCTAATGTTGTCAAAGGTGAAATTCTGAAACAGGAAGTGCCAAGTTCTTTCTAACATAAATTGTGCAGAGAGTGTATCAAAATTACTGTATGTGACACTTACTTAAGGGGCAGAGCTGCAGAGTGGCATGGATGTGTTTGTGCTGTTGCAGGGAGGAGCAAGTTGGGTTGTGGCAGGCTGGTGTCAGGCAGCCTGCACCTCTAGCCCCATTGGGTCCCTCACGGCATATGCTGCCAATGCCTGTCCCCACTGCAACAAAAGTTACGTATACTACAGCGTCCCTATGCTGCAGCAGTAGTACAGCACATGAAGATGGCTCAGAAAAGTGTGAAGCTACGATTGTGTCTCGCCACCACCAAAGCTCCTGTACAGGGTAAGGCACCACAACCAAACAGAAGATCCTTGCTAATTTTGTCAAAGGTGAAATTCTGAAACAGGAAGTGCCAAGTTAATTCTTCCATAAATTGTGCAGAGAGTGTATCAAAATTACTGTATGTGACACTTATTTAAGGGGCAGAGCTGTAGAGTGGCATGGATGTGTTTGTGCTGTTGCAGGGAGAAGCAAGCAGGGCTGTGGCCAGCTGGTATTAGGCAATCTCTACCCCCATCCCAGTTGGCCTTCTCACTGTCTCCACAGCGGGGGCCTCTCCCCATCCCACTGAAAAGCATGTATAAGGTAGAATCTCTGTGCAACAGCAGCAGAACATCATATGAGGATGGCTCAGCAGAGGGTGCAGCTACAACTGGTTCTACCCACGAGCATGGATCCTGTACAGGATAAGGCACCACAACCAAACAGAAGCTCCTTCCTAATTCTGTACAAGATGCAATACCAAAAGACAAGTTCATTCCTCTGGAAATTGTGCAGAGAGTGTATTAAATTTACTGGATGCAACACATTAGATTTTATGTCAGGTCTGCTTATAGTATGGGACATACACAAAATAGTTGGTAAGACTTTCCAACATGATTACTTGTGCAAAAATAAGAAGAAATATGTAAAAATAAAATTAGACCATAAATGGTTAGTTTCTGAGTTATAAGGCCATCTGTTATGGTTACTGTCTTATTTGCATGTCTGTTGCACAAGTAAATATGAAAGTTTTCAGAGTTTCTTCATGCAGCATAGTAGTGTACCCATACAGCAAGAAGTTTTTGGCCTGGTTATCACAAAAGCAATTCCCAGTGACAGTAGTAGTTACCTACATTTTTGCTGAATAGTGTCTCCAATCAGATGTGCTTCTGCTATTCAATCTAAAAAATGCCCCTTTCTAGGGTTATATCATTTTGGGCAGCAAGGAGAATAGCTAAATACCTTTTCTTTTCCTTTTTTGCTAAACACTACCTGACACCACTGTGTAGCTAGGAGCATTTATGTGGTGTAGAATCCTAATTTTGGCTGTTAACATGTAAGCCTCAGTTGTTTAACCAAGTGAATGTGTTAATGCTCATTAACTGTGGTAGCTTGGGCAACAAATTGATAGTGAACATATCCCCTCAACACCAGAAACAAAGAAAACAAAACAGTGTTAGTTGTTTCCTGTTTTGCTTTCTTACCTTGGGTTGATGTGCCAGTCTTCCACTTACTCACTTGTTCTTCATTTTAAGAGTCATATGTATAAAATCAAGTCTCAGAGCCCAAAATGATTTTTTAATAAAATTGAGAAGCGATTAGTGTCTGTTCTTCTAAATTGTAGCACATTATCACACATGAGTCATTCTCTGTTCTTAAAGCACAAGCAGAAACAATTTTGCTGCCACACTCTTCATCTACGTACCTTAAGTAAATTGTTTTGGGATTAAAGGCAGGCTATTTCAGACAATTCATTCATTTTATCAGTCATTATGAAATGGTTACATGAAGTGACATAACAGATTTTATCCCCTTTCTTGGCTGTTTTGTAAGTTGAGGTACATCCCAGCAACATTTCATCTTTAACAGACGTCTAACTACTTAAAGAATACACAAATCACTCATTAGCTGATGCATTACTTAACATTGCCTCATTTACACATGTTGAATCAGAGCAGCAGCTGCTCCTGATTTTTATTTGCAGGAACAGAACTTGATTTTATCATATGGCTCAATTGAAAAGTTGTTAAATACCTGAAACATCATTTACAAAATAAGAAAGGAAAATAGGGGTACTAGCATTTAATGGCACATTGACAGTGAACCAGATTATAAACTCCAGGAGGAGATGGATGGGGAAGGCCATTTGCTGTTTTCTTTAGAGAGGAAGCATACCAAAATTTCCTTGCATTAACTTAAGGATACAATAGATAAACAAAATCTAGATTTGTGAAAACAAGCACTTTGAGATGTCAGTAGCTAATGTTCCACAATGGGTGACAGTTTATTTATTGATTAAAAGGCTCTCTGAAGGAGAACCCATCTCATCAATGAACTGGACGAAATGGGTTCTTGTTACCTGTGAATCTGTCCACATATTGTGCAGCTTACATAACAGGACTATCTCAGCAGTTGCTACCTCTGTTTCACAATATGGACAGTATTAGAATCATAGGACTCAGCATCTGCCTTGAAACTATGCACACATTTTAAGACTAACCCTTCAAATATATTTTGGTATGTGATTGGTAATTTCACTGGCAATAATAATCACAAAAGGGCTCTGTACATAATATTCAATGTGTTTTTGTAATCTTATTAACTTCTGAGACAAATGTGTCAACTTCATTATTCCGTGTGAAGCATGCTATTGCACTTGCAGAGTACTGAATGGTGCAGCACTTGGAATTTTATGTTACTTGTAATTGAAAACTGACTTGTGGAACTAGTAAATGATGTTAATAGTTGTGTATTGTCATTGAAGAGATTGATTAAAGTGCAGTGGATTCAGTGTTTTTGTAAAACACCCTAAAATTTAGTCATGTTCTATCAGTGTCAAAGTTGTAACATATACATTCAGTGGTACTGTATTTTTGTTCATTTGTAGTCCATTCAAACTGAATTATGTAGAAGATACAGAATATTAAGAGCAAAGTTTTGAATCACTCACAAGCTTGAGTAATCTGCAAGAGGTCATCACAGAAATTATCATTACCCTTCATGAGAGGCTCACAAGTTTTAAAATTCTGTGAAGATGAGTTCTGAAATGAAACTAGAAAAGTTTTAAATGTTGCAAAACTACCTAGAATAGCGATCATGACAGCAACATTAGATAAATTCCTGCCTACTAAATGGCATATTGAAAGTCATTTATGGAACAATAAGCGAGTAAAATGATACTGGTACTGTATCCACTACAAACTCTATGATGATTTGAAGAGTGCATAGATAATTTGAGATGTAGAATTTACTAGGAAAGGGAAAGAATCCAGCTGTGAAGTCATTCCAGCCATTGTTTGCTGTGATGGAATCCACAGATTATCAGACTCTAGTAGTCAAGACAGGTGTCTAAATCTCACCCATTCAACATACAGATCTATGGAGGGTGCTATCCAGTACAGTGACACGAATGTTGGTGAAAGATATGTTTGATTATTGTTTAGTTCAGATGTGGGGAAGCATTGTATTGAACATGTGTAAGGAGAATGAGAAAGATATTTTTCCTCCTTGACTGTAATATCAATTATATCTCCTCTTACTTACACAACTGTTTTTACTTTAAAATCCATTTCACCAAAAGTATGATGCCATACACATGACACAGGTAGCAAATTCACACAGTTGGCTACTATTTGTGATGGTTTACAAATTATAAGTCAACAAAGAAATTTTTATGGTTATTGGTAGAAAAGATTACTCATGTTGTCCCAAATATCACAAAAAATTCAGAAAATTGAACTGGTGTAATAAACCTCGAGAAATGAGGTATTGGCAGAAATGGCACACTCCGTACCTGAGCAAATTATATGCACAAACACATGAACCAGCATTCTGAGGAAAGTAACCTAGTTAACTCTTCACAACATAGTTTCCTATGACTGTAAGGAAACAACCTGTACAACTCTTCTGGAGTTGAGAAAAGCTCTTAACACTGTCTCCCACAGTAGACTTATCATAAAGTGCAGGTTCTGCAGAGCTGGAAGGGATGCTCTTCACTTTATTTAGCCATAGAACATTTAGTAACTATAATCAAATATTAGACTGGTTATCTGCTGCAAAAGGTATGCCGAAGAGCTCAGTACTTGGTCCTTTCCCCTCATTCTTGCCATATGAGTCACTATTATACACAGATGATACAACTCTAATTACATAATTTGATTATATAGAGAAGCTCTGACATAACATAAATATAGCAATGGACAGATATGGTAGCTGGTTCCAGGCAAATTGCCTGAAAATTAATTATAAGAAAACTAAAGATACTGTTTTCAGTTGTAGTGTCTCCAGTGAAGATTACAAAATAATCTAACTGTCAGGTCTCTACACTGACCAGAAACTCACCTAGGTGAGTAACACGGAAAAAAATGTGCTCCAGACTGTCTTGAGTGATTTATCTGATGTACAAATTCTGGAATAATGTAAGCGAAACCCTATTGGTATATACATATTTTGTATTTTTCCACTCTCACCTTACCTGTGGAATTCTTCTATGGGGTAACTGCTTTGACTCAAAAATTGTTTTCAGGGGCAACAAGGAGGCTATGAGATTTATAGTAACAATTTTTAAGAGATGCATATAAAACTCATTTCAAAGATCTTAATATTATGACACTTCCTAGCCTCTATATGTATAGTTACCTTCTCAGTATTAAAGGGAATTTAAATAATTTTAACCTTAAGATGTCCATACAGGAAGAAAACACAGGGACTGGGCAGTCAGTTGATTTGCCCTACAATAGGCTTCTAATGTTCATAACAGGCCACAAATATCTTGGCCTCAGATGTTTCAACATAGTCCTAAAATAGGTGATTATGTTGCCTACAGTGCACTTAAAATTATTTTATCAGAATGGTTTAAGGAAAAGTATACTACTCAAAAAAAGAACATAAGAAATCAATTTAAGTGACAGTAATCTCTGATAAATTACTTCCACATTAAGCTGTAATACTAGAGAATACTAGCACAAATGGTTTGTCAACTGATTCCTGCTTATATAATTTTGATGTTACATATGACACAGTATTGTTGAAGTAAATGCCATGAAATTTTATGTGCTCCTACACTTAACTTTACACTGAGGTGACCAAAGTCATGCGATATTTCCTAATATTGTTTCAGACCTGCCTTTGCCCAGTGTACTGCAGCAGGTAAATCTCATGTGGACTCAAAACATCATAGGAAGTCCCCTGCAGAAATACTGGGCCATGTTGTCTTTGTAGTCAACCGTAAATGTGAAAATTTTGCCAGTGCAAGATTTTTTTCAGGAACTGAATTCCTAATTACGTCCTGTAAATGTTTTATTGCATTCATGTTGAGCAGTTTGGATGGTCCAATCATTCGCTGAAATTGGCCACAATATTTTTCAACTGAACTGCAAACAATTGTGGCCTGGTGACATGGTACATAGTCAACCACAAAAATTCCATTGTTGTTTGGGAAGATGTGGTTCATTAACAGTTGCAAATGGTCTCAAAGTAATGGAAAACAACTATATCATTTCAATGATTCGTTCAGGCCACACTATTATAGAGCAATCAGTGAAACAGTTTGTGCAATTAGTTCTTTCATAATTTTCCAACCTATTTCTCCTGATATTTCAGTTATAAATCCTATAGTCATTGTCATGGAGTGTCTTCCCTTGTCTTCTGAGTTCATTGTTGTGCAGTATCATAATACAAGGAATTCATCAAAAAATGCAATAACCATAATTAAAAATAGAACTGAAGGTGGAAGATCCAGGGCAATAAATCTTACGCATCAATTCTTCAGTCAGCCAAATTGTGATGTGTTCTAGATTCATAAGAGAAATTACTATGACAGCATATAAGAGATACAAGCAGAATCCAAGTACTGGAATTGTCTAATTTGAAACCCTCATATTGATTGCTTATATTTTCTATGAGTTGTTTTTCACTGCTTCCTTAACCTCACAAACCAACAAAGATGTGATGGTGGCCAGTTTTTGAAGGTGTTCATAATTAATAGAGTAGTGAGCGGACATGTAATACTCAGCCACTGCAGATTTATTCAGGTGAAGAATACAGTATGTGCTACCTGCATTCATTGTATTGTTTTTGTATAGTTTGTGTGCTTTGGCCAATATACAGGTTGTTACAAAAAGGTATGGCCAAATTTCCAGGACACATTCCTCACACACAAAGAAAGAAAATATGTTATGTGGACATGTGTCCGGAAATGCTTACTTTCCATGTTAGAGCTCATTTTATTACTTCTCTTCAAATCACATTAATCATGGAATGGAAACACACAGCAACAGAACGTACCACCGTGACTTCAAACACTTTGTTACAGGAAATGTTCAAAATGTCCTCCGTTAGTGAGGATACATGTATCCACCCTCCGTTGCATGGAATGCCTGATGCGGAGATGCAGCCCTGGAGAATGGCGTATTGTATCACAGCCATCCACAATACTAGCACGAAGAGTCTTTACATTTGGTACTGGGGTTGCGTAGACAAGAGCTTTCAAATGCCCCCATAAATTAAAGTCAAGAGGGTTGAGGTCAGGAGAGTGTGGAGCCCAATGGAATTGGTCCTCCTCTACCAATCCATCGGTCACCGAATCTGTTGTTGAGAAGCATACGAACACTTCGACTGAAATGTGCAGGAGCTCCATCGTGCATGAACCACATGTTGTGTCGTACTTGTAAAAGCAGCAGCACAGGTAGAGTATTCCGTATGAAATCATGAAAACGTGCTCCATTGAGCGTAGGTGGAAGAACATGGGGCCCAATCAAGACATCAGCAACAATGCCTGCCCACAGAAAATCTGTGTTGATGACGTGATTGCACAATTGCGTGCGGATTCTCGTCAGCCCACACATGTTGATTGTGAAAATTTACAATTTGATCACGTTGGAATGAAGCCTCATCTGTAAAGAGAACATTTGCACTGAAATGAGGATTGACACATTGTTGGATGAACCATTCGCGGAAGTGTACCCGTGGAGGCCAATCAGCTGCTGATAGTGCCTGCACACGCTGTACACGGTACGGAAACAACTGGTTCTCCCATAGCACTCTCCATACAGTGACGTGGTCAACATTACCTTGTACAGCAGCAACTTCTCTGACACTACATTAGGGTTATCGTCAACTGCACAAAGAATTGCCTCATCCATTGCAGGTGTCCTCATCGTTCTAGGTCTTCCCCAGTCATGAGGCATAGGCTGGAATGTTCCGTGCTCCCTAAGACGCCGATCAATTGCTTTGAATGTCTTCCTGTTGGGGCGCCTTCGTTCTGGAAATCTGTCTCGATACAAACATACCGCGCCACAGTTATTGCCTCATGCTAATCCATACATCAAATGGGCATCAGCCAACTCTGCATTTGTAAACATTGCACTGACTGCAAAACCATGTTCGTGATGAATACTAACCTGTTGATGCTACATACTGATGTGCTTGATGCTAGTACTGTAGAGCAATGAGTCGCATGTCAACACAAGCACTAAAGTCATCATTACCTTCCTTCAATTGGCCCAACTGGTGGTGAATCGAGGAAGTACACAACATACTGACGAAACTAAAATGAGCTGTAACATGGAAATTAAGCGTTTCCGGACACATGTCCACATAACATCTTTTCTTTATTTGTGTGTGAGGAATGTTTCCTGAAAGTTTGGCCATACCTTTTTGTAACACCCTGTATAATATTTATTACAGTGACCCAGATCCTTGCTTTTCACAGTCGATTCTCACTAACCTTTCTTAGAGAAATTTCTGATGTCAGAAAGGTCACTTGTATCAAACTAACCCCTTGATCCTTATTATTTTTCAGAAATGACTTCTCACATGTGGAAAAAACACTGTGGAACTAACAACATCTTATATGCTTCTTCTTTCTGGTATCTTGATTGCTACTGAGGCATGGCTTGCACAACTTTCTTAATGAAATATGGAAAAATTCATGCTCCTGGAATACAGTTTTTTAGTCTTCTAGCTAATATGGAGACTGTCAGCTTCAGTCACAATATGCAACCTGTGAATTTCAGTTTCAAATGACCAACATTCTCTGTTAGGGATGGGGTTGGATTCTACAGAGAACCAAAATCTAGCTGAACAGTTGTGGACTAGCCCACAAGTCTTCTCAAATGCAAGTCTCTGGGAAATGGTAGACAGTACAGGCAAATAAACATGGTAAATGAGACCAGTTTCTTACTGTCATATCAGTGCAAAGCATGTGTGGCAGGTAATTACATCTGTATCTCAATGATGTCCTGTAATTTTTAAGGGGTTTTTTCATTTTTATTGCCTTTTAACAAATAATGTCTCTTAACATATCTCATGACATTCATAAAGTTTGTACAACAATTATTATGTATGATTTACTAACTCAGTCTGTGATTTAGTATGATAGTGTGTAGTACTTACAAAAGTGGTAACAGCAACCACTATTTTCTTTGACGGAATCATCTTAGCTTACTTACAAGGAAGACCATTAATTATGTTTACAAAATATCATCTACATGCAAATATAGGGTATTACTAAGTTTAAAATACAAAAAATATCCAATATAAAGGTAAGAGGTAAGAGGGTACTTAACAAACATTCTTCTGTACACTGCAGGAAGAACTTCAACAACAAATTGGAAAATGATAATATTCAGACCCCTTTAGACCTATTTTTATGCATTATCCTGTGTCCCACACTGTGATTACATTTTATTCCAGTCAGCACATAACTTTTAGATGTATTGTTGTTTTATGCTTATAGCATTATGTGTGTTTGCCTAGACCTTAGAAATACAGATTGGGAGTATATGATCTCTATGGTGGGTGGAGGAAACAGGTTGCTAGGGGTAAGGAAGGCCTTCTCCTCTTCACCCATGGCATTATTGCAGTGGTGTGGTGGGTAGGCATGAGTAGGTGCCAGGTGGTTGTCCAACACCCATTCATAAAAACAGAAGTTTCTGATTTATACTTATTCTGTTGCAAAATGTCCGCCCCAATAACTGAACGGTCGGCATGTTGGAAAGACATGCATGGGGGCCTGGGTTCGATTCCTGTCTGGGGTGGGAGATTTTCTCCCCTCAGGGACTGGGTGTCGTGCTGTCCTCATTATCATTTCATCCCCACTGCCGACATGCAAGTTGCCCACTGTGGCGTCGCACTCAATAAAACTAGCACTTGGTGGCTCAACTTTTGGCCTGGGAACTCCCAGCCACTGACGCCATATGCTCATTTCCATTTTTTGTGGTAAAATACATGAGATGTGGTGCTACTAAGTGGTGATCAGCAGCCCCAAGTTGCAGACTGGTCACAGTCAGTGTAGGATGCTTAGATCAGAAGGTGGCCTTATGTCATGGCCAGCATGCAGTATTACCTCTGGTGAAGCAGGCAGCAGGTCATACTATGTGTGTGGCACAGACGCAAGGCAGGATCGCATGACCTGGCTGGAAGAGGCTGTCAAACTAAACTGGTACTGATACACAGCTTAACATGGGAAGCACCAAAGCATATAGAGCCAAACTGTGGGCTCAGGGTGGACAGCAGGGGCTTGTAGTGATGAATTTTACCCACACAGGACATCAATCAGTGACAGAATGTGCCTTCTTGGAGTCTCAAAGAGAAGCAGAATTTGCCCACACAAAGTATGATACAGGAGCAGAATATGCCCACACAGGGAACCAAACAGCTGCAGAGTTTGCCAGCAGAGGGTATGGTAGCTAAGTGGCACAAGCATGGACCATGAAACCCCAAGGCAGACATGTGACAAGGGGTAGAAATTAGCCAGTAGGTCGGTTACCTGCTGGAATGCACCAAGTCAGCAGCACTTAGTGCAAACAGCACAACCACAGCTAATGATGATAGCAGCTGGTAGTAGCAGTTCAGTAACATATTTCTTGATGATATCTGGCATCATCATTACTTTGTAGTTTGTTCATGATGCTGAATGATGTTGCCTGTCTGAATTGGGTAATGTTTATGCAAAGTCAGTCCATCACTGTTTCTGAAATGGCAGCACTTCTCTTCCCTAATAGTGTAGTAGTTTCAACATTCCAAAGCTCTGGGCAGAAACTTCTGGAATGTTAGCATAGTCTGAATATAGCTTATTATGCACGAATGCCTACCTGCCCCTGTTACTGGGTTGTTATGACATCTTCTGTTAAGCAAATCACAGGGTCCTTCTTCTACACCAGGTGGAGCCGCAGCACAAAAGTAGATGCCTTTTGCTTCATTACAAGTATGAGATTCATAAGTTTCATAAGTAATTTTGGTCAAAGTATGTGAGACCATCCTCCATGCTTCAAATTGGAAGCAGCCACTTTGGAATATGTTGTTTTATGGTCATCTCTATATACAAATATATCCTTAGGTTGGGAAGAGCATAAAAATCCTTAATCTGTCGATAACTTCTTATATTTTTAAAATTATGCAGAATCCCACCTCTCTCTCTCTCTCTCTCTCTCTCTCTCTCTCTCTCTTTCTTTCTTTCTCTCTCTCTCTTTTCTCCGCAATCTTTAATTTGATGACTCTTTGTTAGAGGAAAATTATTTTTGCAATATATGTCCCATTGGTGATGCTTTACTCATTACCCATATTTCCACTAGTTGCTTTTCACCCTGCTGTCCTTGTACGTATTTCTTTCTGCATTCTTAATCTGCCCAGCCATTTCACATTACACATTTTTCTCACAAAGAGCATATCAGAGTTAGCCAAGTATTTCCTTCTTTCTTTATGGCTGTCACTGATTCACTGTGCTATTTTTATTTATTTATTTATTTATTTATTTATTTATTCATCCGTGGAACATTAAATATTGTATGGATGTCGTCAGATTACAACAGATGAGCACACATTTACGTTTACAATTAAACAGGTTTCTCATATTTTGTGTAGTTTTTATAACTAGTCATACACATACAACAAGGGAGCGAAAGTCTATTTACAATTTGTACAGATACTGGCAGTTATAAGAGTCGAGGGGCATGAAAGGGAAGCAGTGATTGGGAAAGGAATGAGACAGGGTTGTAGCCTCTCCCCGATGTTATTCAATCTGTATATCGAGCAAGCAGTAAAGGAAACAAAATAAAAATTCGGAGTAGGTATTAAAATTCATGGAGAAGAAGTAAAAACTTTGAGGTTCGCCGATGACATTGTAATTCTGTCAGAGACAGCAAAGGACTTGGAAGAGCAGTTGAACGGAATGGACAGTGTCTTGAAAGGAGGATATAAGATGAACATCAACAAAAGCAAAACGAGGATAATGGAATGTAGTCAAATTAAATCAGGTGATGCTGAGGGGATTAGATTAGGAAATGAGACACTTAAAGTACTAAAGGAGTTTTGCTATTTAGGGAGTAAAATAACTGATGATGGTCGAAGCAGAGGGGATATAAAATGTAGACTGGCAATGGCAAGGAAATCGTTTCTGAAGAAGAGAAATTTGTTAACATTGAGTATAGATTTAAGTGTCAGGAAGTCGTTTCTGAAAGTATTTGTATGGAGTGTAGCCATGTATGGGAGTGAAACATGGACGATAACCAGTTTGGACAAGAAGAGAATAGAAGCTCTCGAAATGTGGTGCTACAGAAGAATGCTGAAGATAAGGTGGGTAGATCATGTAACTAATGAGGAGGTATTGAATAAGATTGGGGAGAAGAGAAGTTTGTGGCACAACCTGCCTAGAAGAAGGGATCGGTTGGTAGGACATGTTTTGAGGCATCAAGGGATCACAAATTTAGCATTGGAGGGCAGCGTGGAGGGTAAAAATCGTAGAGGGAGACCAAGAGATCAATACACTAAGCAGATTCAGAAGGATGTAGGTAGCAGTAGGTACTGGGAGATGAAGAAGCTTGCACAGGATAGAGTAGCATGGAGAGCTGCATCAAACCAGTCTCAGGACTGAAGACCACAACAACAACAATACACATATTTATAATTACATAATATTTTGGTGATAATGTCATATGTTGCTAATAATCTACATCTATGTTAAATATTCTTTTACATTATAACAACTTTTACTTACTAATAAGGTTTTAAGCTTTTGTCTGAAAGTGAGGGGCTCATTTATTTCTTTAATTTCTTGTGGTAATTTGTTGTACAGTTTTATCCCCTTGTAAAATATACTTTTTTGCGTCTTTGCCTTGTTCTTTCTATCTAGATGGAGGTGGTGACAAGCTCTTCTTTCATGGTCACGTATTAGGCTGTTTGTGTTGTACATGTTGAGATTTTTCTTAATGAACATTATGTTCTGAAAGATATACTCACAAGAAACAGTTAGAATTCCTAGCTTTCTAAATAATTCTAGACAGTGGGCCCTGTTGTTGCTATTTGTTATTATCCTTATGGCTCTTTTGTGTACTTTGAACACAGTTTGTATGTTACTGGCACTTGTTCCCCAAAACATGATCCCATAGCTGAGGACTGAGTGTAGATATCCGTAATATGTTATTTTAAGACAGGTATTATTGCATACCGGTGCAAAGATTCTAAGAGCATAGCATGCTGTGGATAATTTCTTTGCCAAAATGTTGACATGGTTTGTCCATTTCAGTTGGCTGTCTACATTCATCCCTAAGAAATTGGTACTTGTTACACATTCTAATTCATTATTATTAACTTTTATTCTAGTGGCATTGTGTTTTTTGTTCAATTGGAAGTTAATATAGTTTTCTTTAAATTTAGGGTTACTTTATTTTTTAATGACCAGTTGTGGACATCATTGAGAGCCTCATTTGCTCTTTCTGACAGTTGTGTTGGATTTTCACCTGTTATTACTATGTTGCTGTCATCAGCAAAAAGTATTTTTTCGCCATGTCTGCTACTTTGTGGGAAGTCGTTAATGTATATAAGAAACAATATTGGGCTTAATACACTTCCCTGTGGGACGCCTATATTCACATTTTCTGAGTCAGACAGGTGTTTTATAAGGGAATTGTTTGAAACTTGTGATATCTCAACTCGTTGAACTCTGTTTTCCAAGTATGATTTGAACCACTTCTTTGTCACACCTCTTATTCCTATTTGCCCTAATTTATGAAGTAAGATTTTGTGGTCAACTGTATCAAAGGCCTTTGACAAGTGTAAAAAGATACCACTTACATTTTCACCTTTGTCCAGTGCTTCAAAAATTACTTTAGTGAACTGTGCTATAGCATATTGTGTGCCTTTTCCGGGCCTAAAACCAAATTGGTCATTGGAAAGAAGATTATATTTATTCAGGTAATTTAGCAGTCTCTTTGACTAGTATTTCTATTATTTTAGAAATGATAGACAGTATAGAGATCGGCCTGTAGTTCTCTACATTTTCCACATCTCCGTTTTTAAGGATAGGTATAACTTTTACTTGTTTTAGGTACTCCGGAAAGTATCCAGATTCGAAAGATTCATTAATTATGTCTGTTAATGGGCCCTTTATGGAGTCTATACAATCTTTAATTACGCAGACTGGGATTTCATCAAGTCCTACTGAAGTTTTATTTTTTAGTTGGTGTACTACTTTCTGTAGTTGGCAAGAGCACCATTGAGTTTGTTGGCCAGTTCTGAGTAGGTAAATCATACGTATCTGGAAATTTCTGCTGTAATTTTTTTGCAATACTACTGAAATATGAGTTTACAAAATCAGCTAACTTTTTAGGGTTACCTACTGGTACATATTTGTTTTTAATATATGAATTGAGGTCCTTTTTATCAGAGTTAGATGTTTCCTGTTTGATGATGTTCCAGGCTGCTTTGCTCTTGTTTTCAGCTTCAAGTAATATTTTGTTGTTTGAAATTTTTTTGCGGCTAGCAACACCTTTCTGTACATTTTCCTGTATTATTTGAAGGATTGTAGAACTTCTGGGTTAGATTGATTATTTTTTATGGAGTTGATATATCTAAGAGTTTCCGAGGATTTTTTGATACCTGTAGTCACCCACTGATTTCTCTTTGTAGTTTTAATTTGATAAAGAGTTTTGGGAAACATCTCTTCAAATCTGAGTTTAAAAATTGACATGAACTTGATAAATTTCTGATTTGCGTTGGTTTCTGCATAGACTCTCCTCCAATATTCATATTCTAGCTGGGATTTAAACTGATGCAGGGCTGATTTGAAAAACATTCTTTTGTATGTACAAAGTTTAGGAGGAGTTTCTACATGAATGTTAGTTTTTAAGATCTGGCAGTGGTGGTCTGCTAGGCCCAGGTTTTGGACAACAATATGACATTTTTTACTATCAATATCTGTAGCTACATGATCTATAGATGAGAAGGATTCTTTCGTTATTCTAGTTGGACAATTAACAAGGGAGGATATTCCATAACAGCTTAGAATATTCACATATATGTTGCTAGCCTTATCAGGCTTCATCATATTAATGTTTAAGTCACCACAGATAATTACATTTGCTTTTGTTCCAGAAACCTTGTCTAAGTTTTGATTCAGTTTTGAGAAGAATATATCAATGTCTCCACTAGGAGAGCGGTACACACAAAATATTACTAATTTTTTTGCTATGCCAGGTCCTATTATTTCAACAGCGGAAAGTTCGAAATGCTTGTCCTCACCTATATCTAAAAGATCATATCTTACTTTAAATTACATATCTTTTTTTACATAGATACATGAACCTCCACCATTCATTGAGACTCTGCTATAGTAACATGCAAGGTCAAATGAGGCTAATGCAATGTGTTCAGTTTGCTTCCCTTTGCACCAGTGTTCAGTGATACACTAAATTTGGCTATCAAATTTTTCCAATTCTACTTCTAGCTGCTGTGCTTTGTTCTTTATGGCTTTAATGTTTTGGTGAAACACTGTTAGGCATTTGTTTTCACTTATCTTGGTGGCGCCTTTCCCTTTAGACCTGATGCTAAAAAATCCTTCAGATGGGCTGGTGGCATGGTTATTCTTCTGTTGATGACAGTGGAGGTGAGTCTGTTGCCGGTTTGACTTGGAAGTTGGTGTATCTGAAGGAATCTGCCTTATGTTAGTCTTGTAACTGAGGCCGGGTACCAAAAATCCTGCAGAGATGAAAGTTTCCTGGTTCTTGTGCTTCTTCTGTTTGCTTCTGTTACTGCTGATGATGGTGAAGCTGGTGAAATGTCTTTCACTGTTGAAGACTGAGGAGCGGCCAATACTGATGAAAGGTCATTGACTGTTGGCACATCAGGCGTTTTTTTTCTTGTTAATGATGCAGTTGCATAGTATGTAGCTGCTTCTGCTGAAGCTGCTTTGGAAACTTCTGTCCTAGTTGAATCATTTATCTCAGCTGTTTTTGACGAAAGTGGAGATTCTAGTGCTGGACCTGTTGTCAGTGATTCAGTTTCATTTTCTTGTTGGAAATTTTCAGTTGCTGTGTTTGGTGGTCGAAGTGGTATGGTCGTGCTATTCCTGTCCTTAACTGCCTTCACTGCATTAAGGATTTCTCGACTAATGAATGATTTTCCGAGTTTATTTCTGTAAAGCCCATGCCTTGTAAAATGACTTCTCTCCTCGGATGGTACGTCCACATATGTGGCATTTGGGAGGCTTCGGCAGATTTTCTCAAATTTCCTATTAGTAACTGTGATTTCTTTGTTGACACAGGATTCTTCTATAAGATCATGTCTTTGTTGGATACTGGCAATGAAGAAGTTAACATCTGTAATTTTCTGTAATGTATTTCTTAGAGCTCTTGTGGCGAGTTTGCCCTCGTTCCTATAAACATCATTAGCACCTCCTATTATTAGACAGTTGCTTCCAAGCTTCAAAGAATGTTCACAGTCTTTTAAAACTTCGCGCAAAGGGGCACCCGGTTTCGTTATTCCACTAACCTTGAATATAGTTTGCATGTTACACAAAATGTCGGCTAAGCCCTTTCCATGACTGTCTGAAAGTATGAAAATTTCTTCTTTTTTCTTCTTACCTGTATTGGTAGATATCTTGTTTGCACGATAAGTATGTTCCATGTATTTTCTGGTATTTCCTTTCTTGTTATTACAGGACTTCGTAGGCCTACTGAAATGATTTGTGGTCGCTGCATTTGATGAAAGTACTTCCTTTCTTTGGCTCTTTTCACATATTTCATATTCATCACACGTTAAAAATTCAAACATATTTGCTTGTGGGAGACGAAAGTTGTTTTCGTTACGATTAACATGACAAAACTTTTTAGGCCTAATAAAGTTACCGTTTTGTTCGTTTATAACCGTTTCACTACCCTTTGAATGGTCTATCACTTCTTCCAGCTTCTGTACACTATCTATCACTGATTCAAGCTTCTCTACATATAGTTTAGCTAACATAAGATCATATTTTAATGAAGAAGTCGTGCATTCTTCTTCGCATTCCGTTTGTAAACACACGATACGACGATAGTTACAGTGCACATTTCCACAGTCACCGGTCATGTTTTTTTTCTCTAAGACATTTAAACATTGACGATGGATCCATTTCTGTGACCACCAACATAATTTAACACCATATTTCACCTTCTTACTGCATTTTACACACACAGGATTTAAAAACTCGTAATTTTCCGCGGATCGGTTTATTAGTACGTCTACACGCGCCGCCATCATCCTACAAAATATTCTGGACAAAGCACTTGGTGAATCTCTTTCATTCTTCTTGTATCTACTTTTTAAATTTGTTCCTTTCAAGAAGCCTTTCATCTTTTGGAAACTCTTTTTCCTATAGATATTTTACGCCTTATTTCTTATGAACAGTTTTCGTTTTCTGTCACCAAATGTCCTAAGTACAGTAGCTATAACATTTTATTTCATCCAAGGTGTTCACTTCCAGTTATATTTGAACTGCAATTCATATTTGACAAAGGTCATCACTTTGGCTTTTCCCTCAATTGTACTTACTAAATAGTCTTTTACAATCCTATCCATCATAAATTGTAGTTTTTCCCCTCATTTTGTGAAGACTGTTTGTTTATATTTATACTTAATTGTTTTTATAATTTCTCCTCCTATTATTAGGCTTCTTGTTTTCCTAACAGATTTATCCATTAATTTCTCAATATAAATATTGAAAAGTGTTAGTGACAAACAAAAATCTTACCTAACACCTCTTCCAACACTCACTTGTTTCATCATTGCTACTTTATGTCTTGTGTACAGATGCCTTATCAGTTATCTATCTTTTAAGTTTGCACTAACAACCAGGCTCTGCAGGAGGATACTCCAGTGAACTGTTTCAAATGCCTTTTCACAGAGTTAAAAAACTGAGGTTTCACTGAACTGTTTCTCTCACTACATTTTCTTTGGCACTGTGTTCTCTGAGAAATCTTTTATTTACTAGAGATAAAAATCCTCTTCACTTCCCTCCAGTTCATATAAAAAAATTCAGTTATACTTCCAGTATGGTGTTTAGCAGACAAAAAAAATTGTAATTAAAAGATTTCTTCACACTAACTGTAAGAGCTTCTCAAACCCTCATAAGTTTGTGACTAAAGAAAAAGACACACGAACTGTGCAAGCAATGCAAATTTACCCTTGATAAAGACCTGTATGATCCCATATTACTTTAAATAAAAAAAATACTTCAATAATTATAGAATTACTAGTGACTCAAAACAATTTCAGAGATGTTATAACATAAGTGGGAAAGAAAAATAAATATTAATACATAGCAGTAAACGTGGAGGGAAATCCTTAAAAATAAGAATTTTTTAGGGAGTTCAAATATTTTACTCACACATGAACATGATTTTATGATTAATCACACTGAAACAAATATTGCTCTCTTGTATGTAGCCAGTTGGCAGGACTAGATCTGAGGAAGGCTTTACAACTTAGGTAATGAAGGGGTAAAGGTTGGTCATGGACATTTGTATCAAAGGATGGTAACACAACCATCCTGAGGATGCAAAGAGGTCAACCAAAGAATCATGTGAGCCCAGATCATCACATTAGCTGTACAACAAGCATACTGGTTCTACACTGTCATAATATGATAGTGACAGAATACTGATCTTCACTTGGATGCAATCATTGTCAAATTTCTCTGTCCATTTTATGGTTTTAGGTCTCCACAACGTGGAGCAATGGGAGGAATTAAGTTGACTAGCAGAGAAACAGCCTGCCCAATGACTGCATCTAGCATCCATATGACACCATCTAACAAGCCTTCAATTGAATACAAGACAAAACAAAGGAGAGGAGAGTAAGTCTTTACTCAGTGCTGTACAAAACTAAAGCTAGTTATTGAACATTATATGTGTTTTCTACTGAATTAGTGAAATATTGACACATCATGATTGAAGTCTCTTATTATGATCTTGAATCTGAAGATATTTGTGTTAAGTAATATCAGTAGCCTAGAAATCTTCTTTCATAAATGTCTGTTGACACAGTGTGCAGGGAATATTTTGAAATTTTGTCAGTAACACACAAGAAAGAATTTGTTTTTATCAACATTCTCAAGAAACCACCAGCAGTTTCCTTTGAAAAATGAAATGTAAGCAGCTCATGCATCTCCTCTGAAGTAGAAAGAAATTTTTGTCTTCCCTCATAGCTAATTTTTCAGTATGTCTGATATGTGGAAAACTTGTGTTTGATTCCCAATATTGCTTGGGTGGGAAGACTGGAATTGTGTGTACCCAGATTTGTAATGCCAGTTGGGATCTTCTTGAGTGAGAAGTAATAGCTCCAAGTTCTGGGAAGGTTTCAAAAGCTGTGGTAATGTTATACTGATTCCATGCCTCTTTTTATTGCACCTGAATGACACCATTGTTAGAGTCTGACTTGGCAGCCAGTTGATACTGAAAGACCTGACATGGCCAGGAGATGTAGCTTTAGCTTTAGAAAGAAATATTTCCAAGGCATATTAAGAACATGTAGGAGTTAATCAGAAATAAGTGTTACTAATCATTCTAAAGTTTCTCAGCATCAAAAACTCATATTTAGGTTTGTAACAATATGTGTAGATAAAGTATGCATTCCCTAAGTCCATGTGAGCCTTCACTACATTTCAGTTGCATGATAGCTTCCCAAGTGGTGTAACTTTCATTGGTATTACCCAGTAAGATATTGTTGCAGTGACATGGATGCTATTTCTGTAAAACATCCCAAACTGCTTGTCAGAATATCGTAAGTTGAAATTACAGTGAGAATATAATTAATTTTGACCTATTTTCAGAAAGAAAGATTCTGAGGCCTAGATATGGGCCACTGGGAACTATACAAGAATAACAACATTCCTTTGTGAAAATAAGAAAGTCAATATGATATATAAAGAGTCTTGGATCTTGAGGTGCTTTGGCAGAGCTGACACAGTAAAATGACTAAGGTAGTAGGATTTTATGAGCTCTAGTAAGCCAGGTAGATAGTCTGAGCTCACGCATGTGTTGTATCAGCTGCCAATAGTGTAGAATTAGTGATCAGTGGGTGATAACATGTGGCAGTGTATGCAACGAGCAGCTGCATTTGGGTAAATGGTTGGCACTCAGTGGATGACTGACCACTGTCAGCCATTGATATTAATTCTTTTATGGGAGTAAAGCTGTTTGTAATGTGGCCAAGGCTCCTTAGTCAGATTTACTGATGATTCAAGTAAGTGGTTGTTGAATGTTCTGAACTTCTAATGATAGTGTCTTCTCCAAAGCAGAAGTATGACAAGTAGCATAGGGTGCCATGTACTGTAACTATGCATGGAGCAGAATAGAAGAAACTGTACTAAAGTAACTGGAACAGAACAGAGTGAGGGCTCATGAGACTATCTCATTGACAGGAAAGTCAAAACTTGAATCAATTCTGGAGTCAGACTGAGAAAGCAATAACAGGGTATGAAGACCTGTTACAGTTTTACAATAACAGTTAAATATCTGATTATTTCTCATGATAGGTTGAATAAATGTTGAACTAGTAAACAATTTATTTATTAAGTTACATTGGCTAGCACCAAAGTATAAAAACCCGATACTCTCAGGGCCACCAACAGCAGAATATTTGCTCCTTGCTCTCAGACCCTCTTTGAGTATGCACCGCCTGATGTCATGTACACCAGGTATAGAAGCTGCATTCACTACATAATAAAAGTGTATAATAAATCTATGACCACATTTTTAACTACTTACTACTTATAAGTGGAGACTGTGATTCATATTATCACAGTACCCCCAAAAATTTGATATGTGTAATATGAAGAACAAAATTTTTAAAAAAGGTGACTTCTGTCTAGAATACATATAATGTAGAAACAAAAAACAAATTAAAATTTTTTAGAACTATTCACAGGAAACAAAAGATGTTTACCATAATAATACCAATAATAATAATAACAATGATGAAATGGTGAAAATGTGCAGTTACTCAACCATCATAGCAGAAATATTAGTTAAAATCTGTTTTAAAATATTTATTCTTTAATTATGACAGATGTAAGTCACCTGGTTAGAATTAACTGCCCACTAGCAGTTTAATTCTGTGGCCTTATTCAGTATGAATCCCAACAGACTAAACATTTAATGATTCTAATAAATGAAAATGTACTTAAAATCAATTTTAAACAAAAATTACATCAGTTCTAGACAACACTAAATGATATTTACCCCTTACCTTTGCATTTATGTATCTATAACTCTCAATATTAACTCATTATGCGCCACTGTTCAGCATTCATAATAATTATAGCATGGATAGGAATTCCATCTCAAATAAATAAATTTTTCACCAAAAGGTTCATCTTGGTAAAGAAAAAGCTTTAAGAAGGGTATGAATTCCAGTCATAAAGCACTCTTCACAGAAATAATATACAAACAAAATAGGTTGCTACTCACTGTAAACTTGACACATTGAGTTGCAGACAGGCAAAACAAAAAGACACTTACACATTTCTTTTGACCGAAGCCTTCATCACACACACACACACACACACACACACACACACACACACCATTATTCACTCATATTCTATCTACACTTTTGAAGATGTATGTGTATATCTTTCATTCTATATAAAACTAGGTCTCATTGTAAAACCATCTCTGTTTTAACGTTTTATTGCACTATTTTTTTTCTTCTTACATTCCTTCCCTTTACGTGAACAAATATTATAGAATTTATTAAAAATTACATCTATAAGCAACTGGAAGTATGATGATTATACTAAACTGCTTTTCCAGTAGCTCTGTTTTAAAATAACTATCAAATAATTACCATACTTATAAATCTCCTTCCATGAATTTTTCTCGTTTATTTTAGATAATAATGCCCTTGTAAATTTCAATTTATTGGCTTTCCAATAGTTTACATAACTCTGCCAGCACAGACATGTAAACTCTTCTGAGTCCCTCTGACTTCAGGATTTTCTAAGTTTATAAAACCAGGGGAATCCCTCTATAGTATCATGTACTTCCCGCATTTTCTTAATCAACACATCTTAGTGTTCCATACCCTTCATTTTTCCAGCACCACCAATGCTACATACTTTATAATATGAAGTATTTTCTATCAATGCACTCATGTTTGATCTTAAACCCCTTGATTTTACAGTGTTGTATTTTTTCCACAGTTGTTGTATCTGGCTTTACCACCACAAGACATTAGCCCCATTAACATTTTCTACCTTATCAAAAAGATCTGTTACATCATTGTCCAAATCACTACCAATTCCATTATCAACAGTTTCTTTGCCATTCACTTCATCATTAGCACAAATAAAATCATTAAAAACAACAGTGATGTAATAGTTCACTATTGAATGGCTGGATGTCTAATGGGCACAGTATTTCAGCAATTGACCATGTTCAGATCATCAGATGATGAACACAAGGCTGAAATATTGTGCCTGTTGGACAGTGAAACGTGATCAGTCACCTGTGAGCTGTTCCACCATGAATTATGCTGGGAGAAGTTGAAAACCATTAAACAGCAATGTTATCATAAGAAATAACTGTCACCTTTAAAATCATATAATTTTGATCTGCATCAACATGCTCATTAGTCACTGCTGCATTCACTATATCACACCCATTCACATTATCTGCAGCTGCAAGTATTCACATACTTTAATTTCTTCCAATGGAGAAGATTTAGTTTCTAAGTTGCAATCTATTCTGTAAATTGCATTCTTAACCTTGCCATTAAACCTTATGTATTCACTTGAGTTACATTGTATCCCCAATTTCAGCTTGTTTTGAGTATCAGTGCCTCCATTGGTCAACATACTTTTCATTGACTTGATACTACTAATAATTTCAGCACCTTGATTCTTTATACTTTTCTTAATTTCATACAACTGCCCATTCATTTTTGCTAAAACTTGCAATATTAAAGTCTGGTGATCCACTTTCATATCAGAGCTATTCAGAGAACATATACTGATTTCATTCTCTGAAGATTTACAGTCACTGATGGCTTCGTTAACACAGTATCCATTTGATTTATTCATTTTGACGATCTAGCTAAACCAAGTACAAGTTTCAAAAACATACCTCTGTACCAGACAATTCAGTTTTTGTTGTTTACACTTATCTTGCGGAGTGCTGCTGCTTACAACAAAGTTCATGGAGCCAGTACACTGATGTTGCTGCTGCTGTGTGCTTGATGCTGCCTCTTGTTGTGTTTTCTGGCTGCCTGCCATGGACTGCTGCTGCTCAGTGGCATCCCATGGTTGTTATGCTGGTGACTCACAATTTACAAGCCAGCTGCAGCTTTCAGTATCCTTGTAGAATTTCGATGCCTTTTAGGATTCAAACATACATCTTGAATTTCACTTCACCTGCACACTGCTGCAACTTCACTCAGTACCTAAATTATAGCTTTGATTTTGCCTATAATATTGTCACACAGGAGTTCTTGTAAAGTTGTTATGATCATTAAAGTTAAATATTTGAATATTTGTTTTGATAGGTTGAATAAAAATTCGAGTAGTACAGAAAACATTATTAAAACAAATTGACTAGTTCTACACTGTAAAAACATGTTACCCTTATGGCTACCAACAACAGAATGTTCCTTGCTCTCAGCATCCCTTCCCACACACACTGTCTGATGTCACATCTGCCATCTATAGAGGGTGTGCTCACTACACAATAACAGTGTAAAATACATCATGTCAACATTTTTAACAACTTATTACACTAATGTGGAGGTTGTAGCTTGTGTTGTCACAAGAGTCAGAGTCAGAAGCAGGCAAAAAAATAGATGCTAAGTTGAATCTTTATCAAAATGAACTGTCAGACTAAAATGAAATCCAGCATAGACTGAATGGAAATCAGTACAGCATGGAATTGACTCAAATGACCATGGGATTGGATCAGCATAAAGTCTCAAATACCAACCACTGTAGGGTGAAATTTAGATATGAAAGCCACTTTTCCACTCTATGGCTCAGCAGTTTTCATCCATATCTTCCTTCTCTTATGCTTCCAGAGCATCAAACTTCGGTGCCAACTTTCACCTGGACTACCTCAAAAGTACCTAAAATCTTACATTTGTCACCAGTTATTGTTAACTCTTCTGTCTTCATGTCCTGCAAATGTTCTCACTGTATTGCATTCACTGACTAGCTCTCCTTCAGCACCAGGCTGATGACACATGGTTTGTCTCTAGCAATCTTTCACATCTCAGTGGCAGTGATGTTTAACACATGTGAGAAAGTAGCATACCAATTATGTTTCTCAGGTGGTTTCTTCCTTAGCAAAAATATGTTTTTTGCTAAGGGAGGAAGCCTTAAGCCATCCAAGGATCCAGCTGTCATGAACCTGTGTGACCAGCACCTCTCTCTTGAGTCATATGAAGCTGAGGGTTCATCATTTCATCAGTCCACAGCCATTCACTGTAAGGTTTCTCCAATAGGAAACAGTTATGTAACTGTACATTCACCCTGTCCATCAGATGCCTATCAAGGAGAATTAGTCTGTCAATATCATTTAACAAAGTTTTATTTATTTATTGTCTTAAAGACTTATTCCTGCTGGTGCTACTATCAGATCCAGTATTTATAAACTGTGAAACAAAGTTTAGGCCAGTTGTAACAAAAACCTTTTTCATTTCCTTTATTAATGTCTTATGGTAAACACCATTAGAAAAGTGTTGTGAAGTAACTGAAGAATTATTCTCAAATTTTCTAGCCTGTAAGTTTTGAGGTGAGTCAAGGGACATATGCCATTCTTCCACATGCATGTTAAGATGACTGTCAGTGATAAAATTAGTGAAATTTGCACTTTATCAGAGATTTTATGATGGTTGTTTCTAACGATCTTCATCTACAAATGGAACTGGATGGTTCTATGCCCATAAAAGGCCTAGTATGTTATTTTTGCCGTAAACTGTATCATGGTTCAAAAATTAAATATGTATCAGTAGATACAGGGTGAACTTTGCTGTAGAAGTTGTTGGAATACAGGAAGAAGAAAAGTTGAAGATGGTAGTAGTGTATTTCAAATCTGCTTCTCCAAAATACAAATCCAGAGTAAGTGCCAGCCACTAGATGCATGCACACAGCATGAGATAGACCATTTTGTTGGTGCCTGTTTTCCTGCAAAATAGAGTGGTAGCTAATGACATCAATATGTAACATTACAGTAAAACTCCACGTTAATAAACTTCTTATTAAGGAATTCCCTCTGGTACTGAATACTTCCATCACCTCTAGTGAACCTGCCATAATAACAATATTACTGAAATTCAGTTTTAACAAATCATACTTACAAGGAAACCTCTTTTAAGGAACAAATATTAAACAGTTTGCAAACTGAAACCAGCAAAATCCAGATGAAGATTTTCACACGGGGGTGTTGCTTTATGTGTTTGCCATGTGGTGCATGCTGACATGAGGGAGGCAATGTCTTTATCCATAGTGCGTGGTAGGCCAGCTGTTTGGTGAGGACAATGTTCCAATGACCATTGAGGAGAAGGTTGAGGACATGGTGATGGAACACATGCGGTATGACCACCTGGGTAATGTCGGAATCACTACGCAAAAGGATAACACCACTTTGGCGAAAGAGACTGTGCTGATGATCCCAAAAGTGCTGGACCTCTGCATTGCAGATGCTATGATGGCTGGTCGGCCAACCCACAGCGATTTGGTGGCAGAGAGCTTGCAGTGTCTGTTCCCTAGCAGTGGCCTGCCGGGCTGAATCGGTATCCAACACAAATGCGTCCAGAGTTGCGTCCACGTCTGGGTCCACATAGGAACAAACCAAGGGGGAAGCGTCAAACTCACAGTCCTCCCTGGCAGGCAGCTGAGACAGAAAATTGGTGTTTGCATGCCGTTTAGAGCTGTGGTAGACAATATCAAAGTCGAACGTCGCCAGGAAGAGTGCCCAACATTGGAGGCAGTGCACCGTCCAAATGGGCACTGCAACATCCACATGAATCAAAGAAATCAAAGGTTTGTGGTTGGCCTGTGGCATGAAATGACGACCATACACGAAATTGCAGAACTTCATCAGGACAAAAGCCAGCACCAAAGCTTCCTTTTCAATTTGACTGTATTTGATTTGAGGGTTGGTCAATTTTTTGGATGTGAAAACCACCAGCCTGTCAACGCCATCGACCACATGTGAGAGGACCGCACCCAGGCCATAATCTGAGGCATCGGTGACAATGATGAGGGGCAGGGAAGAATTGTAAGTGGCCAGAAAAGGAGGGCAGGAGAGAGCTCACTTGAGACATGTGAAAGCCTGCTCACATGCCATGTCTCAAACCCAAAGTGCATCCTTTCGCAACCTGGTCAGGGGTGCCGAAATCTCGGTGGCGTGGGGTATAAAACGCCGATAATGGTTGATTTGACTGAGGATGGACCGCAGTTGGGTCATGTTGGTGGGAAGAGGCAGGTTTTGAATACCTTGACATACTCCTTAGATGCGTGTAGGCTGCGGGCATCAATCGTGAATCCGAGATAGCTGACCTCTCATGCAAAAAGGTCACACTTTTCTTTCCAGCAATGCAGGCCAGCATTGGAAAAAACCGGAAACATCTGGTCCAGCCACAAGGTCCATTGCAGATGAGATACCGACAATTACATCGTCCAGATAATTGGCCCCCAGGGCACCTGGCTTGTGGGGCGTTCCAAATAACATTGGAAAATGGCGGGGCACTGGCAATGCCAAACAGGAGGCGGTTGTACTGGAAAAGGCCACGCAGGGTAATGATGACTAGGATCTGCTGCAATTCCTCATCCAACGGCAGCTGCAAATAAGCATCACACAAATCAGTTTTGGCGAAAACAGTCGAGCCTGCAAGATGTGGGAGTATGTCATCCACCGATGGGACATGTGAGTATGTCATCCACCAATGGCACAGGATAGGCATTGATGACGGACTGAGAATTGGCCGCGACCTTAAAATCACCACACCTGCATAAAACACCATTTGGCTTCTCTACTAACACGATAGGCGTCACCCAGTGACTGTGTGCAATGGGAGAAAGGATGCCTTCATCCTGTAAGTGGCAAAGTTACACCTAGAGCCTGTCTCGGAGAGCCAAGGGGACCGGGCGGGCCTTAAAAAAACGAGGAACACTGGAGGGAAGAAGCTGAACACGTGCAGTGAAACCCTTTACCCTTGGTGTGGAGGATGAGAACAACGTGTCGCATTTCCTGAGTGATAGGGTGAGGAGGGTATCCTATGAGGGAATCAACACCGCTTATACTGCGTCCTGCACTGATAAACCCAAACGACCAAAAATGTCCACACCCAGAAGATTAATAGCTCAAGGGGATTTGACCACCAAAAACTGAGTGGTGAAGGAACGACTGTTGTTAGAGATTTGGGTGCAAATACGCCATCAATGGATATAGAGTGATTACTGAAACCGTGCAACGTGCAAGTGTACTGGGATTAAGCTGGTAAGCCCAGATGTTGGTATGTGGCACCATCCACAGTAGAGATGGATGATGCTGTGTCAATTTGGAAGACTACCGGAATATGCACAACCTCCAAAGTAATGAGAAAATGGGCACCCAACTGGGGAATGATTAAGAATACTTGGCCATCAATGGAATGCAAATCTTCCAGGTTTTGAGGTGACGAATTGTGATGAGCCTGGGCATCCGCAGGAAGCATGGCATCAACACTATGTTTCTGTGAAGCATGACACATCATGGCGATATGGTCCACTTGGCTGCAAGCCATGCATCTTGCTCGCCAGTGGGGGCACTCTGCCCTTTGGTGAGTCCGGAAGTAGTCCACACAAGGTGGAAGCCTGGTGATAGACTTCCTGTCATGGAGTGGGCCAACAGATCGATGACGCTCCCACTCAGCGCTAGCAACTGGTGAGCCACAAAAACAGCTGGATCAAGATGCGGTAGCTGTAACCAGTGAGACTGTTCAAACACACGAATTATAGGCAGACTGGTGTCGAGGGACTAGTCTTGTAACTTCAAATACCAGCCCAAAGACCCTTGTCTGGTGTGTGAAACACCACCATATCTCGAGTCAACAAAGAGGCATAAGACTGGTTGCAGGCAATGTTAGCCCACTGGAATTGACAATCGCAGGAGAGACCCTGGAGCATCATAATCCATTCCTGATAGGTCTGACCTGAAGACTTTTGACAAGAAAAGAAAGTCTGACGGTTGGAGGTGACGTGTATTTGTGCGTCAAAATACTCAAAAAGGCAGCGCTTGATGTGAGTAAATGAGAGATCTCGAGGGGACTGCTCAGGGTTCAACTGTTGAATTAAATGGTATAGCTGTGGACCGACTCTCGCTAAAAAAAATCCCAACTTTGATTTTCGTCATGGATCCCATGTGCCAGTATCTATTTTGCCGACTGTTTGCCATAATTTGACCATGGTTTGCCAAACCTGTCGAAAGCCGGAAACATCAGTGGAGCCATGTGCAGCGTGTTCAATTCACCTGCGATATGGTAGACCCTATGAGCTACTTCTTGCAACTCTGGCAAGTGAGAGCGAATTTCTGAATGCGTGAGCATTGCCTGAATCTGCTGTAGAGTTTCCATCAAGGACTGAAGAAGCTCCTCAGAGGAGGCCATTCCATTTGAAAATGAAAATCCCATCCTCGTCATCAATAACTGTTGTGTCCTGCAATTGGCAGGAAAGAACTAACAGTCAATTTGAACACAATTTATTACAATTATAGAAAAAATGCCTCCTTGGCATGTACTAAGTTTTAAATGAAGAACAAAAAATAAATAAAAAATAAAAATAAAAACCACAACTCTGTGGTACCAAACAGATAAGGAAACAAGACAATGGAAGAAAATACTGACCAAAGCTACTCTACAAAATACAATGTACTACTACAAGACTGGTGAGTGAATATGAGGCTAGGGCCAGCATAAGTACTGGCTGGAGCTACTCCTAGCAGTTGTAAACACTGCCAGTCTGACAGTCTAGGCATGTTTATAAAGCCAGGTCGGCGGAGTGCTACAGCAGTCATATGTGTTCCAATTGGTGGAACACTGTCACATGTTTGCTGGCAAAGTAGTTCCATGTTTATTTGGAAAACCTGTTACTGTTTCTGTCTGCTGGCGATGTTTCTCTCTGTGCTGCTGGAAGGGGGTTACCAACCCACCTTGCGTGTTTGCTATGCAGGCCCTCTAACAATAAGGGGCCCTTATGACAGGCATCCCTATTGCATGTTTAAGTCTACCTAGAAATGTCCCAGTTTTCATTTACAGGTTATGTAAATAGTGGAATATGTGACTGATTAAGTCTACACATGATTTTAAGACCCTGTTTGAGATTCAATCATATTCACAAGACCCATAGCTTTTATGGTTTTTTTCAGTTTCTTTAGGAATTGTGCTTTTGAAGTGAAGTGCTATATTTGGTGTGATTTGCATATGATTTAGTAGCTCTATGGCTCCTGTGGAGATTGTTTATTGTGTATCCCTGTTCTTTCAGCTACTGTGAGAAAAAAGTTACTAAAATCTGAGGCTGTAGCTTTTTGATTGTTCTTGTCTGGGCCACTGCTAGAGGACTGTGGAGTTCCTGCTTGTTCAGGTTTTATGTTCCTATTTGTCTCACTTTTAATGACGTTGCATATGGTTTTTACGTTATTGTTTGACTTGCTAATTTTTTCTGCATTATGCATTTGTTTGGCCTTCCTGATTACACATGTTAGAATTTTACAGTATTCTTTTTATTCTTTTTAACGTGGTTCCACTGCTAGGTTTGTGCTAGCCCTTTTGTTCTATATACATGTCTCTCTTTTTAGCATTTGATATTTTGATGCGAACTGTTACACACTCTTTCTTTCCACAACAGGTTGATTTCATACTAATCTGCCTTGGGGTGAAGTAAGCTTCAAAATGTTTGAGAATTAAGTCCAGGAATGAATTGAATTTCTTGCTCATTGTGTTTGACTGGTACACTTCCTCTCAGTGTTCACAGTGTCAATTGTTTCTAAACAAGCTAATAGATTCCCTATTTATTATTCTAACATGTTTGACTGGGGTATGACCATTCACTGTTTTTCTTCTGATGAGTTTTAAGATTGTGTATTGACCATTGTGATCAGGCAGACCATTTACTGTGGCTTGTGTTTTTACGTCATTATAATTTGTGAGGTCCAGTAACAGAATATCAAACAAGGTTTGCTATGCCAGTATACTCTTGTTGAGAATGAGACCTTCAGGAGCAAATGGAAAGTTGACAACAATGATTCCAGTTGTTTATGGCTCTAACTATTTGACAGAAAATTAATGTTAAAATGGCCATATACTATAATCTGACTGTTATTCCTCTAATGTTATGCAATAACTAATTCTAGCTGCAAGAGGAACTTTTTAATGTTTCCCGCAGGTGCCCTGTAAACTGGAGTTATTACAAGGAACTGTGTTTCCAGTTATAATTGAACAGTGCAACATGGAAAATGTTGTTCAATAGAGTACTTTGCAGAGGAAAATTAGAAAATGAAGTTAAGCATTTCTAGTTTTGATTTTCGTACCCTCAGTTTCAGGTCCTGCATTATCCATTAGTGTCTAGACACTTATAACTATGGTGTCACTAACAACCTTTAGACATGATCAGAATTTCTTTTAATTATGTGAGAGTTTACTGGATAATATTCTGCTGCAATAGTTGTCTTCTGACAGGCAAGCATGTTTCATTTACTCTAACTGTGTCAACATCTTCTGCTTTATGTTACAACTGCTGTCCAGCAATCCTTGTTGCCATAGAAGTTTATTTAGAGAGACTGTTTATTATGAAGGGTCCTTCCCATTATGAGCTGTTCTGCTAGGAACATATCTATCCAATGCTTGATCATGCACTCTAACAAGGGGACTGTATGAACTTCCCCTCACTGATTTGATTCATATTGACAACATCTATAGGACACAAGTAGGACTTTAACATATGTAAGCAGGAAGACACAAATCTCAACCATTTTTAGGAAAATTGAGTTTTAAAACTATATGCATGCTTATGCTGTATGCCTTGTAGAACTGCTAGTGTTCACAGACCAAGTGTTACTGTCATAAGTGTGAGGTTTCTGGATTCTGGATTAATTTTCTATTTTCCTAATCTTTAACAGGAAAAAAGGAGAAATTTTTTCCCTTAAAGAGATTAGAAACGAATAAAGGCTGCATGAGAACTTTCCATAAATCAGTTTAGTCATTTTATCAATAATATTTTCTCCATATTTGTGACAAGTATAATGTGTAACCTGTGTAACACTGGATGAATTAGGGTGATAACGATCATAGAAACATGGGAAACATTAGTTATAGTGACTCGCAGGAGTCTGAACTTTTGCATGTCCATTGATTTTTCCAATATATGTATTGCAAAACAGACTTGCTTTACAATCATCAAGGGTAGTCAGTTGTCGTACAATATCAAAGTATAGCATTGAATATTGGTGCATGTAGCTCACAAAAAATGTAGTATCTGCAGCAAGGCTGAATCCAGAAACCTTGTGCTATGAAAATAAGTGCTTATTTGCTCAGCTGTTGACTCTATAAAAATTGGTGGCCCTACACAGCATACAGTGTAAGGACACCTATAATTTTCAAACTCAATTTTTTTTCAAAACTGGCTAAGAATTATGTCTTCGTGTTTACACATGTTGAAGTCCTAGTTGTGTCCTACACATCCTGTCAATATGAATCAAATTGGTGAGGGGAAGTTTGTATGGTCACTTTGTAACACAAAAAAGACCACAAAGGATTTATTCAAATGTGATGGAAATTAGTACATGTGATGTACATGTACAGACAAACAAGTGATCAGAATTTCAGAAAAATAAGATAATTTGTTCAAGAGAAGGAGCTCCACAAATTGAGCTGGTCAATAACGTGTTGGTCCACCTCTGGCCTAGAAACTCATTGACTGGAGTAGAATTGTGATGAGTAATGAGTCCCACTTTGAACTGAGCCCTGATGACTAGCAGAGATATGTCTAGAGATGCCATGGACAATGCTGGGATACCAGTTTGACTTTTGCCTGCCATATGGCCTGACAACCAGGAGTGATCGTCTGGGGTGCCTTTTCATTCCATTTGACTATTACTTGTGACAAAGCTGATCATCAGCCCATGAGTATTGGTTATAAACAAACTTGAAGAAATAAAAAATTAAATACAGCAATGTGGTATACATTGTTTGATACATGTCTGTAAGGTACTTTCACAACAGGAAGATGTTCCACACTGCAGTGGCAGTGCAGACAGTAAGTTAGTTAGTTACACGTACCATTGATCATATTGCGTAATAGATCACAGTGATGTGGAATGAATCATTTTACATTCACATCATAAATTAATTTGTGCATATTTGAACATTTTTAAGATTTTTTTTGTCAACAGGAGAAAAGAGACACAGATTTACTTATTTTGATCCAACATCAACTGGTAACAATTTTATTTAGTTATTTACTGTTCCAGTCTTCTGCATACATCAGAGCCTTACTTACTACAGTTAGGTATTATTGCCTGGTATTATTATCTATACAATTTTTTTCTAAATTTAGTTACATACATGGACTATACATAAAAACAATTTGCCACTGCAATACATAGATTAAGAAGTTTACATTTTGTGACACAGTCTTTAGATCTGATGTTCATATATTTACTATTTGTGACACTGTCCAGGACCTGAGAGTCATATATTTGTAGAACAAGGGTCTCCCGTCATATGAGTGTACTAAATCTAGAAACTCATCTACTGAAAACAGATGACTGTTTAGGAGATATAATTTTAATTTCTTTTTTATCTCTGTAATGGACAATTTAGAGATATTTGTGTGAAAGCAATTCAGTGATTTGATAGTGAGGGCTTTTCTCACAATGCGTGGTTCTATGAGAGATATTGTGGAGCCTCTCTGTGCCTCTAGTGTTGTGGTCATATATTTCTTTATTAGGTCTTTTGTTACTGTTTACTGCCATAATCATTATCTTAAGCCCATAAGAGTAATGAAAATATAGTATTTTTAATTCTTTAAACAAATTTCAGCAGGATTCCCTGGCACATTTCTTTTCCATAATTATAAGTGCCTTCTTGTGTAGTATAAGTACTCTTTTCATATTATGTTTACTGCTGGATACCCATAGCTTAGACAGGATTAAAATAGTGCAGAATATTTTTGCCTCAGAGTAGTAATGTTACAAAAAGGTGTCAGTTTTTTTAGCTTTTTCCTAATATCATTTACATGATCAGACCAATTTCACTCCACATCAAGTTCAGACAACCAAACTTGGTCAAGTATTCTTTTTTAATGTAATCATTGAACATTAAAATTTAGTTTTCAGGAGTTTTTTTGCCTTCCAAGATCATATTCAAATGGACTGATTTATCTGTATTTAATTTTAGTTTGGTTTCATTAAAATACTGCAGAATTATACTTGCTGCAATATTGCATTCCACTTCAAGTTTTGAATAGCAAGGATTATCGCATATTAATGTGGCACCATCCACATATAAGATATTTGTAGTCGGGTTTGTTATAGACTGAATATCATTAACATAAATACACTCCTGGAAATTGAAATAAGAACACCGTGAATTCATTGTCCCAGAAAGGGGAAACTTTATTGACACATTCCTGGGGTCAGATACATCACATGATCACACTGACAGAACCACAGGCACATAGACACAGGCAACAGAGCATGCACAATGTCGGCACTAGTACAGTGTATATCCACCTTTCGCAGCAATGCAGGCTGCTATTCTCCCATGGAGACGATCGTAGAGATGCTGGATGTAGTCCTGTGGAACGACTTGCCATGCCATTTCCACCTGGCGCCTCAGTTGGACCAGCGTTCGTGCTGGACGTGCAGACCGCGTGAGACAACGCTTCATCCAGTCCCAAACAAGCTCAATGGGGGACAGATCCGGAGATCTTGCTGGCCAGGGTAGTTGACTTACACCTTCTAGAGCACGTTGGGTGGCACGGAATACATGCGGACGTGCATTGTCCTGTTGGAACAGCAAGTTCCCTTGCCGGTCTAGGAATGGTAGAACGATGGGTTTGATGACGGTTTGGATGTACCGTGCACTATTCAATGTCCCCTCGACGATCACCAGTGGTGTATGGCCAGTGTAGGAGATCGCTCCCCACACCATGATGCTGGGTGTTGGCCCTGTGTGCCTCGGTCGTATGCAGTCCTGATTGTGGCGCTCACCTGCACGGCGCCAAACACGCATACGACCATCATTGGCACCAAGGCAGAAGCAACTCTCATCGCTGAAGACGACACGTCTCCATTCGTCCCTCCATTCACGCCTGTCGCGACACCACTGGAGGCGGGCTGCACGATGTTGGGGCGTGAGCGGAAGACGGCCTAACGGTGTGCGGGACCGTAGCCCAGCTTCATGGAGACGGTTGCAAATGGTCCTCGCCGATACCTCAGGAGCAACAGTGTCCCTAATTTGCTGGGAAGTGGCGGTGCGGTCCCCTACGGCACTGCGTAGGATCCTACGGTCTTGGCGTGCATCCGTGCGTCGCTGCGGTCCGGTCCCAGGTCGACGGGCACGTGCACCTTCCGCCGACCACTGGCGACGACATCGATGTACTGTGGAGACCTCACGCCCCACGTGTTGAGCAATTCGGCGGTACATCCACCCGGCCTCCCGCATGCCCACTATACGCCCTCGCTCAAAGTCCGTCAACTGCACATACGGTTCACGTCCACGCTGTCGCGGCATGCTACCAGTGTTAAAGACTGCGATGGAGCTCCGTATGCCACGGCAAACCGGCTGACACTGACGGCGGCGGTGCACAAATGCTGCGCAGCTAGCGCCATTCGACGGCCAACACCGCGGTTCCTGGTGTGTCCGCTGTGCCGTGCGTGTGATCATTGCTTGTACAGCCCTCTCGCAGTGTCCGGAGCAAGTATGGTGGGTCTGACACACCGGTGTCAATGTGTTCTTTTTTCCATTTCCAGGAGTGTAGTAAAAAGAACTGGTCCTAATTTTGACCTCTGTGAGGTACCAAAATTAATGTCCTTGGTTTGACTTGTATGCTCCCTTGGTAGTGCTAATAGACACAAATGGCTTCCTATTTGTCAAAAAGGATCTAATCAGATTATGTGCTGTGCTTCAAATGCCATAGATCCACCGTTTTTCTAGCAATATGGTCATATCAGCAAAATTAAATGCATTTTATAAGTTTAGATAGATGCTACATACATGTTCTTAATTTCCTGTTGTTTGAGTGACATCTTCAATTAAGTTGGATGCTGCTGTAATTGTGGATGACCTCTTGACATACCCATACTGCCCCTTAGAAATAACTTTTTTGCTTATCAGGAAATTCCATATTCTTATGTACATTACTTTTGCAAAGATTTTGGCTATTATTGGCAGAACAGATATGGATCAATAGTTTCCAACTAGATCTACGTTTCCTTTTTAAAAAGAGGCACAACTTGAGCAATTTTTAACTCATCTGGATATAGACCATCTTCCATATAAGAGTTGATAACTGCTGATAAAGGTGATGCAGTTGTATGAATACGTTTCTTATGAGTGGCCAGATTAAGACCATCATATCCTACTACATGAGAATTCTTCAAGCTACTTACTATATCTGAATTTGTGTTTGTGATTTTTAAGCTGGTTGTTTCTGCTGGAGCCAACAGAGGCAAAATAATTGTTAAATAGATCTGCTACTTTATTCTGATAAGTTTCTGTTGTACCATTTATCAGCAAGTGATTTTACATTGTATGTTTCCAGATTTATCTATTTCTCTATTTACTAATGACCATGATGTTTTGGAAATATTAATTGAGTTATGAATGACAGTTCCAAAATATTTCTGTTTTTTTTATTCAGGAGGTCTACATAGTATTTCTGATACTTTTTGAACTCTTCTTTTAATTTTTTATTACTCAAGTCATTTAATGTAGCATATTGATACCATCGTAGTTTCTCTCTAGCTTCAGGGACTGAACTTGGTAATAAGTTTCAGATTACAGCATGTGACTGAATTCTCTTTTTAATTAATGGACAGGCTTATTTGAGACTGTAGTATAATTCACTTGAGAATTTGCCATAACTGTAATGTGTTATCAGAATATTGTTCCGATCTACATTACTCAGCTTGTTATTCAAATGAGTTATATTTTGATCTGTATTCATCCTAACATATCTATGGAGTCAGCAATTCCTATCCACCACATTTTACCCATTACAGTAATAGAAATTCTTCTACAGAATAGAAGGTGTTGTCAAGGAGAAACTTTCTCAGTTTGTTTTCAAATTTTACTTTGCTATCTGTACAACAGTTATATCATGGGTAAGTGATCAGAAATCTTATTTGCAGCATTGCACACCCCTTTTTGTGCTAAAGGCAACCTTGATGTGGAGTAACGAATGTCATTTTTCGTTCTAGTATTGTAATTATGTACCGCATTGTTCCTTTTGAAATGCAGTGCATTATTGACGTCAAACTTAATAAGGGAATAAATATACAGAAAAAATTAGTCATAATGCCCAGCTCCTTAAGCAGATGACTAGAAAATTAAAATGTGTGAGTACCACACATTATTCTTACAGCACATGTTTGCACGGTGATGACTTTCTCTCGCAAAGATGAGTTAACTCAGAACATTTTCCCATATGGCATTATTGAATGAAAATACACAAAATATGTTGACTTTCTGATTTGGATCTCTCCAAGATTTGCGATCTAACTCCAAATGTGGCTGAAGTAAGTTGTTTTAGGGGTTCCAAACTGTGCTTTTTCCAATTTAAATTCTCATCGACATGGGTACCTTATAATTTTGAACTTTCCACCCTATTTATTATTTCCTCTCTACATGTTACATTTATCATTGGTGTAGTACCTCTAGAATCAAAGAACTGTTTTTTTAATTGAGCATGAGACCATTTGCAGAAAACCAGTAATACCTAGTTTACCATTTTTTCTTCAAAAGTAATAGTAGTGTACTTGGCTACAACACTAGGAGTAAGGATGATCTTCACTACTCAAGGTTAAATCTAACTTTGGCTCACAAGGGGGTAAATTATGCTGCTACAAAAGTCTTTGGTCACTTACCTAATAGCATCAAAAATCTGACAGATAGCCATTAGCATTTAAAAGGAAATTAAAATAATTTCTTAATGGCAACTCCTTCTACTCATTAGATGAATTTCTGGATATAGTAGGAGAGTAATTTCCCCAACCCCCCCCCCCCCCCCAAAAAAAAACAAGTGTCATGTAATATTTTTTGTAATGTAATATCTTGTATAGATACCCTTTATTAACCTGACATGTTCCACATCATTGCGGAGTGTGGTATTTATGATCTTAGGAACAAGTACTAATCTAATCTGCTTCTGTAGGTCTGCTTGGATTGATAACAATACTAGTGTCACCTGCAAAAATAATTAACTCTGCTTATTGTATATTAGAAGCAAGATTGTTTACATGTGTGAGGAACAATAGTGGGCCTAAGATTGTGCCTTGGGAACTCCATATGTGATTTCTCTCCAGTAAGAATTATCTCCCCAAACTATATTGGTTGAACTACTAAGTACAATTTCCTGCATTCTTTTGGTTGGATGTGACTTCCATTGGTTGTCTATACCATCAATCCCATAAAACTTCTATCTATCTGGGAAAAATACTATGATGCACACTGACAAATGTCATAGGTATGTCACAGAAAATACCAACTTGTGCTATTTTGTTATTTAATGCATGTAAAATATGGTGTGTGATCATGTAAGTGGCAGTCTCAGTAGATGAAACCTTCTGAAACTCAAAATGTTGTTAAGGTGGGATAGAGTCCTACAGTATATCATCCTCTCAAAAATTTTTCATCACATTTTTTTAAAGATGGGTACAAAAACCATAAATTTCAGTCTGCCTGAAAAAAATACCTTGAGTTAGCGATGCATAAAACTGGGCTTATTATATGGGAACAAATCTTTAGTACTCAATTGGACACAAAAGCAAAACCAAATGACCTTTTATTTTTGAGAGAATGTGTATTTCTCCTATTTTCAGTAGGACAAGTTGATGTTACATTCATATAAATGAATTTTTGAAAGTTTTGTTTTTGACATACTGCTATGACTGATGTCTTGAACTGTTGGTCCCCTATGCTTCCTGCTATACTTAAGGAATTACTATTAAACGCATTTGTTACCAGTGACCGATTATTTATAGCCCTTCCATTGAGCTGACTGGTGATGCTGTCTTCTTCTGTGGCTGGTTGTGCTGGCTCTTGTTTCACTACTTTACACATAGTCTTAAGTCTGTTGTCAGAATTACTGATTTCAGACATTATGTGCATAGTTCTTCATTTTTTTAAACAATATTTATTAGTAATTTTTAATACCAAATGCTTAATACCATTTGAGAAAACTTAAATGCTGGGCTTATGTTAATTAAATATGGAGTTGGGAGCACTGTTTCTCCATACAAATCTTCCTTCAGTGTGCTAGCAAAGATTGCAGCTCTTGCCTTATTCATTATTGTCAGATTGGATTCCCTGCTTTCCCATTGAGGTGAGGACTGTAAGGAATGCTATAGTCTAGCACAATTTCTCTTTCTTGACACCAATTGTTAAATTCACAACTGGTGTAATCCACATGTTAATCATACCTTATCTTTGATACATTCACATTGAACTGATTTTCTAGTTCCAACACATATTTTCTTATGAATACTGTAGCCTCTGACTTATATCTTAACAACTCCATCACACAAAAAAAAGTGAAATCATGTAATACATTCATGTGATATCTGTACCCACCAATTTTGGGGATCTGTCTCTTCACACATGCCAGCTTGAGTTGTTTCATGTCAGTCTGTTTCTGTTTCTCTCACAAAAGAATATTGCTTTCTTGTTAGCTTATCTCTCATAAGCCACACGTGATTTTTCTGCTGAGCATACGTTATTAGGAAATCCATCTCATTTTTTTCTAGAACTTTGAAATATACTTATGTCTGGATGACCAAGCTTATTGTGCCGTTCTTGTCTTTCTTCTCCTGTCAGCAGTGATGGCATGCCTGGTTTGATTGGCACTTGGTATGAACCATCTCTTGTTTTTTTTGTCGTTTTAAAATAAGTGGCATGCACTTATAAATTTGAACAGAATGTTTAGTAAACCTGTCTGTGCAATCTTCTTCAGTGATAGAATACATAACACCAGATTTCTACACAGTTCAGGAACATATACAAGATTTTTGAAAATAAAGCTTTCACCCACAAAGTTTCCTGTTGATGCTCTCTTCTCTGATTCATCTCATTTGGAAACTTTCACAAAACTGTCATAGTTTTTCACATTGGTTAAACAGTACACTTCATTACAAATTTGTCCTGCACGTGCAGAAGCAATTTCCATGACCATTTCTTCTTTCTCATTGACTCTTTCTGAAATATTTTTTTGTTGCATTCATATACAGTAAGTGCTGTGTCTTCCTTCTTTTTCCTTTATTGATATCTACTTTCCTGTTCTCTTCAGTGTTGCCTTCTCACTTCTTGTCATCATTGATGTCTTCTTTCTTGCTTTCTTGAGTGATTCATTTCTTCTTGTTTCCTTGAATTAATGGATTGCCTGTGATGTCTTTTAGGCAAAATGCTGTTTCTATGTTTGTTCATGAAAAACTTCTTTTTCTTCATGCTTTGACCTTTTTCAGTGAGGAAAAAGCTTGGAAGGTCTAATTTTTTGTTCCCAAACTCCATTTTTGTTTTTGAAGTGCCACTTATCTACTTTGTGAATACTTTTCTGGCATAGAAAAGTGTTCTTTCTTCTTAAGCTTCTTGAATTCTCTTATAAATTGTGCACATCCACCACAATTGTTACAAATTAGATAATTTCTTTTATTTTTGTTAAAATGAACACCAAAGGATTGTTATCTTCTTGATTATTACTATTCAGTTGTTTCTCTTCTCTTATGAGCCATCCAGTTACATTTTCTCTGGTCTACTCACTCACCAGTGATTGATGAGGGTCATGTTAAAGAAGACTATATATGAATTTGTCTGGCAAACTAGACAGTTTCTTGGATATGGCCATGTATCTAATTTTATTATGTTTGAAATCATAAAATTCTTATGTGAGAGCAGGCTTTCTTGGCGAATTTCATATATAAAGTCTTCACGGGTTGTCAGCTGAGTAGTGTCGTCATCTCGTAGCAGCGTTTTGATGGAATGCATCTCCATCACCTTCAGGCAAAGTCACTTCACCTGAAGATGATGGAGATGCATTCCATCAAAATGTTGCTACAAGATAACAATGCTACTCAGCTGACAACTCATGAAGACTTCACACATAAAATTCTTGACACAGCTGCTACATTCTTGGGAGAAGTGTGTCTATTTCATATTGCTTTAACTTTATTGTATGTAGCCTTGTAACTTTCACAACATGACATGTTTGAAATTACCATTTTGTCAATTGTACTCATTAGACAATGTTTCACCTTGTGGTCCCAATCTTTTTTCTCTTTTATTTGAATGATAGATTTATTATTAAAAGAAAATATCCATTAATGAACACTGAATCATAATTTTGTCTTAAAATAACTTTTTTTCTGTTTTTAATTACTAATAACCTGAAACTTTTAAAATGTGTGTGTGTTTGTGTGTGTGTGTGTGTGTGTGTGTGTATTATAATTTCTTTGTGAATACTGGAGTATACACGCAATTCAGTTAGTAATTCAAAAGAAAAGGATGTGTTTTTATTTACAAAATATGAAATGATGCTGGTTAATAAACATTTTGACTGGATGATAAGTAAATAAATTAAATGAAAATAAGGAAAAGATACTAACTAGGAGAATTGAACTTATATCACTGAAGTTATGAAGCTTACATGCTTTGCACTCAGCTACTGGTGATGGATTTAATACAGTTCAATTTTTTAACCGTCCTGGAAATTTTCTAATATTCAAAAAGATTTTCTTGAGGTTTTGAGAATTTCTTTATGAAACTTATGACTGGGTACTGATCTTCAAATCCTAAAAGTGAGAAGCCAATTGAAGAGAACCAGTCCATAAAGTCACATCATAATTTTTATACTGAGAACTTGTATACAGAGCATAGTGTCTCTCTGTATGGCACATGTGCTATTACAGCAACAAGTTAGTGTTGATGAGGAGAAGCAAGTAATGCATTTCCTCATTGTTAAATATGCTCACACCACTTTAGTCTTGTCGCCAGTGATGTTTTACTTTTGAAAGAGGCTTTATCTTTCCAGCATAGCGGTATCATTCATTTTAAATTGCATCTCTTGTAGACATAACCACAAAGGCGTTCCCTGTACTAACAATTTCAGCTCATCCACTTGTGTTCTGACCCCATTCATATTACATCGCAGTATGGGAGCCAGTTAGTTAATAATTTTTGTATGTTCCTTTTTCATCTTGCTGCTGGTATTTCAGACATATGGCAGTTGATGTTCCCAGGGAGATATAGGTTGTTTCTGTCCAACAGTCTACACATTCCGTTACTTCTCTGGGTGGGACAACGTCAGACTCATTACAAAAAACAATTATGTAAATGTGATGATTTCTTCTTTTTCTCTTTTGTGTCTCTATTTATGAATATAGCATTTATCATTTAGTGGTCACAATAGTGGTGATTAGCAATTTGACATTCTGCTTTCTGTAATATGTGCCATTCTTTGTTGTGGTGTAGCCTGCTTTCTGTACCATCAGTACTCTGTGTGGCTGACCTGCTTCTTACTAGAGTGGAAGCTAATAATAATAATAATAATAATAATAATAATAATAATAATAATAATAAAATAATTCTGCTTTCTGTAATATGTGCCATTCTTTGTTGTGGTGTAGCCTGCTTTTTGTACCATCAGTACTCTGTGTGGGTGACCTGCTTGTTACTAGAGCGGAAGCTAATAATAATAATAATAATTCCCGTGGAGGCCCGGGAAAAGAATAGGCCTCCGGTATGTTCTGCCAGTCGTAAAAGGCGATGAAAAGAACAAACCACTAATAGGGCTAACCCCCCTTTTAGTGTGATTAGTTGGTTCAGGACAGAACTAAAGAAGTCTCGGACAAGCGCCTTCATGGTAAGGGACGACGCTTGAACCCTATGCCCGCCCACAATGGTAACGACACTGCTAGCCAACTGGAAAATGATTCAAATCCAAATAGAGGTGTTTTGCATGATATGCTTCCTGCAACCACCCTAGAAGGAAAACAAAGACAGAGGATGAGATGGTCAGATGAAGTTAATCGACACCTCATATTCTGTTATTACCAAGCAACAAACCTAGGAACCAACACAACTGGATACAGATCACAAGTATACACAACATTTATTAACAGATACCCAGAATTAAAATTTTTAACAGAACAACGACTAGCTGATCAAATCCATGTAATAATCAAAAATAACAGGATACCCCAGTCAGAATTAGAAAACATCAAACAACAAGTACAACAAATACTGGAAAAAAATAATGTGCAAACAGAAGAAGAAGAAAATACAGTAATGGACTCAAACATCCAGGAGCAAACAAACAAAGAACAACACACATCAATTAAACAATCAGAGGAAAACGAAATCTTAAAACAGCCACCAAAACAAGCGCAAATAGTACACGAAGTGACAGACATGTTAGATATAGAAGAAAAATTTCAGCTGACATATATAGAATACAAAGACACAAATACAAAAATTACACCATTCTTGCATAGACCGCCAAATACCCCCCAAGTCGAAACAACAATAAAAACTATCAACACAATCATACGCAACAAAATAAATGAAAACACAACTATGGAAGAGTTACAGCTACTGGTTTATATAGGAGCACTCACTACACTAAATATACACACTAGGCAGAGATCAGAACCAACCAACACACAGAAGAAACCCACAAAACCAGCATGGCAACACAGGCTACAGATCAGAATAGAAAAACTGAGAAAAGACATTGGACAGCTAACACAATTTATAAGAAATGAAATGTCAGAAAAAAAAAACGAAAAAGGCTAGGTAAAATCTCACAACAAGAAGTGATAGAGCAATTAGATGAAAAGAAGCAGAAATTACAAGCATTGGCCAAACGACTTAGAAGATACAAAAAAAGTGAAAATAGAAGGAAACAAATTCAAACATTCAACACAAACCAAAAGAAATTTTACCAGACATTAGATAACACACACATTAAAATAGACAATCCACCAAACATAACAGACATGGAACACTTCTGGAGCAACATATGGTCAAACCCAGTACAACATAACAGGCATGCACGGTGGATACAAACAGAAACAGATACATACAAGATGATACCACAAATGCCTGAAGTGATAATTTTGCAACATGAAGTCACCCAAGCAATTAATTCTACTCACAATCGGAAAGCCCCTGGAAAAGATAAAATAGCAAATTTCTGGCTAAAGAAATTCACCCCAACACATTCATATCTAACTAAATTATTTAACATATATCTAAAAACAAAGATGATGTGACTTACCAAACGAAGGCGCTGGCACGTCGATAGACACACAAACAAACACAAACATACACACAAAATTCAACCTTTCGCAACAAACTGTTGCCTCATCAGGAAAGAGGGAAGGAGAGGGAAAGACGAAAGGAAGTGAGTTTTAAGGAAGAGGGTAAGGAGTCATTCCAATCCCGGGAGCGGAAAGACTTACCTTAGGGGGAAAAAAGGACGTGTATACACTCGCACATACACACATATCCATCCACACATATATATGTTGATAGACACACAAACAAACACAAACATACACACAAAATTCAACCTTTCGCAACAATTTGTTGCCTCATCAGGAAAGAGGGAAGGAGAGGGAAAGACGAAAGGAAGTGGGTTTTAAGGGAGAGGGTAAGGAGTCATTCCAATTCCGGGAGTGGAAAGACTTACCTTAGGGGGAAAAAAGGACGGGTATACACTCGCACATACACACATATCCATCCACACATATAAGGTAAGTCTTTCCGCTCCCGGAATTGGAATGACTCCTTACCCTCTCCCTTAAAACCCACTTCCTTTCGTCTTTCCCTCTCCTTCCCTCTTTCCTGATGAGGCAACAGTTTGTTGCAAAAGGTTGAATTTTGTGTGTATGTTTGTGTTTGTTTGTGTGTCTATCGACGTGCCAGCGCTTTCGTTTGGTAAGTCACATCATCTTTGTTTTTAGATATATTTTTCCCATGTGGAATGTTTCCCTCCATTAAATTATTTAACAGTTACATTGCAGACCCATACACATTCCCTGATACACTTACACATGGAATAACTTATCTGAAGCCTAAAGATCAAGCAGAAACAGCAAACCCAGCTAAATATCGCCCCATAACATGCCTACCAACAATATACAAAATATTAACTTCAGCCATTACACAGAAATTAATGACACATACAACACAGAACAAAATTATAAATGAAGAACAAAAAGGCTGTTGCAAAGGAGCACGAGGATGTAAAGAGCAACTGATAATAGATGTAGAGGTGACATATCAAGCTAAAACTAAACAAAGGTCTCTACACTATGCATACATTGATTACCAAAAATCTTTTGATAGTGTACCCCACTCATGGTTACTACAAATATTGGAAATATACAAAGTAGATCCTAAATTGATACAGTTCCTAAACATAGTAATGAAAAATTGGAAAACCACACTTAATATCCAAACAAATTCAAATAATATCACATCACAGCCAATACAGATTAAGCATGGAATATACCGAGGAGACTCATTAAGTCATTTCTGGTTGTGCCTTGCTCTGAACCCACTATCCAACATGCTAAATAATACAAAATATAGATACAAAATAACTGGAACATACCCACACAAAATCACACATCTGCTATACATGGATGATCTAATGCTACTGGCAGCAACAAATCAACAACTCAACCAATTACGAAAGATAACAGAAGTATTCAGCAATGATATAAATATGGCTTTTGGAACAGACAAATGTAAGAAAAATAGCATAGTCAAGGGAAAACACACTAAACAAGAAGATTACATATTGGATAACCACAGCCACTACATAGAAGCGATGGAAAAAACAGATGCCTATAAATATCTAGGATACAGACAAAACATAGGAATAGATGATACAAATATTAAAGAAGAACTAAAAGAAAAATATAGACAAAGACTAACAAAAGTACTGAAAACAGAATTGACAGCAAGAAACAAGACAAAAGCTATAAATACTTATGCTATACCAATATTGACCTACTCATTTGGATTAGTGAAATGGAGTAACACAGACCTAGAAGCACTCAATACACTTACACGATCACAATGCCACAAATATAGAATACATCACATACACTCAGCAACTGAAAGATTCACATTAAGCAGAAAGGAAGGAGGAAGGGGATTTATCGACATAAAAACCTACATTATGGACAGGTAGACAATTTAAGAAAATTCTTTATAGAACGAGCAGAAACTAGCAAAATACACAAAGCAATCACTCATATAAATACATCGGCTACACCACTGTAATTTCATAACCACTTCTACAACCCTTTAGATCACATAACATCAACAGATATGAAGAAAGTAAATTGGAAAAAGAAAACACTACATGGCAAGCACCCGTATCATCTAACACAGCCACACTTCGATCAAGACGCATCCAACACATGGCTAAGAAAAGGCAATATATACAGTGAGGCGGAAGGATTCATGATTGCAATACAGGATCAAACAATAAACACCAGATATTACAGCAAGTATATTATTAAAGATCCCAATACCACAACAGATAAATGCCGACTTTGCAAACAACAAATAGAAACAGTAGATCACATCACAAGCGGATGTACAATACTAGCAAATACAGGATACCCCAGAAGACATGACAATGTAGCAAAAATAATACATCAACAGCTTGACTTACAACATAAACTTATAAAACAACATGTTCCCACATACAAGTATGCCCCACAAAATGTACTGAGAACGATGAATACAAATTATACTGGAACAGAACCATTATAACAGATAAAACAACACCACATAACAAACCTGACATCATACTCACCAATAAAAAGAAGAAATTAACACAACTAATCGAAATATCCATACCCAATACAACAAATATACAAAAGAAAACAGGAGAAAAAATTGAAAAATACATCCAATGGGCTGAAGAAGTCAAGGACATGTGGCATCAGGATAAAGTTGACATTATACCAATTATACTATCAACTACAGGAGTCATACCACACAATATCCACTGGTACATCAAGGCAATACAGCTACATCCAAACTTATATATACAACTACAGAAATCTGTAATTATTGTCACTTGTTCAATACCCGAAAGTTCCTAAATGCAATGTAACATATACCGTACAGTTAAAAGGAAGTCACGCTTGATCAAGGTCTGCGTCACCTTCCTTTTTTAACCAGACATAACATCTGATACAAGAAAGAAATAATAATAATAATAGCTTTATTCAACATCGAATGGTACACTGCACATGTACAAAGAAACAGTAATGATTAAAGTTATTTGTACAATACACAAGACACATTCTTCTGAATACATCATTAATTTACAACAAATTTACAATAAGGTGTTTACTTATTTCTGTTCAAATAATTTCACAAAGCATTTGTTGTTCTTCATATAAGTATGGTACTCTTCTAATGTGTAGAAAGGGTGTTTTACTAAAAATTTCTTAAGCTGAAGTTTCAGTTTAATTGTAGGAAGAGCCATGACTGCTCTAGGCAGTGCATTAGCTAATTTTATACCTGCATACTGAGGCCCCTTTTCGTAAAGTGCTGTTCTGTGGCTGCCAATGTAAAATCTTTCTTTATTTCTAGTATTGTACTGGTGGAAATCTGAATAAGTGTTTGGGTGCAGTCTTTTCACAAGCAATATGGCTTTTAGAATGTATGTGTTTAAAACAGTTAACACCTCTGTTTTTGGAAACAAGTTGCGAGAAGATTCCCTATATTTTGCTCCACAGATTATTCTCACACCCCTTTTTTGAAGAATGAGTAGCTTATCTAGATTAGCTTTGGTTGTTGCCCCCCAAATTTCAATACCGTAGTTCAAGTGAGAGGAGGAAAGAGCATGGTATGCAGTCTTTAGGACTAAGGTGTCTCTACAGAACTTGCTAATAGTACTGATTGCAAATATATTTTTTGACAACTTAGTTGCTAGAGAGTCAATATGTGTGTCTCATTTCAGGTTGCTTTGGATTGTTACGCCAAGGAATTTTACACTAGACTCTTTCTTTACCAATTCGTTGCCCATGTATCATTTAATTTCATTATTCAAACTACTTTTGTTAAACGCCATCAAACATGTTTTACTGGTGCTTCCATTTAAGTGGCTTTCATTAAAAACTGAACAATTTCTTTTGTCACATTATTACACTCGGCCTCTAGTTCATTACATGATTCCGTTTTACATACAATGGACGTGTCATCGGCATACAGAACAATTTTGGAATTTATAGCACAGTATTTAATATCATTTACATAGATCAAGAACAGAAGGGGGCCCAATACTGAGCCCTGGGCACCCCATATTTTATGCAACTGATCTCTGATTTGTAGACACCACTTTCCATTTTAAGTAGAACAAACTGCTTTCTATTGCTCATATAACACTTTATTATGTCATAAGCACCGCCTCTAATGCCGATGTTCCATAGCTTGTCTAATAGGATGTCAACGTTCACACAATCAAAGGCTTTTTCCAGGTCTAGGTATACACCTGCCACATGTTCCTTGCTTTCGATACCCCCTAACACCTCTTCCAATAAGTTGAGCAGCTGCAGTGCTAGTTGATTTACCTTTTACGAATCCATTTCGATTTTTGAACATCAGGTTGTGTTTGTTAAGAAAGTTTATAATCCTGTTGTATATAAGTTTCTCAACTATTGTGGAAAAGACAGGAAGGATTGAGACTGGTCTGTAGTTTTCTATTTTGTTGTTGTCACCTTTCTTAAAAATGGGTGTTACCTGTGCTATTTTTAGTCTGTCTGGAAAGGTGCCTGATTCTATTATATTGTTGACTGCTGCAGACAGAGGTACAGAGACATTTTGGCTACAGGCTTTTAAAAAATTAGTATTTAGGCCATCATGCCCAACTGAATTAGAGGGTTTTAGAGAGGTAATGATGCCTATTATTTCTGCACAGTTTGTGCGGGATATATATATATTATGGTCACATGTATTACCTTTAAATCTGTAGTGCATGTTTTTATGTTTGTCATTTATGGCTTCCCCTACGGAAGAAAAATATTCATTAAAAATATTTGCAATTTCCAGTTGGTCTTTTATGAGCATGCCATTGTGGTTAATAGAAAAGTCCATACAGGATTTGTCATTGTCGGTTTTAAAACTGTTTATGACTGCCCAGATGCCAGTAGTTATGTTGTGTGAGTTTTGAAGCTTATTTGCAACATAGTTGCTCCTGGTCTGTGTAAGTAAGTCCTTATAGTGTGCTTGATATATTTTGAAGGCTTCCTTTAGCTCAGAAGTCTCTCTATTATTCAGCATTGCACTGTGGAGTAGTTTTAATTTTTCCCTCACTTCAGTGACATTACTATTTACCCAAATATTTTTGTTTATATTTTTTGTTTGTTTCATTTTTGTGATTACAACTGGGCATGTGGTATCAAAGCAGTAATAGAAGTCAGCAGCAAAGTTATCATATGAAAAGCTATTATTTTCAAACCATTTTATTTGTGCTAGCATCCAGTTTAGTCTATTTATGTTGTCATTATACATTATTCTTTTAGTTACAAACTGTTGCTTTGTGGTGACAGTGGGGGCATCATGGTGTTCCAATTTAAGCTGTACTGCATGGTGATCTGAGATGGCTAGTTTTAAAACTGATGCACTGTGGGATAGGTGGGTCATGTTTGTTATTATGTTGTCAAGACATGTTTTACTAATGCCAATTTCTCTAGTGGGTTCCTGAATGAGTGGGGTCAGGTTAAATTCATCACACAGACGATGTAACTTTTTGGTGCTGACATCATTTGTTAATAAATCTATATTTATATCCGCATTAACTATAATATTTACATGACCATTTGGCTCAGAAAATGTTGTGCCTATACATACAAGCAAGTCAGAAAGATTTACAAAAAAGGTATTTGTATTTGCTGCAGGTGGCCTGTAAACACTGAAAACTGTTATGTTATCTCTACCCCATTTCAGGTTTATTGCAGCAAATTCTGAGACTCCTTCCAAGCAGAAGGCACTCACATCAATAACATTAAAATTACTTTCATTTACAGTGAAAATTGCTACACCTCCCCCAGTCTTGTCTTTTCTACTGAGGGCTGGGCAGAATTTCATACACAGTGGTTGACTAATGCTAATCAGAGCTTCATTGTACCAATGTTCAGTTACAACTAATATATCAGGTTTGTCAATCCGTGAAATTACATCTAGATCATTATGCTTATTTCTAAGATTCTGGTGTATGATTTTAAGGCTGAGTTTTACCTGCTGGACCTTAGAGGATAATTTTGGACTAGCAATGAGGCCAGCAGGCTTCACAAGTTTCCCTGGCTTGCCAGCGGTGGCTGGTGTTGTGGCAGATTTTGTTGAGGTGGGTTGTACCACCCCATGGCAATGGACATCTTTTCATCACTTTGTGAACAATGTCGCCGGACTTCCTCAATAATTTTGCTACTAATGATCTTTTTGCCTCTTTTGTTCATGTGCAGACCATGAGATGTGCGCAGCTCCCTTTCTAGATAGGTGACATCTACTAGAGACACATTCTGAAATTTACTACATAGATCTTTAATCCTGTCATTTGTTTTATGAACTTCCCGGTTCACAATAGACTGTTTCATAGGATCATGCCTCTGTGGAATGTTGACAACAACTGTTTTAGTGTCATTTAACTTACCCAGTACCATTTTCATATGTCTAATTGCATCATTTGCTTGATTTCTTGCTACATCAAATGAACCTCCCATAATAACGACACAGTCATTGGATGAGAAGGAGTCACACTCCTGCATGCACGGCTTCACCACAGCAGAAAGAGGGGCTCCAGGCCGGATGTGGCCTACAGCTGCAAAGTTGTCTTGCCTGTTTGCGATGTTTTGCGCTATTTCACGTCCATGGCTGTCTCCATATAATAGAATCCGGCCCTGCTTGTGTTTCTGATTGTCGTCGTTTCTTCTGTTTTTCTCTAGGGACGATATCTTGCATGTAATTTCACAGATTCCACTTCCTTGGACGGTTTGTTTACGTTCAGTTTCACGTTTTGCACACGAGTTTGGGACTTCGTGTTTTCTGAACTTATCACTGACAGTTTTTTTGCTGCTTGAAGGATTACTTCTAGTTTGCACGGACTGAACTTGTTCTTGTTCCACTATTTCTTCGAGAATTTGAAACCTGTTTTGAGTATTGACGGCATGAAAGCTTTCCTTGGTTTTTAGTTTAGGCCTGCAGTCGTTCATCAGGCGCTGTTCAAATTCACTCACCTTTTTATTTAAGAGAGTAACTTCAGCCTCTAGACTCTGGATTTCACTTACCATATCGCCGACTAGAACAGATAATTCACACCTACAGTCACAAATTTTTGCTTTATGATAATTATCTGAGTTCTGAACGCAGCACTGACTACAGTTCCAGCATGTTATAAATTCATTATTTTCTTTCACAGATGAGTCCACTTTTGCACATCGAAAATGATACGAGTTATTACATTCCTTGCACGTGATTCCGGTTTTCAGTACTTTTCCGCATTTTTTACACTTTTCCGCGTCAAAACACGAGTTTTTACGTAAGCTAATAACTTTACCATTACTATTTGCCGCCATCTTGGATATTTATCCAAGCTATAATTGATCTGGAGCTATGAAGGACTTAAGCATCTGAATTGCTTAAGATCACAAAGTTGTGGTGACATTTGTTCTGGAGCTTGTACACTGGAAGAGTTGATATGGTTGTCTTTATTTATCTAAGTCTCACAACTTGTCAAATCCTTCTTCTTTTCTGTTAAAGTTGTTTTTGTGTATTTTTAATTTCTGTTGTCTCTCTGTCTACATTGCAGCATAGCTATGTGTCTGCTTTGATAAACCTATTGTATTAGAGAAAGTAGTTTAAACACATTCTACATATAAATCTACACCTACATACGTACTCCACAAGCAACAGTATGTTGGAGGATACTATGTACCACTACTAGTCATTTCCTTTCCTGTTCCCCTCTACTCTCATCTTCATTGTTCTTACACAATATGTACATTAGTATCAGCAGAATCATCCTGCATTCAACCTCCAGTGATGGTTCTCTAAATTTTCTCAATAATGTTCCTTGAAAAGAATGTGAAATTCCCTTCAGTGATTTCAGTTTGAGTTCCCAAAGCATCTCCTTAACATTTGTGTGTTGTTCAGACCTAATGGTAACAAGCCTAGTAGCCTGCCTCTGAACTGCTTTGATGTCTTCCTTTAATATGACCCGATGCAGACCCCAAACACTCAAACAGTACCCACCAATTGGTTGCACTGCTGCCCTGTATGCAGTCGCCTTTACAGAAGAACCACACTTTTCTGAAATTCTCCCAATAAACTGAAGTCAACCATTTGCCTTTCCTACTACAATCCGTACATACTCATTCCCTTTCATATTGGTTTGCAGTGTTATGCCTAGACGTTTAATCAATGTGACAGTGTCAAGACGCACACTATGAATACTTTACTCTAAAACTATGGGTTTGTTTTTCCTACTCATCTGCATTAATTTACATTCTTCTGCATTTAATGCTAGGTGCCATTCATAACATCAACTAGAAATTTAGTCTAAGTCATCTTGTATCCTCCTACAGTCACTCAAAGATGACACCTTCCCATACACCACAGCATCATTAGCAAACAGCCACAGACTGCTGCTTACCTTGTCCAACAGATCTTTTATGTATATAGAATATAACAGCAGTCCCATGACACTTCCTTGGGGGCACATCTGACAATACCCTTGGCTTGAACAATTGCCATTGATGGCAAAGTACTTAGTTCTGTTACTTAAGGAGTCAATCAGGCCACTCACATACCTGGGAACCTAGTCCATATGCTTGTACCTTCATGAACAGTTGGCAGAGTGGCACTGTGTCAGATGCTTTATGGAAATCTAGGAGTGTGAAATCCACCTCTTGCCCTTCCTCCATAGGTGACAGGATTCCATATGAGAAAAGAGAAAGCTGAGTTTCACATGAGTGACGCTTTCTAAAACTATATTGATTTTTTGACAGAAGCTTTCCTCTCCCAGGGGAATTAATTATATTCAAACTGAGAATATGTTAAGGATTCTGCAGCAGACATATTAAGGATATTTGTCTGTAATTTTGCTGGTCTGGTCTGTTCTATTAACCACCTGCAATTTTTTCCAGTCATTTTGGACTTTGTGCTGGATGAGAGAGTCACAAAAAATGCAAGTTAACTAAGGAGCCAGTGCTGTAGAGTACACTTTGTTGAACCAAATTGTAATTCCATCAGGACCTGCAACATATTTGCTTTCAACTCTTTCAGTTATTTCCCTACACCAGGGATGCTTATTAGTATATCATTTGTATATCAAAGGACTGATGACCTCACTGTTTGGTCCCCTTCCCTGAATCAGCCCTCACTACCATATGTCATGTGATGATCAAATGACAGTGTGTTTGTTTGAATGAGTTCTTAACTATGCAATGTAAGACTTCACCTTTACTTCTGCTATCTTTCACTGCCACACCTGTGAGGTCACTGAGTGACTGGATTGAAGCCTTATGCCTCTACATTGTGATCATTGTACCATTTGAGGCGGTGTCTCAAGTCTCACATCTGTTGCATCCTTCGAGCATATGAATAGCTATGAGTTTCATATTGATGTCTGATGGACATTAGGCCTTATTTCACAGAATATACCTTTTGAAACCTCAGATGGCTCATGCAGTGAATTCCCCACACCTTTCGTACCAGGCATTGTATGCGCTGCCAGTTTTGAATACTATATTAAGTGAAACCAAAAATCAGTATTTGTGGATGGGCATCTGCATAAAGTTATCCATAGAGGAATGGGGACAAGACTCTAAAATTTCCTTTTTGATATGAACTAGTTGGTCAGTTTCAAGACACGATGTACTACAAAAACTAAATTTATGGGTGACACACACACACACACACACACACACACACACACACACACAAATCTTATTACTTGCTCAATATTTATTCCAGGTAGATTACTTTTATGCTTAAAAGATAGGCATGATTTCACAACTATCTTCAAAGTAAATGTCTCTGTATTATTATAATTAGTATGGAAGGGGTATACTTTTTAAGGTGACAATTTGAAATTGTGACATAGTGACATCCAATAAGTTATTCAGCAATTGCTAAAGCTGTGGTATTGTCCCCCTGTGACCAGCCACACAGTGTTACAATGGGCTAAATGAGAGTTTTAGTGTAATCATGGAATATCTGAGAATTCAGTAGTGAATTAAAAATCTGTATTCCACATGTGGGGGAGGCGATGAAATAAGTGTCCCTCAATTCTGTCCTTGCCCCCATCTTAGTGGACACATATGACAGTATTGGAATTGTACGGAGAAGACAGATAGCATACTGCTCATGCTCAAGGATGAAATTAAGCAATAATTAGATACTTAAGTAGAACACATAAATGATGACAGTTAAGTCACAGTGATAGTAGATAAGACAGTGACCCAAGGGATATGCAATCATTTGTGGAGATTGTAAGGCAACTATATATTCTTAATCAATAATATAAACACAGAAGAGTTCAGGAGAGTTTCGGTCAATATTTGCAAGAAGAACATATTTTTAAAACTTGGATCTCATCATTATATATTTACAGTCACCATTAGATAAGGCACCAACACACCCTTCTGGTCATATCATCGCAAGTGCATTAGTAATATTTCAAATAGCTGGCAGCACAGTCCTTTCCTGCCTCCAGTATGCATGAATAAAGTGCCGCCCGTAGTAAAATAAATAACATATTTAAGGCATGTGTTTATTGAAATTAGCATTGCACCATCTAGACAACACTTACCAGCAATTGATGACATTCCTCGCCTCACCAACATTACATTCTTAAGAAATGCAAACTTTATCTCTTTATCTCCAGAGCTGTGAACAGATTGAGGCCTCTTAATTTAGCAATACATAAACCATACAATTTGGATGGTCATGTTCAAAGAAGCAAGCTTTCCCAACAGTCATGAGCAAGTTCTGCTTGGCTCTCTATTTGGCAAACTACATATGTGGGAAGCTCATGGCGGTGTAAGGAGGTGCACATCAATATGGAACATGCACAGCTGTTTCACACCAGTCCACACAGTTCCATACAATGAATTAAGGCACTCAGGGCAAGATAATGGTAAGCCACATTGAGTTAATTTTGCAGGACAGTCATTCAAAAGTTCATAAAATTCATAAATCAGGTAATGGGCGTAACAGGTGTGTTTCTTGTATAATAAGATTCTACATATGTTACAGTGTTCTTCTCACATGAAATAAAACGTTTTTAACTACTGCATGTAATGAAAAACAATATTAAGTATAAGAAATACAAACAATTCTCTGGCTTGTGATTGTGCCTCACCAAATTTATAGTGCCAACATTTAGCTCCATCCATCAAAATTCAGTGTAATGAGAGATACTGCCATCCGTTAATGTGGATTCATTAACCTGTTCTGTGGCTTTGTACTGAGTCAGGGATAAATAATATCTGTGATGCACTGCTGGTATATAGGGGAGCAGGTCCATGATGTGAGACAATTTCTTATGCTGTATAGTAACAGGCCTACAACAATCTGGTCATAATCTGTGATATCTGTGTTGGACAGCCACACTTCTCAACATTAATGTCATGGAGGCCTAGTTGAACAGTGTGTTTCAGGAAAATTGAATCAGGATTTGGGACCAAAAATATGAATACTGTAACTTCTGATTAGTTACTATAATATGCTGTCTATCCTTTGCTTTATTTCTTTTTGTTATGTGCTGATGAGGCATTTTGCTGAACTCTAGAAAATCATCATGTTTCATAACTGTCATGGCTAATTTGTTTTCTGCTTTGTTTTTCTTGACAATATCTAACCACTAAGTGGGCATGAAATCCCGGCTCATGTGTTGCCTTCAGTATTTCTTGACTACTATCTGACAGGAGTTGTGTGTGACCAGGAATCACAATCTCTTTTCAGTCTCTTCAAATATGTCTTTGCATACTACTGATGACGACTTGCACATAAGAGTCAAATTCTCATTTTGTCCAGCACAGTTACCTGAATAGGAAGCACTGCTATTTGTCTGTAGAAACATAAATATATGTTTACATATCATTTCACTGCTAGTTTTGTGACATCCTCAGTCCACATGTACATGTGTCCTATGCCTGCTTCACAGTCACATTTACACATGTTGTACATCTGTAGTTTTTGTTTGTAAAAAGCAGTAAGTTTTGGAACAGGGAGGACCTGCTACAAGTCAGTTGAGGTAATCATGATAATGAAATCAGCTTTGGCTGTGACAATATCTGCCTGCATTACTTCTGCTTTGCAGTGATGTAGTTCTCATCAGCTTTTTTTGTTTGTCAGGAGGGTTATGGGATTTTGTCTCAGTATTGAGCTCCTAGTGTGGTTTACGGGTGAAGGGGCATCTTGAAGCCTGTGTTGTATTCTTTGCAGAAAATCTGTCTGTACTTATCCTCTGTAACACTGGCATTTTTGTCCCTCATAATAGGGTAGATAATGATCCCAGTATAAAGAACTGATTGTCATCTCCCACTCCAGATAAACTTTTCTGGGATTCGTGTGCCTGCTATAGCGATTTCAGGAGGTCAGAATGCTTTGAATATGCTTGTGAACACCTTCTACCACTTTATATGGACATTTCTGATGATTTTTGTAGTGCCACCTCTGATCTGTCTTTACAAACTATTTACCACTATTAACTCATTTTACAATGTTTTCCACTCTTCTTCTCGATTTGTGTAACCTGTGAATGGAGAGAAATGCTTTCTTACAGATTTTGATGACTTCACCTTGCATCTTAACAGAGCAGAAAGTTGTGATCTTTTAAGAAGACTGATCCTTTTTCCATTTTTTTCAGGTAGGAGTGGTTTGGAGGTGCCATTTGAGATACACAAAAAGAAGTAGTTGTTTTGTGCATCAACATCCTCTAAGTCCCAGAATCCATGTAATATTGTGGAATCTGCTTCTCTTGTCTTCATCATCCATTTCTGATGGCAGGAACATGGATGTCCAATTTCCTTGGCAGCTAATTTCCATTTTGTTGCATCATCGTGTAAACCTCACTCTTAAAAAGGAAAATAACATTCGTATTACAACAGGTTTATGAAAAAAATTGTGTTAAAAATAATAATATTTATACAGTATTATTTGTGCTGGCTCTCCTCAATAATAATAGTAATCAATAGTGTTAATTAAGTAAATTGATAACATTTGTTAATACTCTTTGATTGTGGTCAGTAGCCCTTCTCTCAATTCAGATGTCCACTGCTGCCATCAACACCTTCCATCCTTAGCAGAGGAGATGGCTACCTCTCTAACAACAAGTGTTGAGTCTGCCTCCTTGTGGAAGGAAAAAATGCAAAAATTATGAAGAGATTGAACCTATGAATCTACACTGAACAATACTGTAATTTAACAGCTACACAGTGGCACTGCTAGAACAATACAATAGTTTAACACCTAATTAATGGCAAGCCACAATAACCCCTGTACCAGGCACCTACTGATGTTCATCACAAGTATAAAAATTGTTCATAGTTAATAGGCTCCAGATAAATATCTTAGAAATTGTCCCATAGTTCACAATTCCATTAATTTCATAGTATTAAGAGTTTTCTGCACTGTCAGGGTAAGCTACATTGTCACATGCTTCAGTATTGAATGCCACATAATTAAATTTTGTTACTGATTACTTATAATCACATGGACACATGGATTTGGTCAGTAATCTACATCTACAAAACTGTCATTGCAAGAGGATTCACTGTCCAAACAGTCGGCTTCTGTATCGGTCCTCAGTACATTTTTGTATATGGACAGGTCAGACTGTTTCTTTTGTGAGTCATCATCTTGGCTGTGAATTACCATACTAAAGCAAAAAAAAAAAAAAAAGATGTACTTTGTCTCTTTGTCTCATCAAATCATGCTCTGCCAGTGGCTTTCCATCTTCTAGCAGATACGAAAAACACAGAAATCTTAATCTCACTGAGTGTGTGGCTTACCATTATCTAGCCTAGAGTGCTTCAATTGTATTTGACTCTAATTCACTCAATGCAGCATAATGTAACTGCATTTAGGTACAGAGCCATTGAAATAGTATATACAATCCTGAAGTTCCATTATATGATAAAAGGTTTCTCCATGTAATGGACCCCGTAATAGAGCATTAATAGCTATATTTGGTGCATGTAATATGATACCAAATCAGACAATATTTGGCCCATGTAATATGATACCAAATCAGACACCTGAGCAATGACAAAGTAGGCTGCATTTTTAGAAGCATACAAATGTAAGATTTTTTTATAAGCTTGTCATCCATGGTACCACTCCTAATGCTCTATTCAAACCTCCTGTAGGACGCAAAAATAGCTCTAGTTACCAACAAGGATCCCATCCTAGCGGCAGTGACTCAAAGAGTGTAACACATGTGGCTCAAACATTTACCTGAGGTTGCAGCACAACTTGTGCAGCAACATCAACTATCATTAGCTAATGGAATGTTGATAGTTTCTCTAAATCCAGAAGAATATTAGGTAGTTATTCCAAAGCAAATGCAGGAGCACATCTTATCACTGCTGCACAGAGGACATTGGAAGTGGACACAGGAGTAACAGCTGGCTAGGCAATATGCATAAGTCCCCAAATGTACAAGTACAAGAGCCACAGAAAGTACTGTGTGTACTTGCTGTAAGTATGCACACTTCCAGCTGGTATCTCTGAGGAAATCTGAATTATTACCAATATCTAGGCATCCTTAGTGGCACACTCATCTGGACCACTTGGAACTGTTTTCAAAATACATGTGGTTGGTGGTGTCTCACACAGTGTCTAGTTATCCATACATCATCAACATGCTGTCAGTCACTACAGATCATATAATATGAAGCCTAACTAACATTCTCACATTTGAAGTGACCCTATTTGCATACCAGACAACACAAATAAACTGAAAAGCCCGGCACAGATATTTTATGGTGGGCAACCATAAATGTTACTACACCTCCTCTACATTCAGCTACCTCCATCCTGCACCCAAACACCTTGCTTCTGGCAGTAGTAGAGACCACCCATGGCCAGATGATGTTCACTGCAACCACCAGGGAGAGTTCTCAGTGGCACCACCGAAACTACCTCTGTCCATGGTGGTCTTACCAACTAACCTCTAACAAATGGAGAACAACAAGACCATCAAATAATATCCCATGAAAAATTTCACTGGACATCACAGATGATAAGTGATACTGGACCAACTGCTTCACCACAACCAGAGACAGCACCCCATACAGGTGGCACCTTCAACTAAAATAGGATTTTCCAGAAAGACTATTTTCGGGAGGCCCTTGGAAGGATGGTCTATTGGCAAATCCTACCAACTATCGGTCTAACTACCCCGATAACTTCATGCCTATAGACAAAGAGAGGCAGAACAATGCCCCAACATTGAACACCCACATACTTTGCACATTATTAATCTGCCAGAGTCGCAGTCACTCAAGATACATCTAGGCCTATTTGCTTTCCATTGGGGTGGGTTTTGATGCCAGGAAATATTATTAATAATGATGTTGTATCACAGATGCCACAAAACCTGGAGATAACTAACATTCAGAGGGCACCCTCAGGCCATAACACCACCATGGCTCCATCAGCCTGCTTCACGTTACTAGGACATGCATCCACTGGCATCAACATATGACACAAAAATTTAACAGAAACCATAAGTTTTTTGCTATGCTGGTGTGATGTACTCACCAGCCTCCTAATATTAATGTCAACTCATATTCACTATGGGCATTAAATGAAATATTCTATACGTTGTTGCTGTGATTAGTGGTCTCAAACTTTGGCTTTGTTGATGGGTTCTCTTTTGTACCCGTTTAGTTGTGATTGGGAAGTGCTCATGCCTTCAAAACAGGAACTTGTAGATGTGCTCTTGATATTCTTGATATTAACTATACTAATATTTGAGATTTAATAAATGTTAGCATGTCACTGACAGATCAGACTCATCCTGCTCACCATAATTTGGTGATGGCAGCCTATAAGGTGAACACTTACTGTTGTTATCTTGTGTAAACTGCTATTAGTGTTGAAAACAGTGTGCAAACAAATTCATTAGACATCCTTACACAATTTCTTTGGATGCTGGGCTAGGATTTGTCTCTGTAACTGCTAAAGGCTGTTCATTAGTCTTACTTTATATGTGCTGAGGGAACCATTTTTTTTCTGAAACCACTGGCAGTGAGGTTGCCCAGTGGACATAATGATCCAAGACATGTAGAAGATTTTACTTTTTTGCCTAACCATCCCAGAACCTGCATCATGTTCCCAAATTGTGAGAAGGCAATCTATTTTGTACCTTCCCACTGATACTCTCTGTATATAAATGGACCTTAGTCTCCAGAGAGATTTTAAACTATATTGTCTCTTGTAGCCATGTATCTCCTTTAAACATGAAAATCCTAACCATTTCCCTCCCACTGGTATTACAAACTCAGTTTTCTTCCCATATTGTGTTCAGGATGTAAAAGTTTCTCATTCATTTGACACGTGTTCAGACTAGAGTCTGTCAAAGTATATGAAACCTAGGAGTTTTAGTGACTGAATTATGAATCTGCCAACTTAGCAGGTGTTAACAAGGTGCTCTTAGTAGAGATCCGTAAACTCCCACATAAGGTAAGAAGAAGAACAAAATACCACAATGATCACAAGATATACAGGTGACTTCACACAGCTTTATAGCTGTTGCAGCACTTCTGTAAAAGAAAGGACAATATCAAAACATTGCAGATAACCTAGGCAATAAATTCCACAAAATAATTCTTTAACCAGGATATATATTATTCTTGATATGATATCATGAGATTTATATTCAAAACAATAAATTTGGTGCTATTACATTTTGTTGTACATTTACATAGGACCAGTTGACTCTACATGACCAGTGGAAGGCTTCAGAGTTTTATTTATCCAGAAAAAAGGTGATATTGGCTGTTATCATTGGTGGCTGGCAAAACAGACATCCTGAGGATGCAAAGTATTTAACCAAAATGTTGAACAAATACGAACATAATGCAAACAAACTTATATCTTCAGTAGTTCTACAGCATTCCCAGTTTGTAGTGACAAAGTGGCAATATATTGTAAAGCTCACTGTTGACCATTTCATCTTGCTTTCAGGAATTTGGAATGTAGAGCAACAAGTGCAGTGATGTCAACATTCTGTGGCACACCAGTCATTCGCCCATCAACAGAGTATGCTGAGAAACAAATGGGAGGAGGGTAAGTATTTCCTCAGACCTATACAAAACTGAACAGAAAATATCCAATTCTTTATTGAGCTGCATGAACTGTATGCATCAAAATATAATCCACACATCATAACTGAGTTCTCTCTTTATTCTGAAAACAGTACTGTGAACTATCATTAGTAATCTAGTAGTCATTGGATTTCCATAAATGTTGGTTGACTGTAAATAGAAAACTTTGTCAATGATGATGGAAACAGTTTCTTCTTGTGAACGTTTTCAGCTGAATTTATCAACAGAAATCACAAACCATTATAAGGGTAGGTTAGATATTTACATACTAACAAAGTTTAGATCATCACAAATGAAACAAAAGTTTATGTTCAGAATTTTTTATGCTGTTTTTCTGTATATCAAGTCAGATTGAAGGTAGAGACACAAAATTTTGTAAGAAGAGAATGTGGAAACCCCTTCAGGATGTTTTTGTTTTCACCTCAATTGCTTAAGCAAAATTCTCAACAGACTCCTGTGGTAGACAACAAAGGAAAAATATTGTAATTAGTTGATATCTTAATATTAACTTTCCAAGCCTATGAGTTTGGATACAAGTCATAATAAATATTCCACCCTCACACATATGTATAATGTAGTGATTAAAACAGTAAAATCAGTGAAATGTGTGTTTTTTAATGTGTTTTAATAGTGGTTCTGCATATTCTGCATCTGAAAATGGGACTGCACATTGGTAAACCAGTACTGAAGTATCATGTAAGACACACTGTAAGCTTTGTGACTGCTTAGAAGGGTACAAATGTAGAGGAATATATAGACTGGTATATAATGAAGGAATTGGACTGAATGGTGAAACAAAATTGAAGTAGATAACTGTGGAGTTGAAATCCACTTCTCATAGATATTTGTCTATGGAAATTGATGGACAGAAGACAAAATATAATGTCATAATAGAGCACAGTTTGCTACAAAACAAGAAAGGCACAGCTACGGACATCAACAACTCATATTAACTTTTCTGTAGTTTACAAAAGGTTTACCTTTTTAAAACAATATGAGTCTTCAGGTACAATATTTTAACTATAAATAACTTTCAAGTTTGTTTTACTCACGCTGCACAAGTGTGCATTGTTTACAAAGTGTGTATGGTGTTTGTTTGCACACAAAGCCTATAGACAATTAACAAACAACTAAAACATGTTAGACGAAAACTATTCAGTGTGTACATGACAACAGAAACAGAAGTCTTACAGTCAAGGTTTTGTGAAACATTCCTTGCACAACTGAAAGCCAGTGAACTCAGATGTTAGATTAGATGTACTTTTCATTCCAATTGGTATATAGTGAAGAGATCTTCTGGGATGTGGAACATGTCAGAAAAAAAGTATATAAAACTTGTTTCAAGGTATTAAATGTTCAATACACTTAGGTGTGTATGATAATTCTAAGACCATTGTAGCCATGCATCAGCAAAGAAAGAATATAAAATAAAAAACATTTTACGGCACTTGTTTACAATGATTGCATTACTGCACAAAATTTGAAAAGAAGTCAGATTGCATGCACTATTCATATTATGTGGTTAATAACATAAACACATCAGTCATTTTTGTTAAGAAATTCAACAATGGAGTGGAAGGAGTTGGCCACCAATAAATTCTTTATACTCTTCTGAAACTGAAATTTATTATTCGTTAAACTTTCTACGACTGCTGGCATGTTAATGCAAATGTATACTGCTGAATAGTGGACACCTTTCTGAACCAAAGTTAACGACATTCAATCTCTGAGAAAGCTGTTGTTATTTCTAATACTGATTCCATAAACTGAGCTATTGGTTGGGAAAAAAATACATGTTTTTAATGACAAATTCCATGAAGGAACAAATATATTGGAGAGCAGTAGTTAGTATCCCCAGTTCTTTAAACAGCCCTCTGCAGGACGTTCCTGAGTTCATGCCTCAAATAATTCACATTGCACGTTTTGAGGCTTGTAAAATCTTTGCTTGGCTTGATGAGTAACCCCATAAAATATTCCTGTATGACATTATGGAATGAAAGTAAGAATAGTTCACTAGATTTTTTTTGTTTTTATGTCACCCATATCTGACAACATTTCCATTGAAAATAGAGATTAGTTTACGCACATCAGCAGTACTGTGGTATTCTCCTCCTATTTAAATTTATTATCAAGGTGTAATGCAAAAATTTAACACTGTCAATGTCTTCTACCTGCTTGTCATCATATTTTAGATGTGGGAAACCCTTTACAAGTTCAGAACTTCAAATTCTATGTTTTTCCCAGGTTTAGTGGCAGAGAACTGGCTAGGAAACTTTTATTACTATCCACAAAAATTTCATTAGCAAACCTTTCTAAGCCTGTAATTGATTTACTACCTACTGCAATATTTGTATCATCTGAAAACAAAAAAAAGTTGGCATCGTAATGTTACTGATGGAAGGTCATTGATATACACACGAAAAAGTAAGGATCCTAAGACTATTGTGTGTGTTTAGGATTCCAGTCTAGAGACCATACAATGCAGCAGAAGTAGCTGGTACAGAAGGCCCACTTGATCTGACTACACACAACAGAAAAAAGGCTACAAAGACAGTGCCTACAATAGATCAGCCACAATACCCATCAAAGTAAGTCCTTTCCATTTATGTGTGTAAATCAGTAAGCATTCTTAGTAGCTGTTCAAGTATTTTGAGTGTTGATAGAACGTATATGGGTAAGAAAATTGACAACCACAATTTGTATGGAACTGGACACTGCACTAATTGCAGTAATTTCAAGAATTTGTGGAAAATATGAATCTAATTTTCTTGAAGAATATTTCAGCATAAACTTGCTGAATATACGCACACAATATTCTAGTAGGGCTTGTATTATTTTACCCCTGCATCTAAGTTCGTGATCTGATGCAAGTAAGTTTTATGTCCTACAACTTCAGTAAATGTTTAACAATGGAATTACTAGAGGTAAAATCTTATCTTAACCTTTGACACTTATAAATTGACATACCAGTAACCATTAACTTCCATAACCAGATCATCTTAACCCACATTTGTAGCAAAATAACCAAAATGTTACCCAATGACAATTGTATTAGCCTCTCACCTCCACACTGTGAAGGTGGGACAGGAAGTTCTTTCATAACTTTCAATGGGACTGCATTGCCTGTTATAATAAGTTGTTATTCACTACATAGCAACAGTAGTGCATGGAGCAGTCCCATTTTCATTTTGTCAGAGGAATACAATGTTGAGAATGGTGTTTCTCATCAGAAGTTGTGAAATAATTGCCTGTCCTACCCTTGCAGCATGGAGGTGGGTGACTAATTCAAGTGTTATTGGATGACATTTTGAAACATAAGACTTTTTACCCATTTTGAATTTTTTGATTTTAGTGTCATCTGTTGTGAAATGAAAAAAAAAGCTTTGACCAAACTTATCTATTATTTTCTGTAGAATCCGAAACTGTAACAGCAAATTGGGGTTCCTATTTAAGGTTTCAGAGTTGCCTCCCATCCCCATATATGGAGCAGGCTGGGTGATCAAGCTTGGTGTCCTTGGATGTGCCTTCTAAGATGAACAAATTTTAACTATGAATTGTTTGGATCCAGTGTGTAGTTTTTAAGATATTTCAATGCCTTCAGTTAAATTGAACACCCTGTATATGGCTTGTTATATATTCTATAGACTGCCAAAATTTCATCAGTTTCCGACATTATATTTGTGCTTTCATTATTATTTTTCATTATTTTACACCAGCTACTTTAAAGTATTTCACAAACTGTAGCAGAAGTCCTTTACTCAGATGTGATTCAAAACGTGGAAATAACATATTTCTATTGACCTAACCATCACAGATCCTCCACCATGCTTCAGAACAAGAAGAACACAGTTTATTGTGGGTACTTGCTGGTGTTCTTTGTGTGCAAACAGTTACTAATGTTGGGAAGTGAGTCAAGTGACAGAGTCATTGAATAACATTACATGCTCCCATATGACATCCCCTGACTGCGTATCTGGCAGGAACACCACACTAATCCTGCAGGTATTTCCTATTGTAAATCCATTTCGCAGAACCTGCTATGTAGGTAAACTTTAATCTCAGTACTCTCTTGTATTTTACTTTTTATCTTGTTATAGATAAAAGTACTAATTTATGGCCTGTTTGTATTATGGTGCTCAGATTTCTTTCCAGTATTGTGCTTAGCAGATAAAGATTTGTCATTCGTTTGAGATATGTCTTCATACCAGATACAGATAAAATTACATGGATCTAATAGATTAGAGCTCAAAGTCATGAAAACATCAGCTGAGCAGACCTCAACAATGTGTCCTTCACAGAGATCTGTAATGTTCCACATGAAGTAGATACAGGTTGCAACTTCAAATTATCTGGTACAATTACTAGCCCATTTACAATTGACCTTTCAAACAGTATTACCTTACTGACAAATTTTGTACATTTTAAAATATTTTGTCATGCCTCCTTGTTTTACTGCTTCTAAAAGGGTTACTGGATTGATTGACTGTGCTCTTTCCAAATGAGACTTGCAATCAGGATATCAGCCATATACATTGCTTGTTTGGACAGTAAATCATCTTTTAGTACCTGACACCATCCGCTTATGAAGACACAAATGCTGCAATAAAAACCAAAAGGCACAATCTGCAAACTGGTAAAATGTCTCTTGTATATGAAAGCCATGTCCTTATGAGATTGATGTGTGCGCAGATTGTACACGCCCTTCAATAGTGAGAGAAGCCCATCAGTGTGGAGCATATTTTTATTAGTCAACATTAAACCATAGAGGTTCTCTCATTCTGTGTCAGTTCTTTTATTTAATGCAAGATAAAAGATTTCCTCTCTTCCCTTACATAATTTCACTTCATCCAAATATATGGACTATAGCTCCGCAGATGACCATGGGCCAACTTTCAATGTAACACTTATACTGGACTTGCATTCATTTCTCTTGACACATTTCATTACATTACAGAAGTCACCTTGCTAGGCTATCTTCTGCCCACAGAATGAGATAAGCCTGTACTAAGGACAATGAACTGACTCCAATATTAAAATGTTCACAAAGCCACAATAGTTCCCTTTATTTTTTGTGCATATGATAGGTGTGGCCCATTTGCTCACATTTACAGATTTGACAACACAGAGATTCTAGAGTTACTCTGACTTCATCTTTACTACTGCTTGAAGGGGAATTGGTACAAAGGCTGCTCCCAAAAACTGAGTGGTTGCTGTTGGTTTCAAGGTAAAATGGGCTTTTAATTCGTTGGGGCATCCAAGGTTGATCTGAAATGGTTCATTAAGTTCATCAGAGAGTTGTTCTAAACTGAGGAAACGAATATCTTAAACCAAAGTGAACCTGAAAGTACTGGATACTTCGTATCCTTACTTTTGACTGGCTTCTGTTCTGAATGTAAGCTTCACTGATATTCTTTTCTCGTTATATGAAGTTATACAGTTGTCAGCTAGTGACAGCAGTGGTAGACCTGTTCTCTAGTACATTACCATGTTTGATAATGTTACTGTTGTACTTGTGTTCTGGAAACAATAATGACTGTTTACTGATGTAACTGACATTTTATATGGTGTATAACATTCTGCTACAAAATTTTATACATTGCTGAAAAATTTCAAATTTTTTATTTTGGCTTCTAATTAACGTCTGAAGCATATTGGAAAACACTGGATCTGTTTGTAGAAGAAATCTACTGAACTAAATTTTCTCCATTGTTGTAGTGGTGATTATTTATGATCTTCCTTCACTGCTTTGAATTCCTAATGGAGTCATCATGCATGAAGGAACATAAATGTATCACTCTAATAACCACTGTTCAGAGTGGTTCATTAACTGTTTAAAAGGCTTGCTGCTCAGGTACCAAGTCCATGCTCAACTCTTTAGTTGGTGTGGCACATGCCTGGGGCATGCTTGCTGCAGCTGTGAATCTCAGCTCTTTTCTGATGTGCCAGTTATCTGCAGTACATTTATGCATTCGGCACATCAACACTATTTCTGATTTTGGTTATTGGTAATACTTGATGTAGTGAAGGGACCTATAATTTTAAGGAATTGTGTCGTACCTCTTCCATCTGGCTCTTACTGCATGAGTCTATTATGATTAAAATTTCCCATATATGGTGTCTGAGGTTATTGGCATCCAAAGGATATTTATGTTCTAATGTCTGTTAATCTGTTGGTAATGATAGTATGCTGCTAGTGACACACACATTTATACAAATAAGTGTTTTTGGGTCTGCTGCAGTGGCTAGCATATGTAGTCTTGTTCAGTTTACAACAAAAAGTAGCCCTTAGGACTGACAGTGTCTCGTACCTTAAAAACTGGAAAATTCTGTAGCAGTCATTTACATATTAAGACTCTTAGCCATATATGGCTTTTTCAAATGGTAGTAAAAGTGGTAACTGTGCAGTAGTTGATACCGATGCTAAAGGAGATTTCTGCATTTGTAAGATGTAGCTCCAGAATTTCTACTCGTGCATCAACTACACTGTCCAGTCACACTAATGTGGCCACCTGTCAAAGCCTAAATAACCACCTTTTCCAAACTGGCCATCTGGGAAACATGCTGTAAGAGAGTCAATGAGGTTCTGGAAGGTACTGATAAGGATGTGGAGTCATGCCAACTCCAGCACAGTGGTAGGCTGTACTAAGTTTCTTGGTTGAGGATCCACAGTGCAAACAGCCTGATCGATGTGGTCCTATGAATTCGCATTTGGGTTTAAATCTAGTGTGCTCTTCAAATGAAGCACATCTGCTTAATAGCTTGTTTTTTCGATCTCTGGAATGAAATACATCACTGATTCTGTGTATCAGGCATCTGACAGTTTGTTGGTAGGTTTGCGGGGGTATATGGAATTAGATGTCTGTTTACAGGTCACGTTATTCACGTTAATTAAGGGTCATTGATTTGCATATGTGGTGATGGCAGCTGATAGCAGGACAGATGGGTTCAATAGGATTTAAATTATGCATAATTGGTTGATGAGAGATCAACAGTTGTTCACTTTAAAGCTCCTAAAGCCACTGTAGCATGGTTCTGGCTCTGAGAAATGGACAATTATACTGCTGAAAGATGACATCATCATCAGGAAAGACATCAAGCAAGAAGGGATGTAGGTGATTCACAGCTGTCACCATATCTTTGATTACTGCTGCAGGTCCCATGCAAGCTCAGGATAATGTCTCTCAAAGCATAACACTACTTCCATCAGTCTGCATCCATGGCTTGCTGCATGTTTTGAACCACCTTTCACCTTGATGATGGCATATGTGGAGATGACGAGCAACCTAGTGTAGCAAAAGTGTCATTCACCTGATGAGCCAACACATTCCCACTGGTCAACAGTTCAATCCTGATGGTCTCATGGCCACTGCAATCATAATTGATGATGTTGACTCAACATGCAAACACGTAGGGACAGTCTGTTGCAGAGCTCCATATTTAACAATGTATGGTGAATAGTGTGCTCTGAAGCACTTGCATCCACACCGGCATTGGTTCTATTCTGTGAAGGAGTCGTGGACATCCAGCCATTTAGTGCTTAGTGATAGTTTCACTGTCATACCTCTTTCCATAGATGCTCATGGCAGTAGCACATGAACATTTGACCAGCTTTGCTGTTTTCAAGATACTTACTCACAGTATCTGCATAATAATAATAATAATAATAATAATAATATGTCGTTTGTCAAAATCAGTTATGTGAATGGGTTTCCCCATTTGCAACCCATATCTTCACTAGAGTGATTACCCATGCATGTCTTCTCCACTTACATACTTTTGTTACGGCATCACAGGCCTGCAACACCATAAGGCAACATCCAGTGCCATGGTGGGCAGTGGTCATAATGTTTTGGCTGCTCAGTGTACACTGCAAGCTGTGTAACACATTGCATTATCCTGCTGATAGATGCCATCATTCTAAGGAGAAAAAACGGTATGTAGGGGTGGGTACATGCATTTATTGTGCCTTCCATAATGATGAGATCCGCAGGGAATGCCACAGAAACATTCTCCAGACCACAACACTCCCTCCTCCAGCTTCTACTCATCCTGTGATTGTTGCAGGGAGTTTGCTTTCAGATGTTTCATACTGTACATGTCAATGACGATCTCTCTGATTGAGCACAAAATGTAGTTCTTCTGAAATGGCCATTTGTCACCACTTAGTGGACATTCAGTTGCGGTACTGGTGTGTAAATTGTAGCTTTCTTTTTTGATAGACAGCAGTCAGAATGGGTGCATGAACCAGGTGCCTTTTTCAGAGGCCCATATGCAGAAATGTTCAATGAACAGTCTTTGAAGAGCAGCTGGTGGTAGCCTCTTGGTTCATCTGGGTAGTTTTCTGCTTGACAGTTACATGTCTGTTTACCCATACACATCTCTGCAGCCATCATTGACCTCTATTGTCTGTGGCCCATATGTACCACAGCTGCCATGGCACCAATTTTGTTCACAACCATTTTGCCATGCCAGTGTACTTTAATGTCAGCAGCATGCAAACAGTTTACAAACTTTGCCATTTTGGAAATGCTTCTGCTATTGGGCTGTAAACCAATGCCCATGCCCTTTTGGGTGTCAGATAAATTGTTATGTTTCCACATTATAGCAATGAGTTCACGTTTTAATACATCCCCCACCATGCTTTATATGTCATCCACTGTTTTTGCTTCCACCTTCCATCTGTAAGTGGTTATTGCACACTAATGTCAAACATAGGTTGCAGTCACATTAATGTGAATGAGCCGTGTATTTGTTCTGTTCTTCCTGTCCTTGCTATAGCTCTTGTAGCTGCCTTAATAGCTGTCCCTGCAATGACTTTTGTCTTTGTCATGTATTTAAAATATCAGCATTTGCACTATTATTTGTAAGTCCACATATAATGTCTGATGCACTTCATCACCAAACAGTTATTCACACTGACTCATGATTCTTTTGAAGCATACGAAAGCCATTGCAGGCTTGAACATCACAATAACTTTTAACGTGTTGGTTCAGTTACCAAGCCAAAGTAGGAGTCTGTAAACCAGAACACAGCAAGTTGTCAGTAGCATAGTCACAGTCAGTCCAAATAACATCCTCAAATGTAGCCCAGGTAGCCCAGGGCCATCGTCCATAGAGTAGTCTGACAGGCAGCTTGAGTAAGCCATGTGATGAGTGTTGAACATCACATGAAGTGTGCAGTCTGTGATGGCCACTTTTAACAGTATCATGATGTCACACTGACACCAACTGTTGCTATGGCTTATGCTACCATGGCCATCAATGATCTGCCTTCTGGTGAGAGAGTACCCCTAGCTCTGGTGGGACATTGATATTGCTATTCAACACTCTTCTTGTACTGATCTGGCAATGGATTCAGAGGTGGTGAACATGGCCTATGCATGTTGGTCAGTGCTGACCTATAGCTGAAGATGCAGGCCTTGTCTGGTGTCTGTTGGTGACCCATTTTTGTATTATAGGGAGTTCAGAATTATGATTGTGTCATTACAACTGTTGATTATGATGAAAGAAGAGCTGACTCTGTCTTCAAGTGTATTGGTACCATCAATGGCCAATGATAACCACCCTGCTTTCACATACACATACAGATACACGTGCTCATGTGGTAATATGTTAGTGACAGTGGACAATGGGCTTGCTGGGTTGGATATGGCAATTTGAACAAAATAAAAATCTAAACATGTGCAAGTGTTCTACAGGCAAGTCGCAATTAATGGAGATGGAACAATATGTTGCAAACAAGATTGTTAGGTCTTCTTCGGCCACTGTTAATAGTATTATTTTTCTTCTTTGGATAATTTGTCCCATTTTGGAATTAGATAGTGCATGGAACAGAATAGTAATAAGGTGCTGACTATAGCTGTGATTGCATTTACAGGAACTCCAAAAGTCTGAGGAAGGCAATTGTGGACAGTTATCAGAAACCATCATTTGGTGTGTTCTTCATGGAAAATACTTTTCCCATACCCAAGATTGTTACATGCCTAGTGATGGCAGTGATCTGAACCACATACAGAAAATCTGAGATGGCTTCCACTACCAGTAACCATATAGCTCTTTTGAATAAGTGTGCATCTGCTTCCAAGGGTCTCACACCTGAGCCAGGGGGAAATATGTTGCACAGGGCAGCCAGAGTCTGAGCACATGCAAAGTAGGCTTGCACCAGGTTTTGAGTTTCCGTGTCAATGCCTGTCCAACAAACATAATGTTATGCTGTCTTGTGTATAATTCGCCAATGTGACCTTCACGGTAATTGGAGTAGTAATGGCTCGGAAGTAGGCAAGACAATAATCCTACAGTCATCATTCTCCATTACCAACAACATTATGAAACTGGTTGAATTGACCATATGTTGTAGTGGGAAGTATGTTATAAAACATTGCAGTAATCGTTTTGGCAGATGAAGTGGCAACTTGTACTCAACTGATGATGCAACTCTACAGAGTAGTGTGGTTCCCTCTGTACATGGATCTATGTTGTGTGTAGTAAGAGGGAATTATACTAGAATAATTTGCACATTGTTATTTATTTGTAAGTTCATTGCCTTGTACTTATCAAGCTTGGTCCATGAAGGTTCATGGGAGAGAATTTGCATTGGCTGGGTCTATGATGAGTGTCAGTCGGTTCAGTGCTTGGGAATAAGAGCCACTACCACAATCATTGTATTTTCTTTTGTGAGAACTTAGACTGGAAGCTTATAAGGAATATGAGTGGCTTATAATCTGGAATTCAGCAAAACTGTGTTCCTCACAGATATATGTGAAACATCATAACCCATACATTATCACTAACACTTTCCCTCTATTTTTGAGTAATTAATTTGTGCTGCCAGTAAGACACTTAAGGTAAAAGTGATTGGCTGGTATGTGCTGTAAGAAATCAAATTGTACTTCTTGTGTTCTTCTGCTCTGCTGTCCCTTCAGTGGTAGTATCATGTCTCAGCAAATGGCCAATGCATATTTCCCTTCTGTGTTGGTTAAGCTTTAAATGACATAACTTCCCTGCCTCAGCTCTCTGGCACACCTCTTCTTTCGATACCTTATTTACCTAGGCAATCTTAAATATTATGCATTAGCAGTACATCGGGAAACCTACTATTTTCTGTTAGCCTTATTACTTATTTAAATACTAATGTTGACAGTAGTTGTACAGCACACACTCATGGGCAAATTGTCTCATGAAAATTAATGCTTATAAGTTCCCAAAGTGCAGAATAAATGGAGTGATAACATCAAAAAAGGCAGAATCGGCCTCTCCAACTGCCACACTCAGTTACTGTGGCAAAATGCCTGTCTGGTCATTAACTGAATATACTGACCTACAAATTGCAGAAGGGTAAGTTGCTTTATATATGTGTACAAAACCACATAGTGAACTTAACATTAATTTTTTGAACTTTCTAGAATGATTTTTCACTCTGCAATAGAGTGTGTGCTGATATGAAACTTCATGCAAGACTGAAACTGTTTGTCAGACCAAGACTCGAGCTTGGGAAATTTGCCTTTTGCAGACAAGTGCTCTGCCAACTAAGGTACACAAGCTGACTCATGATTTGTCATCTCAAGTTTACTTCCACCATTGCTTCATCTCCTACCTTCCAAACTTTCATTGCCTTCTACTGCAAAACTTGCAGGACTAGCGGGCTTGGAACAAGGATAATGTGGAGAATGCCTTAGCCACAGTTTGTGTGTGTTTCAAGAAGTGTGGAATGTAGGTGGTGAGGTCCTGGCAGAAGTAAAAATGTGATGATGGATCATGAGTCATGCTTGGGATCCTCAGTCAGTAGAGCACATGTCTGTGAAATGTGAAGGTTCTGTGTTTGAGTCTCACTCCAGCACACAGTCTTAATCTGTCAGGAAGTTTCATATCAGCACACACTCTACTGCAGAGTGAAAAATCATTCTGGGAATGTCTTCCAGGCTGTGGCTAAGCCATGTGTCCACAATATCCTTTCTTCCAGGAGTGCTAGTTCTGCAAGTTTCACAGGAGAACTTCTGTGATGTTTGGAAGGTAGGAGGTGAGGAAGTGGCTGAATTAAAACTGTGATGAAGGGTTGTGAGTCATGCTTGGGTGGCTCAGTTGGTGGAACTCTTGCTTGGGAAATGCAGAGGTCCCATGGTTGAGTCTCAATCCACCATATAGTTTTATTCAGATAGGAAGTTTCATTTTTGAACTTTATATGTACATTTTGATAACTTTGATAAGAAGTAAACATACCTAGTGTATGTTTGGTTGTGTATTAGCTTTGAACTATTTCTGTGAAGTAATTTCAGTAGATTAGATATCTAGTGGTATCTATAATGTGTAAATGATAGAATAATTTGGAAAGACTTATTAACTTAAACAGAGGTATGAATGGAACAGAAAATAGAGGGTCAATAGTTTTGAATGTACATGGCTGTAAGTGTGTATACATAGCTATAAAATATGCTTAATTGTGATGTGGAAATAAATTGACCTGTTATTTGTTGAAGAAAAAATCTGATTTATAGCATAATGTGAATCACAGAACCATAGAAAACATATCTAAAAAGCCAAATTATAATTTGAACCCTGCTGCTCATGAACACAGGTCCAAAACAAATAATAGTAGATACAGACAGAGAGATGGTGTGGCAAGACATCAGTTTAGTGGTGCTACATTGTGCAGTTCAGAAACATAATGCTACATTTGTTACTGGTAGGTTTGGCCAGCACATGGGAATTACAGAAATTCCTTGTGAACTTGAATAGGAAGCTCTGGAGGGAAGACAATGTTGCTTTCATGAAAAATTATAAGAGAAAGTTTAGAGAAACACCATTTTTGACTGACTGCAGAATGATTCTATAGCTAACAATCCACATTCTGCATAAGGACCACATAGAGAATATAGGAGAAATTAGGGCTTGTACTGAGGCATATATAGTCTTTCCACCTGCTCCATTTGTGAGTGTAACGGTAAAGGAATGACTACCAGAGATCAGAGACAGAGTGAGTATGGGTCTAATCTTTGGGTTTCATGTTTCACAAATCAAGGCATAGCTGTTACATCAGTGTTAACAAGCTTCCTTCAATCATCCTATATGCTCCTGCAGTCACTCACTGATGACTCTTTCCTGTACACTACAGCATCATCAGTTAACAGCTACACATTGCTGCTCACCTTCTCTGTCAGATCATACTTGCCTGAGACACTCCAGATGATACCCCTGTCTCTGTTGAACACTCATGGTCGAAGACCATGTACCTTGTTGAATTACTTAAAAAGCCTTTAAGCCACTCACATACCTGAGAACTTATTCCATATGCTTGGACCTTTGTTAATAGTCAGCAGTGGAACACTGTATCAAATAATTTCCTGAAATCCAGGAATTTGGAGTCTGCTTACTGCTCTTCATCCACAGTTCACAGAATATCATTTGAGAAAAGGACAAGCTAAGTTTTGGAAGAGGGATACTTTCAAAATCCATGATGATTTATGGGTAGAGGTTTTTATCTCTCAGGAAATTTATTACATTCAAAATTAGAATATGCTCAAGAATTCTGCAGTAAACTGATGTTAAGGAATTGGTCTCTAATTTTGTGGGTTCACTATTATGTCCTCCTCATGTATGTGATCACCTTTACTTTTTTCCATTGCCTGAGACTTTGTGATAGATGAGAGGTTCATGATAAACACCAGCCAAGTAAGGAACCAATGCAGATGTGTACCCTCTTGTAAAACCAAAGTGGATTTAATATCACCCTATATCACTATGAGAGATGCAGTTCAGCAGCAACAGATAAAATTGGGTTCAGGATACATAGTCACAAGGTTTGTGCAGCCAAATGTTAGTCTTAGCCAAGTAACAGAAAATAAATGTGCACCTTAGGGAGTTTAGCAAGTGAATTCACAAACACGCAGAGTGAATTCTCTGGGGCCATTGGGGTCAGGTGAGACAAATGTATTTCAGTTAAATAAAAAATTCAGACTGTATTTAAGAAAATTAAATTTACAGACTTCCACTTCATGACATAAGAGTAGAGTGAGACAGGAAATTAGTGCGTTTCATGAGAATATATGGGAGATAAGAAATAAAGTAAATGAGCTGTTAGTTTGTTTCAAAGATCTCAGCATTTGATAAGAAAGTGATATCATTTGTCTGTCTGAATACAATGTAACCACTGGGATACAAATATTTGTAGTAGACGGCTACATGTTAGCTGCCTATTCATGTAGACTGTTTATGGAGAAAGGTGGAGTTTCACAAAAATGCATGTAAATTCAAAAGTACAGAAGTAAGTGAAATTTCTGTAAACAGTGATTTAGCATCAAGTGCTTGTCAGTTAATATTGAACAATATAACAATTATTGTTACAGTAAACAGGTGACCACAGGATAACTTGTCCATTTTCATAAAAAAATATTATATCCTGGGGTGCTGTCTGTCAGACTCAAAGATGGGATTATTGATTTGTAGTGAGTTTAATGTAAATCTCTTAAAGGAATCTGACAGGTTAGATGTTATTAAACTTAGACAGTTTAGTGTCACTTCTAAGTTTACCTATTTGCACGGCTCATGATAATAGTACACTGACAGATAATGTATTCATACAATGAACTTAAGTTAAAGAAACACACATATTCCCTGTGGTAGATACATTACATAACTTAGCTACATTTAAAGTCCAGAAAAACTCAATGGAGGCAATAAAGATGATCAATGACAAACCAATGAAGATTTTAAGAAAAAACTTAAGAACATATTGGCTGGAGTGAAGCTTACAAAGAGCCTAATACCAACTTCAAATTCAATGTACATCTTAATAAGTTTGTAACCATTTTTAAAATCATTTTCCTGTAAAAGTAAATAAATAAAATATTAGGAAGTCTTCAAAGAAACCTTGGGTCACTATAAGTGTTAAATTATGTTCAGGGTGAAAAAGAGGAATCTACAAAACAGCCAAACCAGTAGGGATCTGATTCTTATACTTTATTAATCATGTTATGAAACTAGCCAACCATTTTATATAAAAAAATGGCAACTGGCAATTCTAGTACCTTTTTAGTCTTTTCTAGTTTTATCACTCTTAGTTAAGCAAATTTACCTCACTCTCCATTGTGATTTTGTCTCATTCAATTCTCCTGTTTTTTATCATTGTTTAATAATTGCAATCAGACTGTAGTTCCATAAAATGTAATTTATGATATTAAGCACTCCTATATACAAGTGTTGTACACAAAAACTGAGTCAGTCAATACATGGAAAACAAAACATGAATAATGTGTAGACACTTGTGTGAGTCATTCTGTGCAAATATATCAGAATGTACATTCATAAAATTCATTTAGCTATTGATACCAAAACATAGACTCACAGTTAATAGTGCTGAAATCATGTAAATTCATGTATTTGTTTGCCATCAAAAATCTTTTTGATATGGTGACTACTAGTGTCACTTGATAACTTAACTACAATATTTAAACTCCTGCTTATTACAGATCTTACTACCAGACAGAGAACATTATGTGTAAATATATATGATCAAATCAAAAATCAGTTACTGAGTGTGGTATACATTATTTAGCATATGTTCATGAACTGTGGGACAGTGAACATTGCAAGAAGAAAAGGTGTCCAAGGCTTATTACTAGGTTGTAAAGTGACTAATAGAGCCAGCATGTAAGTATGTTATCCAACTATGGCACTATGAAAAGAATTCACATTGTTTAAGATAGTATGGTTACATTGAATTTTATATAAATAGAGTTTATTAAAAAATGGTGACAGATGGAACATGAGTGGTTCACAGCACAAGAAACAAGAATACTCATATAGTTTGTGAAGTGTTTATTAGTAACAAATTAAAAAGTTCATATTTGGAGATTGGGTATTTCAAAATTGAGAAGAATATCAAATTCAGAGGCACGTTTAAAACCAGAGAAAGGAATATTGAGGAGATGGCTACCATGTTAGGAAGATGTCAGCCAGTAGGAATCTGAAAATATTGTCACCACATCTGAAGAGCATTACCCAATGAGAAACTTGCTAGATGTAAACAAACCATTATATCACAACATAATACAGTGACGGCACAAATCAACAACATTAGAATTAGAGTAAGAGTGTTCATTTTGTTAAGTGTTCGACAACCGTTGATAAGATGAGTGACAGAGAAGTTGATAATAGCGTGTTTGATAGTAAGGAGCAAGGTTTAGAATCCAATGCTGAAAAAGATTTAGTAATTAGAAGTGGACTGTATACCGACAGCGGCATGAAATCTGACATACACTGAACTATAGGCAGTGAAATGAATGACAGTCACATTATTGATGAAATGTCAAGAGCATTGTATACAGAATACAGTGAGGTCAAACGAGAGGCTTTCAACAAGTGGTCGCATTAAGTGACTGAACAGTGTAGTTTGTGAAGACTCATGGCAGTTAAATGCCTGTAAATACATATCTGTATTTGTCAACTTACATTAAACAGAAAGCTCTAATGACCTGATCACTTTCCAAACAATTAAGAGATCTATAAAGAGTAGACAGTCACCTGTGTCCATGCCCATCACAAGTGGGATATTCTTGTAGACTGGTATAAATGTGGAAAAATTGTAACAGCTCTTGGGGCCACACTTTTTTGTTTATGTGCTGTTGACTAAAGTGCTCTCTCCTTAGAGTTTCCGATTAAAAAGCTTTTACCTAATGACACACTCAGAGCCAATTAATTTTACTAGTTTGAGCCTTGAATTTTCAGTCCATGGCCTCTCAATTTGACAAATGGCATGCATGAGTAACAGTTACGAATGTGCACTTCAAATGAATCAATATTTGATGATGGGCACTAGAGGACTGTAAGTATGTTTCAGTTCTGCATGGTCTTCACTCTATTGTGGTATTTGAGAGAGGTGCCAAATAAATTTCATGTAACTTGACAGAAGTTACTGAAGATGATTGGTATCCTGCCTAGTGGCACAGCAGTGTGCTTGGTGTGTATTGCTGCATGCACTCATTTGGCTGTCCCCATTTGTGGATAAGTTCCCAAGTTGACAAATGCGGGGGTGTGATGCAGTTGCTTCACTTGTCATTACACATCATGCTGCACTGTGATTTATTTCACTCCTATATTTTTTTATGCCAGTGAAGTAAAAGCCAGTGAGGGAACTGCTGGATGTAGGATGCCACACTGCATGAAAAGCAAGTGATGGTAAATGGGTGCTACTCCTGTGGCTTTACTGTGTGCTTGTGCTGTTCAAAAGGATACTAAATTTTGTATATGCTAGTCGTACAGCCAAGATCTATGTATTTTGTCAATGTGCAAAATTTCTGGAGAAACTTAGCGACATATACTAGTTTTCTACAGTTCTATAGATCACCTGAAGATGGTTGCATGTTTGTCAGCCAAAATATCATGGCAAGATGTCAACATCATCTGGCTGCAACCCCTAAATTCACAGACTACTAATTATAGTAGGAAAACTTGAAAATACCCACAGTACTAACAGATACGGCAGGACAAATCTTCTAGAAAGGAATTCTTATGCCAAGGTGTTCATACTGATTCACCGCATTTGGCTGTGATATCATCCTATTCATTATCTATCTTTGTGCAGATGAATTTGAGATATGATAGAACTTACAAAATCTACATTACTAAGCAAGAGAAGCAATATTAACAGAATCTGTAAAAAGGTGGAATCTGCACTGGCCATGGTTGACAGGCTTCTGACTACTGCTCAAAGCTGTGGCAACATAAGGGCACTGGTGATGAGACCTGTGACACATTTGGTGCTGTTGAAATCTCCTGGTGACCTGGTTGTCACTAGATCTTTTGAAATACAACATCTGACCAGTTGATCCACACCCAAGAATGTGTGGCAGACAGTGGTAGGTTTGAGTGTCATTGGTCAGAACGTGAAAAAGAGAAGAGTCAGCACAGCTGACTCTTTATACCTTAGCAACAGGTTTGAGGTGCTACCCGGTGTTCATAATACTTCTCAGCCAGCATGAGTTGCCTCACCTGTTGGGCCAGCAGCCAATTTTCCTGCCCAGTCTATACCATTGCAGAGGATGTGTATGTTAATCACTGGGAGCTCAAGTATTAGTTGCATAATGGAGACCATCAGGGAAATAGTATGTAGAGTAGGAGAGAATGCCAGTGTGCACTCAGTATGTTTACCAGGGATCTCAGGTACAACAGGCTGCAAATAGTGGCACGTGTTGGCTTGAATGATTCCTGCCGATTGGGTTCTGCGGCCATCCTTGGTTGCTTTCGTTGTTTAGCTAATTTGGTGAAGGCAACTAGCATCAGACAGAGTGCACGCTAAGCTCTCTAGTTGTTGCATCATACACGGGGTTGATCTCAGTCCTGTGGTTTGGAGCAGAGGGGAGGTCTAAATCAGATGCTCAGATGACTCTGTAATGGTATTGGTTGCAAATTTCTCAGCCTCTATTATGAGTACAGAATTGTATGGCCTGCCTTAACAGGTTAGCCATGAACTAAAAGCAGGAAATGGCTATTAGGGTACCAGAGTATGTATAGCGTGCACATAGGCCTTTTTATTAAAGAGAAATCCCTCTACCCTTTGGATCAGAGATGTATTGCCTTATAAAATCGAAGTTACAACAGCTAAAATGTTCTTAGAAAATGATTGTCCTCGTGGATCAGATATAGAAAAGATTGATATGATATTAGTAAGCAGCAGGTGCATCCAAGAAGATGTCCCAGGATTAGTGTTGCTTATTGAAGGTTATTTTTGGAAACAGAAAAGTGAATAGCAATGAAATTCTAAATTCAAATTTAAATATTTATTGTGATGACAGGTTACTCACCAATGGTGGCAGAATGTTTATTGCAGTAAGGAACTCAATAATATTTAACAATTTTATCACGGATTCTAAATTTGAATTAATCTGGGGGAAGTTAATCATCAAAGATTGGTCAAAAATGGTGCTGAGTTGCTTTTATAAACGTCATGGGTCAGGAGCTGTAGTGGTAGAGCACTTGAGAGAGAACTTGTAGGACATGATTAATAATTTTCCTTATCGTGCTGTTGTAATGGGGGGTGAGGATAGCTTCAACTTGCAGGGTACAGATAGGGAGAGTTATGTGATCAAAATTTGTGCTAGAGACGAATTCATTCGACATTATTCTAAATGACTTCTCTGAAATTACTTGGAGCAGATAGTTAGAGAACCAACTAGTGAAGGTAACATCTTATACCTCCTTGTAACAGACCTGAGCTTATCGACTCAGTTAACATAAAGGAGGGCATCAGTGATCATAAGGCTGCAATAGCAGGTATTACAAGGAATTTTAAGAAGGGTATGCAGATAGATTTGCTTAGCAAGAGTGACAGCATACGAATTGCAGAGTATCTGAGTAGTCAGCACCAAATATTCAGTGTTGATGATGAAGATGTCGAGCACAAATGGAAAAAAATTCAGAAGCATCACTTAATATGTCTTAGACAATCACGTTTCAAGCAAGGAATTAAGGGATGGAAAAGACCCATCATTGTTTGATAGCTGTGTTGGAAACCTGCTACATGTTAAAAGAGAGCTTCACCCCATATTCAAGAGAAGTAAAATGAACACAAGGAGAGCAATGAGAGAAGTGTTCAGTGACTTTGAAAGTAAAATTTTGTCAACTGATCTCAATAAAACCCCTAAGAGCTTTTGGTCTTCCGTAAAATCAATACACAATTCAAAACGCTCTATTCATTCACTTAGTGAAGATACTGGGACCAGAATGGAAGAATGGAAGATAGGTAACAGAGAGAAGGTAAAATACTGAGCTCGGCCTTCCAAAATTGTTTCTCTGTGGAAGATCATAACATGGCCCTGCCATTCAATCATCATACAAATGTCGAAATGGCAGATATTGAGATAACTGATAATGAAACAGAAAAGCAACTACAATTGTTTAGTAGTGGAAAGGCATCATGGCCAGATGAGATACCTGTAGGATTCTACAAAGCTTATGCAAAAAACTTGCTCCCCTTCTAGCAGTTGTTTACTATAGATCAATGGGGCAACAAACGGTACCTAGTGACTGGAAAAAAGCACAAGTCCTTATTTTGAAGAACACCCATACGGCAAATGCATCTTTTGTACAACTATGAAACAAGCTTTATGCTCAAGAATTTTTGGCGAAAGAAAATCTCCTCTGTAAAAATCAGCATGGATTCTGCAAACAGATATCTTGCAAAACTCAGCTCACTCTGTTCCTCAATGAGATCCATAGTGTTGTAGACAATTGCGCTCAGGTTGATGCTGTGTTCCTTGACCTCTGGAAGGCACTGGACATCATCCCGCATTACCAGGTAGTTAAAAAAAAATATGAGCTTACTGAGTATCACAGCAAATTTGCGACTGGATTCAAGACTTCCTTGTGAATAGAACTCAACATGTCACCAAAATTAACGGATGTAAAGGTAATTTCCACTGTACCCTTGGGAAGTGTGGTAGGATCAATACTGTTTACAGTGTGTATAAATGATCTAGTACAAAGTGTCAAAAGCTCTGGCAGACTTCTCAATTTCTGTGATTGTCTATCAGAAAGTAGCAATTCTAGAAGACAGTGCGAATTTGCAGAATCACTTGCAGAGGATTAATATATGGTGCAGGCTCTGGCACTTGACTTTGAATGTGAATAAATGTAACATATTCTTCTACATCTACATGGATAGTCCACAAATCACACTTAAGTGCCTGGCAGAGGTTTCATCTAACCACCTTGACAATAATTCTGTATTATTCCAATTTCAAACAGTGCGCTGGAAAAACGAACACTTATGTCTTCCCGTGCGTGCTCTGATTTCCCTTATTTTATTATGATGATCGTTTCTTCCTATATAGGTCGACGTCAACAAATTATTTTCGCATTCAGAGGAGAAAGTTGGTGACAAATTTAATGAGTAGATACCGCCACAACGAAAAACGCCTTTGTTTTAATGATGTCCACCCCAAATCATGTATTATGACAGTGATACTCTGTCCCCTGTTTCGTGATAATACAAAACGTGCTGCGCTTCTTTGAACTTGCTCGATGCACTCCGCTGGTTTTTGAACACATTTTAAGTTGATTTCTGAACTAGTCGTAAGTTGATTTTTGAATGTGTGCGTAGTGTATATGCTGTCTCTGCCAGCGGAACCTTCGTCGAATTTAGAAATAAAAAATCTTCCGCAAACAAAAGGGGACGGGGCTACACGAACTGAGCTGAATAAACCCAAACAGCTGAATGCCAATCGCTGTTTGTTTATGTGGTTGATTAGGTTTGCGAATGATAAGCATTGCTATAATTGTTAGCGAAATCCATAGATTCAGACTACCTCAGTGGAAATAAACGACTAACAGGAACAACCGGTAACAAAGATTACAAATTATCTTCGTGGTGTAACCAACAAAAGCCGGCCTTGGTGGACGAGCGGTTCTAGTCGCTTCAGTCTGGAACCGCTCGTCCGCTATGGTCTCAGGTTCGAATCCTGCCTCGGGCATGGATGTGTGTGATGTCCTTAGGTTAGTTAGGTTTAAGTAGTTCTAAGCTGTAGGGGACTGATGACCTCAGATGTTAAGTCCCATAGTGCTCAGAGCCATTTGAATCATTTAACCAACAAAATGAAATTTTGACAGAAAATTTTTGCCAGAACGCTACACTACTAAGGGCGAATAGTACAGTTCCAAGTTGGTAGCCGCTTAAGTTCTATTTTCGGGAAAGCAAGGAACACGCGTAGTACGAACACGAAATAACACCTAACAGGGGAATAAACGTGGGTTAGTGAAGTTAACCGGATAATAATTCTTGACAATGGCAGGATTAGTTACAGAATTAGTGATGACAAGATTGTTTGTTAGAGAGGAAACGGGGACATCACGCAAATTGTATGGAAAAATATTACGTCTCCATATTTGCATAAAAATTACGTACTACTACTTCTTTTCGATCACATGCTTGAGAAACTGGAGAATGTAACTGAAATGTGAAACTATTTCCTACAATAAAACTTTTAGCTTCTAACAGGCTTAATAGGCATTTGATATTGGTACTATGTGAATTATGTTCTGTCGTGTTGTTTATGTAAATGAAGTAGATAAAAATGGCCACTTTGTATGCCAAAACGGTCTTGCTTATAGATTCTTTCGCAAAAAGGAAAGCACGTATTGTAAAGCTTTAGCAATATTATGGAGAAAAAAATGCTGGTACCTAGGGCTGAAGAATTGTGCACTATCGTGCTTGTCTCTTGTCTTTACTGGTTTTATATTTCCTATATTTAATTTTATGTCACAAAAAAGAGAAAGTTAGTAGCTATAAACCAATACAGAGTGCATATTTTCTGAAGAGTTCTTATTCTCCCGGTCACAAATAATCTCACCCAATATTAATTGTTAGTTTATTTATTAATTTTTAAGGGTGGTTAGGATGCCAAACCGGCCTACTGGGAGTAGGAGAGGCACCACAGCACATTTTAATTACCACTGTCCTGAATATAGGTTTGATTCCATTCCAAAATATACACGTTTGAATCCGACAGAGTGAAATAGTGTGGCGTCTGATCGAAGAATACTTTGTGAAGGCGTGTGGCACCTCGTCTTGGCACACGTAAGATCAAATAACGTGTCTTACATTTCCTCGAACATATATGTTTTATGTATCAGACTCTTCAGAAAGATATGCGCTACAAAACGAACACAATAGTTAAAAAACGATTTTTAAAAATTTTTGACTTCCTATGTCAAACGCTCGAGAGGGGGGGATGGGAGGGCACTATCAAGTTTTAGCCCCGATTCGGATATATCGTAGATTCTGGGCTCACTCTGTTAATCCTTTCTGGTAAGGATCCCAGATCACGCAGCTGTAGCCTATCCCAAAAGATGCCGCACAAGCGTAACATAGGCAGTCTCTTTAATAGATCTGTTACATTTGTGAATTGTTCTGCCAATAAAATGCAGTCTTGGTTTGCCTTCCCCACAACGTCTTCTATGTCTTTTTCCCAATTCAAGTTGTTCGTAACTTTAATTCCTAAGTGTTTAGTTGAATTTACGGCCATTAGATTTCACTGATATATTGTGTTACCGAAGTTTAACGTGATCCATTTAGCACTCATATGGTGGATGACCTCATACTTTTCAGAATTTATGGTCAGTTGGCAAATTTCACACCGTACAGGTACCTTTTCTAAATCGTTTTGCAATTGGTTTTTAACTTCTGACGACTTTACCAGACGATAAACGACAGCATAATCTGCACACAACCTAAGACGGATGGTCAGATTGTCTCCTATATTATGTAAATAGATAAGGAACAGCTGGGGGCATGTGACACTGCCTTTTACTCAATGACTTTCCGTCAATTACTACGAACTGTGACCTCTCTGGCAGGAAATCACAAATCCAGTCAAATAACTGAGACGATATTCCGTAAGCACGCAATTTCACTACAAGTCGCTTGCGTGGTACAGTGCCAAAAGCCTTCTGGAAGTCTAGAAATATGCAATCAATTTGAAATTCCTAGTCAATAGCACCCAACACTTCGTGTGTGTAAAGAGCTAGTTTTGTTTCACAAGAACGATTTTTTTTTTTAATCCCTGTTGACTATGTGTCAATAGACCGTTCTCATCGAGGTAGGCCTAATTCATAATAGATGTGTGCTTGTAGTTTAGTTTATTACTCCTGCTACCTTTCTTGAATATTAGTGTGACTTTTGTAACTTTACAGTCTGTGTATTGCATATACATAATGAAAGGGATCCGCTACTGTACCACTACACTATTGATGACAAACTGTGTGAAACAGCATCTATCATAAAATTTATAGGAGTAACTATCCAAAGCGACCTTCATTAGCATGACAATATAAAACAAGTAGTAGGTAAAAAGATGCCGGACTGATTTCGTAGGAAGAATCTTAAGTAAATGTAACTCATCCACAAAGTAAGTGGCTCATAAGGCATTTGTCCGACCTATTCTTGAGTATTATTCATTATGGGATCCTAACCTGGGATCGTTTAGTTGGTGCTAGAGTATTATAGAGATTCTCAGCAAACTCCATTGGCAAACATTACAACAGAGGTCAGTATTGAAATTTTGAGAGAATACTTTCTGGGAAAAATTGGATGACATATTACTTCTTCCCACATGCCTCTCAGGAAATGACCCTGATGAGAAATTTGAACTACGGTAATACAGATGCTTGTTGGCAATCATTATTCCCATGCGCCATTAAGAGTGGAACAGGGATGGTGGAGATCAGTTATTGATATGAGAAGTATCCTCCGCTACAAGCCTTTTGGTGGTTTGAGGAATATGATGTCATCCTAATCTATCTACAGGAAGAAAGGATAGCTGAGGTACGTTAACTGATAGTGATTTATCACTGTTTACTATTATAAAATACAGATGTATTCTATTTAATATCAAGTGTTCATCATTTTTTTTCTAAATTTCAACATGTGCAATGCATATTATTTTCCATAATGCTTGAGCATGATTCCAAATAATTTTGTATGGTAGCTTTAGTTATAGATGAGAAAGTAGATTACTATTTGCCTAAGCTTTTGCAGAGGCTCTAAACTCTCCAGCATTGAAAGAAGGCAGTTTAGGTTTTACAGCTTTCCCAGTACAGTTAGATTTATTTATTTGTTTGTGTAAACCTCCTTCACAGAACATATATAACACACAAGGTAATTGACAGAAATAACTTTTGTAGCTGTTGTTTTATGAATATTAAACATATGTTATTTAAATTTTTGTTAAGTGAGAAATATCAAATTAGACTATTTACTGTACATTTACAACTTATTCCTGCAATTAAAAGCCCGATCTACATGTTTTAATGCATAGGATACCACAAGATTGAATAAAAGCAGTTTTACAATCTGTAAGCTGTCACAGACTTAAAGTTTTATAGTTCAGGATAAAATTTTATTTGTCTTGGTAATTTGTTGCATAGTTTTTTTTCCTGCATGGTATACACCTTTTTGGCAAAAAGTGGTGTTGCAGTGACTAACATGTATATTGCTGTGTGACCTGGTACTGTAATAACGGTTAATTCTGTTTTTCATAAAAGTGTTTTCTTTCCTTATTATACTTTTTTGTCTTGCAAAACTACTTGCAGTATATAAATGCAGGAAGGGGTAAAATTTTTAGATCTTAAAAGAAAGTTTTGCATGCTTTTCTGCTGCTTGCAACCTTGTTTAATTATTCTTATAATTCCTAATTCCTAAAAACTGTTTTGCTTTGGTTCACATTCCCCCAGAAAATGAAACTGCACTTCACTGATGAATACACGTGAGCAAGGTATACAACCCAAACTGTTCCTACACTAGTGTTATTGCAAAACGATCTTACTACATAGCTAATTTTTGCTAGTTTTGAATTTAGAGATGCACTATGACAGCTCCAGTGAAGATTTTCTTGAATATGAATTCCAAGAAATTCAGTTTCAGTAACAGCACTATATTTTGGGTATCGTTACACATTATGTGTAGTGCTGCATAAAAGAAATATGAGTGAAATAAGTAGCTTGACTAATAAAGAATGTTTACATTTTTTAATTAGGTATGCTGAAAATACTGTGACAGCACTTTCCAAAAATTGTATGCCAGATACCAGCCTCATTACACATAGATGTATGTAGCTTCAAAACTTCTTTAGTTTATATTGTAACAAAAGTTACCATTTTTGAAAATAAATTAATGGTGGTGGGGTATTTTGAAGAATTTTAGAATGTTATAAAATTGAGTTATACAGTTTCCAAGAAGGTTAATTACATATTGACTTTGATATGAGAACCTATTTTTACATATCATCATTTCAAAGATATTACCTCCAAACCTAATATGCCAAATTACCTTGCAGGGTGTGTTTTACTCATTAAAAGTGAAACTGGGCACAAAAAGGCTACTGCATTACTCTGCACCCAATGCATTCCTGCCAAGTTTCATCAAGATCATTTAGTGGTAGTTAGTTAACATACATCTGAAAGATTGCATCCTTCCGAAATGTGGAATCTTTATTTATTGTACAAATCGATTTTGTTGTAAAATCTTCTAAAGAGATAAAAACGATTTGTATTGAGCCATAAGCAATTCTTAAACTTGGCTTAATATTACGATACTGCGAATGAAATACACTGACAGAAAAAAATCAGAACACAAAGAAGGAGTTGTGTGAGGTAAATAAAAGTTGGTAGGCATGTTACTACATCTGTAAGATGATGTATAGTCAAATTTAGCACCAATTGCATAGGAGTGCCACTAGTAGCACCACTGTGAGGATGCAGATCAAGTTTGCTCTAAATACACACTGTAACAGCATGAGTATTAGTTACCTTTGAGCTTGGACATGACGAGTTGATGTTAGTCAAGACTGTATTTAAAGGAACAGAGACACCATTATCAGCACCCCACTGAGTTTGGAGGAGGTAGTATAATAGGGCTACGAGAAGGTGGATGTTCCTTCTGTGATATTGCAGAAAGACTTGGCAGGAATGTAGCCTCTATACATGATTACTGGCAACAGTGCTCATGAATATGAATGGTCAAAAGAAACCCAGGCTGCAGACTGCCACATGGTACTACTGAGAGGGAAGACCATCATGTTTCCTATGTGGCTCTGGTACATCGTTCTGCATCTGCAGCTCCAGTCTGAGCAGAAGTTGGCACCACAGTGACACAACGAAGTGTTACAAATTGGTTACATTAAGGAAAGCACTGAGCCAAATACCCTGTAGTGTACAATCCACTGAACCCAAACCAGCACCTTATGCAACTTCAGTAGTATCAAGCAAGAGCTCTTTGGAGGGCAGAGTGGAGATCTGTTGTGTTTTCTGGTGAAAGATCATTCTGCCTTGGTGCCAGTTATGTCCATGTGTTGATCTGAAGGAGTCCATTTCAGTGCCTGCAACCAACTTGTCTGCATGCTAAATGCATTGGACCAACACCTAGAATTATGGTCTGTGGTGCAATTTCATATGTCAGCAGGAGCACTCTCATGGTTGTCCCATGTTCACTGCAATTTTGTACCTCAATCTGGTGATTCAACCTGTTGTGCCGTCACTCATTAACAGCATTCCAGGTGGTGGTTTCTAACAGGATAACGCTTGCCCACATACTGCTGTTGTAGCTGACTACAGTCTGCAGAGTTTTCACATGTTGTCCTGGCCTGCTTGATCACCAGATCCGTCTTCAATCAAGCGCATATGGGATGTCATTGGATGACAACTCCAGCCTCATCCACAAACAGTATAAACTGTCCCTTTATTGACCGTCTGAGTGCAACAGGCCTGGAACTCCATGCCATAAACTGACATCCAGCATCTGTACTACTCAATGCATGCATGTTTTCAGCAATGGTATCAACATTCTGGCAATTGCACTGCTTATTTACATACTAGCGTTTCACATTTGCAATGGCTTATCTCTCCCTTACATTAACCTGTGATCTTGCAATATTAATCACTTAAATATGTTATCTAGACAAATGCATTCTTAAAATTTCACTACTCTAAATTAATTATTTTTTGGTGTTGTGATTTTTTTTCATCAGTGTAAATTGTTTAATTGGAGAGGCATGAGAAATATGAAACTTTGTGGATAGTTGGTAAAATATTGTTTTTTTAAAATAATGTAATATTTTGGTTTCATTTCAGTTCAGTATACTTTACCTAGATTCTGTTATGACAAAGTATTTAGATTGAAAGACAAAGATATTTCTATCTTCTCTCCTTGTGGTAGTGTTACAGTGTTGATCATTGGTGATGTGAATAGGAGGTAATTTGGAAAATAGTAGCCTGACTTGGGCAATCAGTGCATATAGATATTTGAATAAAGTTACATAAACATTTCCTTGGAATGTTAAGTAATTTGTTAGGTATGATACATGGCTACTAATTTAAATTAGGTAATAATAAAATATACCTGGAATCTATGTACTTCAGTCTAAATATTGTGTTGTTTTAAGTTGCAAAATACATTATCATTAGGCTGCTATAATGTTTTTGAAGACATTACACATTGAGTAAAGTGAAACACAAGTTGTGAAACATATTTGAGCCAGTGTCTCAGTGTGCCCTAAGTTAATTTTTCACACTCATACTTTCCATTTTGCTATATAATTTTGTTGAAGGATAAAATTAGTATTTTAATATAACATTTTCCTGATTCAGAACCAGTAGGAGCTGGAAAAGAAGCTGTTATTGCCACTTTCACTGACTGTCCTATGTTGTACCCTTTAGTCTAAATGAGAAAAAAATATTTCTGGATCTGTAGAACTTTAGAGACTATCTCAAGATAAATGATAGACACAACGAAAGAAATAACACACACAAAGTTAAAGTTGGATACACCAACAAAGCCATCAGCTACAATTTATCTTCATTGGTGACCCGTAAGTTTACACATGGCAGAAGTGCAGACAGTCACAGCTGAGTAGGAGAAAGACAGATACTGCCTACAGGAAAGTTAAAGAGGCATTTGGAGAAAAGAGAAGCATTTGTATGAATATCAAGATCTCAGGTCGAAAATCAGACCTAAAAGGGGAAGCTGATAGGTGGCAGGAGTATATAGAGGGTCTATACAAGAGAGATGAACTGGAAGTTAATATTATAGAAAATGAAGAGGATATAGATGAAGATGAGATGGGAGATATGATACTGCAAGGAGAATTTGACAGAGCAATGAAAGATTTAAGTCAAAACAAGTTCCTGGGAGTAGACAACATTCTGTCAGAACAATTAATAGCCCTGGGTGAGCCAGCTATGACAAAACTCTTCCATCTGGTGTGCAAGATATGTGAGACAGATGAAATACCCTCAGAGTTCAATAAGAATATAATAATTCAAATCCAAAAGAAAGCAGTTGCTGACAGGTGTGAAAATTAGCTAACAATCAGTATAAAACATTATAGTTGCAACTATTAAATTTAATACTTTTCAGCGGTGTTTCATGCTGTTTGTAGTGAAATATTGATTTAATAAACTTTTGGAACGTTCGCTCACTGTGTTTGTTAGAGTTTTCTGTGCATTGAAGTCGTTTAGTAAATTTTGTGCTTTAGTTTTCAGCTGACGTTTCTTGTTGTTTCAAGTGAAATATTTCAGTCAAATTTTCATTCAGTGTTTTAACTTCATTTGAATTTTTGGTTTTAGCTAATAATTTTGTAAAGTTTTGTTGTTATTGGTATTAGCTGTGGTGTAGTAGTACTAATTAAAGTAGTTGCTTTCTTAGTAGACAGAGGATCTTGAGACCACTGTTGTTAGTTCTATAAATAATTCTACTGGTGTAACTGAATTTTGGTAATGTAGACATATAGTTTTCTTACAGTAACTGTAAAATTTTACCATGAGTGAGAAGTGAGGACTCTGTCGTAGGTTTGTGAGTTGTGGGTTACGGTGTGGGATTTGTTCAAAGTATTTTCATTGGGGGGGAATGCAGTGGGGAAGCCAGTGGGCATTCTAGCGAGATTGTCTCCTGGGAATGCAGAACCTGTAGTAGAAATAAGTTGATAGAGGAGCAGGAGCATAAGATCTGTGCCCTTCAGGTGCAGTTACAATGCACAGAGGAGGAGCTAGATAAGTTGAGAAGGGTGAAGGGTGAGGGGGAATGGAAACTGACTGTTGGCAAGAAGGGCAGCTAGGAATAGGAGATATTCGGACAGTTATCCTTTGCGTATATGCAATAGATTTGACCAACTGTCAGAGCTGATTGGAGAGGAGCCTCTTGTAACTGTAGACGTAGAGAACATGCAGCCATCTTCAGCAGTCAGGAGGCCTAGGTCAGTTGCAAAGCCTAACAGAAAGAAGATGGTTCTGCTGTGTGGACCAGCAGTTGCAGGAAGTGTTAAGGAGTGAGTACCAGGTCACCAGCATTGTGAAGCCTAGTGCAGGGTTAGCTCAAATGACTGACAGCATAGGGGTGTTTTACAGGAATTTTATGAAGGGGGATCAGGTAGTGAAATTCGGTGAGGCAGGGAACAGTCTTGATAGGGACGGGAAATATGATGTAGGTGGTGACCTGGTAAAGATAGCTACTAAAATTGGTGGCACTAATGTGTATTTTGTGCAACTGTTTCAGCATCAGGATTGGCCTCATCTTAATGCTGCTGTTAGGCGTGTTAACATGGGGCTGGGGAAAGTGCTGATGGCAGAGGGCATGGGTCACATCTCGGTGGTGCCAGTTGGGTCAAATGGCCGATCAGGTTTCACAGGACATGGCCTGCATCTCAATAGGTTTGGGAGGGGAGGCATGCAAAGCTTAAAGGTGAAAGTGTAGTGGGTGGTGGCGGTGGGATCACTCATGGAAAAATTCCTGTAGTAGTTGGTGTTAGAGCTGCACCTTTTATAGATTAAAGTCAGCTGATAGCTATACCTGCTTACAGGAAGTCCCTCTAACTAAGGGCTCACCTTCAGAGGATGTAATTTTCCCAAGTAGAGAAGAAATTGGCATATTTCATCAAAATGTAAGAGGTATTAGAGATAAAGTTAATGAACTGCTTACAGATGTTGACTCTGAAATTATTGGTATGTCGGAGCACCACTTAAATAATTTGACAATTCAGAGGCTTCTTCACCAGGATACAAATTAGCTGGCTGTTTTTCAAGGAGTTCCTTGTGGGGTGGGGGAGTGGCTGTGTACATAAAAAACAGTATTCCATTTGAGTCCATAGACGTATCACGGCACTGCACTGAACAGATATTTGTATGTTGTGCAGGGGCAGTTGAATTTAGTGAAACTAAATTTCTAATCGTTGTTTATAGGTCCCTAACTTTGACTTGAGCATTTCTGTTCAAGCTAGAGTGGGTTCTTGGTTCACTTTGTAGGATGTTCCAGAAATTAGTTATATGTGGTGACTTCAATATAAATTTGTATATGATGGTGCAAGAAAAAGGATGTTAGTAGATCTCCTAAATTCATATGATCTGATGCAGACTGTGTTTTTCCAACTATGGTGCAGGGGAACAGTAGCATAGCCATAGACAATATTTTTATTCATTCTTCATTGCTAAATGGGCGTTCTGTTAGTAAAAGGGTGAATGGCCTTTCAGACCATGATGCACAAATTTTAACACTAAAAGGCTTTAGTAATCACACAAATGTAACATTTAATTGCAAACTATATAGGAAAGTTAATCCACCATCAATAGAGAGTTTTTTAAGCCTTGTCAAGGAACAAGAGTGGGAGGATGTTTATAGTGCCGATAACATAGATCATAAATATAATGCTTTCCTCAACACATTTCTCATGCTCTTTGAGTGTTACTTTCCATTAAAATGTTCTAAATGGAGTACTAGCAGTAATAGGTAGTCCAAGTGGCTTACCAGTGTGATAAGGGTATCATGTAGAACAAAGCGGGAATTATATCAAAATGTTAGACGTACTAACAATCAAGCTACAGTAGCACAAACAGTATTGTAAGGTGCTTAAAAATGTTATTAGGAAGGCAAAGAGTATGTGGTATGCAAATAGAATAGCTAATTCACAGGATAAAACTAAAACCATATGGTCAGTTGTAAAGGAAGTGTCTGGTCAGCGGCACAAGGTCGATGATATAGAGTCAGTTCGCAATAAAAATATTTCTGTTACTGATAAGTCAGATATATGTACAGTTTTTAACAATCATTTTCAGAGCATTGCTAGTGAATTAAATAAAAATATATTTTCTACAGGGAATCATATAACTTTCTTGGCAAATGCCTTTCTGAGATTGATGTCTGAAATACTTCTCTGTGATACAGACAAGAGGGAGATTGAGTCAATAATTAAATCACTGAAGACTAAGGACTCTCATGGTTATGATAGTGTCTAGTTGAATATTAAAGTACTGTGCTGCACATGTTAGCCCTGTATTTAGCCATATTTGTAATTTTTCCTTTATAAATGGTCAGTTTCCTGAACAATTAATGTATTCAGTAGTAAAGCCACTTTATAAAAAGGGAGAAAGGGATAATGTAGATAACTTTAGACCTATTTCTATGCTATCAGTGTTTGCTAAAGTTATTGAAAAGGCTGTGTATATGTAAGGATAATTGATCATTTGCTTTCAAATGTACACTTCAGCTTTAGAAGTCATGTAACAAATGAAAATGCTATACGCTCTTTTCTCTGTGAGGTACTGGATGGATTAAACAAAAGGCTTCAAATGCTAGGCATATTTTTTGCGTTAACTAAGGCATTTGATTGTGTTGATCACAAAATATTGCTCCAGAATTTGGACCATTACGCAATACGGGGAGTAGCTCACAATTTGTTCACCACTTACTTTAGCAACAGCCATCAGAAGGTAATTATTCGCAATGTTGAGAATGGCTGTCATGTGGGGTCTGAGTGGGGTACAGTCAAGTAGGTGGTGTCCCAGGGCTCAGTGTTGGGGCCACTCCTGTTCCTTATTTACATAAATGATATGCCCTCTAGTATTATGGGTAACTCCAAAATATTTCTGTTTTCTGTTGATACTAGCTTGGTAGTGAAGGATGTCATGTGCAACATTGCCTCAGTTTCAAATAGTGCAGTTCATGACCTAAGTTCATGGGTTGTAGAAAATGAATTAAAGTTAAGTCACAGTAAGACTCAGTTTTTACAGTTTCTAACACACAGTTCAACAAAACCTGACATTTTAATTTCACAGAATGGACACATGATTAGTGAAACGGAGCATTTCAAATTTCTAGATGTTCAGATAGATAGTAAGCTGTTATGAAAAGCTCACGATCAGGATCTTGTTCAAAGACTTAATGCTGCCATTTTTACTATTTGAATGGTATCTGAAGTGAGTGATCGTTCAACATGAAAATCAGTCTAATTTGCTTATTTTCATTCACTTATGTCATATGATCTTATATTTTGGGGGTAACTCTTCCCATTCTATAAAGATATTTTTGGCTCAGAAATGGATGGTTCGGGCAATAAGTGGTGTAAATTCACGAACCTCTTGTCGACCCCTGTTCACGAGTCTGGGTATTTTGAAATTGGCCTATATATGGCTGAAGATTAGATGGGTAGATCATATATATATATATATATATATATATATATATATATATATATATGAATTTTGTGTATATGTTTGTGTGTTTGTGTGTCTGTCAACATGCCAGTGCTTTCATTTGGTAAGTCACATCATCTTTGTTTACACACACACACACACACACACACACACACACACACACTCATTCACTCACTCACTCACACCCCTTACTGTCATTTCTTCTTAACAATACTAGCTTATTCGCAAGAATAAGCAGCTTTCACTCAGTTAATACTCGGCAGAAATCAAACCTGCATTTGGATTGGACTTCCTTAACTCTTGTGCAGAAAGGTGTGCAGTATACTGCTGCATCCATTGTTTCCTCGTGGGTCACTCCTTCTAATCTGTTGAGGAGTTTCCTGGAAAATTAAGCTGATTCTTGTTATACTGTTGATTGTGTTTACTTCAACTTGAGGGCTGACTTTTTTCAGGTTCATAAACATTTATTTCCTTCTGTTATTACTTTTATGCTGTAATTTCATGTACTGACACATTCTATGACCTTGGAGATTTGCTCCACAATTTGGTCCTCCGGAACTTGATGTGTAATTAAATAAATAAATAAATATACTAATGAGAATTCTTTACAGAAGAATGGAAAAACTGGCAGAAGCCAACCTTGGTGGGGGAGATCAATTTGAATTCTGCAGAGTTGTAGGAAAATCTGAGGCAATACTGTCCCTACGAATAATCTTAGAATATAGATTAAGGGAAAGCAAACCTTTATTTATAGCATTTGTAGGCTTAGATAAAGTGTTTGACAGTGTTGACTGGAAGACTCTCTTTGAAACTCCATATGTATCAGGGTGCAAGAGGCTATTTACAACTTGTGCAGAAACCAAACTGCAGAGACAAGAGTCATGAAAGGAAAGCTGTGATTGAGAAAGGAGTGAAAGATGGTTATAGCCTATCTCTGATGTTATCCAGTCTGTACATTGAGCAAACAGTAAAGGAAAAAAGAAAAAAATTTTTGAGTAGGAATTAGAGTTCAGAGAGTAGTAAAAACTGTGAGGTTTGCCAATAACATTGTCATTCCACCAGAGGCAATAAAGGACTTGGAAGAGCAGTTGAACGGAATGGACAGTGTCTTGAAGAGTAGTAAAAACTGTGAGATTTGCCAATAACATTGTCATTTCACCAGAGACAATAAAGGACTTGGAAGAGCAGTTGAACAGAATGGACAGTCTCTTGAAAGGAGGATATAATATGAACATCAACAAAAGCAAAACAATGATAATGGAAGGTAGTCAAATTAAGTCAGGTGATGTCAAGGGAATTAGTTGTGGAAAAAAGACACTCAGAGCAGTAAGTTAGTTTGGCTGTTTGGGAAATGAACTAACTGATGATGGCATAAAATCTAGACTGACAATGGCAATACAACTAATTTGTTAACATCATGCATTGACTTAAGTATTAGGAAGTCTTTCCTGAAGTTATTTATCTGAAGTGTAGCTGTGTATGGAAGTGAAACATGAATGATAAACAGTTTAGACTAGGAGAGAACAGAGGCTTTTGAAATATGGTACTACAGAAGAATGCTGAAGACTAGATGGGTAGATCATAAAACTAATGAGAAGGTACTGAATAAAATCGGGGAGACAAGAAACTTGTGGTATAATTTGACCAAATGAAGGGATTGGTTGATATGACACATTCTGAGACATCACCAATTTGGTAATGGAGGAAAATATGAGGGGTAAAAATTGTAAGAGGAGACAAAGAGATGAATGCAGTAAGCAGATTCAGGGGGATGTAGATTGCAGTAGTTATTTGGAGATGAAGAAGCTTCCACAGGATGTAGTTGCTTGGAGAGCTGCATCAAACAGTTCCTTCTGACTGAAGACCACAACAACACCAGGTAAAATGATAGCACCAAACCCTTCATGGACTTTCCACTGAAAAATTAGTGCATTACAAGTAAGTTATTAAAAATCTTATGAATAATCATTTGTTTACTTTTGTGAAGCAGATTCTTGGTATTAGGTCTGAGTATTGCTTCACAATTTACATAATCTGTTAATGAAGAATATTCATGAAACCTAGTGGTTGGTAACACTGCAGTCAAAACATGGTAGATCTTCTATAGATACTAAATGCATACTGTCACACAATTAGTATCAGATTGTCTCTGGCCAATGCATACTCTCATGTGGTGCAATTTCACCAGCAGCATTAAAGTGAGATCAGACCCCCTAGAATAGGGGGTCTGATCTCACTTTAATGCTGCTGGTCAGTGCTAAATGCTTTCAACTTTTAACCCATTATGTTTAAAACTATTGAAAATATCACCAAAGTTTTGACAGTTGATTATCTGAATGTATTTAGTTCACTAATCTAGAAATGAAAAAGTACCCTTAGTGGAAATTGAGAAACAATTTTTTATAAATATGCCAGTTTATTTAAACAAATTATTGTTTTTTATACAACACAGCATCAATTATCTAACTCTCAAAACACTGATTGTTGATCCATATAATTACCTCCTCTATATAAACAATCCTCATAAATTCTATGTTTATTGGTTCATGCGAAAATGGGTCTTTTGCATGAAAATTTACTGTTTTCAGAAAATTCAAGTTTAAGTAAGAGGTCTATGGAAACACACCTTTCTTCTTAAAAAAAAAAAAAACACAGTGTGCTCCATAATCTGATTCTTCTTCTTCACCTAAATATTCTTCATTCTTCTCTTCTTTCTTGCCTCCTTGATCATTTGCTGAGCAGAAATTTCAGCTTTACACACTCTTAATCAGTCCATGGCTTCCAATGTAGTTGCCATATTATGCCCTGTATTTTTCCCAGCTGATCCATGACTTTTAATCTCCCATAATTACCATCATTGAAAGAAATAACTACATCAAATACACCTTCTCTTAAAGTATGCATGCCTACAAACACATTTTTTGGAATCTGTGTCCACACAATATTGTTAAATGCCTCATTAACATTATGTGTGTTACCATGGAGGCATTTCTTTAGCAAGTCTGGATGTGTTAAGTCTCTGAATATAGACTTCATGGCCTCCATTACTGCGTCAGGCACTGAGTGATTATGTTTAAATCCATCTAATTTTCCTGCTGCCTCCATTTTTCTATACTTGCACCATGTATCTGGTACAGGTGGGCACAATCTATGCACAGGGTTAGTGTCTGTGAAGGTATGTTGCCCACATTGCTCTCTTCACACTTTCCAACTTGTGTGTTTTCTCTTATGGCTTTGCCATAATATTCCTGAAATTCATCAATAACTTTATCAGTAAGCCTTCCAGCGTATTTCATATGCAGTAAGCGGCTACAAGGGTAGCAGAGTACGTGTGGAGTGCACATGTCGGTTTTTTAGGTTAGAGGATTCCTTCCCTAGGCCCGACAAGACACCTCCTGAGACGCTGCAAGGTAATAGTAGGCAAAATGCAACAGGGAATAACAATATTAATGTGCTAATAGTAAACTGCAGGAGCATCTATAGAAAAGTACCGGAACTGCTCTCATTAATAAAGGGTCAAATTACCCACATAGTGCTAGGGACAGAAAGTTGGCTGAAACCAGACATAAACAGTAATGAAATCCTAAACTGAGATTAGAATGTATACCGCAGAGACAGGCTGGACAGTGAAGGGGGAGGCATGTTTATAGCGATAAGAAATGCAATAGTATCGAAGGAAATTGACGGAGATCCGAAATGTGCAATAATTTGGGTGAAGGTCATGGTTAAAGCAGGCTCAGACATGGTAATTGGATGTCTCTATAGGCCCCCTGGCTCAGCAGCTGTTGTGGCTGAGCACCTGAAGAATAATTTGGAAAATATTTCGAGTAGATTTCCCCATCATGTTATAGTCCTGGGTGGACATTTTAATTTGCTGGATATAGACTGGGAGACTCAAACGTTCATAACGGGTGGCAGGGACAAAGAATCCAGTTAAATTTTTTTAAGTGCTTTATCTGAAAACTATCTTGAGCAGTTAAACAGAGAACTGACTCATGGAAATAACATATTAGACCTTCTGGTGACAAACAGACCCGAACTATTTGAAACAGTTGACACAGAACAGGGAATCAGTGATGATAAAGTGGTTACTGCATCGATGATTTCAGCCACAAATAGAAATATTAAAAAAGGTAGGAAGATTTTTTGGTTTAGCAAAAGTGACAAAAAGCAGATTTCAGAGTACCTGATGGCTCAACACTAAAGTTTTGTCCCAAGTACAGATAGTGTTGAGCATCAGTGGACAAATTTCAAAACCATCATACAATATGCACTAGATGAGTATGTGCCAAGCAAGATCGTAAGAGATGGAAAAGAGCCACCATGGTACAACAACCGAGTTAGAAAACTGCTGCGGAAGCAAAGGGAACTTCACAGCAAACATAAACATAGCCAAAGCCTTGCAGACAAACAAAAATTACGCGAAGCGAAATGTAGTGTGAGCAGGGCTATGCGAGAGGCGTTCAATGAATTCGAAAGTAAAGTTCTATGTACTGACTTGGCAGAAAATCCTAAGAAGTTTTGGTCTTATGTCAAAGCGATAGGTGGATCAAAACAAAATGTCCAGACACTCTGTGACCAAAATGGTACTGAAACAGAGGATGACAGACTAAAGGCCTAAATACTAAATGTCTTCAGAATGAGATTTTCACTCTGCAGCGGAGTGTGCGCTGATATGAAACTTCCTGGCAGATTAAAACTGTGTGCCCGACCGAGACTCGAACTCGGGACCTTTGCCTTTCGCGGGCAAGTGCTCTACCAACTGAGCTACCGAAGCACGACTCACGGCCGGCCGTGAGTCGTGCTTCGGTAGCTCAGTTGGTAGAGCACTTGCCCGCGAAAGGCAAAGGTCCCGAGTTCGAGTCTCGGTCGGGCACACAGTTTTAATCTGCCAGGAAGTTTCACTAAATGTCTTTTTCCAAAGCTGTTTCACAGGGGAAGACTGCACTGTAGTTCCTTCTCTAGATTGTCGCACAGATGAAAAAATGGTAGATATCGAAATAGATGACAGAGGGATAGAGAAACAATTAAAATCACTCAAAAGAGGGAAGGCTGCTGGACCTGATGGGATACCAGTTCGATTTTACACAGAGTACGTGAAGGAACTTGCCCCCCTTCTTTCAGCGGTCTACCATAGGTCTCCAGAAGAGCGTAGCATTCCAAAGGATTGGAAAAGGGCACAGGTCATCCCGGTTTTCAAGAAGGGACGTCGAACAGATGTGCAGAACTATAGACCTATATCTCTAATGTCGATCAGTTGTAGAATTTTGGAACATGTATTATGTTCGAGTATAGTGACTTTTCTGGAGACTAGAAATCTATTCTGTAGGAATCAGCATGGGTTTTGAAAAAGACGATCCTGTGAAACCCAGCTCACGCTATTTGTCCACGAGACTCAGAGGGCCATAGGCACGGGTTCACAGGTAGATGACGTGTTTCTTGACTTCCGCAAGGCGTTCGATACAGTTCCCCACAGTCGTTTAATGAACAAAGTAAGAGCATATGGACTATCAGACCAATTGTGTTATTGGATTGAAGAGTTCCTAGATAACAGAATGCAGCATGTCATTCTCAATGGAGAGAAGTCTTCCGAAGTAAGAGTCATTTCAGGTGTGCCACAGGGGAGTGTCATAGGACCGCTGCTATTCACAATATACATAAATGACCCTGTGGATGACATCAGAAGTTCACTGAGGCTTTTTGCGGATGATGGTGTGGTATATCGAGAGGTTGTAACAATGGAAAATTGTACTGAAATGCAGGAGGATCTGCCGTGAATTGACGCATGGTGCAGGGAATGGCAATCGAATCTCAATGTAGACAAGTGTAATGTGCTGCGAATATATAGAAAGAAAGATCCCTTATCATTTAGCTACAATATAGCAGGTCAGCAACTGAAAGCAGTTAATGCCATAAATTATATGGGGGTATGCATTAGGAGTGATTTAAAATGGAATGATCATATAAAGCTGATCGTCGGTAAATCAGATGCCAGAGTGAGATTCATTGGAAGAATCCTAAGGAAATTCAATCCGAAAACAAAGGAAGTAGGTTACAGTACGCTTGTTTGCCCGCTGCTTGAATACTGCTCAGCAGTGTGGGATCCGTACCAAATAGGGTTAATAGAAGAGGTAGAGAAGATCCAACGGAGAGCAGTGCGCTTCATTACAGGATCATTTAGTAATCGCGAAAGTGTTATGGAGATGATAGATAAACTCCAGTGGAAGACTCTGCAGGAGAGACGCTCAGTAGCTCGGTACAGGCTTTTGTTGAAGTTTCGAGAACATACCTTCACCGAAGAGTCAAGCAGTATATTGCTCCCTCCTACATATATCTCGCGAAGAGACCATGAGGATAAAATCAGGGAGATTAGAGCCCACACAGAGGCATACCGACAATCCTTCTTTCCATGAACAATACGAGACTGGAATAGAAGGGAGAACCAATAGAGGTACTCAAGGTACCCTCCACCACACACCGTCAGTTGGCTTGCGGAGTATGGATGTAGATGTAGATGTAGATGTAGATATACTTTTAACACCTGACAATTTGTGTCACCAAGTTTCTTTTTCAGCTGCATGACACAATGCAGGGGCTGTCTGTGATTGACCTATCACAGTATGCCATTCTTCAGTTTTGCCCAATCTTAAATGGCTTACAGAAGCTTCTAAATGGTTTTTCATGAAATTACAAAGAGTAAACATAATTAAAGGAAATTAGAGCTAAACATTTTGTCAGTGATGAGGTTATTAAATCAGGAGCCTGAACTAAGATTGAAAGAGGATCAGAAGAGTAAAATCAGTCATGACCTCAGAGAAACAGTCCTTGAATTCACATTAAATAATTTGATTAAAGCATCATAAACTTAAAACAGGATTTCCTCAAGAGTATTTGAACACTGCACCATCCAAATTTGACTAGTGCTGATACTATTTATAGGAACTACTGTCAGTAATTTAGGTATCATTTAACTTATTTAACTCACATAAAGGTTTATTGATATAATCAATAAAAAGGAGGTATTTTATGTGCTCTGCTGAGATAAATTTAGGCCAAGTATCACTAATTCTCAGAAAAGACTCATCTCGACCTACCTACAAAATAATTTTAAGTTAATATGAAGTACAACAATGAGAAACACTATAAAAGCAAGACATGTTGTGACCCTGAATGCATAGATTTTAGAACAATCTGTAGTGTAGGAGAAATAGCTCAATCCTTATATTTTATATACAAAAACGGATATTAAAAAGTTGGTTTTGTTGTACCATTTTGCACTGTATCTGTACAAGGTGAGCCCAAAAACAAGGATAGAATTAATTGTGGTGGTAACAGTGCCACACGCAACATCACAATGCTATTGTAGTAGTAGAAGGGGCCTGATGCTAGTTTTGCCTGTAGGCCACTGGTGAAAGTTCAGCATGTGTAGGCCATAGCTGCAATCAGAGTGCCATAAACATTACAAACCAGTGAAACAATTAGTTTCTAGCATCTGGTAGATGTATCAGCAAGCTGGTGGATTTGGAATGCTTTCAGGGAAAAATATTTCACAGTGTGTGTATGTTTCAGCAAGGGAAAAGAGTGTGTTACTCAAGAGCAATCAAAGTTTGTAACAAATCATTTATGTGTGCTTACTTGACACTGGAACTCACTAATCAAAAATAAGGATACATTCATGGCAAATTTTATGAAATGCCATTGGAGGCAAGAGGTTTAGATTACCATGGGTTACTTTGCTGCCATGCCTTGTGTAAGATATATTAATGTCTGCTGGTAGGTATGTAAGTGTTGAGTTGTGAGTGTAAATAATAATAATCAGTAAGAAGCACTGGTGTTACATACTGATACAGTCCACCCATCCTGTGACCACATGTAGAATAAGCATTTCCTGTATATCTCTAGTTGCCAAAATAATATGCCAGCATCCATTTAAAGAAAAAAAAGGAGAGAAAATAAGAGGAAAAATGATCATTTGTGTTTTAAATATATAGTGTGTGCAAGTCATGAAGTTCACAGTTAGAGGAAAATATGACAATGAAAAAACAATACAAAGACAAGACTTAAATGCACACCAGATGATTTGATTAAGGTAAAATCCAGTATGACAGAGAAGCAGTTTTGACCTAATATATTACAGAATTCAAACCACCTTATATTACACTTATGTCTCTTTTTACTCTTAACTTTTATTCTATTTATGGTGTAATAATATGTTCTATACAGTGACTAAATTTAACCAGTTTTGGCACATATTTTTTGAGTTTTCATTATGTATAAAATACTTTTACTTTTTATTGAAATTAAGTCACTTCGAGACCCTAGCAGTTACTGTTTCTTATATTGAAACACAAGTTTTTTATCAGTCAGTCCATTGCACACCCTACACACTGCTGGAAAAGAGGAAGAGACAGTGATGACTTTATCCATTTCCCACTGTTATTCATAGGTAAACACTCTTATGAAAAAAAATCACAACACCAAAAAAATTATTGTAGAATAATGAAATTTTTGGGATTCATTTGTCTAAGAAATGTATTTAAGTGATTAGCAAATTAATGTAAGAGTGAGATGACCCACTGCAAATGTGAAATTCTGGTATGTTAATAACCATTGTACCCATCAGAATGTTGAATATAATCATGCAACCACATGTGCACTGTGTTTTACAAGTGCTGGATGTCAGTTTGTGCCTGTTGCACTTAGTCAGTCATTGCAGGAAGAGTTATTGCTGTTTATGGATGATACTGGAGTTGTCTGATGATGTCGCATACCTGCTTGGCTGCAGACAGACCTGGTGATTGACCAGGTCAAGGCAAAATGTCAACACTCTGTAGACCAGGTTGGACTGCAAAAGAGGTATGTGAGTGAGCATTATCCTGTTGGCTAACATCCCTTGGAATGCTGTTCATAAATGATAGCAGAACAGGTTGAATCACCACTCTGACAAACAGTTTTGCAGTCAGGATGTGTGGGATAACCACGAGGATGCTCCTGTTGCTCTATGAAATCACACCCCAGACCATATCTCCAGGTTTGTCCAGGGTGTGTCTAGCATGGGGACAGGTTGGTTGTAGATCCTCAACTTGCCGACATCTAAGCAACACACAGTCATTACTGGCACCTCAACACTTATCACCAATGAGCTCTTGCTTGACACAACTGAACCCCGAAATGGTGGTTCAGTTGAATGCATGCTATGGGCCACCTGGCCCAGAGCTGTTCTTCAAGTAACTGATTTGTAGAAGTTTATTGTGTCACTGTGGTGCCAACTGCTGCTTAGACTGCTGCTACAGATGCAGCATGATGTGCCAGAGCCATATGCCAAACTCAAAGGTCTTCCCTCCCAGTAGTGCCAAGTGTCTGTCCAGAGCCTGGTCTTCTTGCGAGTGTACATTTTTGTGACAATCATTGCCAGCAATGATCTACAGTGGCTACGTTCCTGCCAAGTCTTGCTGCAGTATCGCAGAAGGAACATCCAGTTTTTCACAGAAATGGCCTCATTCAAAGTCAATGAGGTGTTGATAATGGCACCTTTTGTTGCCTTAAATGCATTCTTGACGAATATCAACTCACCACATTCAATCTCAAATGTTCCTAACACTCATGATGATTACAGCATATGTTTGAAGCAAACCTGATTTGCATCATCATAGTGCTTCCACTAGTGCTATTTTTATGCAGTTCACATGAAATTTGAGTAGACATCATCTTTCAGGTGTAGAAACTTTCCTGCCAATTTTTGTGTATGTCACATAAATCATTCTTGGTGTTGTGAATTTTTTCCATCACTGTCCATTGTATTGTATGAAAACTGAAATGATGGGTAAGGTAATGTGCTTCTACAGGTTTACAGTGCAGTATTTTTGTGCTTTGAACAATTGAAGCATTTTCTATGCATTTTTCTTATATGGTGAAGTGTTGCAGCAGTAACTCTACCATACAGTATATTTGGTAATACAGTTGGAAATACTTTGTTAGAACTGTGTTCATAAGACACATCTTTAGCCCAGCTGAAACCTAAATGGAACTGACATAACATAAAAGGTAAACATCTTTTTAAAACCATTTTCTCTCTTTCCAGAAGTTCAGGTTCTCTTCAAAGCAGAAGCATTAATCCAGTTAACTCTATACAGATCTGAAGATTCGATACAATGGCTGGAGATACACTTAGTAGCTTTTTACTGTTACCACAGAGGCACCAAATAATCTTTGATTGACAATTTGTGCTTCCTAAAAGTCTATGAGCTTCCACATGATTGTATATCATGAAAACACACAAGACTAACAGATTACTCCTTCTTTTACACACTTCCAAATTTGTTGTGGATCAACGGCAAAACAAAAGTACACCACAATGTATTACAGATGACTCAGAAAGCAACTTACAGAAAGGAATGGTAATACCATGGTGACCTTATTGGTTGGCCCACTCCTGGCCATGCTTTTTTCAAAATAGTGTCATCTGAAAACTTTTCTGGAGCTCACTACACTAACTTGTGGCATTCTGTGGATCCAATTAACAGTATTACAACTGAGAAAGACTTCACAATTAATGTTTATCAGTGAGGAAAGGATGTTTGTGGCAATCCTTTGTTTGTGATGACACCTCTGTCTACAAAATGCAAGAAGATTTGCCAAAGTCTGACTAGCCTTGAGGAAGCCCAGAACAACACACACACACACACACACACACACACACACACACACACACACACACATCATTTGGCAGCCATGCCTTTTCATAGTACCATTGTCTATTAATGCACAAAGAGTGACCATTTGCAGTGTAGGCAATTCACCATGACATCTGACGCTATTCAATGCTTCAGTGCATTCATAATAAAGAGGAAAGGGAGTGAATAGGTCTACAGTTGGAGAAGCAGCAATTGCATTAGCTACCTCCTGCTTCTGTGACACACCATGTGAAAAACAAAGAGGAAGAGTATAAGTTGTTTTACTATCCTCTCCATAATAATGTAAGTATTTCCAATTGTGTTTCAGAATGTATAAGTGTTCATAATTGTGTGATAGAAGCAATGACATACTTTTAGTTTTTTTTTTTTTTTTCATTTCTGTTGTTTATGAAAGTTGAGGCTAAGGCTTGCCATCATCATGAACTTCTATTATCCCTCCTACACAAAATACCATTTTTTACATTTGATGTATGCAGGAACAGCTATCCAAGTGTCCTTATATTTTTAACTGGTATAGAAGATAAACCTATAAGCAATATAAAGGCTAGAAAAACAATCTCCAACACACACTCATGGCTAGGTCATCTCAGGCTAATGCAGGGTTGTAGGTTTTCAGAAGAGGGGGAAACAGGAGTGACTGTGTCAGCTATGGCAGAAACAGCATCTGTGTCCACCTTCCATGACGCAACACCAGGCAGGGCACCAACTGAATATACCAAGAAGCAAACAGAAGAAGAGTAAGTTTATCATCATTAGCATGTACATATAAACACATCTTGAGTCACTTTTTCAAATATATTTGGGTTCTCAAGTTAATTAAAGGTGTACAGATATACAGTCATTATATTTATTTTTCTAATTTTAGTCTGTAAATTTTTATTTGAGCTAATATAAGTAGTTAAGATGTTTATTGATTTCAGTACATTTTTCTTGAAGGAACTTATAGGGCAGGTGTAGCACGTACTGCAGCTCAACCAGTATTAACCTGGTTCTCATCGTTCCTACTCAGTAGCAGCACTTTTGATCACCACAAAGCTGAAAAGTGTAAATGAGTGCAAGATGGTGCATACTCAAAAATGTACTCTACACCATTGTGTACATTGAACTAACACACCCATTTCTTCTTCATTAAGTTTGATATTAGAAATGGTGACCAGTTTGTCAACTACAGAAATCTGTTAGCTTGTTGAACCAGATCAACTCTACAATTACAGTAGTGAAGTTAATGGTTATACTGTGGTAGAAAGACACATTTCACATTTACACATGCCACAGTTTCCACTTAGCACTGTTCTGTAGTAATTTATTAGAAAAATGTACACTTTGATAGTTCCTTTAAGCCAGTCTATAATGGGAAACACTATGTGCAACAATCACTGGTTTTGATAAAAATAACATTCCACAGTCTTGGTTATCACAACACAGATTGAGTGATATGTTCATTAGTTTAAGCTATAGAAATCATTCAAAAGCTATTAAATGTTAAAGTTCTTGGGTTCTTACTTGTGTGCTTTCTAACTGCAAACTGGCAATTTTGAGTGATGTTTGACTGCTTATAGATAGGCATAACAACAAACTGTTACTGTGGAAACTATACAATGCTTTACAATTTAGGTAGGTTGACTTTTGCTGTTTTTGATCTACAACAAGAACAAATGTGATTTTGTATTAACTACATGAAACGCTTTTTTAGCCTTGTTTCACCATCTGTAGTATTACTGTATGACCTATGTTTCAGGTTTAAACATATTTTCCTTCAACCTGTGTCACAGAGTAACAATAAAGTTTTTGAAACAAGGCTAAAAAAAGCTTTCATTTAGTTAACATGATATACAGTATTTCACCAAGAACCCACAGATGAATCAATTAGAAGAATGAGATTTTGTCTCATAGAAAATGTCACATGTCAGAAATTTGGAAAACTGTATGGACACTATTCTTCCTACACAATGGGAATCCTCTTGTTTATATATCAGAGTGCCATATTGCAGATTAGGATAAATTACATGAAATTATTAATTATTTAATTAATATTTTTCTGTGTAATTATGTGTCAGTGGCCTTGCCACGGTGGTAACATCAGTTCCTGTCAGATCACTGAAGTCAAGCACTGTTGGGCTTGGCTAACACTTGGACTGGTGACCAACTGATCTGCCGAGTGCTGTTGGCAAGTGGGATGCACCAACCCTTTTGTGGTCAACTTAGGAACTACTTGATTGAGAAGCAGCATTTTTGGTCATGGAAACTGACAATGGCTGGGAGAACAGGGTGCTGACCATATGCTCTTCCATATGGGCATCCACTGATGCCTGCTGATGCCTGTGGGCTCAAGATGACACTGTGGTTGGTCGGTACCATTGGCCTTCATGGCCTATTCAGACAGAGAGTGTTTTATGTCATTATGTACAGAAAAATTTAGGTAGCAAAAGTATGTTGTCAAAGATCAGAATCTAACAGTGGTTGTGACAAAAACAGCAATGGATGTTGGCAGCAGCTCTGAACTTCAGATTTCATTATTTCAGAAGACATTAATTTTAGGTAATTTAAAGTACTTCACAAGAAAGTCAGAATACTTAAGTTTCTACTGGTGTGGATCATTAGCTGAATTATGTTGATTAGCCTTAAAAAATTTCACATCATACTATAATGTTAAAATTATGTAATTGTAACTTATAAGGAACCTACTCTATAGCCAAACTAATGGTGTAAGCGGAATCAGCCTAGCCAAAAACAATATCTAAACAATAAATTTGAACAGGTGAATCCCAAATTCACTTTTGGAATATCAGTAAATATGCCATACATACTTATATGACAGTACTGAAAATGTTGCAGAAAATTAGAAAAAAGAAAGAAAAAAATTATTTATTGTGAGAGATCAAAAACATAACACATGGGATGGAAACCATGTTCTATGTCACATAACTCACACTCTGGATGTAAATGGCATTCTCAGTACAATGGCCCTTCTGAAATCCAGACTGTAATTTACTGATGATGTTATTGTTGCTAAGGTGAGATACTACTCTAGAATACAACACTTTCTCAAAAATTTTGGAAAATGATGTCAGCAGTGAAACAGATCTGTAGTTATTGACATCTCTCTTATCATGTTTTTATAGAGAGGGGCTTAACAACGACATATTTCAGTCTCCTTGGAAAAATAGCTGTAATCAGTGATGAATTACATATGTTGGATAAAACTGCATCTTTTATATGCGAGCAAATCTTTAATAATCTTTTGGAAACACCTTGAGAGATACGAGGGCGGTTCAGAAAGTAACCTCCGATTGGTCACAGTGCGGGTTGTGGGGGGAGTAGCGACGCCATCTGTGCGTTCACGCACTCAACAAGTCAGTCGGCATCAAGCCGTGGTCGAGTGAACGTCGTACCTGCGCTAGCTTAGTTTTTGTGGCAGTTTGTAATGTGTGCTGCAATAGAAAACCCCGCCAAATGTGAAGTGCGTGCTGTCATAAGGTTTTTTACAGCCAAAGGATATTCTGCAGCAGCTATTCATCATGAGCTTTGTGCCATGTATGGACCAAGAGTTATGAGTGAAGGAGTTGTCCGTGAATGGGTATGTTTATTTAAAAGTGGACGAGAAAACGTTCATGATGAAGAGAGGAGTGGTAGACCATCATTGGTGACTGACGAACTCGTTCAGACAGTTGATGCAAAAGTTCGTGAAAATCGACGTTTCTCAATGTCGGAGTTGTCTACTGGTTTTCCACAGATTTCTAAGACTCTCTTGTACGAGATAGTGACAGCAAGATTGGGTTACCGTAAGTTCTGTGCACGATGGGGACCCAAAATTCTTACCGACCACCACAAAACTCAAAGAATGGCCTCTGCATTAGACTTTCTGTCACGTTATGAGGACGAAGGAGAACCATTGTTAAACAGAATCGTGACCGGTGACGAAACCTGGATTAAGTACGTGAACCCTGAGACAAAAGAACAATCAAAGATGTGGGCACATTCAAATTCGCCTACCAAACCAAGAAAAGCCTCGCAAGATTGTTCTGCCAGAAACTGATGGCAACGGTATTTTGGGATGCCAAAGGGGTGTTGTTGGTTGAATTCATGGAACGTGGTACGACCATTAATCAAGACGTGTACTGTGAAACAATAAAAAAGTTACGACGGGCTATACAGAACTAACGCCGTGGTATGCTGACTTCCGGTATGGTTTTTTTGCACGATAACGCCCGTCCTCACTCTGCTCGCAGAACAACGGCCCTTCTTGAGTCCTTCAACTGGGACGTTATCAACCATCCACCTTACAGCCCAGACCTGGCGCCAAGTGATTATCACCTCTTCATGCATTTGAGGAAATGGCTTGGGTCACAGCGGTTTGATGATGACGAAGAGCTCAAAGATGCGGTCACAGGCTGGCTCCAGGTACAAGCGGGTGATTTTTATGCAGAAGGAATTTCAAAGCTTGTGAAGAGATACGATAAGTGCCTCAATCGCTATGGAGACTATGTAGAAAAATAGTGCAAAGATGTAGTTGTAAGATGTATATATTAAAATATTTTTATTTAACTTGGTGTATTTTTTTAAATCAACCAGAGGTTACTTTCTGAACGGCCCTCGTATATACTATTATTTTTGAAAGAATGTATAATTTCTGCAGTTTCAGAAGGAGAATTTGGTGATACATTCATATGATTTATTTTTATGGGAGTAACTTTTTCTCTTGAATGATTATTAAATACATTTGCTACCTGTGACTCATCATTTACAGGCCTTCCATTCAGTTCAGTAGTGACATTGTCTTGTTCTGTGGCCGGTTGTCCTGTCTCTTGTTCCACTACATTCCATACAGCCTTAAGTCTGCTGCTGAAATTACTGATTTCTGACATTATCTGCATGTTCCTTGATTGTTTAGTAACCTTCCTCAATAATTCTGAGTAATTTTTGTAGTGTGCAGCTACTGCACAATCCCTCCTTGTTCTTTCTAAAGATACATTTCTCTTTCCCTTCCATGAGATACTTTTATCCCTGTAGTGATCCATGACTTTTTACATGGCAGTATAATGTTCTTTTTGATTCACTTATGCAGAAAGTGGTTTTCAACCTAGTTAGCTACAGGGGTGCATTCACAAAAATTAAGATACTGCAAAGTCAAGTTCCTTAACTGTTATTAATTCATGTATATTTTCAGTTATGTACTGTTACTTCTTCCTGATTACCTATACTTCACATATTCCTTTGTATGTCATTACATCATCACTTCTTTACTTCATTAAACAACAAATAGACCCCTGCTTTGCTGAATATGCAGAAAATGACTTTGTGAAAATATTCTTTACAATAACCAGCCACAATATTATAGGCAAAACTCTTATTTCCATAACACAACAGACAAAATGTGAATTACTGAAATCACTGTCCGCCCCCGGTAGCTGAGTGGTCAGCGCGACAGACTGTCAATCCTAAGGGCCCGGGTTCGATTCCCGGCCGGGTCGGAGATTTTCTCCACTCAGGGACTGGGGCTGTTGTGTTGTCCTAAGCATCATCATTTCATCGTCATCGACACGCAAGTCACCGAAGTGGCGTCAAATCGAAAGATTTGCACCAGGCGAGCGTTCTACCCGACGAGAGGCCCTCGTCACACGCCATTATTATTACTGAAATCACTACTTCATGTTATGGCTACACATTATTCTGAACTGCAGCCTGAAGGACAATACAGACACAAAACTTCCCTTCATTGCACAGACATTGCTATAGGCAACTACATCCTACATCTGCATCTATGTGATAACTATGCAAGTGACCATTAAGGCCTTGAATATTGTGTTTCTTTAATAATGTCTGAAGGGCTGTAATATGACATACTTCAAACAAAGATGGCCATTTCCTTACACAGTGTCATGCAGTTTAACTTTAGCCTGAGCAAAATACTTTCACACATTTACACAAACAATACTGAATCATGTATTTAAGGTTTTTTTCTTTATGCTCCTGTGTAAATGTTTATAGACTCGGATATTTGCTGGTTACTTTAGATAGTCAGTATTGTCTCTAGATATTTCAATATTCTCTTATCTGCTAACATATTTTATATTTTACTTTTTAAAATTACCTTATGACTAACAGAAATTTATTTATCATAGACACAAAATTCTCAGTACTACTATACTCAGAAACAACACAACAGATCATCTAGCTTAAGAAAATTTATCTGTTCTACTGGTTTCCATCCACTTGCATTACTATAGCTCATCACTACCCAAATCTTATGCTTGAAAGAATACAAATTTTAATCATCAAGACCCCATATCTCCAACTACTACCTAAAAGTGTTCAAAGTGGAAGCTGAATACTGTCCACTTACAAGCAATTGACAGGATATTAAGTGAGGCTGAGTGATTCAGGAAAGAGAAAGAATGGTATCACCCAGCTTCGGGAAGCATTATGTGCTAAATAATGGATTGATTAAAGAGCAGTGAACGTCCTACCTATGGACAGATTCACAATTAATCTAACCCCCAGCCCATCCAGCTAGTTTTGCATTACCAATTGAAGAACAACACCTGTCTTTCAGAGCATTTACCAGACCAAGACAAAACACAACAAAATTTCCAAAAATTTGACCCCCAGAAAACACAAGTGCACTGACCATTTCATCTGCCTGAACAACTGTTTATTGTACTTTAATAGTGAACAAAGTTTTTGAATATTTATACTGAGAATAACCTCTTGAAAAGTGTCTCCATACTCTCAATCCCATAGAATTCCTTTTATACCCATCACACTGTTTACTTCATTATTAACTTCTAGTAATTTGTACATAGTAACTGCTGTTAATTTCAGTCCATGCTTCTTTACCTTGGCAACCTTTCTCTTTTCAATATGAAAATTTTTAATTTTGATATTAACTGCATCAGGTTATACTAATTGTACCTTATTAATATTACTGTTAGCTTCTAAAGATCTCTCAACCATGTCAACACTTCCCTTTACCACCTGCACACACACTGTTTCAGCATTCTCAGTACATCAATATTTACACCTACATGCTCTCTCAGTCCAATAGTACCAATTTGATTTGCATTGAAAATCATTTCATTACTATATCAGAACTGATCTGCACCCATTTCTGTTAAATTTTTGTGACAAAAATCAGTAATTTTCATCTTCTATTTATTTAGTTTTTTCAGTTACATTTTCTCTATATTGGATATTCCAAGTGCAAGTATCTAATATATTTTCAAAATAAATTATTATGGATATAATTTTTTGTCTAAATTTTTAAATTCTTATTTAAAACCTTTAATGTTTTGGTTCATTCTGGAATCTAAACTATGAATGTCATTCTTAGTAGACATAATCTTTTCCTGCACTTCCATTCCTGAATTTGAGTTTTTCACTAACTTCAGTGTCACTGCTTGATTATCCTCATTCACTGACACCTCCTGTACTTTACGACTCTTTCATGCAGTTCTTCTTTAATATTAGTTTACTCCACCACTTTGGAACTGTGCTCTCTCTCATTCCCATTACAGCAAGCACTGGGTGAAGCCTGTTCTATTTTGTCCACAACCTGATTATAATTCACTTCGTTATATAAAGCTGTGCATAATACTGATTTAAAACCACTGTCATTGTGAACTTCACTTTGTTTCATGATTGGGAAAAAGACATAATAATTCACATTGTCATAACATGGCTCTTTCCTAATGTTCATGCTTATGTCTCCATCTCACTTGTGACTCACTTTGGCAAACAGTTAATCACATTTAAATGACAAAGACACTTTCGCTCCAAATTACTTCCCTATCAGTCACTGTTGCCCTTGATATTTGCTGCTGTTATAACTTGCAACCACCATCTGCTTACTGCTCCCAACTAGAACTTTCATGCCATGCTATTTCATTGTACGCTGCTAGGATCTGTGATGATTGGGTCTTTCTCAAGATGGCATCAGTGATGACATCAGATGAACTCATTCTCCCACTGGTAGTCCTCTCATAATGGCATCTGCTTCACATCACATTTCACATAATATAATTTGAACAATCCTGAAAATTGTTTGTGCACTGCCCTATTTGCAGTGTAAACATAATTTCAGTTAACTTTTGCCACCCAAAGTATATAAGGGCCAGTCAGTTGAAAACAAAACAGATTGGAAAAAGTAAGTAAAAAATTTCTTGTTTAAAAAATAATCACTGTAACTGCTAACTGCTAATATATCTTTTCCCACTGTGACACAGAATGATCAGTGCCATGGAAAACATTTGCAGTTGCCCATGATTGAACCCAGTCATGCACCTCTTTATCCAAAGCAATTGGATGGTCATGAATGTCTTTCTTCAAGGCTCGAAAGATATGGAAATTGTGTAGGAGAGATTGGGACTGTATGGATAAGATGATGTGTAAGAATCAAGAAATTTATTAACCATAGATCATTTTACAACGATATTGGCTTCGTCATACAGAGCTTCCCAGCAAAAGTTCTGTAGCATAATCAAAACACCCTTGGCAGCATGGGTGGACACTATCCTTCAACAGAATGATGCCTCTGTCAACATTCCTGTGCATTTGGACTTGATGGTATGCTTCAATTTTTGCAAAGTGTCCACCTTCATGCTGTAGAAGTGTCACTGGGAAGCCCTCACACACCTTTCATTCAGCTTCAGTCTCTCACCATGCAATTTCCATATATTTAGGAGCCTAGAAGAAAAACATTCGTGTCTAACAATTTGTTCTAGATGAACAATACCATGAATGGGTAAAATAATGGTTGCATAGGCAACCACAAACATTTTTCTGTGAAGGCACTGTCCATCTTGTCTCACAGTGGGATAAATAACTGTTCAGTTATCATGATTACTGTTGAAATAATGAACAGTTTACATACCTTTTTCATCCATTTCATTTTCATTTACTGTCTCTTATAGTTCATTGCTCAGTAGTCACCTCACCACTCCATATAAACAGTTCACTGCCACTTTACTTTTTCCTATGTGCCCTTTTTCACAGTGCCTTAGCTCCAAAACACTGGGACACCAGATGTAGTGATAGACTTGGTTCTCATAGTCTCCCCTCAATAACAGCACTCTTGACTACCACAAAGCTGAAAAGTCTGAATGAGTGTGGGATGCTGTTTGCTCGAAGGTGGACACAACACCACTATTTGTATTGAACTAACATACACATCTATGTTTGATTATTAGATATGGTGACCAGTTTGTCGTCTACAAAAATTATTTAGCTCATTGAACCAGATCAGCTCTAAAATAATAGTGATAAAGTTAATGGTTCTGTTGTGGTACAAAGACACATTTACATATGTCACAGTTTGCACTTAGTACTGTACTGTGGTGATTTACTGGAGAAGGATTACACTTTGATAGTTCATTTAATCTACTCTATAATGAGAATCACCATCTGCAACAATCACTAGTTTTGATGACAATAACATTCCACACTCTTGCTTATCACAACATAGTTTGCATAAAATTTCATTGATTAAGGTTACAGAAATCACTCAAAAGTTGTTAAACATTGAAGTTTTTGAGTTTTGTGGTTGTAGGTGTGCCTGTAATGTACTGAATGAGCACATTAGGAGTCTGAATCAACACTGAGAGTATGTCTGACACAGATCTTACTTATGAGCTTTTGAAACGATGAACTGGCAATTTTGGGTGATGTCTGACTTTTTGCAGATGGCAGTAAGAACAAACCATTATTACGAAAAACACAAAATGCTGAAAAAACAGCTAGTCTGGATTTTGTTGCTTTTGATTAACTACAAGAACTAGTGGTTCTGGCTGATAGAAAATGGTGCTGGTCACAAATTAGAAAAATGTATTAGCACTATTCTCATAATGCAATGTAAACGTGCTTGTTTATATGTATGAGGACCATTTTGCAGATTTCAATAAATTACATGAAATTATTAACTACTGAATTGATTAATGAATGAATGTTGTATGTCATTATATACACAAAAAAGGTGGAAACATGAGCATGTCATCAATGATCAGAATTAAACACCTGTTATGAAAAAAATTGCTGTAGAAATTGGCAGTCGTTCCGAACTACAGTTTACATTATTTCAGAAGATAACTAGTCATAGGTAATTTAAAGCATTTTACAGGAAAAATTGGAATGCTTTACTTTATGTTGGTGTGGGTCATTATATGGACTTATGCTGATTAGTTCAGAAAGTTTTTCATGTATCATACTGTAGTGTTAACTCTAAATAACTATAATTTTTAATTAACCTGCTATATAGCCAAACTAATGGCACCATTATAATAAGCCTACCCAAATGGAAAATCTGAAAAAAAATTGAAATTGCTGAATGTTTAATTACACTTTTGGATTATCAATACATATTACTTATAAAACTTATAAAAATATAGCAGATAATTTAAATAGGGAAGAAGAAATATTTATTATCAGGGCTTTAAAACATAACAAGTGGGGTAGAATCCACCTTACTTTGTCACACTATGTCTGCAAAAGTTTTGGCTCAAGCTTTTGATCACTGGTTCCCAGAAATGTGATCTGGATCGAGGATGAGGAAACCCTATCCACATTCGTCCAGAACCTCAACACATTCCCTCTACATCTACATCTACATACATACTCCACAATCCACCATACAGTGCGTGGTGGAGGGTACCTTGTACCACAACTAGCATCTTCTCTCCCTGTTCCACTCCCAAACAGAAAGAGGGAAAAATGATTGCCTATATGCCTCTGTACGAGCCCTAATTTCTCTTATCTTATCTTTGTGGTCTTCCCGCAAAATGAAAGTTGGTGGCAGTAAAATTGTACTGCAGTCAGCCTCAAATGCTGGTTCTCTAAATTTCCTCAGTAGCAATTCACAAAAAGAACACCTCCTTTCCTCTAGAGACTTCCACCCGTGTTCCTGAAGCATTTCCGTAACACTCGCATGATGATCAAACCTACCAGTAACAAATCTAGCAGCCCGCCTCTGAATTGCTTCCATGTCCTCCCTCAATCTGACCTGACAGGCATCCCAAACGCTCAAGCAGTAATCAAGAATTGGTCGTATTAGTGTTTTATAAGCGGTCTCCTTTACAGATGAACCACATCTTCCCAAAATTATACCAATGAACTGAAGACGACTATCCGCCTTCCCCACAACTGCCATTACATGCCTGTCCCACTTCATATCACTCTGCAATGTTACGCCCAAATATTTAATCGACGTGACTGTGTCAAGCGCTACACTACTAATGGAGTATTCAAACATTACAGGTTTCTTTTTCCTATTTATCTGCATTATTTTACATTTACCTATATTTAGAGTTAGCTGCCATTCTTTACACCAATCACAAATTCTGTCCAAGTCATCTTGTATCCTCCTACAATCACTCAACAACGACACCTTCCCGTACACCACAGCATCATCAGCAAACAGCTGCACATTGCTATCCACCCTATCCAAAAGATCATTTATGTAGATAGAAAACAACAGCAGACCTACCACACTTCCCTGGGGCACTCCAGATGATACCCTCACCTCCGATGAACACTCACCATTGAGGACAACGTACTGGGTTCTATTACTTAAGAAGTCTTCAAGCCACTCACATACTAGGGAACCAATCCCATATGCTCGTACCTTAGTTAGGAGTCTGCAGTGGGGCACCAAGGCAAATGCTTTCCGGAAGTCAAGGGATAAGGCATCTGTCTGATACCCTTCATCCATGGTTTGCAAGATATCATGTGAAAAAAGGGTGATTTGTGTTCTGCAGGAGCAATGCTTCTTTATAAAGCCATGCTGATTCAACTTCTCTGTCTCAAGGAAATTTATTATATTCGAACTGAGAATATGTTTGAGAATCCTGCAACAAACCAATGTTAAGGATATTGGTCTGTAATTTTGAGGATCCGTCCTTCTACCCTTCTTATATACAGGTGTCACCTGTGCTTTTTCCCAGTCACTTGGGACTTTATGTTGGACATGAGGTTCGCGATAAATGCAAGATAAGTAAGGAGCCAATGCAGTAGACTACTCTCTGTAAAACCGAATTGGAATCCCATCAGGACCTGGCGATTTATTTATTTTCAAGCCATTCAGCTGCTTCACAACCCAAGGGATGCCTATCACTATGTCTTCCATACGGGAATCTGTATGAGACTCAAATGGCGGTATGTTTGTATGATCCTCCTGCATGAAAGATTTCTCAAATGCTAAATTTAAAATATCAGCTTTCGTTTTGCTGTCTTCTGTTGCCAGACCAGACTGATCAGTGAGTGACTGGATGGAAGCCTTCAACCAACTTACCAATTTTACCTAAGACCAGAATTTCCTTGGGTTTTCAGCAAGATCTTTTGCTTAAGTATGATGGTGGTAGTGGTTGAATGCTTCGTGCATCACTCATTTTACATCAGCACGAATCTCTACTAACTTTTGCCTGTCCTCATTCCCCCTATCTTTCTTGTACCGAAAGTGCAACTGCCTTTGATTCCTAAGCATTCTCCGAATTGCGCTGTTAAACCATGGTGGGTCTTTTGCATCCGTAACCCACTTTTTTGGCACATACTTGTCCAATGCGTGATTTACAATGTGTTTAAAATTTGCCCATAATTCTTCTAAGTCCATCATACCGGAAGTAAATGAAGTAATTTCATTTACTAAGAGGGATGCTAACACCAGCTATTCTGCTCTTTCTAGTAAGAATACTCTCCTAGCCTTCTTGACCGACTTTTTAACTTTCGTACCATAGTTGTAATGACAACATCATGATCACTAATCCCAGTCTCAACACTGACACCATCGATGAGGTCTGGTCTGTTCATGGCTACCAGATATAAAATATTTCCATTACGCGTTGCCTCTTGATTTAGCTGCTCAAGACAGTTTTTGGATAATGTTTTGATTCACATCATCTGGTTCTAGTCAGCACACGAAGCCACCTTCTTTGATTTTGATCTCCACCTGAAAGATGGCTATATCAGTACCTCTGTCCATATGAAACCCACCACCCAGCAGCAATACCTCCACTTCGACAGCTGCCATCCATTACATACCAAGAAATCCTTTCCATACAGCCTATACACCCATCAATATTGCATTTGTAGTGACAAGTGGTCCCTCTCGAAATATACCAAGGGTTTTACTGAGGCCTTTACAGATTGTAATTAACCTCCCAACATTGTACAAAAACAGATCACCCATGCCTTATTTTTCCAGTCACCCAACACTTCCAAAGCCTTGCTGTCTGGCCATAGAGGAACATTCTCCTCATGACTCAGCAGCACACAGGACTGGAGGAGTTGAATTACATTCTTTGTTAGGGTTTCAACTACATCTCGGCATTCCCTGAAATGAGAAATGCCCTATCCGTTAACCTTCCCACTCCTTCCACAGTGGTATTCTGCCACCAACCAAACCTGCACAATATCTTTGACCGTCCCTACACAACCCCTGCTTCCAGCTCCTTGCTTAATGGCTCATACCCTGTAATAGACCTACGTGCAAGATCTGTCCCATACATCCTCCCACCACCAGCAACTCCAGTTCTATCACAAACATCACCTATCCCATCAAAGGCAGGGCTACCTGTGAAACCAGTCATTTGATCTACAAGCTAAGCTGCAACCACTGTGCTGCATTCTATATGGCATGACAACCATCAAGCTGTCTGTCCCCATGAATGGGCAGCAGGAAACTGTAGCCAAGAAATAACTCTACCACCCTGTTGTCGATTATGATGATGATGATGATGATGTTTTTTGGGGTGCTCAACATTGAAGTCATCAGCACCCATACAAGTTCCCAATTGTTGCAGTTCCAAATCCTGCCACTTCCTGAATGATGATGAGATGATGAGGACAACACAAACACCCAGTGCCTGGCCAGAGACAATCCCTTTCCCGGCCAAGAATCGAACCCGGAACCCTGTGATCCAGAGGTAGCGATGCTACCCACAACACCACGAGCTCGGGATGTGCTGCCCAACACAACAACCTTAATTTCCAATACTGCTTCACAGCCTGTGCCATGTGGATCCTTCCCACCAACACCAGCTTTTCTGAATTGCTCAGGTGGGAATTCTCCCTGCAATATATCTTATGTTTCCATAATGCTCCTGGCCTCAAACTCTGTTAGTCACTGTCCTCACCCATCTAGCCCCTTCCTTGTTTCCATTCCAGCACTACACAGCCCTCTATTGCACCAAAGCCACCATTTGTTTTACTTCTCTCCTTTTCTGAAACACCACCCACCACCCTCTCCCACCTTCCGTCTAACCTGGACCTAGCTGCCCCACTCTCCATCTCATCCCTGCAGTCTCCCAGGAGCACTTTATCATCCCCTACCTCCACCCTGCTATTCCTTCCCCTTCCCACCCACCACAGCCTCCTCCTTACCCCCACCCTGTGGCCTTGCCCTGCTGCTTGCAGTCTGGCTTAAGCTGCCAGAGACTATGGCCATGTGTGTGTGAGTTGCATTTGCATGAGTGTGTTGTGTGTATTGTCTACTTTTGACAAAGGCCTTTTGGCCAAAAGCTATCTTTCTGACAGTCTTTTTGTTGGCCTTTTTTCCACTATTTGGTGAGCAGCAACTATGCTTTTCGTTATATTGTTACATTCCATCTTAGATTTTCCATTGTTTGATTAAGCTACATATGTGACTGCTTATGACATTACTGCACCTGACCCACTGAGATCATGGTTTGTGAAATAACTTTATACATCTATGACAGTTCTGACCTATACTGCAGTCACCCTACATGTATGTAATTATGAATTCTGACCCAAAAATAGCTGTTTACTACATTGTCCTCTTGTCCCCTTTCCTGCAGCTTCTTTCTTTAATAAGTTCTTTATCTTGCACTCTCTCTCTATTACAGATATCTTTCATAACAGAACAGTGTTTCCTAAATTTACTAGTTATGAGATAAGACAGACAGCAGACTTTTGTTAACTCCCCCGAGATTTTTATATATAATTCTGTCATGCTGATCCTCTACAGTTAATACTGTCAATACTAATTGTCTTCCCTAGCACTCTCAAAACTAATAATCATAGTTGCAATGTATTACTTAAAAGAGTACTGAAAAATGGATAGTGTATTTTAGAATGTTTATATATTAGGATCAAAACAAATATTTGAATAGCGTAAGTTTCAGAAATGACTTTTGAAAACCAAAATTTTATCACCAAATATGCTCATATGATAGGTTTGTAACATAGTTTACTTCAATTTTTTTGAAAAGGTGAAACAGTTTAGACACATTTCCAATCACTAAAAACATATGTTTTAGAGGTGTACAGTGTTGATCAAAAATGAATTTGAGGTTTATAATTCTTTTGACACCCCATAAACCAGTGAACTTGCCAAGGTGGGGTGGCTTGCATGCCTCAGAAATACAGACAGCTATATTGCAGGTGCAACCACAGTGGAGTTGTATCTCTGGAGAGCCCAGGCAAATATTTTGTTCCAGAAGAGGAGGAGTAGCCTTTCCAGCAATTGCAAGGGCAACAGTTGGGATAACTGACTGATCTGACTTCTTAACATTAGTCAACTTTGTGTTGCTAAGCTTGTTCTGCAAATGGTTGAAAGCAAGGGGAAAACACAGCCATTATATTTCCTTATGAGATGCAGCTCTGCTGTGTGGTCAAATGATCATGGCAGACCCTTGGGTAAAACATTAAGCAGGTAAAATAGTCCCGCATTCAGATCTCCTTTGAGGACTACTCAACTTGAATTTTTTGGGGCGGATAATGAACTGTTAGTTCCCTTACTTGGATACATAGACTAGAGAATTTGAAAATGGAAATGAACCGATTGAAGTTAAATATAACGGAAAATAGTGTAGTGTGGTGGCAAGAAGAACAGGACTTCTTGTCAGGTCTCAGGTGAGTACAGGATTATTAATAAAAAATCAAGGGATAGTGAGTACCATAATAGGAATGCAGGTAAGCATCTGTGAAGAGCACAGTGATGGTCAAGATAGATCCAGAGCCAACATCCATCTCAGTAGTACAAGTTTATACGCCAACTAATTCTGCAGATGATGAAGAAATTGAAAGAAGGAAAAATAGTAGGAGAACATGGAACAGGGGAAGGTAATGACAGAGGAACTCACCTGATAGAATTTCAAACAGAACATAATTTAATTATTGCTAAAATTTGGCTTAAAAGTTGTGAAAGAATATTGTGTATATCGAGGAATCAATGGCACACAATTGTTTCTGAATGTTACATAATGGTAAGACGGACACTTTGAAACCAAAATTTTAACTGCAAACCATTGCCAGGGGCAGGTGTGGACTCTGACCATAATTTATTGGTTGTAAACTACAGATGTAAACTAAAGAGGTTCAAAAAATGAGAAAAATTTATGAGGTGGGACATGGACAAGTTGAAAGAACCAGAGGTAGCTAAGAGTTTCGTAAGGTTAGACCGTTAGCTGAAACAAAGAAAAGAAATACAATATAAGATGAATGGGTAACTTTGAAAGACAAAATAATGAGGGCAACACAGGATCAAATAGGTTAAGAGACAATGCCCAGTAGATATCCTTGGATAACATGTGATATATTGAGTATAATTGATGAAAGGAGAAAATATGAAAAAATAGCAAATGAAGCAGTCAGATGAGAACACTAACATCTAAAAAGTGAGATTGACAGAAAGTGTAAAATAGCTAAGGCTAAGCAGGAAAGGTTACACAATAATTTCAATGATTTGGAAACACACATAATTAGGAGAAAGATAGAAATTAACTTAGGAAAATTTAAGAAACCTTTGGAGAAAAGAGAAACAGCTGTATGAATATTCAGAGCTCAGATGGCAAATCAGTACTAAGCATGGAAGGAAAAGCTGAAAGGTGGAAGGATTATAAAGAATGGCAATAAAAGGAATACAGACTTTAAGTACTTGGTCGGGTTCGAGAGAGGTGCAATCGCTCGGAGTTAGGTGAGTAGACACTTTCAGTGCGACCACCCATGCTCCCAAATGAGCTTGCCACTGCCAACAGAGGCCTGGGAGTGTGCTGTCGTGGCGTCGCCGGCGGGAGACAATACACTGCCACCTATGGTGACCTGCAGCTCCAACGCTAGGGCCACAGAAGGGCAGAGCCCCACTTGGGTGCCGAAGCGAACTCTCCCAGCACAGCGCATGCACCAACATGTCTGCACAGCTGCATTACAAACCACCAGTGAGAACCGCCGGGGCGACCGAGCAGCAGATGGCGTCGCGGCATCGAGTGCCGGGCGGCGGCGCATCCTCTACGCACACAGTCCTCAATTGGACCAGCACACTGCAGATGTAATGGATATAAAAGGAATACAGACTTGAAGACATTATTATAGCAAAAGAAAAGAAAGTATATGAGGATGTGTTGGGAGTAATGATACTGTGAGAAGAATTAAACATAACCCTGAAAGACCTGAGTCAATACAAGACCTCTGAAGCTGATGACATTACCTGACAAGTTATAGAGATCCTTGGAAGAGCCATTATGACAAAACTATCCCACCTGGTGCAGAACATATAAGGGGCCATCAAAAAGATTCCATCTGAGGGCACTGCTGCAGTGTACATGCAGCGTAGCATGGCTCCAATGTGACTATATAAGCACCAAAATGTAAGCAATGAATTACTGTGGCCTTGATGTCTTTCTGGCATGTGTACAGTAAATGTAGAAATGTGAACTATGGCAATGTTATTATTAAATGTGTCCAAACAGGACCAATGTGTTTCTTGGTTGCCAAAGGACAAACACCAGTAGGTTTCCAACTCAGAAAGAAGAATTTGTGCTGAGCTGCATATCTGTGGAAAAGCACTATTGTAGAAAGATGCACCAAGTTCCATGCCACTGATTCATGACAACACACATCCCTACATAGCAAATTTTGTATGCAGAAGTTATACCAACTCAAGTGGAACACTCTTGAGCACTCACTGTAAAGTCCTGTTCTCTCCCCATGTGACTATTGTGCCATTGATCCCTTAGAAATGGCCTTGAAGGGTAAAAATTTCTCTCAGACAAGGATATGCTGCAGGGAGTTACAGGCTTCTTCATGTAACAGGACACAGTATTTTACCAAAAACACGTATTTTCAACCTGTTACCTTGGTGGGATGAATGCATCAATTATCACAGCAATTTTGCCATATTGGCATACTAATTCTGGATTGTTTGGCCTGTGAAGTGAAACTTTTTGATCACCTCTTATATGTGAGACATACAAAATACCCTCAGATGTAAATAATCCCCATTTGAAAGAAGACAGGGGCTTAAAATGTGAATAATACTGATTCATCAGTTTATTATGCCATGTTTGCGAAATAGTAACATAAATTGTTTTCAGAAGAATAGGAAAATTGTTAGAAGCTGACCTCAGGGAAGGTCAGTTTTGACACCAGACGAATGTACCAACATGTGAGCCAATGCTGACCCTACAATTTGTGCTACAAAAGAAACTAGAGAAAGGCAAATTGGTGTTTGTAGATTTAAAGGAATCTCTTTACAGTGTTGACTGGAATACACTCTTTGAAATCGTGAAGGTAACAGGGACAAAACACAGGTAAAGAAGTGTTATTTACAACCTGGGACAGAAACCAGATTGCAGTTACAAGTGTTGAATGACATGAAAAGGAAACAGTGGTAGGGAATCAAGTGGCATGAGATTGCAGCGTATCCCTGATGTCATTCAACTTGTGCAATGAACAAGCAGTAAAAGAAACCAATGACAAACTTTGAGAGGGAACTTAAGTTCAGATGGATGAGGTAAAAACTTTGAGGTTTGCTGATGACATTGTAATTCTGTCAGATACAGCAAAGAACTTGGATGAACAGCTGAATGCAATGGATGGTGCTTTGAGAAGAGGTTATAAGTTGAACAATGACAAATGTAAAACAGGCCTAATTGAATGTAATAAAATTAAATCAAACAGTGCTGAGGGAATTGGATTGACAATGAGACACTAAAAGTAGTACATAAAATGCCAACTGGTTATAGCAGGAAAACAACTTTAGAAAAAGAGGAATTTGCTAACATTTAATATAAGTTTCAGAGCTAGCAACTCTTTTCTAAAGGTATTTGTGGAGATTGTAACTTTGTACAGAAGTGAAACATGGATTATAAGCAGTTCAGACAAGAGGAGTGTAGAAGCTTTTGAAATGTAGCTCTATAGAAGAATGATGAAGACCAGATAAATAACTAATGAAGAGGACCTGAACTGAACTAGGGAAGAAAGAGATTTATGGCACAGCTTTACTAAAAATTGGATTGGTTGGTTGAATACATCATGAGGCATGAAGAAATCATCAGTTTTGAAGGCAAGTAATGGAGGAAAATGTGAGGGGTAAAAATTTTAGAGGGACGCCAAGAGATGAGAGCATTAAGCAGGTTTAACTGGACATACATTGTTGTAGTTATTCAGAGATGAAGAGGCTGCTGCAGGACAGAGCAATGTGAGAAGCTGCATGAAACCAGACAAAATCAGTTCTTTCCTTTGGCAACATCATTTCTGGGCATGTATTCTTAACAAAATTTATTTCTTTAGTGTTAGATTTAACTGATTATTTATATCACACCCACTGGAAACATGTCAGTACTAACGAGGTCTGCACTTTTTGAACAGTGGCACTTTTGCTGTATGAGGATTCCCAGATATAATAACTGCTTAATAGGTTCACAGGTAGTGCAACAGATGGTATTTTATAAACTGCACAATTTTCCCATGAGGCAACTGCTTATCATCTTCAGCTGCTATTGCAGCTTGCAATTGTAGCTCGAAAATTTATACTATGGCTCACTATAAAGATGCAGCCATCAAGTGGCAGGGTTATAACATCCTCACAAAGGACATCAAGATCTGTAGCCCCCTCTCAGAGAAATGGATCATAGACTCCACACATATGGTGCAGGGTAGCCTTGCCACAATCTGCAGACCCTAGTGTACCGGTGTACATGTACTTGTAACAGGCCTGTGCCCACCATAATGGTTCTGGCTTTGATTCTTCATTTGGATTAACTCATTGTAATTATTTTTCTGTGCCCAACAGTGCCATATTGCCACCAATGCTGGTTCCCATGCTTCACTGATTTGAAATCCCATGTGACTGTTAATTTACTCATTAGCTGTATAAATTGTGACTGCTTCTTTAATGATGGAGTCTCAGTAAGTAGAGGCACACTAGAGAATATTGATATTTTCATAGTTTGTTCCATGTCCTTTTTACAGACAATGTTTAGCAACAACAGACTTTTCTGACTGACCTAGTCTGTTATGCTGTGTTCATTGCATCTGTCGTTAATAGTGCAACATGTCCAAGCCCTGTAGAATTTCCCACACAAGGGCACGAGGTTTTAGCTACTCATCATCTCCTTAGACCACATCATTGTGAATACAACCCCAAATCATTTGCACTCATTCCAGAGTGCAAAGATACATTTTATTTGAAGTTTCTGTAATACCCTGCCAATTTTAAATGACACATCACCGACATAATAAAGAAAAACTGTCCTTGTGGAGTTCTCAATTTCTTCAGACTGCTTTTGAGGTTGAGTGCATTCTGTTCAAATGCATTGTAAATCTTCATTGTGATTACTGGTACTGAAATGTCAGTAAAAATCTCTATGCAGAGGAGGTGCCCAACAATATATGAGTTTGATAAACTTCGTAACAAGAGAAATAAACTGTTGTGCTCTCTTGTATTTTTACTGAAATGTCAGAAGCAGAAAAATGTACCTATTTTCACCAAGATTACCCATTATATTGACTCTGTGGCTAAAAAGAGAATAAAACAATGAGCCTACAGGGCACTGGTGAGCAAGAGAATCTTAATAGGTTGTTTATATGTAAATAACTCATCTGCTACCAGTCACGATTTTCTTTATTTTATTTTTCACACGACGCGTTTTGGGAAATGATTCCCATTTTCAAGGTTGTTTTTTGTGTTTGTTATGTCATTCCTATGTTATGTTGTTGATGTGTGAGAGTCTCTTTCATTTTGTTGACTTTACTGCACTATATAAGAAAACACCTGATTTTTAATTGGTTGTCGATCTTTTTGTGAAGTTAGTGGGGAAATTTAGAAGAATTTGTACTTATAATTTCCTTATGGTCCATTTGTGCAGAGTATCACACACACTAAACATCACTGAGACTCTGCACAAATGGACCTTAAGGGAACTGTAAGTACAAATTCTTCTAAATTTTGCCACTAACTTCTGAAAAAGATCGACAACCAACTAAAAATTGCATGTTTTCTTATATATTGCAGTAAAGTCAACAAAATGAAGCAGAATCTCGCACATCGATAACATCACATAGGAATGGCATAATAAACACAAAAAAAGCACTTGAAAATGGGAATCATTTCCCGAACTGCATCGTGCAAAAAATAAAATAAAGAAAACCATGACTGGTAGCAGACGAGTTATTTATATAAAAACAAACCTATTGTTTTCACAGGCTGCAGGCTTTCAGAACCGATTATAATGGATCAAATCAGAGAGAATCTTATACATGGTGAAAATTAGACAGACTCCAGAAATATGCCTTCATCTCATTTGAATATCTCATCATGTCTCTGGGAGTTGGTGGGCAGCACTATGTTGTCATTTTCAGACTGGACAAACCATATAAAGTATGTCTTACTTAAACTATGCACAATTTGGCATTGAATTGCCCTTGTATTTATTGTAAGTTTAAACTGAAACCTATAAAATTTGACACATTCCATATCCTTGTGATTGACTCACTAACTGGATCTACAGAACATGAAATAAATAAATAAATAAAAGCATCAGGTCATGGCATGTCAAACTTCAAAGTTCCATTACCTTGCATGAAGGAGGGCTAAAAAGTTGTACCTCCAAATTTTTAATGTGAAAACTCTTAAAACTGCTTGTATAAAACAAACATTATTGACATTCTATAGTCTTTCTTTGTCTTCATATTTGCATCACTCTGTTGCTAGAAGTCTCTGAACACGGCAATATGTTATGTAACAATTTTGGTGTGTAAGAAACATTGTGCTGTAATTGAGTTTCGAACTCAGAGTTCATCCATCCATGGGGCACTCTCCCTTTCAGCATGACAATGCCAGACCACACACATGCACCGTGACATCTGCAACAATCTGGTGCCTTGGGTTTGCTGTCATTGATCATCATGCATACAGTCTATTATTTCAAGCACAAAGTCCTATATTGAACTGATAACTGGACAAAGAGGGCACTGACACAGGTGGTCCACAGTTTTTTCTTCTCCACACTCGTATTATGTATCCTCCATTGTCACATGGCATAGTTTAAGAGAGGATTTTCCTTATTGACACATGTTCTTAAGTGTATCTAATGGACCTCCAAACACCCGTTTCCTTATTATGGCTGGCTGGAATATGTTATCTTGGTTGCAATCAGTTTTGTTGTATGAATGTCCATCAAAAATGTCTTGCCTTGTCTGGAGGTAGTTTCAAAGGTTCTGCTATTCAAAGGTGACTTAATCAAGATTTTAGCCTAAGCTGAAGTAGATCATGCCCAGACAGCGTTTGAGCTTCAACATTCTCAGTTGTGTATGACTGGTGACAGCTTCTCATCAAATATCTGCAGGTTAAATACCTGCAAGACAGTAAATCTTCTCAATAGGCCTAGGTTTTAAGCACCCTTTAATCAGCCTGAAAGCTTCATTCTGAGTAGCAGCCACAGTTTTGTCATGAGATGACTTGTAGCAAACAGAAGAGACATACTGTGTTGCATAATAGCATGGGAAAGAGCAGCAGTTCTAGGAATGTGCACCTTAGCTCTTAATTTTGTGCCTCCTTATATTTCCAATATGTTATTCTGAGCACTGATTCTCTCTCTCATGTATAAGCTGTGTTGCCTAAAAGGTAAAGGGTCAGTCCAGTATTGCTTGCATGTACTTTGGAGTGAAGTAATGTGCCATTACAAGACACATTCAGTTTTCATGAGGCCTCCCCATTTCTGAGATGGAAAGCAGAGACAGGAGTTTTTGAGGTTTAGGCTTTCTGTGGTTAGTCTCATAGTATGTGCTAGTTCTTTCAGAGAACCATCAAGAGTGAGTTCTGTCATTTCATATGTTTCACCTTAGGAGGTAAGGGTAGTGTTGTCATCAAAGAAAAAAACTTCTTGTGTTGTAAGGAAGTGGCTCATCATTTGTATAAATATAGCCTGAAAGCTTTTTGAGGCAGACTAATTTTAGTATTTGTCACTTGTTTCCCATTGGAAATTGACAAGAAATCCAGAATTCTGTGATAGTGTTGAAATTAACATAGTAAGTTTTGGATCCCTGGTGAGAGCATATACATTTTGTAAGACAGTGTGATGGTTAGCAACATTATATAAGGTCTGGCAATCATGGTGGCCTGTTAACTGTACTATCCAGCAATTAGGGTAAGTGCAGTTGAGATGTTCCCTGGCATGTCTGGTAAAATGTGGAGATACTGTATCCTGTTAGAAGTACATTGCAGTTTGTGTGGCCAAAGGAACACCCTCAATGTGTTGAACAAACAAATTTAAAAAAAAAAAAAAAAAAAAAAAGTCTTGACCCATCAATGTGTTACCATTCATGACACACAAAAAACTGATCAAAAAATGAACTTGGAAATTGGTTTCCACTGTAGTGTATGGGTTTTCCCATGACTATCAGTGATTATAGCATGTACAGGGTTATTACAAATGATTGAAGCGATTTCACAGCTCTACAATAACTTTATTATTTGAGATATTTTCACAATGCTTTGCACACACATACAAAAACTCAAAAAGTTTTTTTAGGCATTCACAAATGTTCGATATGTGCCCCTTTAGTGATTTGGCAGACATCAAGCCATTAATCAAGTTCCTCCCACACTCGGCGCGGTATGTCCCCATCAATGAGTTCGAAAGCATCATTGATGCGAGCTCACAGTTCTGGCACGTTTCTTGGTAGAGGAGGTTCAAACACTGAATCATTCACATAACCCCACAGAAAGAAATTGCATGGGGTTAAGTCGGGAGAGTGTGGAGGCCATGACATGAATTGCTGATCATGATATCCACCACGACCAATCCATCGGTTTTCCAATCTCCTGTTTAAGAAATGCCAAATATCATGATGGAAGTGTGGTGGAGCACCATCCTGTTGAAAGATGAAGTCGGTGCTGTCGGTCTCCAGTTGTGGCATGAGCCAATTTTCCAGCATGTCCAGACACACGTGTCCTGTAACATATTTTTGCAGAAGAAAAAGGGGCCGTAAACTTTAAACGATGAGATTGCACAAAACATGTTAACTTTTGGTGAATTGTGAATTTGCTGCATGAATGCGTGAGGATTCTCTACCACCCAGATTCGCACATTGTGTCTGTTCACTTCACAATTAAGAAAAAATGTTGCTTCATCACTGAAAACAAGTTTCACTCTGAGCGCATCCTCTTCCATGAGCTGTTGCAACCGCGCTGAAAATTCAAAGCATTTGACTTTGTCATGCAGTGTCAGGGCTTGTAGCAATTGTAAACAGTAAGGCTTCTGCTTTAGCCTTTTCCGTAAGATTTTCCAAACCGTCGGGTGTGGTACGTTTAGATCCCTGATTGCTTTATTCGTCGACTTCTGCGGGCTACACGTGAAACTTGTCCGCAACCGTTTCTTTGATAACTGCAGGCCAACCTGTTGATTTCCCCTTACAGAGGCATCCAGAAGCTTTAAACTGCACATACCATTGCCGAATGGAGTTAGCAGTTGGTGGATCTTTGTTGAACTTCGTCCTGAAGTGTCGTTGCACTGTTATGACTGACTGATGTGAGTGCATTTCAAGCATGACATACGCTTTCTCGGCTCCTGTCGCCATTTTGTCTCACTGCACTCTCGAGTGCTCTGGCGGCAGAAACCTGAAGTGCGGCTTCAGCCAAACAAAACTTTATGAGTTTTTCTGTGTATCTTTAGTGTGTTGTGACCATATGTCAATTAGTGGAGCTCCAGTGAATACAAATGTCTCAAAATGAAGTCAACAGGAAGCATTAAATGGCTAAGGAGGGATGGCTAGAGGACAGATGTGTAGAGCCATATATCACTAGGGGTAAGGTAGATACTGCCTAAAAAAAGAGAACTTTGGAGAAAAGAAAACCACCTGTATGAATATCAAGAGCTCAGATGGAAAACCAGTCCTAAGCAAAGAACGAAAAGCAGTAAGTTGGAAGGAGTATTTACAAATTCTATACAAAGGCAATGTACTTGTGGTAAGTATTATGGAAACAAAAGAGGACGTAGATAAAGATGAGATGCGAGATATGATACTGCATAAATAATTTGTCACAACACTGAAAGACCTCATTTGAAACAAGGGCCAGGGAGCATATAATATTCTGCTATAACTACTCAGAGTCTTGGGAGAGCCAGCCATGACAAAACTCTTCCATCGGGTGAGCAAGATATATGAGACAGGTAAAACACCCTCAGACTTCAGGAGAATATAATAAATCCAATTCCAAAGATAGTGGGTTCTGAGAGGTGTGAAAATTACTGAACTATCAGTTTAACAAGTTACAGTTGCAAAATAATAACACGAATTCTTTATAGATGAATGGAAAAACTAGTAGAAGCTGACTTCAGGGAAGATCAATTTGGATTCCACAGAAATTCAGGAGCACTCAAGGCAATAGTGACCCTATGACTTATCTTAGCAGATAGGTTAAGAAAAGACAAACCTACATTTATAGCATCTGTAGACTTAGAGTAAGGTTTTGACAGTATTGATTGGAATACTCTCTTTCAAATTCTGAAGGTGTCAGGGGTAAAATCCAGGGGGCAAAATGTTATTTACAATTTATACAGAAACCACATGGCAGTTACAAGATTCGATGGGTACGAAAGGGACGTAGTGGTTGAGAAGAGAGTGAGACAGGATTATAGCCTATCCCTGATGTTATTGAGCAAGCAGTAAAGGAAACAAAAGAAAAATTTGAAATTTGGAGTAGAAACTAAAATCCAGGGAGAAGAAATAAAACACTTGAGGTTTGCCGAAGCTATTGTAATTCTGTCAGAGACAGCAAAGGACTTCTTAGAACAGTTGAACAGAATGGATAGTTTGTTGAAAGGAGGATATAAGATGAGCATCAACAAAAGCAAAACGAGGATAATGGAATGTAGTCAAATGAAATCAGGTGATGCTGAGGGAATTAGATTAGGAAATGAAGCCCTTAAAGTATTAGATGAATTTTGCTATTTGGGCAACAAAGAAACTGATGTTTGTCAAAGTAGAGAGGATATAAACTGTAGACTGGCGATGGCAAGACAAGTGTTCTCAAGAAGAGAAATTTGTTAATATCAAGTACGAATTTAAGTGTCAGGAAGTATTTCCTGAAAGTACTTGTATGGAGTGCAGCCATGTATGGAAGTCAAACATGTGCAATAAACAGTTGACACGAGAAGAAAATAGAAGCTTTTGAAATGTGGTGCTACAGAAGAATGCTAAGGATTAGATGGGTAGATCACATAGCTAATGAGGATGTACTGAATAGAATTGGGAAGAAGTTGGAATTTGTGGCACAACTGGCCTAGAAGAAGGGATCAGTTGGTAGGACACATTCTGAGGCATCAACAGATCACCAATTTAGTATTGGAGGGAAGTATGGAGGGTAAAAATCATAGCAGAAAACCAAGAGATGAATACACTAAGCAGATTCAGAAGGATGTACGTTGCAGTAGTTACTTGGAGATGAAGAGGTCTGCACAGGGTAGAGTAGTATGGAGAGCTGCATCCAACCAGTCTATGGACTGAAGACCACAACAGTAGTCACTGTAAGGTCAGTGTTACCCCCCCAGTTTCTTATTCAATGAAGCACTTTTTCATAAATCAAAGGATCACTGCATGAACCATGTGCACACTGCAGTGTCTAAATTCCAGTTTTCTGCCATTTTCATCATTTTTATGTGTAAGGCTCTATCTTCACTGCCACGTCACTTGGCAAATTTGGTAATAGCATTACGTTCTTTTTAATATCCAGTCTTGTGGCATGCCATATCCCCTAACTAAACTTGATTCACTAGCACAATTCCTCAGTTGGCCTACTATATTAAGTTTATTGAAAACACTGAGAACAATGCATTTACATTTGTTCATTGTTGTGAACAGTACAACTACAGCATTATGTTTCAAGTGAAGGCTAAACTGCCACTCATGGATGATGACTAAAGGATTGAGGTCCGGCAAGTACTAGCAGCCACTAGTGGAAGTGTATGATGTACAAATTTAAATTTACTGGCTGAAACTCTTTTAATCAATGCTTCAATTGAATGATATCAGGTAATCAATGGCCTACTCTGTAATATGTCAAGTTTGTCGAGAATCACCTTGTCAATGCCTTTTTAAGGACTTCTTCATGTTAAATGTTTCACAAGGTGTATATTTGACAATGAAATTCATGATAAACATTCAATCACAATTTGAGATGAATATGATGTTCATAGCTACTATACAAGAAGAAAAACATATCTTTATTACTCTTTAATTGACACTGCAAAGCTCATTCCATAAGGAAGATATAAAGTTAATTTTACTTAGCCTCTGATGACTATTTTTGTACTAATGTCATGACTGATTTGCTGTGGAACAGAATTTTACAGGATCTATTTGAGTCTTACAACCTTACGCAGATATCTTGATTTCAAACTAGCCTACAGAAAAAAAGTAAGATTGGATTTAACATCCCATGAACATCAAGGTCATTAGAAACAGACCCCAAGCTAAGATTGCATTAATGATGGGGAAGGAAATTGGCTATGCCATTACAAAGGATTCATCCCAGCATTTTCCTGGAGCAATTTATGAAAAACATGGAAAACCTAAATCTGGATGGTCGGGCATGGGTTTGAACTTTCATCCTCCTGAATGTGAGTCCAGTGTGCTAAGTGCTGCACCATATTGCTCAGTAGTATATGGACAAGTAGCAACACACACACAACACACAAACACACACACACACACACACACACACACACACACACACACACACACACACTGATTATATCTACAAAGGGGCATACAGGGAGGGATATTAGTGAGGAGCTGTCAGATGATGATCCATAAATACAAACCTTAAGCAGAATTAATGCAGCCATATGCTAAAGAAGTAAAAGAAAAGAAATATGGGTTCATTTACAGTGTTTACAAGCCAGACCTTAAGGAGCACATTTGGCAACAATTACAGAAATTATATAATACAGAACAACAGAAAGACAAACATATATTTCCAGAAACCTTCATCAGCTTTTTTCAGACCTATTTTCCATTACTAATTGTGAACAGAAAAGTAGTACTACACTGCCTGACAAAAAAAGTGAAGTTCTTAGAGGGGGAGGAGGAAATAAAACTTTATGAATTGAGAGGGTATGTGATATTATTTCAGTAACTACAAAATAGAGTGAAATTTTAAAAAGACCTTCGTAGTATGCATCCACTTGTCACTATGGCATTGCACTCCCTTCAGCCTGGATGCAACATTATTTGGTTCAGAAAGGTGTAAAAAACCCACTGTATCCTCTCTTGAGACAAGCTGGCCTTTGATTTTGTGGATACTGGCACTATGATGGAGTCGAAATCCTGACTGGCCCTGCATGGATTCTATTGGTGGCACATGTGGTGATCTTGCTGCTCACAGGAGTATCTCAGTATTGCACAGACAATTCACAGAGAGACATGATGTGAAGATGGCCATCACCCTGTTTAAAATGAGCAACATGATACCATTACATGAGAGGTAACACATGAGGATTCAGGATATCTCTGATGTATCACTGTGCTGTTAGAGTTCCCTCAATCATTATGAGCCAAGCCCTGAAGTCATACATGATGGCTCCTACACCATTATGCCAGGAGTAACACCACTGTGCCTCTCTAAAGCAGTGGAAGAATTGGCTTATTCCTCAGGTAGCCACCTTACTTGCTGACAGTGGTCATCTAGGGTAGTGCAGAACAATGATTCATTGCTGAACATATTGTGACACTATTCATATGAAGTCAAAACTACCCAGTCACAGCACCACTCCAAACACAAATGTTTGTGTTGTGGTGTTTCAGCAGTCTACACAAAGGACAGCATATCCCTGCTCCAGTTGCTGCTTTTCTCTGACCAGTGGTGCAGGATGATATAGAATGTTGCAGACCGTCCATTACTTGTGAATCTTCAACTTCTTATGTAATTCATGATGAATTAGTTTACAGGTGAATGGCCAGACATAAGTGCCCAATGAGCACAAAATTTCAGTAAGCAACCACAATGCCATCATCAGATGAACTGATGAACTGACTGCTTAGGAGCTAGTGTGGCACTTTTTTTGCCTAACCATCATTACACCTGGTGCTTTGTTCATGGTCTGCACTCAGGTGTGGACATGCATATAGCATCTCCTGATTCACCTCCTCCACCCGACATATTGCTCCATCTAAGTTTTATGACACATGGACATGTGCTGGTGACATCTCTAATTTCTGTTGCTCCATATGCCCCTGAAATCAGTTTGTAGTGGGATACTACCTTACTCTTCTGAGCAAACTATTGCTGATTTTTCCCCACACGCATCAATGCTCATTGTATCCCAAAATTTCCCATCAAAATTTAATCTATTCATTTTATATATATTTCTGTCTTTATCTTGTTGCTTGTATGGGTCAAAGTTTATCCTTGTCTCATAATTATTTTGTGATAATTAGTCTGATTTCTTCAACTTTTTCTCGCACCAAACTGACTGGATCTCAGTTGGATGATCCCTAATGTATCTGATGATTACCCCAATTTTCATATTTATTGCAATTAAATGGTCTGTTATTTCCTTCCAACGATCTGTTTCCATTTTCATGTGTTCTTTCTCATTAATATTTCTTCTGTCATTCCATTGTAAGTCTATTCTCTGACAGCTTCCCGGACAATTATTCAGGTAATTCTTCCCCCCCCCCCCTCCCCACCCCCCCCTGCTGATTAACACTATGGAGTTTCTGATGAAAATTATAACTATCATTTCTCTCTAATGCCCCGTCTATTTTATCTATATATTTCAAAAATCAAAACAGAATCATCTGGCCCATAAACTAAACCCCATTGCATTTTCCTTGGTAATCTCTTTCATAGTCCACCCCCGGTAGCTGAATGGTCATTGTGACTGATTGTCAATCCTCTGGGCCCGGGTTCGATTCCCGACTGGGTCGGGGAATTTTCTCCGCCCAGGGACTGGGTGTTATGTTGTCCTCATCATCATCCTATCATCCTCATCGACTGCAGATCTCCGAAGTGGTGTCAAATTTAAAGACCTGGCAAACGGCCTACCCGACGGGGGCGCCCTAGCGATACGATTCAATAAATAAAATCCTGTTTCATACACTTACTTGTGTATGCTCCTCAAATGATTGATCTAGGGTTATTAATTATTGTGTCAGGAGCTTCTCTCAAAAATCTGTCATACTACCACTCTTTTGTTGGCAATGTGGTTCATTTGTGATTACACTATTGATACTAGCTTGTTCAGTTCTGACAGTTTATTCAAAAAGCTGTTTTCAAATTGACAATATATCATATCTGAATTAGTATATTGGTTAGTCCAAGAGAGTGCTTCCTCACTCAAAAACCTTTTTACAGACTTTATTTTATGCATATCAGTCATACCACTAACAAAATTATCACAACAATGTTGTAAAAAGTTGACTGGGTTAAGCTTATTATTTTCTCAAAAACCTTTAATTGGTGCATTGGTCCACCTCCCACTACAGTTACTGCTGAAATATTTAGTTATAAAATTTTCTTTCAATTCAGGCAGTTTTCTAAGAAAATTAACTACAGTGCTATTACATTGCGAATTTCTCTACCTCAGCAACTTCATCATTAATTAACTAGATTGGATTTTCTATTATACTTTCTAAGTTATTAATTTTACATTCAAGATTATTATAATGTTGATCCATTTATGATCTTAATACATGGCTTTGTTATTTTATCATATTATCCATTATTTCAAAATTTTTCCTATTTTCTCAGCTTTATCAGTAAAATTTGTTTTAAATTCAGTCAGTTCACCTTCCACTGATTCAACCAGTACATTGATTCATTTGTGCTCTGACTCTACAACCATTTTATATTTATTAATACCCCTATTATTTCAGTCATTTGAATACCAGTCTCCTTATTTCATTCCTCAACTCCTTTAATTTGACACTTGTTTTATTCAAATAACAAAAGAGTAGTATAAATCCTAAAATCCAGTTTACCATGGAAATGGAGAAAGACAATACAATATCCTTCTTGAATGTCTTCGTTATGAGACAGACTGATTGGAGCTTGAAACACAAAGTCTTTCGGAAGGTTACACATACTGACAGATACCTGCATAAGGATTCCATTCATCATCCACAACATAAAAGAGGCATAATTAAAACTCTAATGGACAGAGCTAAAAGGATTTGTACACCGGAATACCTGAACACCAAGTTAAAACATCTAAAGCAGGCTTTTGGGAAGAATGGGTACTCTATTAAGGAAATAAATAGGGTTTTGTGACTGAATAAAAGGGGGCCTAAGGACAATGATAGGACACAGCAATGGAAGAACACAGTTTCTCTACCCTTCATCAGAAAATAACGGATCAGATCAGTAAGATTTTAAGGAAACGTAATGTTCAACGGATTTTCAGACCAACTTAGAAAATAGGCCAAGCACTTCATTCCATTGAGGATAAATTTCCTCCTCTGTCTGCAAGTGGTGTATACAAGATTTTGTGTATGTGTGGTAAGGTCTACATTGGAACTACAAAGGGAAGTGTGAACACATGGTTGAAGAAACATAAAACACGTAAAAGTCTTTGCTGACAGGAAAACAGACGAGTCAGCTATGGCAGAACATGCTCTTCAGACAGGTTATCACGTAGTGAAATTTTCAGAAACTGAAGTTTTGTGTACTGTGATGAAGTATCCATGGCTATATAGAGAAGCTATCGAAATATATAAACATGGGGATAATTTTAACAGAAAAGAAGAAGCTATGAAACTCAGCGATATATGGACAGAATCGATGAGAAGTTTTTATCTTTGATGTACTATGATCAATAGTTACATTTTATATTTGACAAGATTTATCTCCACTATCACATGAAATCCAGACCACAACCACTTTCCAAGGTATTTAGGCCGCTCTTCAATATCCGACTCGTCAGTTGGCAAGACTGAGCACAACCAGGAGCACCTCCGAAGATTTCCAACTTTGATTGAAACATTGGGGATAGAAGAGTTCCATGGACCATGGCCATACAATCCAGTCATAAAAGCCTTCATTGTACTGTAGATCTGTGGGTTGCCTTTCCATAGTAGTAAACAACAATCATTGGCCTATAACATGCTGATTAATTGTACAGTAATCTGTCATAGACAAATAATTCTGTCTGCATTTAAAAACCAAATAAGACAGTTTTCCTGTCACAATTAATAAATTATTCTCTGCCTTTAGGCAAAATGACATTACAGCAGTTATACGGATGATGAAGATAACGCCATAAGTTAAATAAATAAATAAAAGTAAAGAAATAAGTAAAATGAGCACCATTACAAACACAAACAAATACAACAGACTTATTGTAAGCAATTATGAGTTCTTTAAAGGCAAAAGCAAATTGTCTCCTTCCCTTATTATTTTTTTTTTAGTCATTCAGGATATTAAACTATTATGGGCACTCTGTTTCAGGTTAGTGCAATGATTGGAGGGTGTTGTACAAATGGCACAGCACAAGGTGTGGAGCTGAAACATGAGTGCATTCTAATAGCAGATACAGTTTGTCGAAGATAGGGAGACCCAAAACACACACTTGCAGTGAAGCCAACATCACAATGAGTGTAGCAGTAATATTTCTTTGATTTTGTATGGTTTACTAATTCATAAAAAATTTAATTCATCATTCAGTGGAAAGCTTACATTTTATTGTTCCATATGCCCCCAAATTTTGCCATGTGTATTCACATGATTTTACTTGATAAAATGTTTATCAGAAGAGTTTTAATTATGTTTTAGCTGCTTGTTCTTTGTTATGTGCCACAAAAGTAAAATTTTAAAAAATCCTATACTGAAATGTGTTAATGTTTTTACAGTATTAGTAACAGTTTTACCCTTTGATCCCCAAATATGCAGTAAGAATATTTTGCCAAGTCAGATTATTTGGCTCTTCACTTGCCATGTGTAACACTGTTTCAGTTTTAATCTGTTTGTCTGTGAATGTCTATGAACACTCAAAATATAAAATTTATTAAATAATCTGTGTTGTAATGGTGAAACAACTATTGAATGACATGTGGCACATATATTTAAGACTTAAGAAATTATTCATTGATTGCACTCAAGTATGTATGCTGTGAAACAGCAACTAGTCACTCAAGTATTATGTAACATTTAAAATAAAACAGGAAAACTTTTATTGTTTAATTTATGTACGATTCCTCTTATTCCATTATCCAAATCTCCCACTTTTCACTCTCAGTGGTATAATAAATGTCATGCATTGGGCAGCCACTCAATTAATTCCACTCTCACACTACAATTCTTTTTATAGGCTACATACTTTTCTAGGATAATCACTCAACATTTTATATCCTACAGCTAGCAGACTTAGATATAACTGCAAACACTCTTAAAATATTTAATGTACTTATGCTGGTTTTCGTGAACAGTTCAGTAATAGTACTTTGTACACTAATAAATGTCTGAAAATGACATTAACAAAGAAATAATACGGTTTTACTGTTTCCTAAAATGTAATGTTCGTTACAACTGTACACTGTAATTACTGTCATGTAGTAGTAGTAGTAGCAGCTTTATTCATCCGTAGATCTCTTTTTACAAGGATATAGGGCATGTCCATAATGAGTGAGATATTGAGCTCAGAAAGAGGAAGAGGTGTTAGTATTGTGCTATGCATACCTTGGGGGTAAGTATTTCTAGAAAGGAAAAAAAGAAGGGAAAAACATAAAGTGAAGATGTTATGTGGAATGTTGGATATTTTATAATCATTATTATTATTATGATTTATTTTGTATAACATTTTTTATCAAATCCCTACTCTGTCTTAGCTAAGTAATCCTTCAATGTATAAAATGTATTGCATAACAGGTACTTTTTAGCTGCCTTTCTAAATAACTGTATTTTTGCAATTTCTTTAATATCTTTTGGTAATTTATTGCACAGTTTTATTTCTTGGTAGAAAATGCTGTTTTGAGTTTTATGTTTATTTTTTTCTTGGTAAATGTAGGTTGAATATATCTCTTGTTGCATGGTCATGGACACAGCTGTTTGTGCAGTAATTACCAATGTTATTTTTGATGTGTACAACTGACTGGTAAATTTATTTACATGGCGCAGTTAAAATCCCCAGTGTTTTGAACAGATCTTCACAATGAGATCAACAGTACTTTTGGTTATTATTCTTATGGCTCTTTTCTGGAGTTTGAGAATTATGTTCATATTTTGTGCATTTGCTCCCCAAAAAAGAATGCTATAGCTAAGAATTGAGTGTACATATGAATAATATGTAACCAAAAGACATTGAATGTTACACACTACTGATAGGATTCTAAGGCATAACATGCTAATGACATTCTGTTTGCAAGTACCTTTGTGTGTTCACACCACTTCAACTGAGAATCAATATTCATTCCTAGAAATTTTCCATTTGTTACACAGCCTATGGAGGTGCCATCTACATTTAATTTAACATTGTCATTTTTCCTCTTCAAACTGAAATTAATGGCATTATTTTTCTTTATGTTCAATGTCACTTTATTGCTTATTGACCAATCATAAACTTCCTTGAGAGAGTCATTTGCTTTCTTGGAAAGGAGTTCTCTTGTTTTCTCAGTGAATGTTTTGGTGTCCCATCACTTTTAAGCAACTGCTACATAATACAGCATATATATTTACATTTTTTTCTCTGTTATCAGCTGTATAGCATTCCAATACTTGCCCACAGTGACCACTGTGAACATTCCATTATATCAGCAGAAGACATGATTGGACGTCCATTATAATATTGTTGAGAACAATATGCACTCCAATCAGTTTCATGCCACAAACAGAACTTTATCTTTGCAATCCCTTTCTCTGTACATGACCATGATTTCATCTTTTCATCATATTTCCCAATTTTAGTGCCACTCAATGATCACTAACGTATTCATCATATCAAACTGTGAAATTGCATCCAACTGCTCAACTCTTGATTGAATGAATAACTTTTCATTACATTGCAGTTGCCAATAGTAGTATCATAGTCCATTTAATACTCTCAATGTTTGCACATATAGAGACACACAGTCATTCGATTCCAATAACTAACACAATAATTATTCAAGTGTATGGTGATTGCACTGTTTTGCTATTTCCCTAGTATTAGACACAGTTACATGGATACCTATAACTTAACTTACTTGTAAGTGTGTCAGAGTTCTCATAAATTTAGCCCAGTTTTAAGTGTTGTGGAATAGTTTACAGATGTACTAATTCATGGGAAGTCAGGAAATTGTAGAAACTGACAATTTATTTATTTATTTATTTATCCATCTTTAAGCATTTACATGAACTCGATGTGTCCTGGGTAATGTACAATTTACGTATTAAGAAATATAACTATTGTGAGGTATCACACACAGCTAAAGTATACATTTTAAAAGAACATACATAATAAAGTAATACATTTGATACATAAAGATATCCCACATAACTAAAGTGTGAATTTTAAAGAATGTGTATAATAAAAGAATACATTTTTTACATAAGGGTTTCTCCACATGTTTAACAGTTAAATGTGGAACTACAGAGGCTAAAAAAGCTTAGGAAGAGGTACAAACAGAGTTGCAAGTTGTTTCGTAAGTCAGGTCTATTTCTGAAGAGTCTTCAAATTCTTTAACACTGTAAAAAGCTTTGTCTTTCAGCCATCTTTTAGTCTTACTTTTAAATATATTAAGAGAGAAACAATGTGCCTGCACAGGTAATGTGTTGAATAGCCTTATTCCCATGTAATCATAATTTTCTTGTGTTTTCTTGAGTCGAGTTGTTGGTATGTCTATCTTAAATGTTTGACGAGTGTTATGATCATGAATGGACTGACTAAGGTTGTAACTGTTAAAGTTTTCTTTTATGTACAAAAGGCAGCTGTATATAAAAAGAGAAGAGAGTATCATTATATGTAATTCTTTAAGTATGACCTACATGATATATTATTTTTGGTGATCCCAGAGATGCCCCTGATGGCTTTCTTCTGCCAAATAAAACTTTTCCTGGACCATGGAGAATTACCCCATTGAAGAATACCATAACTAATAAGGCAATGAAAGAATGCATAATAGGAATTGATCAGCAGGCTTTCAGAAACACAGGAGCGTAATTTTTTTTAGTAGATAGATAACTCGCAAAAGCTTTCGACATATGTTGTCTATGTGACTGTGCCAGGTTAATTTCGTATCTAAGTATATGCCAAGAAGTTTGGCATAAGTGTACTCAATATCAGCAATGGATAAGCTGAAGGATATATTTACAGACTTTTCATAGTTAATAGCTAACTCACTGGCTTTGAGCCACATATTGGATAATCTGAGAAAATCTTTACTTTGCTCCTTCAGTTTATTTATGTCCTTCCCTGAATTGATGAAAGTTGTATCATCTGCGTAAAGCACAGATTTGCATGGCATATTGCTGGGCAGGTCATTTATAAATATTATAAACAGTAATGGACCAAGCACTGATCCTTGGGGAACACCTCTAGTGACGTTCAGTAACTGTGACTTTTGACTGTTGTAGCTTACAGTTTGCTTTCTGTTACTGAGACATGATTTAATGAGGGAGAGTTCGAGATCCCTAATGCCATAACATCATAGTTTTTCCAGCAGTATTGTGTGGTTTACAGAATCAAATGCTTTGCTTAAGTCCACTAGTGTGGCTTCAGCAGATAATTTGGATTCAAAAGAAGATTGCACAATAGAAACAACATTTTCAACAGCATTAATTGTTGATAACTGGGCCCTAAAACCATACTGAGACTTAGTCAGTATATTGTTTTTTGGCAAATGCATATTAATTTGCTTTTCTATACAATATTCGATTATTTTTGAAAAAATAGGTATCAGAGAAATTGGACGATCATTATTAGTGCAGGATTTATCACCCTTTTCGTGTAATGGAATTACTACTGTCTTCTTTAGACATTCTAGGAAAATACCACTGTCAAATATTCAGTTTATGTGTGTGCAGAGAGGGAATGATATCAAGTCGATTATTTTTTTAATCACAAAATTTGAGAGGCCATAAATATCTTCTGATCTGGAGTCACTTAACTTTGCCACTGATTTAATTACATCACTTATTTCCACCTGTCCCCAATTACAGGTTGGCACAGTATCAGCAAAGTTTTGTAAAAACTGGTTTATATCAGTAGATTGTGAATTGGATTTTGAACTCTTCTTATGAGGAGATGCGGGATTAGGGTTTGCTGCACTGATAAAAAGGAGGTTAAATTCATCTGGGGTGACATTAACATCAGTTGTAACTTTTACACTATGACTGCCTGTACCTAATTCTGCTTTAATGACCCTCCACACAGCCTTACACTTATTATTGGAGTTTTTGTTGAAGTTATCATTTGACCTATATTTTGCTAATCAGATTTGTGATCTATAGTGTCTCTTGAGGCTAACGTACATTGCATTGTAAACACTACCATTTTTACCTTATCATAGCGTATCAAAACCATTAATCTTAGCTTCTGTAAATATGGTGTGAACCACCTATGTGGAGTTCGACCATGCTTTCTTGCCATAGTTTTGTTTTGTTTGGTAACCATTGTATTTTTTTTCCTTGCATCAAAATTTAAATCTCCTAAAATTATTGTCTTGTGTTTGGTATATTTTTCTGTATGGTGAATAAGTTTATCTAAACACTCTACACATTGATTGGCATCACTATCAGGAGCATGGTATATTGAAATAACTGTGAGTTTTAATGTTGGTAGTAGCATGACAGCCGCTTCAAGAATGCCTTTAACACATATGTCCCTAACATCAAGCACAGTATATCTTAACTCTAGGTTGTCACTTATATATATTGACGAACTCGCATAATTTTCATTGGGTCTGCAGTAACTTGTAATTAAATGAAATGATGGTGGTACATACAGTTTTATCTCTTCTTCTCTTGACCAGTGTTCATTAATACATAATACTATTCTACTGTTTCCATTCAATACAACACCAAGTTCATCAGCTTTATATTTCAGAGATCTAATATTTATGTGCATGAATAATATTGATTTTTCACAGCAAGAGGGAAGATGTGTGGTGTCTTGGGCCCATTTGGATGAACACATGGTGGTTTCTGTCTTCTTATCTGCTAATGGAGCTGACATTTTTGTTGTCTGTTTCTCAAGGTTCTTGTTTGTTTCACATGTTACATAGTTTACTTGGGCAGGCTGAGTGGAGGCACTACTTTGGCGTACGATGGAGGTGCTGATACAATACTCACTGTGGTTTCCTTCCTCTTTTCTACCAGTGACTGCAGTGGACCTGCTACAGTTGTTGTTGACACCCTTCCTGCTTCTGTTGCTTGTGCTGCTGCTGTTACTGGTCATGTTGCTTGAGCTGGTTCAGATGTTGTCGGTTTTGCTGGTGCTGCAGTTGTTACTGAATTTGATCATGATGCCGTAGCAATTTGCGGTTCTGCAGCTGCTTTAGTTGTTGTCTCCAAGACAGATTCACTTCCTGCACGGTCGCTTTCAGTAATGTATTGGTAGTTCATTAAAATGGATGGTACTGACTCATAGATACTCTGTTTTTCATATGTTTCTAACGTTTCGTAAATTGCTTTGCACAGAGATGACTTGCCTCTTCTATTCAGGTGCATGCCATGTTTTGTAAAGCTGCATCTATCCAGGAAATCGACTGATAGAAATCATATGTTTCGGTACACTTTAGAAACTGTTTGTATCTGTTTATAGGTCGTGCCTATGTGGTATACCAACATCAGTTAGTTTTTGGTTCTCTATCGAACTGAGGGCACATTTGAGACGGAGAATAGCATTACCTAACTCGTTACAATACACGTCATTTGCTCCTCCATTTAATACAACATGACGATTTTTGTTGTCTTGCTTGTCCAGTAAAACGTCCCTAATAATTTCTCGCATTGGTGCTCCTGGTTTCACATGACTGCATACTTTCAAATCGTAATGGTTTCGTAGTACTTCCGCCAGTCCGCGTCCGTGGCTATCTGAGTAGATATTTAACTCAGTGAGATTTCCTGAAGATTTCTTATTTGGTCTAGGAGACAAATATGTCACTTGGGCACAGATTTTCGCTTCACTGGTATGCATTTTCTGTTGAAATTCACCGATCTCAGAGTGTTTTCTATTTGAGGCCTGTCTTTGTAGTTCATTAGTTAATGAACTTATTATTATTTTTGCTTCTTCCAGTTCGCTTTTATGTTTAAATATATCCGGCTGTAGGTCTTCTTGTGTTAAGGCGTCATATTTACGTTTTAAAATGCCGAACTCAGTTAGCAACATTGCAATCACTTCACTTTCGCATTCTGCACTGATCAGTTTTTTTTTTTTTTTTTTCAATATCGTCTACATAATATTCCCGACAAGTCCAGAATTTTTGTTTCGGATTAGCACTTGCACAACTGTAATGGTGTAAAGTTTTGCATTTAACTCATATAATACCTTTCACCGCTCGCTTGTTGCAGTAGCACTAGTCTGAGAACACACGTAATATTCACCACGAGGTTGATCGGAAGACGATGTGGACGCTATACTCGCGATTGCTTTAACGAAATTTGTCGATTTTCCCATACTTCCTTCTGATATTTTTGCAATCATGTGGCACGTAACACATTCCTCTTCACTATAAATGTTTTGTTTTTTACATTTTGCACACTTTTTACCACTGTTTTTGTTCACATTTGCCGAGCTAACACACACTACATCTACAATTTCCGCCATCTTGCTGAATCCGCCATCTTACTGAATCTGGTAACATGTCTTACTAATCAATAATTTAGTCTTTGTTTGTCACCCACCATTTTCTGCTTTCTGATGATGATCTCTAGCTTGGACAAAATCCCTTGGGCTACAGCAACATAGATAATTTACATCTACATCCCACAACCCACTTTACAGTATGTGGTTATGAGTATTCATATACCATTAATATTTACTACATGAAATAACATTCAATATTTAGAGCTATTATGGCATTTACCTTGTTACAGGAAAAGTGATACAAGTTTTTCAATAATAAAACTTACCCTTTCTGTTGATCTGGTTAGTACCTGAAAACCACTGGCATCAGTGTCCATGTAGGGCTGTTTCTCATTCAAAAAATGTCATCTACCTTTTACTTATTCATTTGCTGTATTTTGTTCTTGTAAAAGATCATCAATACTCGTTGTAGATTACAGACCTTCATGTATATTGATAAGTAGCAAATAACACACAGTTTTTGGATCTGATTTCTACATGCATGGCACTCACAATAAGAATTGAGAGATTAAACCTCAAGTTATTGGGCTTGTACTTAGTACAAACATACTTTAGGTTTTGGTGTCAGAATATGCAAGAAAGGAAACCTCTAGAAATACATCAATTTTTCCAATCAAGATGTGAATTGTAATAAACGTGAATATATTTCAAAAATACAGTGGAAATGCAAGACAATTGCAATTTCTGTTCCTTAAACTAAATTCTCATTTATAACAGAACATTAATGAAATACACAGTTTGTTCACATTACAAATTTTACTTATTTTTCTTTAAATGACATGGTTTGTTTCAAAAAACTATATTATTGTATTCAGCAAAGTGAAAATTAAGATTTGTAATAAATTACCACATAAATATGTTTAAGTTCAGTTTATGAAAATTAGTATTTTAGTATGTTGCTAATGACAAATGTAGTAGCATGTTTAAAAGAAAACCTGTTGTTAATTGCATGTACAATACAATTCTTCCATTTTGTTGTGGTTCTTTGTTACAACTAAAATAACATTATGATTAACTTTGCTTGAGAAATACTATGTTTATGTACTGTGCCAAATATTAAGTGAATAGTATGTTCATGGCAGTAACTGACATCTTCATACAAAATTTTTCTATTCTAGCCCAAATGTTTTGCATAATTCCACCCAAACATGCATGATAAACTACTGATCCCCAACCATTTTACATAGCATGGCTTATGTTCCACGTCATGTACTTCATATTTGAAATTCAACCTATTCTCTGACTATCTGCATGGTGAAGGGTACTTCTGATACCACTGTTGCATCCCTCTCTTATTGTCAATAACCCTCTGTATTAGCTGTAATTTATGTGACTGTCTGTTTGTGGTCATTTGTTGAGACATATATGGGGGAAGTAATGTGCTTCCCAACTCATCTTGGAATACACAGTGTGGGGATTATAACAAAAAGCTCTCTGATGTAAACAACTCCTATCTTGTGTTCATCACTGGAGTTTAATAAGCATATCTGTAATATTCTTCCACTTACTAAACAAATGTAAGGTTAAGCAAACCAATATTTGTTGCGTAGTCTCTACCTCTTCTATTAATCCAAGCCGGTAAAGGTCCCACACTGACAAGCAGTATTTGTTAATTGGTTGAATGAGGGTTTGCTAAGCCACTTCTGTTGTGGATGAACTGAATTTTTTCTAGATTCTGCCAGTTAATCTCAGCCTGGCATCTGCTTTCCCTAAAACTGATTTCATGTGATAATTCCACTTTAGGTCACTTCATATGGTTAATTCTAGATAATTTGTGGTGGATTCTGTTTGAAATGATTTGTCTCCTGTTGTAAATTCAGTCTTTAATGGACCTCTTTCCTAATGTATGAACAATAGGTTCCATCTGTTTACATGTAAGTTCAACTACCGATCAGTGTACAAATCATGTATCCTTTTCAGGTCTCACTGTGTTTTGCTGCATTCGTCTGGCATTGCAACATTCATACAGACAACAGCATCATACACAAACAGCTTCAGAAAGTTTGGGATATTATCCACTAAATCATTTACATACTTGGTGAAGAAACATTCATATACACTGACTTCAGATCAGCATCCCCTCCCTACTAGCAATATATAAGCATCTGTAACAAAAGTTCATCGCATCCATATTTTCAGTAGAAAATGGATGTTTCGTAACAATGTACTCACAAATATGACATGTACTTTCCTTCTGTATGTTGTAAGACTGCCCAGTTAGTGGAATAGATAGAGATAAATAAATAAATAAAAAAAGGGACTATTCTACCCATATTCATTTTGATCTGTTCCTGCTACATCAGTGAATTCATACTTATCATAGTGAGTTAGCCCTCAACCATGAAAATCAAATAAAGGGGCTGGACAAAAATAAAGAAAGAACATAAGAAATGCATGTTTGAATGTGAATGTGGATGCTAGGCAAGCCTGCAGGTTGTGCTGTTGTAATTGATCATGAACAGTACCAGTGCAGTATTCTCAATATATTACAAATGTCTGTCATTGTTAGAACAGTGTTCTGTGGTGTTTTGAGAGTAGTACTTTGGATCCAAGTGAATACGAATTTGTACAAATTGTTGACACTTGTATGCTGGGTGCTTCTGTAACCGAGGTAACCAAAGTATTTTGTGTTTTAAGCATGACATATTGGAAATGGATACCTTACACAGGGAAAGTGGGGAAAATATTGTATGCTAAGTCAGAAAGTGAACAAAAGGGTGTTTTGAGTGATCATGATGGATGGTCATTGAATAGGACAGGAGACAAACATTAAGAGGACAGCTGCTACAAAAGTCACTGCAGAACTGAATGTTGCACTGGTGAACTCTGTCACAATGAAGAAACCATGAAGGGAGGTCCATAAGCAGAAGAATGCAAACAAAGCTGAAATTCCAAAATCACATATCAGTGACCTAGACTATGGAGCAATGGAAGAATATAATGTCGTAAAATTAGTTTCGTTTCACACTATTTTCAACTTCTGGCTGATTTATGTCCCATGAGTGAAACATGGTGGGGGTTTGCTGAGGATTTGGACAGCCATACCCTGGTACTTCATGGACCCCACGGGCACTCTGCAGTGTCACATTACTATAAAGGGTTATGAGACCATTTTGGCTGATCAGATCCATGCCATGGTACTGTGTTTGTTCCCCAGTGGTGATGGTGTATTCCAAGATGACAGGGCCTCTGTTAAAATAGTTTACATTGTCCAGGACTGGTTTTATAAGCATGAAGATCAAGTCACCCTATCTCAGTATTATTGAGCCTGTGTGATCTACTTTGGAGAGAAGGTGCATGATCACTATCAAACTCCATCACTGTTAACTGGACTTGTCACTATTTTACAGAAAGAATGACATAAACTTCCCATCAAATCTACACAGGAACTGTATTTAACCATCTTGAGCTGACTGGAAGATGTTTTGAATACCAACAGTTTTCTTACACTGTATTAGACATGATAATATCTTTTATTTTTGCGTTTCCATGTTATTGTCCATGTCCTGTAAGCGCACTGAGTACCAACTATAATGCATGCCACTTACATGTCTCTTACTCATTATATTAATTAGGATGTCGCATTATCCATAGGGCAAGTAAGCCATATTACAGATAGTTGCCAAACATTCTTACTATTTTTATCATCACAACCATCAACACTGAGTAACAACTAATTATGCATTTAACTATTCAGCCCAATAAGTGCAGGCCACTTAGTATGGTTCTCCATTCATTATTATTACTTACATTGATGGAAATCTGGTATTATCTTGTCTGTTATGGCCGGGAAAACAATTCGATTGGAATCTTAAGCCTTTTGGCAATGGCAATGTTGGGTTGAATAATACAGAATGAAAGATATTTTTCTGTAACTCTTGAATCACACACACAACTAGAAAATTGTTGACATCATGGCCTAGATAGTTATGTGAACCTTTTGTGAACCATTGATGCAAAAGTGTTTTGAAAATGCTGTATATAGTGGATACTGTCAGAACATGGATTATATTTTTTTTTTAAATTTCTGTTGATATTTCTATCTCTGTATGTCACCAAGAACAAGCTTTAACAGTGCTGATGTTTCTTAAGGACAATGGCCCTCTCTGATGACTGATGTGTGTACATGTTCGGTTCCGCAGATGGGAAGTAATACATGCTGTACTTTGTCCTTCTGTTTCTTACAGAACAGCATAGACGATCATATGGCATAAACAAATGCCAAATATCTTGATAGGCTTTTGGACCTTTGTGCATCAGATTATAGGGCTGATGTTAGTTTTTGTCAATATGATGTTAGGTATCCTGGTCAATGTCATCCACACAAAAATGTAGTTTGTCATATGGTGTTTTGCCTTTGAGAGACCAGTTGTCTCCTTCAACTATCACTGAACAGAGGCCACATATGATTAGCCATATCCCAACTACCAAAGATGTCATTTTTGATGATATATATAAAGGACCCAGCTAAGTACACATATTGAACAATGCAGTGGCCTGTCTTGCAAAGAATAGTAATTAAGATGTTGCATGGTGATAAGATTAACTTGCATCATTATTATATAATGCAACACCTGTATCCTGAAGATTATCTCCTGCAGATGCAGTTTTTAGATGGATCCAACCATCATAGGAACCTGATGATAACTTCTTAAATGAATGAGAGTTACACTCTGCAGCAGAGTGTGTGCTGATATGATACTTCCTGGCAGATTAAAACTGTGTGCCAGACCGAGACTCAAACTTGGGACCCTTGCATTTCGCGGGCAAGTGCTCTACCAAGTGTAGAGCACTTGCCCACAAAAGGCAAAGGTCCCAAGTTTGAGTCTAGGTCTGGCACATATTTTTAATCTGCCACTTCTTAAGTGTTTTAATATGGTCTGATGAAGCAGTAGTCATAGGTGAGGATAACTTCAATAGGCATGATGCCACTATTGGTCTGTTGGCAGCATGCACATCTATAATCATGTAGAACAGATCTGCTTTAGCATGAATGTATAGGAAGTTGCATTTCAGGTCCCTACTTGCTAAATCAGTTGACTGCATGGAGGTATCATCCATTTCTCATAAACTATTTGCCTGAGGTTCTTGAAGATGTTCCACTTTACATTTTGAGGAGGTTGTCATTACAACATAATAGTGCATTTGCACACTCTGGAAGGAATATGTAGAACTTTTCCTGGGAAATGGATTAGTTACATAGGTCCAGTTTTATTGCCTCTGTGTTTGCCTAACCTAATTCCAGCGTATTTGTTCTTCCAGAGGCACTTGTTCTTGTGTGCACATTTCTTCTGTTGGTAATGAATGTAAAAGAACTAGTAAAGAACATCAATTCTATTCATGTAACTGTGGATGTAAGTATGTTTCAAATAGTACAGAAAAACATGATCGAATGAGTTGCTACATGTTTGGAGATGTAAGGATGTCACTTTGAGCAATTGATATTGAAGTCTTTCACAGCAGCATTATTGTAGAAAATTTTCTCCACATTCAGACATCTCAGACCGGATTTACACTAAACTTTAGAAGATAATCACTATCTTGTTTATCAGATTTTACACTATGAAATCTGCTTTGAGGGCAATGTATGTTTCATCAAAGACATGCTGTTCCTGACAGTGTATTTGCTCTGTCTTAGCAGGCCGCTAATGTATTTCATATTGCAGCTTATGCTGAATGTAGTTTGTATGTTTAACTATTGTAGTTACTTTTGTCCTATTACAGATAGTTTTTGTTTAGTATTACTACTATTATTATGAGTGTTATGTTCATAATTAAAATACTGTAGTTGCAGGATATATAAGGTTTAAAAGACTGTGTATACTAAATAATTATTGTAGAGAAAAAGAAGGAGGACACTAAGGTATGAGTTTCACAAGATCTCTGTTAGCAGAATCTATTTCGTTTCTCATAGATGAGATTTTTTCTACAAATAGATCATAGTGGATGATCTAAAAATATGTTCCTTAGTTCTGCATCAGACTGGTGGTAGCAATATAAACCTATTTATTTATATCTTCGCCCCCCCAATAAACTTTTTCTAAAGCTGTTAGTGACCAACAGTTGTCTAATTGCATAGTACATCATCATAAATTTTTCCAGTAACTTGAAAAAAACTATAGATAGAAGGGGGCAACTTCTTTTGCATAAACTGTATAGCATATTACAGTACCTTATAAATTCCAGATGCTTTCCCACAAGAGAACAGTGTAGCTTCACTTCTATTCTGTGATCACCTTCATCAGTATCTGGTATTGTGGTTTTCATGCAAGGACTGAAATGAAGAATTTTACTACAAAGTTCCACAATGAAAAAATTTGGAAGACCAAATTTGATACTTCAGCTTTATATCTGCCATTTGCCACTTTCATTCCAATATCATTACTGAGCAGTTGGGTACACAACTTTGAACCATTTACTGAATTTACAATAGCCTAAAACTAATTCAGATACTTGGTCAGTTGGAATAGTAAAATTTTGCTTTTGAATACACTGAACACTTCTTCAGCTGCTCTCCATATGTTCAGTTTCAAAATGATTAACAGGTTCAATGGGAAGTTCTGCTTCTTTCTTATAACTATAAGCAATGACACTGGAAAAGTTATATGGAGCACAACAAGAACTATGAATAAAGAAGTTAATATTCTCTAGCAGCTCAGTCTAGTGGTACAAATAAAGCCCATTGCAATTCTACCTAAAGTCGGTATAACTGTCAGAATCTCATCTCCTCAAAAAGGTGTTGATGATCACCTATCTTGAACATACTAGGTCGCTGCATAAGTTCGTAGCATTTCCATTTTTCATGATGGTATTCCAGTTGAAATGGGGTTATTTATTGATTGCCATTTTTTATTTGTAGTTCACTGCTGCTATTTGAGTTTACACATTGTCATTTTATCATTTGGAGATAGTGAGTGGAGCTGAGGACACTAAAAAATGGAATGCCAACTGGGAACATTTCTAACATATTCTTGTTTTTTTTAGTTCTAAAAGAGGGGTGACAGCAGTGGAGGGAGCCTGAAACATTTGTGCTGTGTATGCGGATAATTCCATTGGACATAGCATGGCAAGAAAATGGTTTTCTCATTTTATGGAGGATCATTTTGACATTAGTGACACTACACATTTGTTTAAAGGCATTAATCCACAGTCACCCACGTTACTGCAATTGAGAATTGACAAATTTGATGAACTGTGATCATTCCACCATTTTGAGACATTTCCATGAAATCAGGGTGGTTAAAAAATTGGGTGTATGGTTACTGCATGCTCTAAGCTAAAATCACATAAATCGGTGGGTGGTCATATGTACAACTCTGCTTGCTTGTCATCAATTGGGTCATGAACAACACCAACCATTCCTGCCCTGTATCATTACTAGTGATGAGAAATGTTGTCTTTATGCTAACATAAAGAAAAGAAAGGAATGATTGTGCCCAAAAAAAGGTGCAAATCCTTGTACAAAACATAAGGGTGTCCATAGAAGATAATGTTATGTATCTGGTAAAATAGTGATGCACTACAAATTGCTCCCCAAAGTTGTAACCATCACTACCACATCACTGGCAGGCTGTTGTAAATAGTGAAGGAGCATACATTACTGATGACCAAAGTCTCTGTTATATGTATCCTTTATGATCATGAAACTTATGTAAAAATGCTACGAATTTATACACCAACCCAGTATATGCTTATTGCTAATACCAAACATCAGGGCCAAAACTATATTTTTTCGAGCCGCTTAATGTAAATAACTTAAAAATTAACTGACAGAAATGGAATATTGGTTAGAAGAATTAAATTATGATCTTTTTCTAGTTAAAGGACACAGGCAAATCCATAGTGAACATGAATTAAGTATGCCTTATCAATACTAACTAGCCACATGTTACTGTAGAGGCAATTTGAAGCATGATGGTGTTTCAAACTTTATCAAAGAAACAAATAATTTAGCATATAAAGTGATTAATGTAAGTTCTTTATGTGTAGAAGCAGTTTTTGAAGTTCCAAAAATGCTGATGTTAAGTCAGAAACTAATAGCTGTATTGGCATAACACCCCTCTACTAATAATATGGTATTATTTGTAGAAAATCTTGAAAAAATGATAATAACGCTCTTAAAATATACTCCAAGACAGAAAAAATGATACACCAGGAAGGAGCTATGCAAATTGATCACAAATTGACATTGATACAGGTATTGATGGAAAATACAAAATTGTAAACTTTGGCAGCTGAATCGATGAATATATAATTCTGCAGCACAGTTTCACCATGCAGCTGGTAAGTATACTAAACACAGGACATGTCAATACCAGGGCATAATACCTTTTGTGAGTTTCATTGTGTGTAATTAGTTGGACAGTAACTATGTCTTGCAGACAGGTGCATGAACAATATACACAGATATTAGCATTTCAGAGAGGATATGTAGTTGGGCTCAAAGAAATTGGTTGGAGTAATTGATGAAATGCTCAACATTTGAATAGGGGCAATTCCATTATTTGACAATTTCAGCAGGAATGTGTAAACCACAGTAAACACCGTATCAAGAAGGAAGTGGTCAAGCTAGGCAGATAACAGAAAGTGAAGCCTGGACAATTCTCAGAGGCACTCAGAGCCGTGGATGCAATATTATCATTTATCTGACATACAACTGGTGTTTCAGTGACCATAACAACTATTAATAGATGGCTCACAGTATAGGGGCTGAGGTCATGGCACCCCTGGCACCAAATGCCATTGATCTCTGTACACCAGAAATCCCATTAGCAGCATTGTCATGTATATTCAGCCAGGAATCGCATTGAATGGAGTAGAATTGTCTTCAGTGATGAGTAACACTTTGAACTGACACCAAAAGGGCAGCAAATACATGTCTGGAGACAACCTGGACAGCAGTAAGATATCAACCTGACTGTCGTCCACCATATAGCCTGACAAGCAGGAGTGATGTGCCAGGGTACCAGTTCATTTCATAGCAGGAGCCCTTTGGTTACCGTCTGTGGTATCCTTACAGCACAGTAGTACGGGAACTATATTCTACGCCCAATTTTGTTGCCCTTCAGTTGCCCTTCAGTGCAAGCCATCCTGAGCTTCCATTTCAGCAAGATAATGCCTGTCTGCACACAATGATAGTTTCTGCTGCTTGTCTTCAACCTTCCAGACCATACCTTGACCTGCAAGGACGCTGGATCTCTGACCAGTACAGAATGTGTGGAGCTTTATGGACAGGGCCTTCTATCCAGCTCAGGATTTCAGTGATCTAATGTGCCAGTTGGACAGAATTTGCCACAATGTGCCTCAGGATGGCAGACAACCATTCTATCAATAACTGCAAAGCTCAGTAACTGCTTACAGAAGGGCCAAAGGTGAACCAACACATTACTGACCTCCTCAATTTGTAAAGCTCTGTCTCTCGAATAATTCATCCAATTTTCCTGAAATTGTAATCATTTACTTGTCTGTAAATGTACGTCACATCTACCGATATCCACCGTATTTGGGTAATTCTTTCCTGGTGTGTAGTAATGGCAGAGTTCTCATATTTAGTTATATTAATATAGACATGAGGTATAAGACTAGAAATGTGATGTATCTATTAGACATGTTAAGATCACAAAACTACTACTGTCTGTGTGATAATCCCATCAGACTGAATGCAAAATTAAATAGTATAACCTGCAACTTTCAACCATACAAAACTGTAATTGATACCATAAACGTCAGGCTGTCAAACTATGCATGGCTGTGGCTTCTGCCCCCTCTAAACAACAACATAGACAGTTCTTCAACTTAACTTTGAAGGGTAATCAGATCAAGCAATGAACATGAATTGATTCAGTTAAAAAACAATCTTAATCACATAAACTGGGGCACAGTAGTCACTAATGACATGCCTGACAATGAATCAAAACACAAATTTTTAAAATTATTAGTAAAAAACCTTGAGATATGTTGTCCCAAATATTGCAAAAAACACACAAAACAGAATCAGTATAATAAACCTCAAGAGCTAAGGAACCGGTACATACTACATCTGAGCAAATTTGTGAGGAAATGACTGTACACTGTGATAGATGACAGTAGAGTCAAGCTGAGAATTAAGCTTAGATGGCAGTAAGAAGGATGTATAGATTAGAAATTAGAGCCTCCAGAGGATAGTTGATGACAACTAAATACTCAAGTGAACAACTATATACTCAACTCAAAGTGTGAGTTAGAATGAAAAGATATCACAACAAAAATAAGCTCTGAAATTAAACAACATTTGAATCCTACCAAGCACCTACATAAATGCAAAATTTACCACTTCTGATACAAATAAAAAATCTCGCTGAAGATGTAAATAATCTTTGGCCCGAACTATAGATAACAAGCCATCTGACAACTTCTGCTGGTCTTGTGTAACTTATAGAACAGTTTGGGAAGCACTTATCAAAATTAGCAACTCATAAGTCAAAAGCTTCTATGGACTATCAAATTATGTAATAAAAAACATTAAGAATGAAATTTTACAGCCACAAACTCAAATCATCAACCAAATTATTCATGAAGGGTTCTTTCCAGATGGCCAAAACTTACTATTTTAACATCTATTCATACCAGAGGTAATAAAGCACTCCCTTATAACTACCATCCCACATCACTCACACCAATAATAGCAAAGACAGATTAGATTAAATTAGATTTACTTTCATTCCTATTGATCTGTAGTGAGGAGGTCCTCCAGGATGTAGAACATGTCAGAAAACCAACAATACATGACTAATATTTACAACTCAAACAAATAAACTAATGTACCATACCACAGGTCCCAAGTGCGACGATCATTATTTTAATGAATGAATAACTTTACAAATACTAATGCACTGAATTTAAAATAATTTTTTTTATTTATAAGGTAATAAACATGTAATATAACTACTATAATACTTATTTACAATGAACACATTACTGCACTGAAATTGTGCAGAAGTTATATTGTACTTATATATATATATATATATATATATATATATATATATATATATATATATATATATATATATATATATATATATATATATATATACAAATCAGTTGGTTCTACTTGATAAATTCAGCAATGGAGTAGAAGTAGTTGGCCACCAATAAATCTTTTAGGCTTCTCTTAAACTGAATTTCATTGGATGTTACGCTTTTCATGGCTGCTGGCAAGTTATTGAAAACGTGTGTTCCTGAATAATGCACACCTTTTTGTACAAGACTATGTGACTTTAAATCCTTGTGAAGATTATTCTCATTTCTAGTATTGATAGAATATTATATGCACAAACAGATGAAACAGCGCTTTGAGGAAAATAGCATACTTAGCTCTTCACAACATGGTTTCTTTTAAGTGTAAAAAAAAAGCAACCTCTGCAGCTGTTCTGGATTTGAGGAAAGCTTTTGATACTGTCTTCCACAGCATACTAATAGTAAAGAGCCAGTACTACAGAGTTGGAGAGAATGCTCTTCACCTTACTGCATCACATCTAAACGAGAGGAAACAGTTAATAACTTTACTCAAAGATCAGAATGCTTATCTGCTACAAAAGACATCCCACATGGTTCAGTACTTTGTCCTTTCTGCTTAATTTTGTGAATGAAGGATTTGACCTCATTTTTGGCATTTAAGTTCGTATTGGACACATATGATACAACTCGATTTATGCAAGCCGATGATCTGTAGGAGCTGTGACAATATATATATATATATATATATATATATATATATATATATATATATATAGCAATAGACAAATGTACTAATTGGTTTGAGACAAATTGCTAAGAAATTAATTGTAATAAAACTGCAGTCATTGTTTCCAACATTAAATGAAGATTACAAAATAATTAACCTTTTGGGTTTCTACATAGACCAGAAACTCTGCTGGATGGGTATTTGCTTATTCCTGCATCCTTTTCTACACAACAAAATTTACCAGCCTGTTGACAGATCGGAATTGATGTATTTACTATGCTTGTCCCGTTATAGGCCACATTCTATTCAAATCCCAAGAACCCTTGTTGTTTCTTTATTTACAATGGGTTGATTGTTGCTGGTGGCGTCAGGTTAATGCATGACACTCTTTTGACCTCTACAGAAATTTATTGATATTGATTTCCCATGGTTTTTAATGAGCTGATTTATTGTTGACCATTTGCTGAGCTGACTTAAAATAGAGTTTACTACATGTAGGATATCTGCATTTTGAATTGCTTTCATTGATAATGTTGGGTCATCAGTAAACATATTTGTTTTACTTAAATCACCATGGACATTCAGGTCACTGATATGAATCAGGCGAAGAACAGTTTTTGCTGGCCATGGTGGCCAAGCAGTTCTAAGTGTTTCAGTCTGGAAACGCGCGACTGCTACGGTCGCAGGTTTGAATCCTGTCTCTGGCTTGGATGTGTGATGTCCTTAGATTAGTTAGGTTTAAGTAGTTCTAAGCTGATGACCTCAGATGTTAAGTCCCATAGTGCTCAGAGCCATTTGAACCAGTTTTTGAACAGTTTCCATTAATGACCCTTGAGGAACCCCGTTGGTGACTAAGAACTCTATTGATAAATATCTTGTAACTTTTAAACAGACAAAAATTTTATGATTCTACTTGTACATGCCTGATACTTAGTTTTTGTGTGTTATTGGTAAGAAATAAACAATCCCTTCATCTAGATACAGCATTCTTGAAACCAATATTTCTATAGCTCTACCCGCCCATTAATCAAAGGAAATTGTTTCAAGTCATATGGGTAAAGAGAGAACCAACAGAGAATAGAGTTCAGAATACAGTTTATTCTGCTTCAAACATCTAACATGTTAGTAAAGTTAAAATCTTTTAGATTATAAGACTGCATCATATTTCCTTATAAAATATCAACATTTTGCCCCCTCTGCTTGGATCCCAGCAGAAGGATCGAAACACTGATTATTTTTGAAGGAAATATGACGTGGCCTAACAACTCAGAAAATTTTAACTTTAGTGAGAATGCCCACGAAAGCCTGCAGACTTACATTTTACGTGTTATTGGTAGAAATTCTTAAATGTAATGCTAAGAGATATGAGGTAAATAAAATTTCATGATATTTACATCAGTGACACATTGATTCCTGTTATGTGGAAATTATGCATGGAGCAAACTTTTAAACAACGATTTGTTACAACTTTGTTTGACAATAATTAGTTAGAACTTTATGTCACTTAAGTCTGATTCCTCACACACTTTTATGGAGTAGCATGCTGTCCTCTTAAACCAACCTGCTAAAATAGTTTTAAACGTTCTGTAGCTAATAGAATGGGCAGCTTTTGGAAGTCTACTAAAAAATCTGGGCCCTAGATATCTCAAGAGGACGTCGTTATCAGGAGAAAGAAAAGTGGCGTTCTACGGATTGGAGCGTGGAATGTCAGATCCCTTAATCGGGCAAGTAGGTTAGAAAATTTAAAAAGGGAAATGAATAGGTTAAAGTTAGATATAGTGGGAATTAGTGAAGTTCGGTAGCAGGAGGAACAAGACTTTTGGTCAGGTGATTACAGGGTTATAAATACAAAATCAAATAGAGGTAATGCAGGAGTAGGTTTAATAATGAATAAAAAAATAGGAGTGCGGGTTACCTACTACAAACAGCATAGTGAACGCATTATTGTGGCCAAGATAGACACAAAGCCCATGCCTACTACAGTAGTACAAGCTTATATGCCAACTAGCTCTGCAGATGATGACGAAATTGATGAAATGTATGACGAGATAAAAGAAATTATTCAGGTAGTGAACAGAGACGAAACTTTGATAGTCATGGGTGACTGGAATTCGTCAGTAGGAAAAGGGAGAGAAGGAAACATAGTAGGTGAATATGGATTGGGGGGAAGAAATGAAAGAGGAAGCCGCCTTGTAGAATTTGGCACAGAGCATAACTAAATCATAGCTAACACTTGGTTCAAGAATCATAAAAGAAGGTAGTATACCTGGAAGAATCCTGAAGATACTAAAAGGTATCAGATAGATTATGTAATGGTAAGACAGAGATTTAGGAACCAGGTTTTAAATTGTAAGACTTTCCAGGGGCAGATATGGATTCTGACAACAATCTCTTGGTTATGAACTGCAGATTGAAACTGAAGAAACTGCAAAAAGGTGGGAATTTAAGGAGATGGGACCTGGATAAACTGAAAGAACGAGAGGCTGTAGAGAGTTTCAGGGAGAACATAAGGGAACAATTGACAGGAATGGGGGAAAGAAATACAGTAGAAGAAGAATGGGTAGCTCTGAGGGATGAAGTAGTGAAAGCAGCAGACGATCAAGTAGGTAAAAAGACGAGGGCTAATAGAAATCCTTGGGTAACAGAAGAAATATTGAATTTAATTGATAAAAGGAGAAAATATAAAAATGCAGTAAATGAAGCATGCAAAAAGGAATAAAAACGTCTCAAAAATGAGATCGACAGGAAGTGCAAAATGGCTAAGCAGGGATGGCTAGAGGACAAATGTAAGGATGTAGAGGCTTGTCTCACTAGGGGTAAGATAGATACTGCCTACAGGAAAATTGAAGAGACCTTTGGAGAGAAGAGACCCACTTGTATGAATATCAAGAGCTCAAATGGCAACCCAATTCTAAGCAAAGAAGGGAAGGCAGAAAGGTGGAAGGAGTATATAGAGGGTTTATACAAGGGCGATGTACTTGAGAACAATATTATGGAAATGGAAGAGGATGTAGAAGAAGATGAAATGGGAGATACGATACTGCGTGAAGAGTTTGACAGAGCACTGAAAGACCTGAGTCGAAACAAGGCCCTGGGAATAGACAACATTCCATTAAAACTACTGACGGCCTTGGGAGAGCCAGTCCTGACAAAACTCTACCATCTGGTGAGCAAGATGTATGAGACAGGTGAAATACCCTCAGACTTCAAGAAGAATATAATAATTCCAATCCCAAAGAAAGCAGGTGTTGGCACATGTGAAAATTTCCGAACTATCAGTTTAATAAGTCACAGCTGCAAAATACTAACGCGAATTCTTTACAGACGAATGGGAAAACTGGTAGAAGCGGACCTCGGGGACGATCAGTTTGGATTCCGTAGAAATGTTGGAACACGTGAGGCAATACTAACCTTACGACTTATCTTAGAAGAAAGATTAAGAAAAGGCAAACCTACGTTTCTAGCATTTGTAGACTTAGAGAAAGCTTTTGACAATGTTGACTGGAATTCTCTCTTTCACATTCTGAAGGTGGCAGGGGTAAAATACAAGGAGCGAAATGCTATTTACAATTTGTACAGAAACCAGATGGCAGTTATAAGAGTCGAGGGGCATGAAAGGGAAGCAGTGGTTGGGAAAGGAGTGAGACAGGGTTGTAGCCTCTCCCCGATGTTATTCAATCTGTATATTGAGCAAGCAGTAAAGGAAACAAAAGAAAAATTCGGAGTAGGTATTAAAATTCATGGAGAAGAAATAAAAACGTTGAGGTTCGCCGATGACATTGTAATTCTGTCAGAGACAGCAAAGGACTTGGAAGAGCAGTTGAACGGAATGGACAGTGTCTTGAAAGGAGGATATAAGATGAACATGAACAAAAGCAAAACGAGGATAATGGAATGTAGTCAGATTAAATCGGGTGATGCTGAGGGAATTAGATTAGGAAATGAGATACTTAAAGTAGTAAAGGAGTTTTGCTATTTAGGGAGTAAAATAACTGATGATGGTCGAAGTAGAGAGGATATAAAATGTAGACTGGCAATGGCTAGGAAATCGTTTCTGAAGAAGAGTAATTTGTTAACATCGAGTATAGATTTAAATGTCAGGAAGTCGTTTCTGAAAGTATTTGTATGGAGTGTAGCCATGTATGGAAGTGAAACATGGACGATAACTAGTATGGACAAGAAGAGAATAGAAGCTTTCGAAATGTGGTGCTACAGAAGAATGCTGAAGATAAGGTGGGTAGATCACGTAACTAATGAGGAAGTATTGAATAGGATAGGGGAGAAGAGAAGTTTGTGGCACAACTTGACTAGAAGAAGGGATCGGTTGGTAGGACATGTTTTGAGGCATCAAGGGACCACAAATTTAGCATTGGAGGGCAGCGTGGAGGGTAAAAATCGTGGAGGGAGACCAAGAGATGAATACACTAAGCAGATTCAGAAGGATGTAGGTTGCAGTAGGTACTGGGAGATGAAGAAGCTTGCACAGGATAGAGTAGCATGGAGAGCTGCATCAAACCAGTCTCAGGACTGAAGACCATAACAACAACAACAACAACAGATATTTATGGCTGTTGTGAACCTTAGCTAGCTTACTGTGGGTACATCAATTGATTTTCCAGTTCTTGCGTTGTGTTCATGACCAGACATCCTAAGGTTGACGTCATCTAGTTTATCTTTAATATTGAGATGGATAATTTACAAATAGAGGCTATTGATTATAATAATACTGAGCTCTCTGAAGCAATCTTTACAAGATTCTATTGTAGCACATGCTGCTATTCATCTGACAGCCATTGTTTGCTATCTGAATACTATTTTGAGCTGGTGCAGTTACCATATAGAAGAGTTCCTTTGATAAGGTGAGAGTGGAAAAATGCGAAACATGCATACACTAATAGGGTTCTGTTAAATTATTCCTCAGTTTGTACAACAGAGAAATCACTCAAGAAAAGTTTAATGTAGGTACATACATACATCATTACTTTTTATTGCAAACACTAAAATCATATAAAGTCCAATATCACCTGGTACACTGTACTGCATATGACTGAATGTGCTAAATAAATATACTGCCTGACAATAAAGGTGAAGCTGTCAGAAGTGGAGGACGACATGAAATGCATCTGAATGGGTTGAGAGATTATTTGATGTTACTACAATGATTACAAAACTGTCACATTTACAAAGTACTTGGCAGTATATGCCCATTTAACAATATGAAGTTGCAGTTCCTCTAACCCAGATGAATACACTGAACCATTTGTAAACTGTGTCATAACAGTGTCATACCCTCTCCTGAGACAAGAAGGCCTACCACTGTTGAAACTGGTCGTTGATATCCTGGATACTGGCACTTGGACAGAGCTGATGTCTGAGCTGGTCCCACAATTGTTCTATTGGGGACAGATCTGGGGGTATTGTTGGCCACAGGAATATCTCAACACAATGCACACAGTTCATAATGACTCCTACCCTGTATGGGCAAGCATTATCACGTTGAACATCAGAGCTACAATACTGTCGCATCAGAGGTAACACATGAATATGCAGGGTTTTTGTGACACACTATTATCCTGTCAGAGATCTTTCAATTACTACCAGCTGTGACTAGAAACCATACCCAATGGCTCGTCATAACATGTCAGGAGTAATACCACTGTGTCTGTCTAAAATATTGGAAGAGTGGGACAACACCACTGTGTCTCTTTGAAACATTAGAAAAATTTGATCTCTCCCCAGGTCACCACCATGCTCACCAGTGATGACCAATTATGATATTGCAGAACTGAAATTCATCACTGAACACAATGCAGCACCATTCACCAGCAGGCCATGTATCATGCTCACAGCACCACTTTAAACACATTTGTTTAAGCTGTAGTATTAATGGCAGCCCAAGAATGGGATGGTAATTCCACAGTTTACCTGCTGCTACACTTCTACAAAAAGTGTGATATGACATATGATGTTACACGGAATCAATTACTTTTTCTCAGATGGCAGGTGTATATATGAAGGGCTTATGGTGTGCTTCATGCACAATACAGCAATCCTCCCACATGGTGGTAGGAATTACAATCTTGACAATGAGTATGTCTGTACTCACATTCCCATGGAATACAAAATCAGGCCACTGTCTTTCCCAAATGCCACATTATTCTGGATATCCCATGAGACAGTCAGTCACCCAAATAGGAACCCCACAATAAGGCCTCTTCCAGATTCTGTCAGGAGTTAATAACTCTCTCTTACATGAGTACATATCTTTCACGGTAGTCACACTGTATTTCATGCCATTAACATTATCCTATCAGGCCAGGTAACAAACTAAACATGAACAAACCTAATGGACTCTGGTGACTGTTTTACATGTCACAGAGAATTACAACTCTAATCATTTAAACTTCAACCAATGATGCATACATACATGAAGTTACAGTGCCATCTGATCATGTCCTCTTGGGAGCTTCACGTTTTTATATTAGGCAGTGTAAACAAATAGGATAATGGGAAGCACATCTAACCTACCTGGTTTCTAATTAATGACTCTTGTTACAACTATCATTTGTGTCTTCAGCTTCTTTGCTTAAATAATACTGGTACACATGTTCAAACAATAACTAGGCCAGTTTTACTTCCAATTTTTTGCCCATAATTAATTGTAAAAGTAATATCGATTACCCACAATAAAGTAATTCTGTTGTTTCACATTGCATATAATTACTTTCATATATTTTCTCATATAACTATTCATAAAACTGTGTTACCTTACTTTAGGCGGAAAGTTGTCCTAGACCGAATATTGCTTCAGGTGTTAGTGCATAGAAATGCTTGATTGTGAATTGTGAACCAATGACTTTGTACACAGTTTACAATACACTGGAACATTTTGCAAAAATTGTGAATGATATGGAAATGTGAGAACACAGATCATAATAAAGGTCTAATTTACTCTCTCTCTCTCTCTCTCTCTCTCTCTCTCTTTCTCTCTCTCTCTCACACACACACACACACAAACACAAACACAACACACAACACACACAAAATTCCACTTTATTCACACGACTTCATGCATAGGCCTACCACATATTTTACTTTACTCCATTTGCTGTCTTTCTTCCTTTACAATGCTAGTTTCAGCATGATATGTATTTTCAAAATAACTGGGGAAAATAAAAATAGAATAAAAGGAGCAGAATCACTTATTACACAAAAACTGTAACATTTAGACAATATACACGAATTAATGTATGTCCAGTGTAATATCTGTCCACATGCGCCGATTTCATGGGGCCTGAGAGGCCTCGAGCCATCTCAAAATAATTTAGGAAAATTATAAGTTACATTATGATTTGTAAAATCACAAAGTTATGTTGGAATTTTTTATTTTCCTTGTATGACGACAGCTACCTTCTAAAATACATTCAGTAATGAGTTAAAACAAATAATTATGATGGTAGTAAGCAGGTTAACTGAAAACGAGTGGTGTGAATCTTGATAGTGTTAAGGTGCTGTAGGCATACTTAGAATTTGTCCTAGTGTGCGAACCTTCGTGTAAGTCTGGCGCCGGCGGGGCAGCGCTGAGGCCGCAGCGACATCGAAAGAACTAGAGGAGAAGCGCCAGTAACCCTCCGCCTCACGTTGCCTTCACACTTCGAGGCATTACGATGCCGTGGCTATATAAAGCCCATCCTACTGTCGCAGTCGTTAAGTGTGGATAGTTTCGTTCAGTGCATGCTGGAAACGTGTTTAGTGTTTCGACTTTAGTGTCTAGTGGAATATTTTATATGACTATATTTTAGTCTCTTATTGTGTTGTGAAATATGTTTGCAAGGGCTAAATTTGTTACCAAAAAGTTGCGCTTGGTAGTTGATGATACTGCAAGTCAACCTCCAACAATTATTGTGTCGTCAATTGCCTCGCCATCTTCAGGCGAGAACCGCTTACAGCAGAAACCTTGACCATCCGGTAAGAGAAGATCATTCCAGAAGTCTTGGTTGATCAAATATACATGGATAGAATATGAAGCTTCTACCAAGAAAATTATTTGCAAAGCTTGCAAAGAGGCAGATGCTACAAAATTTATTACAATTTTCTTAAAAAAAAAATTTATTTACTTCAGTAGGGTTTTCTAACTGGAAAAAGGCTTTGGAAAAATTCCGTCTTCATGAAAATACGTTTACGGATAAAGATGGTGTTATGAAACTAAATTCTATCCCTAACCGAATTGTGGCCTCCCAATTGAATGATCAGTGACACCCGTGTGCTCTGCAGCTCTGGGGATGGCTATGACTTCATGTGTCCCAGTTTTCCCTTGCTGTCAGCTCTCCTAGTGACTTCAGACTTTCGCAACTTGACCTTTCAGAGACTCTTTTCTGCTGGTTCGGCACCTGAATACCGACTGTCTTCTCACAACACTCTGCTTATCACTAGTATGATGATATCTCTAGGCTTCCATGCTGTCATTACGCTTGCTTGCTGACTCTGTCGATCAGTCGTTCCCCTATGCTGCAATAGCTGTTATGTGTGCCGCAACTCGCACAGCATGTCCCCCTCTGGCAGTCTAGTAGTTCTTGACACATGCAGTTTGGCTTCCAGGAGCTGCCAAGGTACAACTTGGACGAACTGATAGTGTCCGCCAGCGATGCTTTCTTGAGACATAATATCCCCCTTTGTTTAGAAAGTTCGTCTCGAATTTTTCACTTTGGAGTACTCGTGATACCCTCATCTTACATATTTTGCACCAATAGTCATATATTATAAATCTTTAGCGATTCTTCCATTACCATACAGTTGATTTAAATGATTTTCTACTGTTGATACATCGAATCGATAACGAAGGTTTTGGCCATTAATCATACGCTCAATGCTTGTTCTAATAGTTTACACATAATTCTCTATGTCTGAGCCTTGTTTACAAACAGACCGAAGGGTCTTTGGAGCGCATGTAAAACAGAGCGGTGTATTGACTTTGCTGTAAAACAGAAGTAGATTAGGGCCACTACACACATCGCAACCGGAACCACTACAGCGCTCGTAGATAGTTGTGATACTGTGATGTTGTCTACCTCGGTATTGCTGTATGTGCTGGAAAATATTTTAGGCTGTAATTTCTTCTTTTTGCATTCCTACCAGTTCATCTAGTGATCCCATAATATCTGGATTTAGGTTATTATTTAGAAAGATTAAGTTTAGGGTAGGCAGCACCTCTAGCAGTTTCTTGGACCTGTACAACAGAAGTTGTTCCCACGTCAGTGTGGCCACAACAGTGATTGGAGTTGGTAGGCGAAATGTGACGACCGCTAAGAAACAGGTCGTAACGTTTGTTATTATTCTACTAACCCGTAATTCTGCTCTGTTCATATCTGTTATTTCTAGCGTTCACAACAGTTTACTAGGATTAGTGGTAAAAAAACAGACTAGACCCATTGGGTGCCTACTCTCTGAAAATGTGGATGTAGCGTTAACACTTCCCACTGACATTCACCTGCTTTGGGTTTTACCAGGAATAACTGGCCCTCGCATCCCTGTACGCCGGTCTGTATCACCCTGGCCAGTCTGTATCACCCTGCTTGTACCTTAAGTGTTGTGACCACTTGTTCAGTAGAAGAGATGTGTTTCACATTAGTAAGTATGCACTTTACAGCCCATGTTTACTGGACCTTTTTGCGTTTTCGGTCCACGCTACCACATCAAGATTTGAATCAAGATCGTCGCGAGTGTAAAAGTAAATCGAGCTTCTCCGCAGAAAAAAATAAATTTCTATGGTAAAAAGAAAACGTGTGTAAATTGTAAGGACGAAATTTGAAGGCTTAAAGAACGTATTTCCAGTTTACAATTTATAATCGGTGCTTTAAAAACGGATATGAAGAAACTTCAATCCTGATTATGTGAGAGGTGCACTCTCAAAATAACACAGAAACTTCCATGTGTAAAAACAGTGAAGCGTTAGTGCTTAAAAACGTCAGTCACAAGTGCATACAAACCTTATTGTGCACACTGCTGAAGATTCATTGAACATGTCAGTCGGAGCCGAAAAGTTACGAAATGAATAGCAAAAAGTAAACAGACCGTTGCTAATTCAAACATCCGTGTGTAAAAACAGTGAAACCTTAGTGCTTAAAAACAGTCAATCACAAGTGCATACAAACTTTATTGTGCACACTGCTGGAGATTCTTTGAACACGCCAGTCGGAGCCGAAAAGTTTTGAAATGAAACGCATAAAGTAAACAGACTGTTGCTAATTGATCCCCCGAGTGCGAAAACTGGAAAATGTGAGAAGATCTGTATATTAGGAGATAGTCACGCCCAGCGAATTTCCGCAGTGTTAACGGAAAAATACTTCAGGCAATCTGGATTCATGAAGCCCGGGGCCCCATTACGAGAACTAACAAACCTAACAGACTCTAATGAAGTAACTAGCTTGACTAAGGATGATTTTGTTGTTTTGCTCGGATGAGCTAATGAAGTTTATAGAAATGAATCATACAAGGCTATCACAGAACTGAGAAATTGTTTAAATAATTTGACTCATACAAATGTTCTCTTTGTGAATCTCCTACGGCGTCATGAATTACAGAGTTGGTCATGAGTAAACCGCGAAATTAGTGTCGCTAACAAGAGTTTCGCGGATATATGTACTCACTTCCTATAGACACAAACATTTTACAATGAACGTTCTGTACAGCTCAGGGCCTTCATTTAAAAGCATCAGGAAAAGAGGTTCTTGCTGATAAAATTTTTACTAGTATCTCGCCTGATAATAAAGAAACCAGGCCAAGTAGCAATCTAAGGCAAATCACAAACCGTTTTTGGCGAGCAGCAAACAGTAAAGCCCCCAATCATTTGCAAATTACAAAGTGGTTTAAACCCAGTAGGCCTGAAACGAACAATCAAATCGTAAAACAACCTCACATTACTAAATGGTTCAAGCCAAAAAGGACGGTGGTGAATGAAGCACAAATTTTGCACGGTCCAAAAATAACTTCACCACTTGATCGTCACCAAGAAGCACAAGCCACACTCAACACACACACCAAGAATTTTTTCAGGCATAACGTCACCTGCAGAAGAAAAAGAAGAGCGCCCACCACCACCAACGACAACATCAACAAAAACAATGACAGCAACAGAAGAAACATAAATAGCAACTAAACCTAACTCAACAGCAGAAGAACCAACGGAAGCTGAGGATAAACCAACATCAGTTACAGCAGCCGCCCAACCTCCAGCAGAAACAGTGCCAGTAAAAAAAGCAAACACAGTCACTGTACGAGAAAGCATGTCACCGAAAGCACCAATAGCAGCGGCCACTGAACTTCCAACAACAGTAGCAGCTGATCAATACTGCCTAAGGTGGAGCCAAAGGCTAGGTACAGCTGCTTCACTTAGTGATGATTTTTATGGCACCAAACGAAGAAAAGGAAGAGATTGTGATAAATCAGCCTGAAAAATTGCAGATTAGTGTCAGAAATTAGCAACAAATAAAAGGTATTGACAAAATAACAAATACGTGCAAAACTTTCAAGATAATGAGTCAAAACATTCAGTGTCTCAATAATAAAGTGTTAGAATTAGAAGTCGCCATAAACAACTTTCTAGATATCCCTTGTATTTATCTATCAGAACACGTGCAGGGTCAGTGAATGAAGTCTTATAAATATAAGCAATTTTGAATTAAGATCTCATTATCGCCGCAGTGTTTGTAAAAATGGTGGAGTATGCAATTGTACTAGGGCTGGACTACAGCATAAAGCTAGATCTGAAACATACCATCTAAAAATCGAGAAACATTTTGAATCATGTGCCATAGAGCTAAAATCTGAGGAGAAGCGTAAAAATCTAATTATCATATAGAGGTCACCACTAGGTGACAAAAACTTTTTTATAAAAATTTGGAAGCAGTGCTAAATATTTTGTATATCAATGAAGTGAACTTATTACTATGTGGGGATTTTAATCTCAACCTGTTAATTGAAAATGAAGAAAAAAGACAGCTTTTGAGTATCCTAAACAGCTTTCACGTGAAGCCACTCTTCACAGACCCCATTAGAATAACAGAGTCATCTTCAACCCAATTAGATAATATCTTTACAAATATCGAAAATGATGTTACTGAGGGACAAAACGTTAACTTAGGTCTTTCAGACCACAACACGCTACTAACATGCATAAATTCTTCTGTACCTGAGGTGGTTAAGTACAAGTGGGAATACAAAACGCACTTCTACCCAAAAAGGTTAATATTTTTATCCAGTCGTTACCAAAAGAAACCTGGGAAGATGTGTACTCAAAATCATCAACTAATGAATCATTCAATGCATATTATAATACATTCATGTCCATATTTGAGATGTGTTTTCAAAAAAAACTGAAAAGAATTAATGTCATGCCAAGAAACAGCAGCCAGTGGACAACACCTGCTACCAGAATATCCAGTCAAAAGATAAAACTTCTCAATCAACTGAGAAAAGACAACCAAGATGATCAGTTTGTAGAATATGTTAAGACATATAAGAAAATTTATAAGAAAGTAATTAAAACAGCCAAGACAATGCACAATGACAAGGTAATCATAGGGATAGCAAACAAGTCGAAAGCAATATGGAATATAGTAAAAAAGGAAACAAACAAAAGTGTTGAAAAGCAAGATGACATTGTATTAAAAGATGATCGTGGTGTGTTACTCAGAAATGGTACTCTAGAAAACTACATAAGTGACTATTTCATAAACACTCCAATCAATCTGAGTAAACATTTTGCTAGTAATAGTAGTACCACACTACAAAGAGAGCAACGTGATAAGTCAATACTGCTATGTCCCACAAATAAATTATAAGTTCTTAAGACAATAAAAACAATGAAGAGTAAAATGTCATCTGGAATTGACGAGGTACCGGGTACAGTCACAATTAAATGTGCTAGTGTCAGCAGAACCACTCTCACACATCATAAACATATCATTAACAGAAGGTGCGTTATCACAAAGATTAACAATTTCAAAAATAAAACCATTGTATAAAAAGGATAATATATACAAAGTAGGAAACTATAGAGCAGTAGCTTTGTTATCTGTATTTTCAAAAATAGTAGAGACTGTCATGAAAAATATAATTCCAAATTACCCCGAAAAATTCAATCTCTTGTCTGTAAACCAACATGGTTTTCACAAAGGTATGAGTACAGAAACAGCAATTACCCAACTCATCGAAAACATTGCAATAGGACTTGACAGAAATAACAGTACAGTAGGAATAAACTTAGACTTATCATAGGCATTTGATACTGTTGACCATGATATCTTGCTAGACAAACTAGATGCTATAAGTATACGAGGAGTTGCATTAAAATGGTTTCAGTCATATCTCCACAACAGAAAACAGGTAGTATAAATTACCTATGCAAACAATAAAAACCAATGCATTGTGTTAAGATTGGACATGCAGACTGTACCAATTGGAGTACCTCAGGGCAGAGTTTTAGGACCTCTCTTATTTCTTATATATATTAATGATATCAAGATCCCAATCAGTAGTATGAACATAACTTTGTTTGTTGATGACACAAATATTGTTGTGACAGACATAAACAGGGTATTGCCAACAACTGCAACAAGGGATTTGGAATACATACAAAGCTGGTTTGAACAGAGAAGACTAACTTTAAATATTTCAAAAACTAATTACATACATCACAGGAAAACAAAGCCTCATCATGATATGAACCTCAAAATTCAAAATAAACAAATTGAAACGGTAGCTGCCACAAAATTCTTAGGTGTGCAAATTGATGAAAATTTAGACTGGATAGCCCACATTCTGTACCTCACTAACAATTTAAGCTGTGCTTGTTTTGCATTATGCATAATTAGTACTCTGTGTAGTAGAGAGTCTAGCAGAACTGTCTACTTCGCTTACATCCGTTCTGCTATCACCTATGGTCTAACCCATTGGGATCATAATAAGCCAAACACGAAAACCATCTTCACCTTACAAAAACGAAATGTTAGAATAATTTCAAACAGTAAAAGGCTAACACCTTCCAAACAGTTATTTCAACACCTAAATATTCTACCCTTACCATGCCTCTATATAAAAAATTGGTTGTTCATATAAAAATGCACATTGGTAATTACAAAACCAACTCAGATCTTCAATCATATAATACAAGAATGTACAATGACATCCACATAAAAAGAGTAAACAAGGCTTTAACACAAAAACAAACCAACATTCAGGATACTATTTTGTACAACAAACTTCCAACTCAGCTAAAAGAAATAAAAACATTATCTACGTTCAAGGAAGCAATATTTAAATTCTTAATGACCACTGCTATTATAGTGTAAATGAATACCTGCAGTAACCTTGTAGCAAGTAACTACATCCATTTACTGTATGTTAATAGTACCATACATCAAATACTTGCCACCGCCGCAATTTTAATTTTTCTGAACAAAAATGTTAAAACAATTATTTACTTGTGATGTATTTCATGTAAAAGGCCCTAAACTAAAGTGTTAAATCAATTATTTACTTGTAATGTATTTCATGCAAAAGTCCTTCTTATACTTTTATATTATTACAGTAATCAAAGTTGAATTGGCCAAAAATATTGTGATGGGTACAATGAACCGTTGTATTATGTAGGAAACTGTACACCCTTACCTTATTTTTGTTATACTATGTTCTTTGACGAAATCCATATGATGTACATTGTCTCTGGATGAATAAACAACAACTACTACTACTATCTTAAAACATGGAAACCAACGTGGTTGCAGTAGAAGAGATCTGTTTCATAGTATCAAAGATGAAAAAGTGCTCATAGCTGTCAAGGTAGGCACTTTAGAGCCCGTGTTTACTACAATTTTGAATCGAATGGTCGTTCCTGTCATAGCCCTGAATTTTGACCCGTTTCCCCTGGGACATCCAGTATATCTGTAATTACAAATCGCGATTCACATAGATGAGTTTGTTAATTAGCAACTGTTGTAGAAATTGAATTCATGACTGAATTACTACAATGTGGCCTGTATATCCGTTGTTACAATCTGCAATAGTGGATAGTGACCCGTCATTAAGTCGTCGAGGTGCTCACGATACACCCTTGAAATTGTGCCCCAGTATCTGCATTGTTTCTGGGATTGGGTATTCCATTCATCGGGCACCCTGGACCTGGGTGCAGCTATATACACTGATTACGGCGGCGGTCCACAATCATGGTAAAGGGCAAATGCAATGTCTGAAAGCATCTTAGTCATATAACACGCCGACATATTCCATCCACTGTGGGGACAGAGATGCTCTTTCCCCAGCCCAGCACTTATCTCTAACTAAATTGCTCATAATTGGGTACAAAATTGTTTTATACCTACAGTATGAGACACAGTTTTGTATATCAGTGTAAATAATTTATGAAAGAAGGTTTAAGGCTTTAGAAATTTAAACTATGTGTAAATAAGCTCTATCAAAAAATATAAACAGTATGAAAGAATACTGATATGCTTGACATCGTTAGAGTGTTACTGGAAGCGGCCTAAGGATGGATCCAGACTCAAGAAACTTTCAGTCGTCAGAGAACCAGGCTAGACCACAGCCGCCAGCACATCGCGCGTCCACAACTCAGCCAGTACTTCCCTGGCGACTCTTTCCCACGATGAGAACCATCAGGTTGATTGTGAAGATCGTTTCTATGCAAGGTATGGTTCACGCAGTTTGCTCTCCATGCAAACGAATGTTGGCTTCAAGCACTGGGTGCAACATGAGCTGTCTGGCTGCAACGAGTATGCTCTTAGTATCTTTCATACAGTTCACCAATGCGCTACGAAACACGAGGCTTCAGGGAGGTACCATATCTGCTCAATAGAGTAAGCAACAGTGATTTGTATAAGGAAATCCTTGACGGCATCTGGTCTCGGGATGGCATCGCTGTTGTATTCTGTCGTGATTGCTAGGTCGTTCAGCATGGTTAATAAGTTTCATACTTAGATGTGCTGTCATTGATTATGTCTTCTATACAGAATGAGAAAACATTATAGTACTCTTAACATACACTATGAGCCAAAACATTGCTGTAGCGTGCCTAGCAGCGTGTTGGTTCATGTCCAGAATGGAATATAGCAGCGATTCTGCGTGTGAAGGATTCTACAAGTCCTTCGTAAGTTTCTGCAGGTATGTGGCATCAGATATCTACGCTCAGGTCATGTGATTCCTGTAAACTGCGGGTTGGTGGTTTGGAGCTGCAGAGATGATGCCCAATAGAGTCCCAGGCACGTGCCATCTGCTTCATATCAAGCGAATTTGGATCCTAAGATGTCAAAGTTAACCTAGTATCATGCTCCTCCAAACTACTGTAGCACGTTTTTAGCTTCGTGACATGGGCAATTATACTTCTGCAAGGTGCCACCGACTACTGGGAAGACACAACCATGCATCTGGTGCTACAGCGACAATGTGGTGTACTGCGAATTGCTTCCCCAAGTTGTAATCATCACTGCTGAGATCCATTGTCAGCAACTGAGATGTCTTGCAGACTCAGTCCGAGAGCAACGGCCAGGAAGGCTGCCTGAATGGCTGCTACTGCACGTTAATGCTCTCCTGCACTCTGCTAGACTCGCAAAAAACTATACAGAGATGGGTTGGGAAGTCACTTCATACCCAACTTATTCACCTCATGTTGGCTCTCAGATATTCACCTTTTCCGCTCTCTATCGAGCAACGTTCAAGGAACTTCTTTTCCAAATGAAAATGCTCGCCGTACATGGGTCGACGAGTTCTTCGCCGCAAAACCACGTTATTTCCGGAGTCGTGGAATCAAAAAGTTTCCCCAGTGTTGACAAACTCTTGTAAATAATGAAGCAGAATATATTATAGATGACTAAAGTCTCTGCTATGTTTATTAAACTTAACTAAAAACGGAACTAACTTACACACTAACCTCATACAATGTCTTCATGTCTGCTGCAGACTGCTGCCTATCCTGCTTAACTGGTTGGGCAACCCTCCGTCATCCACGATCTGCTATCAGGCTTGGACATCCAACAGCTAGTTTCCTACTCATGGTTTCACTGTCAATCAGTCACTTTCCGTAGACGCTCACGATACAAGCACTCAAACAACCGACCAGCTTCGTCGTTTCCGACATACTGGACTCCACGCGCGAGGCCATAGTAGTCTTCCCGATGTGAATGCACTTATTTCAGTCGATTTCCCCATTTGGAGCCCGTATCACGGCTAAAACTATTTACTGTTCGTCTCTGCTCCGCCTGTACACTGATCAAGCAGAACATTATGACCACCTACCTAACAGCTGAAAAGTCGACATTTAGCACGGATAACAACGACAATGCATGGAATCAATGAGGCATTGGTACGTCGCTGGAGGGAGTTGTAAACACAAGTCACCGAATTCCTATAAATTTCTGGGAGGGGCCGAAGAGTTCTGACGCCATGTCCTGTCACATCACAGATATGTTCGATCGAGTTAAGAACTGGCGAGTTTTGGGGCCAGCATATTAATTGGAACTCACCACTGTGTTTGTCGACCAACTCCATCACACTCCTTGCCTTGTGACATGGCACATTATCTTGTTGAAAAATGCCACTGCCATCTGGAAACATAATCATCTTGAAGGGGTGTACGTGGTCTGCAACCAATATACGATACCCCTTGGCCGTCATGGAGCCTTGCACCTGCTCCACTGACCTATGGATGCCCATTTGAATGTTCCCCAGAGCACAACACAGCCGCCACTAGCTTGTCTCCGTCCTGCAGTACAGGTATCAAGGAGCTGTTCCCCTGGAAGACAACAGATTCGTGCCTTCCCATCAGCATGATGAAGAAGGTATCGGAATTCATTAGCCTATGCAACAATCTGCCACTGCGCCAGCGTACAGTGCCGAGGGTCACGTGCCCAGCGTTAGAGTCTGATGTTAGTTCCGCCACAGTTTGCCACCAGTTCTGTTTTATCAGTCTGCCCAACTTACGACGTTTAACATCTGTAATGAGGGGTGGCCGCCCAACTCCACAATGTACGGAAGTGGTTTCACCTTGGTTCCGCCACGTGTTGAAGACACTCACCACAGCACTACTTGAACAATCACAATCTGTTCTCCGTCAAACCCAGACAGATCGTGCTCATTCCCCATTATCCACATGGACAGCATGCTCAACTGATACTATATGCACCGTTTGTGTGTCTGACTAGCAATCATTCCTCGTTAGATGACGCTGATATCGCCTGGATGGGTTTGTATCGATAGCAGGTCGGTGGTCATAATATTCTATCTGTTCAGCTTATACTTTCGTTACCATATCACTTACCCACAACGCAACCAAGCGGCTCTCAGTCCTTCAGTGAGCAGTCCTCGAAAGGTTTTGGCTTGTAAGTATATATGTATGTGATGACTGAACGATAGAAAAGATAAAAAGAAATACAATAATATAAATGTACATTATGGTGACAAAAGTTATGGGATAACGATATGCACGTATGCAGATGGCGGTAGTGTCGCGCACACAAGGTATAAAAGGGCAATGCATTGGCGGAACTGTGATTTGCTCTCAGGTGATTCAGGTGAAAAGGTTTCCGACGTGATTATGGCCGCATGACGGCAGTTAAGAGCCTCTGGTCAGATGAGTCCCGATTTCGGTTGATAAGAGCTGACGGTAGGTTGGGATTATGGCGCAGATCCAACGAAGCTATGGACTCAAGTTGTCAACAAAGCACTGTGCAAGCTGATGATGGCTCCATAACGATGTGGAATGTGTTTACGTGGAATGGACTGGCTCTTCTGGTGCAACTGAATCGATCATTGACTGGAAATGGTTATGTCTGCGTACTTGAGAACATTTGCAGCAATTCATGGACTTGATGTTCCTAAACAACGACGAAATTTTTATGGATGATAATGTTCCCTGTCACCGGGGCACAGTTGTTCACGACTGGTTTGAAGAACATTCCAGACATTTCCAGTGAATGGTCTGGCCACCCATATCACTCGACATCAGTCTGATCGAACGTTTATGGGACGTAATCGAGAGGTAAGTTCGTGCTCAAAATTCTGTACTGGCAACACTTTCGCGGTTATGGACGGCTATAGAGGCAACATGACTCAGTATTTCTGCACGGGACTTCCAATGACATGTTGAGTCCATGCCACGTCGAACTGCTTTGCTACGTCAGGCAAATGGAGGTTCGACACTGTATTAGGAGGTGTCACATGACTTTTGAAGACCTCAAAAGTTTCTAGATCGGTATCTGAGCAAGTACCTAATTACCAAAGTAGGTTAAAAAGCTGTGACGTTGAAAGTACCTGAATTTGGGCAGCAGCTGGTCCCTGAAAACTGAATTTTATTTTTATCCTGAAAGCGTAAACAAATCAGCTATGGTTTAAACTAACGTTATACGACGAGATATTGTTTTGGGTGTGAACGAGATAATAAAACAGATGTGCAGCTGAACTGAAAATTTCCTACTGGATTGAACTATTTACGTCATTAATAACAGGGAAGCATGATAAGAAATGACAGTAGTTCCCAGTGTACCTTAAAGAAGTTCGATAGGACCACCGCTTACGATGATACATAAAAATGGTGCAGTAATAACGCATTAAAAAAACTAAACAGTGTCTGTCCACAATACAACTTTTATACTGCCAGAGGGCAGATTGTCTCGAAATAGAGCTTCTACTCTCCAATTAAGAGGAACTTTCATTCGCAGATGTATAATGCGCCGATATTCAGAATTTCATATAGACGAGGAAAGAAATTACTCAGCTCACCTTAGTAATTTCCCCGAGAAACCGTACAAAATCATGCACAAGCTCGCATGAGCTGGAAATGTGCCTTATAAATTACCATCGTTAGCAGTGAGAGTGTATCATCGTGTCATCTTTCATGTCAGTAATGGATTCGCAGCAAGCACGAGGACCCAAGAGCTGGGCCTAAGACATATATTGCGAAATGTACTTCCGGGAACACTTGGTACACCACCACTAAAAGCATTCTCAGTAATTTTGGAAGTGCATCCTGCCGATACAGTTATATTCTACAGAGCTGCATGCTCTTGGTTGCGGAAAGGGGACTTTGAGAAAGTAAGACAGATCACTGTCAAACAAATTACTAATAAAGTGCAGCTTAACACATTCACACCAGCGCTAGGTGTTGTGTTCCTCATTGTGGGGCCACTCACGTATTCATACATTTCTCCAATTGGTGACGCTGCTTTTCCTGTTTCTCGCTGTGCGGCGGTATCGTATTCGGAAGCTTAGGCTACTATTTTAATATACTGACCTTTAATTTTTAAAGTGACATACACTTATCAGCTAGAATATAGTGACTACTGGTCCAAAAAAATGTTCAAATGTGTGTGAAATCTTATGAGACTTAACTGCTAAGGTCATCAGTCCCTAAGCTTACACACTACTTAAACTAAATTATCCCAGGGACAACACACACACCCATGCCCGAAGGAGGACTCGAACCTCCGCCGGGACCAGCCGCACAGTCCATGACTGCAGCGCCTTAAACCGCTCGGCTAATCCCCAGCGGCCAACTGGTCCCCTACGACATAAACACGTCTGGGCGATAGCAGCGTCACCTGGCGAGGAATCACTGCTAGTCAGACACACGCACGCTGCAGGTAATCTCAGTGAGCCTAATCACAGAAGTCGGACATCGTAGGCTGGGTATACTAGTAAAAAAGAGAACCGTGGCGGAACTAACATCAGACTTTAGTGCTGGGCAGAGTGCAAGTGTGTCTGAACACACACTACACCGAACACTCCTAATGATGGGCCTCCCCTGCCGACGACTCATGCATGTGCCAATGTTAACGCCGCGAAATCTGCAACTTTGACTGAAATGGACACGTAGCCATCGGCACTTGATTTTGGCTCAGTGGCAGAGTGTTGTATAGTCTGATGTATTCCGATACCTTCTTCATCATGCCGATGGGAGGGAACGAATTCGTTGTCTTCCAGGGGAACAGCTGCTTGATACCTGTACTGCAGGGCGGAGACGTGCTGGTGACAGCTTCATTTTGCTTTGGGGATCATTCATGTGGGCATCCATGGGTGCAATGGAGCTCGTGCAAGGCATCATGACGGCCATGGGGTATCGCATACTGGTTGCGGACCATTTACACCCCTTCATGACGATTATGTTTTCCAGCGGCAGTGGCATTGTTCAACAAGATAATGCGCCATGTCTGAAGGCCAGGAGTGTGAAGGAGTGGTTCGAGGAACACAATGGAGAGTTCCAATTGATGTGCTGGACCCCCAACACGCCACGTCTTAACGCGATCTAAGACATCTGGGATGTGATAAAACGTGGCATCAGATCTCATCGCCACCTCCCCGGAATTTACGGGTATTCGGTAACTTGCGTGAGCAGATGTAGTGCCAACTCCCTCCAGAGACCTACCGATGGCTTACTGCTTCCATGCGACGATGCATCGCCACAGGTATCAAAATCTTCAAATGTGTGTGAATTCCTAAGGAACCAAACTGCTTGGGTCATCAGTCCCGAGACTTACACACCACCTAAACTAACTTACGCTAATAACAACACATACACCCATGCCTGAGGGAGGACTCGAACCTCCGGTGGGAGGAGCCGCACAGTCAGTAACACGACGCCTCAAATCCTGTGGCCACTCCGCGTGGCCACAGTTATCTGTGCCAAAAGCGGACATACTGGGTATTAGGGATGTGGTCATAATGTTCTGGCTGATCAATGTAACTTCATTTTTTTAAAACAGCGAGAGATCACACGAAATAAATAAAGATTAAATTAATCACAAGTTAAGTGATACCTCATTTGATCTGAAAGCTTTCTCGATGAAGGGTCAGACAAAATTGTATTCAGAGCGCCTGTCTTACAGATAATACATCATACCTTGATGTATTGCAGGTACCATGTTAGGTAGAGGCGAGTGTGAGTCGTAGGTGGTACACGCTGCTTAGTGGGAGGATCTAGCGTGAGCCACCAGTGGTACATGGTGGAGGCAACGTGTTAAGTCCTTCAGAATCGGAACGTGACAGATGAGCTGGGGCAATAAGGACGTTGGCCGTAGTGTTTAAAAATTATTCCTTGACATTCGAGAAAGGAAAAAAAATGCAATATATAAATCCCGGTCGAGGGGAGAACAATTTCATAACAGGACATGAACTGTGCCCTGCCCAGTGTATCTGCGTAAAATCGGCAATCGTCAGGCAAATAGCTGTGAATATGGAGAGATCGATACACTAGATGTTACTAGACTGCAGTGTTATCTAAACAGTGGTACCAGCGGCAACATCGCTGTAAATGTGAACTTTCTACTTGCATTAAGGACCCCAAATTCTTGGGCAGCTATATATAACATTATTGCTCAAGTATGTCACAGGCTACTTCTAACGTTCAGGGCACAAAGTAATGTGTACACCTGAAGTGGTAAGCACATCACAGGGTTACTGAAGTTCCATTTTCAGATACGAGGGAAACAATAATTGTTGCCTAACGTATTAAACAAATTTATTGAAAGGCGTCCCTTATATCTAGTTTTGGGGGTTTTCACTGGAAAAAAGATGTTACGTATTGATGCGGCAGGTAGACTCAAAAATGTGTGTGAATTGCTAAGCCCTAGACTTAGACACTACTTAAACTAACTTGTGCTAAGAACAAAACACACACCCATGCCCGAGGGAGGACTCGAACTTCCAGCGGGTGTGGCTGCACAATCCGTGACATGGAGTCAGTTGGTACGCAGTTAGCCATATGTACGGGCAGTGACACATTTTGCGAGACCTCTTGCCTCATCGTTATGCTGAACAGCACACCTTTACAGTCTGCTAACACGGTATAACTTGCAAGGAGACGAAGAGCTATCAGCATATTGTCTACAGGCATAAAGTCAAAAATTATTCGAAAATTCTCAGAAAGTTTTAGATAATGTGGGAGACTATATTGCTGCTGATTTATTTATCTCTTATGTCTATCTACTGCGTTCAATAAACTAAGGAAAAAACGCTATTTAGTATGCACTGTACTGTTACATATGACTTACAACTTATCATGATAACGTTTCTAAAGAAAGTTTTTTTTAATAAAACAAAGTATCCCAGAATTAACCGGATGATACGCTTCTAAATGGTTTGTGTCTACGTTCATTCCACAGTCGTAGTGAAGCTGGGCTAGAGGACTACCACGAAAATATTCAAATGTAGCAGTAGGGGTAGATATATAAGGAAATCCTGTTAAATCGTTCAGTGCCACAATTAAGTGCATACAGCTGACAGAAGCAGAAAGAGTGCGCACTATAAAGTGTACAGCTCAGCAAGTTTTTCACCTGTGGATATGCCGGCCCCTCCTGCCCGAGGTTCGAGTCCTTCGGTGGGCATGGGTGTGTGTGTTGTCCTTAGCATAAGTTAGTTTAAGTAGTGTGTAAGTCTAGGGGCCGATGACCTCAGCAGTTTGGTCCCTTAGGTATTCACACATATTTGAATATTTTTTAGATCTGCAGCGTACAGAATCAAGGCAGCAACAAAACTTATAGGGGAGAAGTTGTCTTACGATTTCTTTGCTGCATATCCATCTGCCTACTAGTGGCTCTTTTACAGATTAGGTAAAGGTCTTGTATCCAGACAGATTTGAACATAAAACTACCCCACTCATCCACTTGAAGAACTTTACTACTAATCCAGCATACAACTGCATCATAGAGAGCTTCCTTGTTTTACCAGTTATGGCTAACTAGGGACCCCTTGTGAGCGAGGTCGCAAGGTCAATCTTTTGTAAGGCTAATTTGAAAGTGTTGTGTTATTAGTTATGACAGAAAAATATTATCTGCTTATGACTCACCATATGCATCTAGAGGTCGACAGAAAATGAGTGTGCAGGATGTGTAGAAATTAACCATCTATGTGATGTATGTACTACTCGTCACAAAATTGAGATCATCGACAGATGACCACGAATGATGATGATGAGGTCCCATACTCCCAGGAGCGTAGGGGCGATGCGGGAGACCCGCACCGCCTACTAGGCAATTAATACCGAATGAAAAATGTCGTTCAACAGTGATCACAAAAGTTAGTACCATCAACATCGAATACCATATTTCAGTGCCTGTGTCACTCCGAATTACGATACAATGTTTCTTCAGACACGCATCCATGTCCGAAGGAACAGGCACTGCGCGACTGTAGCTGTTATGAAATACATGAAATGTATTCGCAGTTGCGATTATGGAAACCATCGGCTGTATAATGGAATGACGACAGTGGAAATTTGTGCCGGACCGGGAGTCGTATCCGGTTTTCCCGCTTATCGGGAGCGGCCACCTTAGCCTTCCTCTACCCAAGCACGAGTGAAGGCCATACCCAAGCTTCCATATGTCGTCAGCAACGTGTCAACATTCTGTACTCATACATCCATTAAGTACATTTCCATACAGGAGAGACATTTTACTTAAGAGTCTCTTGCTAACTGTCGGCGGATACATAGGATATTGCGCTGCGTGTGTTATTCTGAAGTACGGAACTCCGAAGGAACAAAGCATCGTAATTCGGAATGACAGAGACACTGCAAAATCGTATTTATCCGCCAACACCGGGATGGCGACTTTCAATTAAAACGTCTCGCCTGTACGGGAATAGACATAATGAATGTACGAGTACAGGTTGTAGATACATGCCTGACGACTTATGGAAGTTTGGGTCTGGTCGTTAGTCGTTCTCGGGTAGCTATACAGTAAGGCGACAGCTCGTGATAAGCGGCAAACCAGAGTTCGAGTCCCGGTCCGGGGCAAATTTTCATTGTCGTCGTTCCATTATGCAGCTGGAACTGCTAATATATTTAATGTATATTGAGATCGAAGGTGAACTCCTTGGGAGTTATAAACCATGCAGGACGTTCAGCTAGGTATCCACTCTCAAGGCGACATCACACATTCCACTGACTCATCTTATAGCAACGCTGATATTTCACTCTGCGAAATTCCTTTTGTTGCTTTCTGCCGAGCCGGCCGCTGGTGGCCAAGCGGTTCTAGGCGGTACAGCCTGGAACCGCGCGACCGCTACTGTCGCAAGTTCGAATCCTACCTCGGGTATGGATATGTGTCATGTCCTTAGGTTAGTTAGGTTTAAGTAGTTCTAAGTTCTAGGGGACTGATGACCTCAGCAGTTAAGTCCTATAGTGCTCAGAGCCATTTGAAACATTTGAACTTTCTGTCGAAATGCCACCTTTGGCAAATGTTACTGTAGATATAATCCCATGTTTGCTTTGTTTATCGTTTCAGTTTCTCTGCTTTTTATCAGCACCATTGTGCACTGTTGTGAGTTATTCGTCGAATAAGCAGCTCGACTACGATCCGTAGCCTCATGTTGCATTCACCGTAGGATACTTCCAGTACCGTCCTCTGTCAGTAGCAGCCAATATTACGGTTGCATGGTAAACAATATGTGGGTCGTCGACTACCGGCAACATCACTGGCCTTTTGCGACCTCGCACTCAAAGGGTTCCTCGTAAGACTGATAATTCGCACGTAAATGGCAAAGTAAGCTCTATTTTATGTTTCAACGAGCTTCCTGGTCTCTAAAACGTAAGTCTGCTACCTCTATGTCATCTCTTAACTGGAAATAATTCGGAATATTTAATCTGCAAGACAGGAAAATATCGAGGGAATTTACCATGATTCTGAACCACTCCAGAAAGTAAACCGACGGCCACGTGGTTGACGAACATATTCTACAGTGTTTCTAAATGTCCGTTAGACTAGTGACAGACAGAATACATCTGCTCAGCCGATGTGTTTCTTGAGCTGGCTGGAATCGTGAAGATCGCCCTTCGAAGATGCATTGTTGGCAGCCACTGCATTGACTGGGAAGAGAATACCTAGCATAGGACGTTATTTCTTAATCTGTAACTATATTTTGGAAGTAATGCGTAGTTACAAATAATATCCAGATGCACTGACTGCACCATCATAAATAGACAGTAGGGAAAATTATTTGTGTACATTTCCTCTCCAGTAGCTGTTGCCTTAAGTGAACTGCAAATTAAATATGATTCACCGGAAGCGATTCGCCTTTTTAATATCATCAGACTCTATTAACAGTATGAATAAATGACATTTATTTTAATATTAGCCCTATATACGTGAAAACAGCATTCCTTATGAATGCTTGCAATGGCAACACTTCTAATACGTAATAAAGCAAACGAAAAGACGTCACAACACTGTTTGTAGATGTTCACGATTTGAAATCAAATTTAATAAGCTGCGAACAACACACAGTTTCAAATCACAACAGCGAACTGTGCAACGAAATTTTCCGCAATGACCAACGAATCGGACTAAGGCCACTCAGATAATTAAACAGGTCAGTCATTCCACTGCTAGCTAGATTCCATTTTCTCGTAGTGTGAAAGGAGAAGCAGTTGTGATGAGAATATGAAACAAGGACCAAAAAGAACCGAATGCAGTGTGTAGAGTATGTCATTCTTAAGCAAGAGTGTCCTTCGTTCTATAAAAACAGAGACGAAAAGTATCGTCTGCTCTTAATGATTACGGTGAAACCACTCTTGATGCTTTGTCAGTAAAAGCAAAAAGCGCCTGATGAATGAGCTTTTCAGTTTGCAGACAGCTTAAGACCGATAGGAACGAAAGTATCAAGTTGGAATGTCCATACAGTACCTTGCAGTTGTCACATCTTGCTCGTAGTTTATTTCCCAGTTGTTTCACATTAACAACCTCTCTAGGCTACCACAACAGAGATATGAGAAATACCTAGGTGTAAATTTTAAAACAGACTGCTATGTTAAAAATTATAGAGCTTCCGTCTGAAACCGAATTAGTGGAAAACGCTAATTATACTTTTATTTCATCTTGGAGACTATTGAAATGGCTTAAAAATGTATTAAAGATAATTCCCACGCACATTAACTTGTCTTGGGATACTACTGCACATGTCTCTTGTTTAACTAAAATTCTGAGTCACATAAATAGGGTAAATCGAGAAAGAAGCATAGGCATGGGGACAAGACATCTCATCCTTTATGTCCCTGTGGAATAACATGAAAGTATTAAGCTCTGCTGAGGCAACGAATTTAGATGAAATGAGGTTGATAAAACGAATCAAATATTTCGAGATGAAACCTAAACCATTTATTGTGTAAGTATCTCCGTTTTGAATTCGCCCCTATACGGCTAACAAACACCTAATGTGTGTACTTGATAATCTCTTAGAGTCGTTATAAATACTTTGCTAACTCGAAGTCGAAGTAGGGAGTGTCGGTCACTGCATCCTACAATTTCATCGATAAACTCAGCAATGATATAGTTTCAGGAAGAGAGTCAGAAAGGGATAATAAAAGTGTTCACAAATCAAAGGAAATGGAATATGCCAGTTTCGACGGAATCATTATGGTTTAACCTTACTTTAACAAGTCGAATCACCATAGTAGTGCTGAGGTATGCACAACGTGGTACTTAATTTTGGCAGTGTATTAGTTCCTCAAGAGAGACGTTGTGGGGCTATTAGAGATTGGCCGAGCTGTGTTTCCTGTGCGGAAATACTGAAACTACGTTTTACAAGGAGGACATTCTACAGCCCGCTCTCTGACACATTTGATACTTAACTTGCTGAAAATAAAGGGGTTCATATTTTGTCTTAAGTGCTAACACTCAGTACTTTCCGAGAAAATGACAGTCAAAGCTCTGACGCTGCAGCATCAGTTCACACACGTTGTGCCATACCAAGCGAATTGGCACTGTGCTGGCTAAGAGCAGTTTCAAACTTTTGCGATCCTTGGTTAGATCCAGTCTTATGTTTTTACATTTTTTTCATTTGTTGTCCCGCAAGTATGTGACAGTGACATCAATATTTTAGTGACCTAGTGAAATTCAACGGAACCATCTAAAAATTAATAAGCGTTTCACATGTTATTAAAATTAGATTTTATCATCACAAATCTCATATAACTTTATGTAACTAACAGTAACTGAAAATGAAAAAATGCTGTAAATTCTAGGATATCAGTTTTTGCTTTGATTTTTACTTTTATAGTTCAAGAGGACCGCGTATTCTCTAGGGTCATATCTCTCATGAAAACACAGAAAACAGAAAAAATCGAAGCACCACCAGCATCATGGGAAGGCAAATATGCCGCTGTTACATCCTTTAATGTGAATATCATTAGGAAATGCAACTTCGTTAATACTGCTAAGTACCTCGCAATCTGGTGCTAATTTCTTGGCAAATGAAGCACATCAAAGCATTTTCTCTAAAGCTAGAGGCTGCAATTGATTACGGATTCAGGCGTATATTTTCTTAATTTCAGCACCTCTACTTGCGATGTTTCCTTTTGCTGTGCAATGAGAATGAAGCGCTTTGGTAATGGGCGAATGTAAGTCATCACCTATCACTAAAAGTATACATCTTAGGCTTAACAGAACGGCATACAGTTTTGCGAAGTTACATTCAACGAACACTTCGATATTCCGATTTCATCGACAGCCAGACCACCGTATATGGAGAGATAGCTTTACTCGCCCCACTAGCCATTAATGCACAGGAACGGCTCCAGTTTTAAGGGGAGACGGAAGGCAATTTTTATCCTTATTCTGTCAATGCTATTTTACCCTTTGAGTAGGTACACTTTTCAAAAGAACTATAAGTGATAAAGCAATGAAATTTTTACTGCATATATATAACATATATGCTTCAATTTACAAGGAAAATCAACACAATACCTCTTATGGTTTCAAGAAAAAAATTTTATTCTTTCACTAGTAAAATTAACTTCTCTTTATACATTAATTATTATAAAATGGTTTCTGATTGTTTGGTGGTTCTCAATTTACTTGTAATAACTTATTACCATCTGCAGTACAAATTGACCAAATTTAATGTTTCTAATCCCTTTAGTTTATCAAATAATGGTACCTGAAAGTAAAAAAAACATAGTTTTGAGAAAAATCAATCTAAATTTTAATATTGCAATTCTAGTCTAGTTATTGATGAGAATTACTTACCAATAATATTTTCCTGCACTGTACTGAGCGTCATTTGACTCATATTGATCTTATTTTCTTCTCTTGGTCCCTCTTCAATTTCTGTCTCGCTTCTTTTGTGCATTTTAAATTAGCAATATCTGCTTTGCAGATTCTCTCTTTATCTATTTGTACCAAGGATTTTGCAGTATTTCCACTAAATTCTATGCCCAATAACTCGAAAACATCCAGTTTTCTAATTACACCATCACTGAAGCATGAAATACGTGTAACCTGAGTGTTGTAAGCTGAACAAATACAGTTTTAGGTTTTCCCATAAAGACATTTCTTCAACAAGGTATCTTTACAAAGGTCTCTAAATATGAGTTTAATTTCATTCATTACAGATGCAGATAAAGAATGTTTGCAGTCATATCTGGCACTTCTCCTGTACTTGTACCAAGCGTCAGGATCATTCAGTTAAAGACTGTGCACTGGATTTTCATTTGTGGGAAGCTTATGGAAAAAGATAGCCCATACAGCTTTTTTCATGCTTTCTAAATTCCCTACATTTCTTCTTATGGCCAAGCCATAATAATTCTGTAATGCATCTATTTCAACATTTGTCAGGCGACCTTTACCACCTATCTTCTTACCATCTTCCAATACTATTTTTGACTTTTCTTTCAATAATCTTGTGGACCTTGACCCCATTCTCTTCTGGACAAGCCCAATGCACTCTAATTTAAAAATTGTGAGATTAGGACCATAGGGTTGTTCTGCACATACCCAGTCATAAGCCGTGCTGTCACCATCCCCTAAATACTGTGTGTATCTGACACCTCTGCCACTGAACGATTAAAAATCTGGAGAATTCCTGCTACTTCCATCCCACCACTTGGACCAGTTTAATTCATCTGACAGTTATATTCATGCTCTTTCTCAGTTCCACTGCCACAAGTTTTACAGTACTTGCTTAGAATCTCTACATCAATTACCTTGCCAGTATCAAATGATGTAGCTGCCACAACACCATTTAGTGATGTGTTCCACGTTTCTACCAGCTGCCATCAAAACATGCACAAATATCACCACTTTCACTGTCATCACTTTCCTGGAGTGCTTCTTCAGCTGCTTCCTTCATTGAGATGTTAAAAATTTCAGCAGCAACAGTACCAATAACGTTATTGTAAGTCATAAATTTTGCAAGAGGATTTGGAAAGTCAAGTAATGCACATTAAGGTTTGCCTGCCTCCATCCCTTTACCACTAGATCTGGGACCATAAACTAGCCTTATGTTTTTCTCATAGAAATTATTATTTGCCACTTTTGATGTCATTGTTGTAGCAACTGCACCACGTTTTGTACAACTCAGTGTCGGGTTTGAAACAATCCCTTTACGAAGACACTGATTCTCACCCAAAGATACATCACCACCACATATTCTGCACACAGTACTTTTAGAAATGAAATCACAGAGCATGCTAAGGTTTACCGTAATATTCTCAAACGAAGTTCATCTCCACAAGCTGACTGGGAGGAACCGCCTTGAAGACACTGCAGTTTATTTCTTGATGTGCTGATTTTCTTTGTGTCTAACATTCTTGTTTCCTTTGAACCACTAACCTCATTTACCTTTACGTATTTATTTCCTCTGAATTTTAGTTTAGGCGAGAATTTCTTTATTCGTGGCATTTTTATGAAAACACGCTGAGCCAAATAAAATACAAATCAACACGTACTTCACTCACAACGAACTTCACTAAGTACAACCATTAACGCTCGAAACAATAACAAACACGATCGGAAAAGCGAGTATCGATAGCAGATACAGTGTAGGGAACACTGAAGCGATAAAACAATACAAGCATGAAATATACAAGGCGTGAAAGAATGCTGTGCATTAACTCTGCATGGTGCAAAAAGGAAGGTGTGGCATTTAAATGCCAGATTGCACAAAGCGTCAGCAAAACCATCATATCTCATGAAGAAATTGTCGTATTTATCTTAAACAAAAACTGTTTCACGCAGGAAAGACCAGGCATTTCAAATTTGCTAAAATCTAAAAATCGAATTGCTGAAGTCCACTTGCCTTCTGTCCGTTAAAGGGTAGACATGGATGGGACTCTGGTAGCTATGCGACAGCGCTATCTGTTGGCAGACGACGTTGAAATCATTATCAGTACACCTACTATACACCAGGTGGCATATTCCATCATTGGATCAAAATCGACATCGCCTTTCGAGGTGTAATAAATTTTTTTCCTGCTACTATACTTTAGCAGTATAGAAGATCACTCACTGATAATCAGAAGCTTTGAGTAGGCATACCCAAAAAATAAAGAAAACTTGCTAGTTTTTGGAGCTATCCTTTTCCACGCTAGAGTGCAAATATACGCATACACACATACACACACACACACACACACACACACACACACACTCACACACCACACACACACACACACACACACACACACACACACACACACACACATATATATATATATACTGTATATATATATATATATATATATATATATATATATATATATATATACATATATATATATATATATATGCACTCATAAACATATATGTAACTGGTTGGATGAACAATACCACAGCTGAATTTTGGTAGATAAACTAGTACATTGCTGTAAACATCCTGAAGTCATAACGCGAAACTATGTTGATGATAGACTATATATCTCAATAATGATGTTACGAGTATGACCCAAAATTTGCTTTGTCTGGTGGTGAATAATTGGTAACTTCCACCACATCACACTACATGCACAATAAATCGTAACACTGTCTCGCCAAAATCTGGAGTAATTCGAAAAATAGAACTGCAAACATCAGTCACTTTATGTAAATATCAAGATTTTCACAAAGCTTGAAACTGTGTAACCGGCATAGGAAAGGCATACTTCGTGTTGCGAATATGGCCGTGATTAGTAGACAACTGGTAGTTATGCAGTTGTCTCAAAATTTTTTTATAATGTTTGGACTTTTACACAGGAAAGGCGAAGTTTAAGACATAATACTCGAAAGACATCGCTTAAACGCAGTTTTGAAGACCCAGTAGATAAAACTAATGCAAATGGAGAACCTTCAGCAGCGTTCAACGGGTTGCAAGACTTGAGTGAACAGTCATTTTTAAGGAACCTGGGGCTCTGGCTGAAATACGCGTCTTTCCCCAGATACTATACAGGCACACTAAGACTTGTTATCCTGTCTAGCAAGTTAGCACAACTGGCTACAGTCACCGATATGTATTACTATGTATCTGTTTTAATATATGTTGAAAGGTTGAGAAACTGTGATGAGTCACTTTTTTATGATAATTAATTTTTCTTTTACCAGTTGGGTCTAGATTATGGTGTAGTTTGACAGTTTTCTTTTGAGTTGGCGAAGTCAACGAATAGGATAGCAAAACACTGCCTAAAGTGTCTTTTACTCCGCAGAAATGTCAGCACATTTCATCTCTGTATAAGTGTCAGTGTTCCATAGAGGCCTTTTAGGGGCTTTGGTGAGAATTTCTACTGACACGTGTAACACATCGGACTCCCAAACAATGTTGGCCATGAGTAATCTGTCTTTAACATCACCGATATCTGGCCTTACCACCATGATGAAATACAGATATATCTCCAAGAAAATTGCATGCAGAAATTACAGCTGCTTCGGGAATGTAGTTGTGTATCGAAGGATTCCAAATTTATACAAAATCTAGACCTTCTCTAGTGTGTGTTTTAGTTACGCCAGAGCAGAAAGGGATCAGTTTACTGCGGAGCCAGCATCGTCAAGACTGAGCCATTAATGATTTTCAGAAAATACTCTTCACAGAAAAATTATAACTCATTTTCCAAATGATTCTCTTTACACTTTTAGTGTTCCAGATGGGGACTCAAACGATACAACAGAGTCAGCTGGTCAAAAGGATCAACCCTATTATGGTGCTATTTTCAGAAGAAGTACGATGGGCACAACTTTATTATTGCTGGAGGAGGCTGCAGCACTGTAAGCCCTTTAACGATACTGCAGAAAAAAAAAGAGAGTAGCTGCAATTGCAGTTCGCTTTCTCTGATTTCTTTCATGTAATTAGAGAAACGCAGAAATAATACTACTGCGATCGCATTTATGGTACTAGTACCGAAACTATTTCCGCTGACTGGTGTCAGTAGTTGGGGTAATATTTGACATTCGTCAGTGTTTGATGAAAGAGTAGTTTTCAAAAATTTACAATTTGCCAGTAAGAAATTGTATTGTGTGTCAAATCTTATGGGACTTAACTGCTAAGGTCATCAGTCCCTAAGGTTACACATTACTTAACCTAAATTATCCTAAGGACAAACACACACACCCATGCCCGAGGGAGGACTCGAACCTCCGCCGGGACCAGCCGCACAGTCCATGACTGCAGCGCCTCAGACCGCTGGGCTAATCCCACGCGGCGAACTTGTATTCATTTCACTAAACATAACTCCTGAACAGGTTTTTAGTAATGGCTACACCTAGGCGTCCTATGTGATCATGGAACTTTTAGTTTCCCGTTACTGGTTTCAAGTCGCCTAGCTACTCATCATCATATGGTACAGTCCTTAGTGATAGTTCAGAACATTGTGGGGGCCGCTGGGTAGAGTTGTTTCAGTCCACGAGATTGTTCCTAAGGGCACACATCACTTTGGAAAACATTGTTTAAGATGTCCAGTTATCTTATCAACACAACACCGTATACACATTGCGACAGTTAACAACCACTATGTGTTTTACTGGTTGTGAAACTAGTAATGGAAAAATAAAAATTCTGCCTTTACGAAAAGCGAATGGTTACAGTCATTTATGAAAACCCTTATTCACCACAGTTCCATTGTTCCAGATACATAGTGGTTAAAACCATTCCATAACTTCTGGACTGTGCCTTAGTTCTTAATACAAGCAAAGAAGAGAATAGGGAACTGCTCTCATTCTTTTCAGTAATTATTCTAGGACAGTTGCGGCCCTCGGTGACATCATCGTTAAGCCATGAGATCTTCCCACCCCAACCCCTCCTCCATCTGACAAAGGCCAATACGTATAAAATGGCAGACAATACAAAATTTGGCGAGAAATTCAAAGTTTGGTGGGAAATTAAAAAGAAATAGCCTGTTTGTGCTAGTGAATTTCACCCACTCTTGTGGAAGTAGGGTTGTTGTCCTAAGTATGAACTGGTCAGAAATGCAAGATGACGCATTGTCATGCTCGCTGGCATGGAATACTTGCCCTGGCTCAAAATGTCGCAATCCAGATCAAACTTGTTGGGCTGTTTATAAAAGTGTACACTTCTTGTATATCGTCCCAGAGCTGGAATACTGGCCCTAGCTCTATGATGTCACAATGCAGATCAGGGCTGTTGGGCTATCCATGACAGCATGGAATTCTGGCATACTGGTCCAGGCTTCAAACACTGGGGCAGACTCTATGCCCTCAGAATCCTAGTTCTGAAATACTAGCACTACGACACCTGAGACAGAGGTTGATTGAGCAGGTCCAGGCCCGTCTGCTGGCCTACTTGACATGTTTTTCCATTCAAGCTACCATTCGCTCAGAGGTGCATGGCCACGGCATGCTCTAAGTATGAATCCCTCCAATTCCGTTATTACTGAAACAAACTCTGGTGAGGGAAGCGGAAGAGCTCTCCACCCCTGCTCCGCCCCTGCACTACCCACAAACTGCCTGCGCCAACACTACCACCTCAGCCATTACTCACATGCCACTCTCATCAACCATGCTGCCCTGCAATCCACACAACCTGCCACTGTGCGTGCTGCTCCACAACGAGCTGGGCCAACTTCCCCCCAATTCTGCTTGTGCTATGCTTAAACAACCTCCACCGATCCATACCAACCATAATAACTCCAAAATGTTGCGAAAATCCACAGAGGCCAAGTCTAAAATGATTGGGACTCTGCTGGGTGACACCACCAGAGAGCACTCGTCCTACCTTTAAAACTGGTTACATCACTGATGCAGCCTGTATACATACATACCCTAATTTTAGAACATTGTGTTGGGGGAGGGTGATGTAACACTTACGACATTACATAACAGGCATAACCTACATGCTTTAGCAGACTGCTTGCCCAGGCTTACCGCATTCTGTACAACATCACACAGTTCAACATAAGCAACAAACCAAGCAGCTGCTATCATCTCCAGTCATGACCATCCACTTTCTCCTGCATGATGCAGGTCTGAATTGCCAGGTGCTATGGTGTACAGGAAGTGTGCCCCACCACAACTGGCATGCTCTGTAGTAGGATAAAATCAATTTCCAGTGCCTGACGTACATTCACCTAGCAAGTTTCTTTCTTACAGAGTTCCAAACACAATTGTCGCAAACTGTAAGAGAATGAAGCTACTACTTTGTATATCGATTCTATCCGACAAAAACCATTTATAGGTTTCCAGAGGGGATTAACTGCAACTGTTTACAAGACTCATGGAAAATAATGGTTCAGAAATTATGCTATGTTCACATCACCCCCTGTAAAATAATCGTCAGCGATGGTGAACTATTTATCAAAACAGTGACTTCTTGTGGTGATGATAATTTGTTCCCGTCTTATTTATGACATTTCAACACTAAAAGCAGTCATCAGAGTCAGATACCAAACCACAGCACACCATGTATCTAACACCAACCAGAATTCAGGAATACTACCTTTATATTCCAACACGTTCTTGACAACATAATCTAAGAGTAGTTCAAAAAAGTCTCACACTGATTTAGTCTCTCCATAGCGATCCGTATTGCAGAGTCGAAGTTGCATAGATTCACCACACTCAAACACTTAAAGTTACTTGTTTGTGACACATATGCGTTCTTCCATTGTTCCATATGCAGGTGGAATAGCAAAAGGGGTCTATTAGCGATGAAATAAGATATTCTGCGCGTATGTAGACTTCCCGGGGATAGATGGTCATAGTCGCCTTTCTAAGGTTAGAGGCTTAGCTGAAGCAGCATCAAAATCTTTAACATCACATGCAACAAACGTGTCTCATTTGTGATGAATTGTAAGGATATCTGGAGAGGAAAATGCGATATGACAGTTCATACAGATGTGTGGATCGCTTTGCTTCAGTTGGTGTAGTACCATACTAAGATTTGTAGTAGTAGCAGTAGCTTTTTTTAAAAAATACGGTGGAACCCCTCCACGCTCACACCAGTATAATGGCCAACACGAAAGGTCTACTACCATCTCTGCATATTGGCTAGTTTTCAGTAAGTGTAGTCTTGCAACCTATGGGTACTGCAATGCTTGTGAACGTCTGGTTATCATTAATTATTAACATGCACTCATCTGGAGGTAGACAGGGTCGAAAGTTGAATGAGGGTAGTGGTCTGAAGGCCAGAGGAAAATAAGTGCCAAGGCAAGAGCCAAGGGAAGAAAGCCTCTGCGATACTTCAGCTGGGCTGTAAGAGCATTAGCAGATTTCTTGCGGCTGTATCAGGACATGCAGTGGTAGGTTTTGTTAGTACTGGGCATCATGCAGGCAGATACCTTTGGGTAGTGGAGAGATGTTCCTCTGCAGCAGCAGCTGGGTTCCGGTGTTGGCATCTAGGTCAGCATCAGCATACCTGTAACAGTTTGGTTCATCATCACTTAGTGCCCGATAGGTCATATATCGGGTCACACTGTAGGGTAGTCACCTATAATAGCAACTGGCATATCCAGTCAGTGTTGCTGATGTGCAGGAGCTTGCCAAAGTTGTCGCCTGTGAGTGTATGTTAGCTAGGTGGTTATGCCCTAGCTAGCCGTGTCTTCAGCCTCTTACACTTCCACCTGTGGTTGTGATCATAGTTTCCCAGAGTTAAGAATGAAAGGATTGTTCGAATGTTTCGAGTTACACTAGCAGTAGTGATAGTAGATTGAATAAATTCAAAGAGTGGGTTCCAGTACGAATTAAGATTGCTGTAGTTTCCCAACTAGCTGGAGGACTCTCAGCCAGCTGTACCACTGCACCCACACACGCTTCTACTGGGTGGCAGTGTAACTACTGAATTTACACCAGGTGTCGCTGTAGATGTACCTTGGTGTGATGAAAATGTAGTGTAGACAAAACGCTAAACTCCAACCCTCCTGTCTGGGCTGGCACTGCATTTTTAAATGATTTTTCACACAAATTATTATTTACAGCAGAATTCTATCCACTAGTAATCTGCAGTGTCAAGACTTACTACCCATCAGCTATAAAGTCTCTGCTATGATACTGTCAAGTATCTATTGGAACATGAAGTGTACAGTCAGAATGAGGAGTTAAGTATGTATATAGATGTGTCTATGTGTGCTGTACTAAACTCTGCTAGTATTACTCCTATAGACAGAAACTCCATACAGGCAAAGTCAACAGACAGTGTTCTTAAGTCTGTTAGAGCTTCAATTCGTTTGCGTGGAATATATGCTGAATTTAAAACATAAAAATCAGTTACTCGAAAGTATTGTTGATTGGTGAGTGGGACTGATGTAGAAAAAAGAGAATGACAATATTTTTAACAGTTGTTATTTATTTTCATAGCTTTAGTATTTCATACATTTTCTTCGCCATAGAGAGTCTTTGCAGGCCAGTTGCCGCTGATATGTGCGAGAGACTTAGAACATTTTAACTGAGATGAGATTTTTACACTGCAAGATCTAAGAGCTACATTTTCTGGTACAGGTGCTCTTAGTTTCTTCCACCATATCACCATTACCAAGTACCATCCTATCATAATCCTACAGCAGTGGATATAGTTTGTGAGACATTCAGCTGTTGGGAAGGTAAATTTCCGATGAGATGGGAACAGATGTTTGAAATTATAAGCAAAAAAGCATGAGAAATAGGAAAAAAACTGAAATAAATGTAAAAGAACCTATTGGAATGTAAGTTCAAGGACTAGCTGGCTGGACTGACAATGGCTAAGTCAAAGTTACAGAAGATCTTGTTCATCGAGGAAGAACTGACAGCTACTGTGTAATTCGAAACAGTTTTTCCATTAGAGCAACAATTTATAACATCAGTCATCGCCAGTTTTAGGTTTTATTAACGAGTGTTTTAAATGCCTTCTTGCTGATTTTATCTGGTATTCCTCCCGCTATCACCTTTCATCCCCATATAGTAGACATGGTTATCAGGCTTGTGAATGATGAACATAAGAACCTGAGTAATTTTTTAGGTACCACACACATTTAGAAATTGTTTGGCAGCTGCTCTCACCGTATTATCAAGAAGTTGATGCATACTTGACGAATCACAAACATGTGTATGTATTGATCAGATGAACAACACAACGCGTTTGTGGCATGGAACAGGCGGGTGATTGGGGGGGGGGGGGGGGGGGCGTTACTGCCCCTCACGAGCGTCACCCTACCCAGGTCGCATAATTTTGCAACCACGTTCAGTTACAGTTGTCTATCGTAAGGCTAATTTGCTGTCCTACCTCGGCCGAAACTGTTTTCGGATACAGCTCTATACTCCAATGCCCATCCTAGGCGTTGTACTGCCATGTCTGGAGCTGTAATTGAGTACAGTGCTGTATTACACTTCCTGTCTAAATGTGGTATTTACTGCAACCACGTTCACGTACGTATTTGGGTACAGCACAATATTCTGTACCCACTGTCACTGTATTCTTCTGACCGAAGCCGGCCGGAGTGGCCGAGCGGTTAAAGGCACTACAGTCTGGAACCGCACGACCGCTACGGTCGCAGGTTCGAATCCTGCCTCGGGCATGTATGTGTGTGATGTCCTTAGGTTAGTTAGGTTTAAGTAGTTCTAAGTTCTAGGGGACTTATGAGCACAGCAGTTGAGTCCCATAGTGCTCAGAGCCATTTGAGCCAACCTGACCGAAACCAAACCTGGGTATAACGCTATACTGTACTATCTGGCTACTGCACTCTACTATCCATATATATGGGCAGTGCTCCTGAAGTCTAGTCTCTACGCTCCCATAAACACCTGGTGTGGTTCACCTGTTCGATAGCTATACGTATTTGTTATGTATGCTTCAACTTCTTGGTAAGATGACGAGTCCACTGACATACTCTTTAACAATGTGTGTGCTATGTTTAATGATTTCTCAAGTTATCAATTTCATCTCCATCAAGGCTGAGAACCCATGGAGATGACAGTGAGATGGCAGGAAGAATACTGGATGAAATCAGCAAGAAGGCATCTAAAACCACAATTAAAAAAACACGTATTTCTGGGGTGGCTGACGTTAAAACTGGTGCTCTGATTGAACAACGGTCTGGAATATCGCAGTGGCTGTCAGCTCTTCCTCGATGTACAAGATCAGCTGTAAGTTTGTCTTACCAATTGTCAATCAACCATCTCACTCTTGAAATTACATTTCAATAGGTTATTCTAAATCTTGTATTATTACATTTCTTTTTCCTACAGCTCAAGCTTATTTTCTTACTGTTTCAAATATCTTTTCTCCACCTCATCGGAAATCTACCGTCCTCACAGCTGAACGTGTCACAGATTCCTCCTACCACTGTAGGAATGCGACAGGAAGGTAGTGGTCGTATATTAGAAGAAACTGGGAGAAGCTGTAACAGAAAATATAAATCTCAGACCTTTCAGTGTAAAATATCATCTCATGTAAAATATGCTAGTTCTTTTCGACATAGCAGCAGCGACCAGACTGTAAACTGTCTGTCTGGCACAGAAAATATGTGAACTACTAAATCTCTCCTCCAACATTTTAACTATTAAGTTGGTTGGTTTGTTTTGGGCAAGAGACCAAACAGCGAGGTCATCAGTCTCATCGGAAGGAAGTCAGCTGTGCCCTGTCAAAGGAACCATCCTGGCATTTGACTGAAGTTATTTAGGGAAATCACGGAAAACCTAAATCAGGATGGTCGGACGCGGGACTGAACCTTCGTCCTCCCGTATGAGAGTCCAGTGTGCTAACCACTCTCCACCTCGCTCGGACAACTGTTAAGCCTCATGGGGTATTGTATAAGGGGATTAAACACAATGCAACATGTATGAATATAATTTATTATATACAGTTGTATACATTGTTAATATACATTTTATATTTTATGATCTGTGGCAAACAAATAACCATCGTCAATAAAACATTATCATTCTGCTTTTTATACATCAACATTATTCATTACTCAGCAAAGTTTTCCAAATAACTGCTTTTTATGTGCTTTAAATTCAACCTGTATTTCACACAAACAAATTGGAAGTCTACTAGGCTTAGGAATGTCATCTGTAAATCCGCTCGCATGGAGTTTCTGTTTATAGAAGTAGTACTACCAGACTTTGTTGTAGCGCAAATACTCATACGGATATACACACTTAACTCCTCAGCCTCATTGTATACTTCATGTTGGAATAGATACTTGACAATATCACCGAATACATACTTTCATTATCGTACAGTTTATGATTTACAAGTGCTGGGCTGATATTCATCGTAAATCCTGGGGAAGCAGTAATTTTATCAGCCTCTTGCACACGTTATAAACGCCGCATTTTCATCTGTATGGTTTAACTGCAATCTCTTCTTGGAAAGCTATCTACAGAGTCCTGACGGAGGATATAAGTACAATCCTCTTTTGAAAATTTATTTGCAATCTCAAATTTCCTTTTTTCTTTCTTATTCGTGTCTTTTACGAAAATATTAATAAATACAATATACTGAGTATTATTTCCGTTTATCTGAAACGTAAATAACGTAAAAACTGAAAAAATATTTCCGCATAATTACTCGACGCCAAGCTTCTCCGATTACTGTTTTCTACTCTTTCCACTTCGCCATTGGCGACCAAGATTTCAACTCGTGGGCCGTACGTGGGCACGAGTGACAAAGCGTACAGCCTCTCTTCACATTTCCCCCACCGTCACAACACGCTGCAGAAAGCCATGAGGAGGAAGAAGGGAAAATTGCGAATGCGCCGCATTTAAATGGCAGGCTCCATACCACTCGGTTTTACATTTCACATTTCCTAATAACATAGGTCTCAAACAAAACAAATTTTTAGTGTTATTTAATTATTTTTGACGCCCTGAAGACGTAATACAAGTTTTATCTGGTGCAAACATTCGGCATACGGACAGACAGACAATTTCAAGTTTCGCACTCAGGCAGATACGTAATCGTGATTTATTTATTATCATAATTTTTCTTTGTCTTTCACACAAACATGTTGATCAGAATATTGTAGCACTTTTGCAACGTCATTATGGCGACTTGGAAACTCTACCTGACGAATGTAATGTAAAAAGATTTGTCATTAAAACTACAATTACCTTCCAGGTGATTCAGTTACATCTGCAAATGCGTGGGGGCAATTTCAATTGAAACGGCAAACGGTTTCGAAAGCAGCTCGGAAGCAGATGTTAGACTGACAGTGCCCTCAAAATCTTTACAAAACTATCCTTGTAAATCTTTCAAGGTAACAATAAATTCTTCAAATCTTGCATTATCTTTAATGCCAGTGATCTTAGGGAACTTGACTGCTGTCAGAATGTGTCCCTTCTACAACGCGATTTTCTTTTAAATGTATCCCCATCAAATCAGAAAGAAATTATCTTGCACTATCTTACTGTTAGCAATGTGTCGTTTGTTTCACGTAAAATATTAAGTCGGTAGTCCATTTCAGATGTTCTAATTTTTGTTCCCATACTCCTTTTACCTTCATATATTCAATAACAGCGATTTTAAATAAAAAAATCTTTCCAGGCATGCTCCTTGTCTTAACCAATAAACTTTGCAGTAATGAATCAAGTCTCCATACTCTTTGATCAGTTCCATCGAAAACTGTTGCACTGTCTATGGAACAATGCATGCAACTTCAGAAATTTTGTTATTCGTACCAGAAATCGTCATGTGCTCCAGGCCTGTAAATTTAGCACATAGTGTTTTTTAATGTACAGAGCAATGAATCCCGTCTGTCGATTGTTGTAATTTTTTTTTTCATTGCCAACTAAATCTTTAAATTCCATCTGCATGGTATAGTGGTGTCGTTTCATAGCAAATATGCAGTAGCTACCTTTCGCTTATGCGAACAGAGAATTCTCATACATCTCCTCTGTCATTCCCATTCATTTTAAAGGTTTGTGACGATAAATAAGTAGACTGCTGTTTTTATGCAAAGAGCCGCTGGGCCTGTGAACATCGTTCATACCACGAACAAAGAGAGAGACTAATCTATTTATTTTATTTTAGTTATTTATTTATTTATTGTCATCTCAATGATTACATTTGCGATATAGGATTTGTCAGGATACATTTCAACAACTATAAAGTATCTTTCCCAAATTTTTTTCTATGCTGAATTCATATGAATCTATCTTATGTTTAATACAATATACAACTAATAAGTGTTTTTATTACATAATTTGTTATGTGCTTGACAGACCTATTCCTTGTTGTGATTTCATTTGTCACATTTACGATATCATATATTCTTATACAGTTCAGCAGAGCTATTCACTTATACTGTAGTGACATTTGTGAAGCATGTGGTCCTTAATCTTCTTATGTGCTTGACAGACATATTCATTGATGTAATTTCATTTGTCACATTAACTTAAACATATATTCTTATACAATTGCGCAGAGATATTCACTTATGCTGTAATAACATTTGTCAAGCATGTGGTTCTTTATATTCTAATACAGTTAAGCATAGAAATTCACTTACACTGTAATAACATTTTTTAAGCATGTGATTCTTATCCTCATTTTCCAGCTCTTAGATATGTTTTGGTAGTACATTAAAAGGTTTGATGCCTTGATTACATACATGTTTCTGACTTTGGGTCCTTGGTACAGCTTGTAAATGGAGAACTTTACATTGTGGTGTAACGTAATTATGGTAGTCTGTATTGGTTGTCATTTTGTCCTGATTTCTTTTGATCACCAACAGACATTTCAGAATGTTTAGTGATGGAATTGTTAAAATTTTCAATTCTTTAAAAAGGAGCCTACAATGTGTATGAGGTGGGCTCTGGGTCATTATCCCAATAGCGCGTTTTTGTAATCTGAAAATCTCGTTTAGACGGCAATTCGTTATTCCTCAGAGTACTATCCCATAGGACGCAATGGACTGGAAATAGCCATAATATACTAATCTGGTACAGTCATTACTACAAACTCTTGAAATTATTCTAAGTACAAAACATGCTGAATTTAGTTTTAGTGCTAAGCTCACCACATGGTCCTTCCAGTTTATCTTCTGATCAATGTGCATACCAAGGAATTTTGCACACTGTACTCTTTCAAGTTGTTTGCCCTCCATGATGGGATTTAGGTCGTCATGCTCACCTATTTTCCCAGATTGCACATAATTAGATTTCTGCATTCAGCGTTAGCTTGTTTGCACTAAACCATTTTTGTATATCTTGTAGAACATGGTCCACAGTACTGTGCAGTGACTGCTTCATATCACTAACTATTAAACTAGTATCATCAGCAAATAACATGATTCTAGCTTGTCTCTCTGACACCTGAATATCATTAATGTAAATGAGGAACAGCAAGGAGCCTAATACACTTCCTTAGGGTACTCCTACTGTGACCTCCCTTGGATCTGATCTTAGTTTAATTTTTTGGTTAATATTTGGTGCTGTAATTTCTACCACCTGCCTCCTCTTTTCCAGATACGACTCAAACTACTTTTTTACCGGTTCTCTGATACTTATAGCTTCAAGCTTTTCCAAAAGTATGCTGTGGTCAACAGTGTCAAAGGCTTCTCACAGATCTAGATGTATCCCGACTTCACTTTCTCCCTCTCCCAATTTACTGATTATTTCTTTTGTGTATTCCAGTACAGATGTTTCGGTACTTCTCCCAGCTTAAAATCCATGCTGATTACTGTTTATGAGAGTGTGGATATTAAGATAATGTGTGACCCTATATTTCATTAGTATCTCTAAAACCTTAGAGAAAGTTGGGAGAAGTGAGACAGGTCTGTAGTTTTCTATTTTAAGCTTATCACCCTTTTTCAACAGGTTAACGACTTCAGAAATTTTCAGTTTCTGCGGAAACACGCCCTCAGCCATTGACAAGTTTGCTATGTGTGCCAATCGTTTCGCTAATTGATTAGCTGTTTTCCTTACTAGTATTATTGGCACCTCATCTACTCCAGCTGACATCTTGGACTTCAGACTTTTAATCACTTTTAAAACTTCCTTTTCGTTTGCTGGGACTGCCATCATACTGCTGGCTGTCTTGGGTGCTGCCAACTTAATCTGCTCCCCAAAATTCCTGCTTAATGTCTGGGGTATATTTAAAAAGTAATTATTCATATAATTAGGAATGGCATATTTATCTATCATTTTATTCTCCTCATCTTTTAGAATAATTTCCTTATCTTTGATATGCTATTTTAGTTTTATTTTTGGACTGTTTTACTTCCATGTCATTACTTAGTAACTTTGCATTTGCAATTGCTGTGCTGTATATTTTCCTATACCTTTTTACATATTCTATAAAATCAGTATCTGCACACTCCCTCAACTCTGAATTCCGTTTTTTCATGTTTTCACATGATTTCTTAATGCCAAGAGACATCCAAGAACTTGACTTTATGTGTCCAGTAGATCTTATTCTGGTCAGTCTCTTTGGAAAACACATGTCAAAGTTCATCATATAAATCAATGCAAATACACTATATGCCTCATCTGTACTTGTTTAATTCATAACATCTAACCAATTTTCATTTTCTAAGATACTTATGAACTGATGACAGCTTTCCCCAGAGAAGTTTTTTTGTAAATATTATTTACACCTTTATCTTCCTTTGACCTTAAAGGGATTTCAATGGTGAGAGCATTGTGGTCAGACAATCCTAAATAAATATTTGTTACCCCTATGTCAGTTGTTGACATATTTGAGAAAATGTTATCTATGAGGCTATTGGAGGTGTTTGTTATTCTAGTTCAATTGTTTGTGTGTGCTGACATGTTTAAACTCTTTAATATGTCCAAAAATTGCCTTTTTTGTTGACGTTAAACTAAAAGACTAATATTGAAATCACGGCAAAGAATAATCACAATTTCTTTTTTGTAAAAAGTATTTAGCAACAATTCTAATTTATCAAAAAAGACTTCTATGTTTCCACATGGTGACCTATACACTGTTATGACTATGACTTTTTTCATCATGTCATATAGCTGGACAACACCTGCTTCAAAAAATTTTTCAGTATTTAAGTTCTTTGCTTCACATCTCTTTTTGAATTCTAACTCTTGCCTAAGGTAAATACCAACTCCATCACCTTTTGCAATTTTCATACTATAATAATTTGCCAGTTTAAATGGATTAATATGAATACTACTAATTTCATGGTCCTTACACCAGCGTTCAGTAATACACAAGACATTAGGTTGGGTGTTACTTACTGCTATTTCGATTTCACAATAGTTGTTCCTGAGGCACTGCACATTTAGAGTCATCATCTTTAGAAGAGGGGAGTGAACACCGATGGTACTTCTCCTTTCGTTTAACACTGTTAACTTGGAGTTTTCACTAAGGCCGGATACCAAAAATCCTGTTGTACCACAGGTTTCTTGTTTCTGTTGCTTTTCCTACTTGAAATGGATGATGCTGATTGATTGTTTATACTAGCTGCTTTAGGAGTGTGATTTTAGGGAACTTTTCTATTGATATAAGGCTTATTTCTTCTAGTATCTTTTCACCCATCATCTTCTTTCCATAATAGTTCCTGTGCTGTCCATGCCTCGTGAAATAATTTCTCTCTTAAAAGCACAGCAGATCGTCCTAAAGTTATTATTTGATGACTTTATTTCTTTGTTTACACATAATTCCTCAATTAGATCATGTCCATGTGGCACACTTACAACGAGAACCTTTAAATTTAGATCTGACAGCTTTTTTAGAGTTGTTTGAAGTGCCCTTGCCGGTAATTGGTTTCCATTTTTGTATATGTCATTTGCTCCACCTATTGCCACACAACATGTTCCAGTTTTCACATTTATTTACTATTTTACTAAGGGGAGCGCCAGGTTTGACACTGCCTGTTAATCTAAATTGGGACTGCCGATCATTTATTATTTGTGCCACACCTAATATACGGACTTAATATTTGTTGTACTCCAAGTGCCTTCGTTCAGTTGGTTTTATGGTACTCTTTGAAGTTCTCTCGTTAGAACACAAAGATGATCTAGATTCACTTTCACTTGTCTTATTTTTTGAGTTCACATTTCGTCCTGACTTGTCTTTATTACCCGTTTTTCTTTGCACTCTATTTACTGACGATTTCAGACCGTCAGAAAGATTTCGTTCACTACAGCAGAAGTTTTGTTTCAAACGAAAGTTACTGGTGTGTTTTCATTACACTCGTTTTTTAAATCGCCATCTGTCCGTTGCTTTATCAGCTCCTCTAACTTATTTACGTAACGATTTGCAAGCACAAGGTCTTGCTGAAGAAATGCAGTAACGCTTTCTTCTATGCAGTTATCGTATCTTGACAAAGCTACCGTTAGTAGATCGCAGTATTCCATGCCACAGTCACATTTCGCGTCCCATTCTTCCGTTCCCGCGAAACACTTCGCATGAATCCATTTTTGCGACACTGCACATAACCTGATACATTTCGTGATGTAGTTATTGCATTTTATACAATTTATACTCGATATGTAACCGTTTTCCGTGGAACTATTTACACAACATTTAATCAGCACTGACATTACGATTCTGTCGAATTCAGAGACATGTGACGACTGAAAACTGCCACAACGCAATGTTAAAGAAATGTGCTGTTCCCAGTACTTCCGAGAAGGACCGAGCAAATGTGAATGACAGGCCGGCCCTTGGCTCACACGCAGGCCTCACATGCTGCACACGTGAAGTTCGGCACGCTGTGGCCGGCCCAACACTACACTAACAGCTGCATGGAAACTACACTAACATAAATAGCTCATAATTCGCCCGACCTGCGGCAAAATTACTATTTCCTCTATCCAGTTGTCTATCTGGAGCTTCCATTTCTGTCACTTTCATTTCTCGCCAAGCCCTGAATACACCATAAACATGAATGAAATCGGTGATGACGAATAGGCGCATGAGTTCTTCCTCAGCATTCAAGCTATCTCCACACCAAGTTTCATCAAAATCGGTTTAGCGGTTTAGCTACGGAAAGGTAACAAGTCTTTCGATACTGCTCTGTACTGTCGATTAATGAATCATACTCCAGCGTACAGAGTATCAGACCAACTTTATTACTGGATTGAAGAGTTCATATCAAATAGAACACACCATGTCATTTTATCGGAAACAAATCTTCAGATGTGAAAGTAACTTCGACCATATGCCAAGGAATCGTTTTAGGAAAATTACTGTTCACGTTAATTTTTTTTTTAAATAACATAGAGGATAACGTCGGAGTCTCTATGAGGCTGTTCACGGATAATTTTGTCGTTTACGCGGACATCACAACACTAAGAAATTGTAACGAACTCCAGGAATACCTTCAGAAGATCTGTGCTTGATAGCGACATTGGCAGCTAATGCTCATCATAAGCAACATTTAAAAAAAATATATAAACGTTTCGTGTCTGAACAGATATCACCCAGAATCTGCATCTGTGATACATACTGTGTAAATTCGTGGTGGAGGGTGAGGAGGCGACGGGAGGAGGAAGGAACTGAAGATGTCAGCTGCATCAGGACTTTATGTCGAGCGGAAATGTGTGGCGGAACAGGATTGAACTGGGGATCTCCTGCTTACTATGTAGTTGCGTTACCCATGTTGCCACCCAGACACAATGTTTGTCACACCCACACGGTCTATCTCGGTATGCCCCTCAGCCAACTCAAATACCCACCTAGCATGTCATATCCGTAGTCCCCATCCATGTCCTCCATGCTCGCTTCTTTCAGATTACAGCAGGTGGTTGAACGTGGCTGTTCATTCACACTGAAGGTGGTGGTTTCATAGCCCATTGAGGTGGCCCAGCTGTAGGAACGTATGGTGCCTTGTGGAGCCAGGTGGGAATGTGGATCATCAGGGGTCATACTGAGGGAGTCTGTGCAATTACGCTGAACAACGTGTCCGAATGGCATAGTGGTTCACACAAGTGCCTAGTTAGCAAAAGATCCTGACTTCAAATCCTGCACCACCATACATTGTAGTTTGGTGCTGCAGATTCTGCATAAAGTCTTGAAGCAGTTCCATCATGAGTCCCTCCCACTCCCTTTCCTTTCTCGTCCCCCCCCCCACCCACCCCCCTCCACCTACAATTTACATAAAACTTCAAAAGTAATGAATTTCTGATGAAAATAGTATGATGAGCCATTTGTTCTGCCAATATAACCTTCAGCCAAAACAAAACAAGTAAAGGCTTGTTTCAGCGACTTAGTTTTAGAAAGAAAAATGAAGACTTTATGCAGTCCAAAAATTATATTCCGTGCTTCCTTCTTGAATTGTGACTAATTTTCTTGAGCCTGAACTAGGGTTTCAGAAACGAACAGTTCAAGATTCTGAGAACCATTTGGAAATGTATGAGAAACAATGACCCCATTTCCATGAAGAGATGCATCTATTGCCATAATCATTGACAACCAAGGGTGATGCATCACATAGCAAGGGGCTAGCAATAGTGAGATTTCATAGTTTGAACACTTGCTAACAAGCTGTGGACCATTGGCATGGAATGCCATTACAAGGAAACTGATTCAAATCATAGGCAATGGAAGCTGCCCAAGGAATAAATTTGGCAAACAGGTAATCTTGCCAAGAAACACCTGGAGATCCTTCACACATTGGGGAACAAGCACAATTTTGATTACCTTGACATATTCCTGTGTGGGACTCTTACTAAGAACTAATGGTAACCTGAAATAAATGATCATTTAGCAAAATGTCACTTAAGATCCTTTTCAGACAGAGTCATGAAAACCTGATGAAAATTGCATGTATATTTCTTGTTTGCGCAGTCTCTAACCAGGGTTTAGTCAAGGTATTTGACAGACTCAGAAATATCTACTATCAGTCCCTCTAAATTTTTTGAGGGAATACCATCTGGACTCATGACCACAGATGGTAACCTATTACACTAGCAAAGACCAAAAGGAATATTTAATACAATGATTTCCTTCTGCTTCTCTGCCAATGGAAACTGAAAACAAACCCATGCCAGGTCAGATTTTGAATATAAGTGGCAACCAGTTGAATTGGAAAATAATTAATCAGGCTGAAGTAAAAGGTGGGAATCTACTTCCTCTTGGGCGCTAACTTGTGAAGTTGTCACACAGACATGGGTCGCCACCAGGGTCATGTACAACCACTAGACAGAGGCCCCTGCTATTGTTCCAACTTGTCTAATTCCAGTTTCACTTTATCATAAAGGCCCAATGGAAATGCAGGCTTTTAAAAAATGCAGAACTGTAGAAGAGTTGTAGTCAATCTGGTCCCTGCTGCCCACTGGTGGTTTTAAAATATTATCAATGGGTTTTAATAAAAGTCTGAAATAAAGTGTCTGGTAAGTAACATTATTATGTCCTTAACTTGCTGTAACTCAGCTTTATAATTTCTATAAAGTGAAGTTACTTTGTTACTTGATAAATCACTATTCCTGTGGAGCCAGTAGGCCATTACAAAATTTTTCTGTTAACAGATATACAATACTGGGCAGTATGTAAAAGGGATTGACCGTACCTTGTTTTGGAATAATGTGTGACTAAAAGTCTAGACTGTCTGTAGACCAGACTGAAACAATAATGCAAATATAAAACAAAAAATTTCAGTTTCTTCAGATGGCAGTGAAAGCTACATAGTATTTATAGTGTGCTGAATAGGAAACCCAAAACCGAATAGGCAGCAAGACCAAAAACAATTTTTACAGAAAGACTGGTGACCACAAGCAATGACAACTTCATGATCATGTGTTTATACTTAACAAAAACTTCATTTAGCCTAACAACATAATTTCATTATGCTCATGAACACATAATTGGGACTCCATAGTGTCCAAATGCAAGGGACCAATACTGAAAGCTGTCTGGTGTTTGATCATAGAGGCAGATGCACCTGTATCAAGTAATAATGTAACAGATACATTCTGATTTCTCTGAATAACATAATATTTTTCATAGAACAACTGCAGGATCACATCTCTTGATATTGTTAATCTTGATTGTAGTAACACATGGTCAGACACTTTGACATCTGTCCACTGTGTGCCCCTTATGGAAATAGTGTCGACTTTTGGCATTTGTGACTATAATCAGGGCTGTTCTGAAATGGGTGTAAAGTGAAGCAGACAGAAAAATTAGGTAATGATCAAAAACTTTGAGTCTGGAAACTTTGCCTCTGAAATACAAGAGATAAAGTATAGTGTGACTGGCAGAGTGCCACAGGATGAGACCTGTTTACTATAATAAGATTAGAGGGAAACATCTGTTGCATTTTGGTGGTCATCATCGAGGCCATCATAGACATTTAAAAATAATCAGAAAACGTTTTCTGGGCAGATTGTGAAATTTTAAAAGATCTAGCCACTCATAAAACCTCTGCTTACGTTGGATCTAACTGAGGCAACCCTTATGAGCACACATCTCTATCATGGGTTGAGATGAGTTACAGTATCTGCAATTAAACTTCGTGCTTGTACTAGGCTACAAATGCATGTACAGTTACACTTCATACTCAGTCTTTCAAGATCTGTGAGTCTGAGTTACGGAGGTGCGAAAAAATCTATTTGAGGTGTGACAAAATACATGTTGGTAAAAAAGTTATTGGACCAAAATTATATCACAAAACTCATTTATCTACACATTATCGAAAAAATGAAACACAGGATACATTATGCATAGCTCAGAAAAGCTGCTGATCCTGTGAGTTTTCCAGGACCGAAAATGAAAGCAATCAGAATCAACAAAATATGAATTACAATGATGGGAATTACTGACAAAGCTGAAATCAATCATTTGACCAAAATGATATCACAGTCCTCCAAAGTAGACCTTAATAATGGTAGGCATTATACTCAAGTATCAAGCCGGCCGACTTGCTATGAACAAATAACATGATAAGTCCAAAGAATATCCTGATATCACTGTTATAGTACAGAATCGTTATCTGTATATCAGCTGGTGGTGGAGAAGAACACATTAGCTATCAAACAGAAGTGACTGCTTGGTCTTAAATCTGCTGGCTGATAGTCCCTCCTGACCTGCTGGCTGGAAATGATGTGCTGCTCACTGCTTCCAGAGACCCTGCTGCCATAAGTGTCATGCGGCATATTGACAGTAAGGTGTCATTAATCAGTAGATCTGGCAGGATTACAAGACTTTAATTATTAATGTCCTTTGTAGATGAAGTCCCGGAATTTTGCGGACAGACCTCCTACATCTAGTATCCCCATCAGTCCTGTTCAGTATGGGTACTATAGAATGGAAAAATATACTAGGATGGGCCACATGAGGGGCCAAAACAAGCTCACATGCTTCTTGAATTGGTATATTGGGGGATTCGTGTTTATTGTCCACTGTGATAAAAACGCCTCCTTCATTCAAGAGGATGACGGTTCAAATCTGCATCCAGCCATCCAGATTTAGATGTCACATTATTTCTGTAAATTGCTCAAGACAGATGTCAGGATGGTTCCTTTTAAAGGACAACACTGATATCCTTAGCCGTCCTTTAACCCCTCTGAACTTGTGCTATATCTTTAATGACCTGATATATCCACACACTGAATTAATAATCACAATGCAAGTTGATTTGTTTCATAATTTATCCATTTCAAGTTAAATTTCACTAAGAGACCAAAACAGAACAAGGTAATTTGACCAGAATAATCAGGTATCCAAAGTCTAATCCTCCAGTGTTGTAATCCAGAATGTATCTAAGTTAACAGGCAAAAGCATGTTTCACGATTTATAATAAGAGACCTATATTCTTGTCATTCTGCTGTAGTTGGGGCAGCACTTGACATGTTGTGAGCACCTAGTAATGAAGGCCACAGTGACTTGTGTGTGGTTCCTCACTCGGGCTACTGTTTATGTAAACAATTGTATCATGTCAATAATAGTGTGTGAGTTAGAACCAGATACAGTGTTAGGACAGGATATAAGATTGCTCCCCCACGTTTACCCAGTACAACCAAAACTGTCCCATCTGGCATTGGTGGTGGCACAGTGTGAAGGGGTAGGTGGTACAGGTAGCTGAGCCAAAGGTGCCAGCTGTAGGGATGAACACAATACAGAATCTGAAGATGATTCTTTTGTCACACTCCCATTAATATTGTCCACTGAGTCCTGCTAACATGCCCTAGGAGCAGCCAGCCATGCTGGGAAGCTTTCTGAAGTACTAGACCAGCAGTGGTGCCAGAGGTGTCATCTCCTTGGTTTCCTTGATGTCCTCTGTAAATGGGTAGAAGTTAAGAAGGCCTGTGGATGTTGGTGCCCCAGGATGAAGTCTAAGACTATACTGTGGAGATGGAGAAGGAGGCTTGGCCCAATCCAGGGGCTATGGTGAATTGCAGAGGCAAAGTTGAGCATGGCATTGGAAGTTTGCCCAATTAGCCTTTACCTCAGAGAGCAGTAAGTTCACTTACGATCCAGCCTGGCACCAGCTGTAGGTGTGATCCCACACTAGGGAGTCCACAAAGTAGTATTGGTGAGTTGACTGAGGTGACTGCTGCCCTATGTGACATAAGAGATCTAACAAAGTGGAGTATCTTGGTCAGGAACGTCCAGTGAATTGGAGTGGTTTGATATGAAGAGAGGAATCCCAGCATGGTATTGTCTTTGTTTTTAACTACAAACATTTCTTTCTTAAGTTATTGTTTGAAGCCACGTACAGAACCTTCTGCTTTGCCACCTGAGGCCAGAGGGAATGAGGCTGTGAATATGTGATCACTGTTAGTAGACTGGCAGAAAGAAGATAATTCAGCAGACATAGATTGTGGGCTATTGCATGATACCTAGAACTGACATATACCTTAAAATTATAAGTTTGAGATCTGGGTTAGTATAGTGACTGCAATAGAAGACATTCTGGCATAGAAGTAGTTGAAGAATACATTTGTGTCGCATACTGAAATTTACATAGTGCATGAATGATGATAAGTTGTGGCAACACGGTTCTGGGTGCTTCAGTCCTGCTACGGTCACAGGTTCGAATCCTGCCTCAGGCATGGATGTGTGTTATGTCCTTAGGTTAGTTTGGTTTAATTAGTTCTAAGTTTTAGGGGACTGATGACCTCAGATGTTAAGTCCCATAGTGCTCAGAGCCATTTGAACCTTTTTTTTTCTTTTTTTTTTTAATGATGATAAGTCACATTTTGCTGAGAAAAGCTCCAGTGAATTCCATATTAAAGTGGTCCCATAGAACTTGTGGCATGGGCATGGAGCAGGTTATGCTACAGAGCTGTGGAGTGACCTGGTAGTTGTAGCAATTTGCGTATGTGGTGGCCTTACACTCAACACCTCATTTGATTCCCAGTCAATAGTTATGGTGCCCATTGATGTCATGTGAATGGTGTCATACTAGTCACCATGGAGCATCTACAGGATGAGAAGGCAGAAACATTGAGGCATAGCAACCCTGTGGTCTTCATTTTCCAGGAGGCTTAGAGTGACTCTGGTGATGGCATGTAATTGATGCTAGAGGAAGTGATTTGTGCATAGTCCCAACGCTGGTGTGAGAGGTAGGTTTGCAGTTCAGCCATTGATGATAATGTGCTGTATCTGTAGAAGTAGGCAGTTATTGCCAATTGGAAACTCAGATCTATGTAGTGTGGATATGGAGTAATAATTTACTTTTCCTAAGAAGCCTTAAAGTTTCTTCTTGTTTGTTGCCAGTGGTAAGTAAGTGTCTGCTTCATCATGTGCTGCATCAGTCCTGTGCAGGCCTCTGTGAAGTGTATGGGAGTAGGTACAGAGAACAGTATCATGTTAAGATTTCTTCTGGTTCCAATTGAGTATGGAGCATGGGAAAAATGGCTGCTCATATGCATTTTTGTGTGCTGTAATTAGTATTACTTTGTTTTTACAGCTCCTGTATAAGTGATACATAAGGAAAGGTGAATATCTCTAGATTCTCCACTTATCATATCTTCTTAAACATTTGTTTGTAAACTTTTGTTAATACCTTCTGTATATCTTCAAGTGTCTGTCAGTTCAGGTTATCCAACATTTGGATGATGCTCTCCCATGAGTCAAACAAACCTGTGACAAGTCACACTGTCTTCTCAGTATACACTGCAAATCAACTTTTCATTCTATTTGGTGTGGGTCGCTTATACTTGTGCAATATTCTAAGATTTGATTCATAAGTGACATATAAGCATTCTCCTCTGTAGATTGATTGCATTTTCCCAGTATTCTGCCACCTGTGTCAGACACAGCTGCGCATTTACTTATTTAGCATACATATTACCACATTCATTATATTGGACTTTTCAAAGTACAAAACAGTATAAAATACTATATATTTTCATAATGTACAAAATCTTAACATTCTCATCAACACATCTTTATAACAGAAACATCATTCTGCTTAATCAGATTATAAAATTATATACATACATACAGATAAAATAAAAGCTAGTGGATCACTGTGATTGATTCTACTAAAACTATTAAATATGACAACTTTACTGAAATAGGCATAGTAGCTCATGGCACTATAGTTATGTGCATAATGAGATACAAACATTGATGAAAGAAGTTCAGTTTTATCTACGAATACTCTGATAATTATGAATTTTTGGTTAGATAGATTATGAGCAGACCTGCAGAGTTGAGCAAAATTATAGGTATTCATTAATTGTAAGAAGCTGTTGTTTATTAGTACATTTTTTATATCTTTTTAAAATGTATTAATGTCGGGTATTGTTTGATGTTATCAGGCAAAACACTATAAAGAATGTTTGGTTTGTAAACAACACTGTCTCGATATATTGATTTTCTGTGTACATCCCTGTGATAATCACCCCTGTTCTTTGTTGGATAATTGTGAGTCTCGCTGTTCAAAGAAGAAAGTTGATGGTTTTTAATGAAGTAGATTATTTCAAATATAAATATAGATTCCTTAAAGGTACTTCTACATGATTGTCTGTAAGCAACATCACTAATTAATCTTACAGCTTTCTTTTGAAGTTTAAAAGACTGCTTTGTGACAGAGGTACTTCCCCAGAATACTATACCATACCACTGTAGACTATGCATGTATGCGTAATAAGCACTGTTTCAGTGTTGCACCAAATTTTAAGTATGCTTAATATGTAACAATGCTTATTAATTTTTTTTGTTAATCATTCTACATGTTTTCCCATCTTAGATGCTCACCCACCTGTAATACTAAAAATTTTATGTAATTCTTTTCCTGAATTTGGCTATTCGACAATGTGAATTTTACATTGGTGCTATTTTTGTGTCTTATATGGTTGAAGATCATCCATACAGTTTTATTGTTGCTGACAATCAGACAATTATCTTTAAACTATTTTCAGACGTTTCTGCTATTTTTTCGATCTTTTGCTGCATCTCATAATCATTCTTCCCTTTTATAAAGAAGCTGGTATCACCAGCAAATAATATAGTTTCAGCTGTTGAAAATTGTTACAACAGTAACAATGGTCCCATTAACAAGCTCTGAGGCACACCATAATTAACTCTTTCATATTCAGAATGACATACATTATGATCCTGAGAAATTCTCACTCTTTGCTTTCTATAAGTTAAATACTTGAACCACTAATAGGAAATATCATGGACACCATAATTATATAGTTCTGACAGTAGTAGATTATGATTTATAAGATCAAACGCTTTGGAAACGTTCGAAATCAACCCACAGACCAGTTCCTTGTCCTCTATAGCTTTCTAAACAAGTTTTAGGAAATTGAAGAGAGTTGTTTCTGTAGATATCCCTTTCTGAACCATTCTGTTCCTATACCAGAATTTAGTTTTGTTTAGGAAGTCTAGCAATCTGTAATATATTATTCTTTCAATTATTTTCGAAAATGAGGATTATAGTGATAGTGGTCGGAAATTTTTAATGTCGAACTTGCCACCATTTTTATAAACTGTTATTACTGGGGACTACTGAAGTTTACTTGGAAACACACCAATTTCAAAGGACTCATTGATTACGTACACAAGTTGAGAGACAGCATTATCGGCACTATGTAAAATAATTTTGTCAAAGATACCAACAAATCTGCAGGTCATTTCACTCTTTACTTCACTGATAGCCCTTTGTACTATTTCAGGTGTTACGGGATATAGGAACATTGTCTTTTTATTTATTGGAATTGTTACCTTTGTCTTTGGATTATATATATTTGTGGTCACGTTTTCGCTATCTTATTATAATGATCATTACCTGTTAGAAGTGGTTGATCAAGAACTTCATTTATTTACTTTATGTTGATTTTATTACTTGTATTTTCATATGTCCCTGTATTATTATTCATAACTTTCCACACAGATTTCATTTTGTTGTTTCCTTTTCTAATATATGAATCATTGTGTTTCTTTTGCAGCAACTATAACTTTCCTGTGCTTTCGTTCTATAACACTTTACGCATGGTTTTAAGATATTATTTTGCTTTGCTATATAGCATTCTATGACTTTCTGATGACTCTTTAATGTCACTTGTTAACCATGAATTTGACTTTTTTGTTTATTTTTGTTCCTTTCAGGAAAATTGAAATATCATAACAGTATTTATAATTTGATAGGAACTTGATGAATTTTATGTCTACAGAAAGGGTGTATTGGTTTCAATGTTCCATTTTACATTTTTTAACATGAGTTTAAAGACCCTAATGCTGTTATCATTAATTACTCTTCTCTCAATATATCTCTTTCCTCATAAGATTCGTTTACAGTCAATTTAATTACTTGATGGTTAGAGAAGCCTATATCCAATACCTGAGATTTAAAACTACATTTTGATTTATCAATGACTATTTGATCAGTAGTACTTCCACTTCTGCTGACATATCTGGTGATATCTTCTACACATATGTCCATATTGCATGTTTTTAGTAGATTGACCAGTTTCTGCCCTTTTTTAGAGTTGTGCTTAAAATTAACATTGAAGTTCCCAAATATAATTAAGTATTTTGACTGACTACTGAGACAGTTCAGAAGATTTTCCACACTTTCAGAGAACAATTCAGAATTACCTATATTCATATGCAATTATAATTTTTATTTCTGTTAATTTACATAAAAAATAAAATACTTTACAATACAGCATGCATTTTTAAACCTGATTTCCTTTGATACTCATATACATGTTCCACTCCGTCTGTCTGTTTGCCTGCAGAAGGTGCTGATCAACTGGAAGTCTATAATCCCTGGTACTAAAATCTCCATCAATGTGTCACTCAAAAGGACCTCTATCTCATATAACTTACTGCTTACACCCTGTACATTTTGAAATAGGAGAGTTAATGAATTATTCAGTTCTATGAGAGGCACATTTCTTGCCTGGTTAATTCTTTGAAGAGCAGACACTAGTCTTCTTTTCATTTCTGTCTTCATTTTACCTCCTGGGGGGCCCTGAAATTCTTCTTGGTTGTATTCTTCAGCAGTGAATTCGGCCATAAGAAAATCATTCACGTATTGTTCAATGCTGTCCTCTGCCTGGGGTCTTGCGATCTGCTGTTTTTATCTTCTGTCCACTCTGGTACAGGTTCCTCCGCAGTCTTTTTACATGGTGATATTGTCTTCTGTGCTGCTTTCTTGTCATTTGTTCGTTCCATAGGATCCATATTTACTATTAACTTATTTCATAATCTTACAAATTGTTACACCCAGGTATTTGTACAAGATGATTAATACTAACTGTGTTTCACTAATATTGTAAACATTGTACACTATGTTTTTTTTCATTTTGTGAGGAGCATTATTTTACTTTTCTGTGCATTCAAAGCAGATTGCTGATCTTTGCATCACCTTAAAATTTTATAAATATTTGACTGAATGTTCTTGTAGCTTTTTTTCAGAGAACACTTGACACAGAAAATTGCATCACTTGGGATAAGTCTGAGGTTCTGGTTTTATATTGTCTGCCACATCATTAACATACAACATTAACAACAAATGTTCCAGCACACATTTATGGTCACCTCTGAAGTGCTTTGATCTCTGTTGATTACTATTCATCCAAGATAACATACTATTTCCTGTCTACCAAGTTATCTTCAACTGTGTCAAAAATTTTGTTTGATACTCAATATATTCATAGTTAGTAAACCTTGTTATGGTACTGGGTCAAATGCTTTTCAGAAGTCTATAAATTCCGCAGTCATCTGATTTCCTTGATTCATGGCTATCAGGACCTCACATGAGAAAAGCACAAGTAGGTTTGCCATGAACAATGTTCTTGGAATTCGTGCTGGTTGACATGGAGGAGGTCATTTTGTTTCAGGTAACTTGTAACGATTGAGCTCCGGACATGTTCAAGGATTCTACAATAGATGGGCTGTCAGTGAGACCGAATGGTAATTTTCTGGATCATTTCTGTTATCCTTCAGGTACACAGGTGTGACCTGTGCTCTTTTGTAGTCATAGGGATAGTTTGTTGTTAAGAGATGTATGATATATTATAGTGAAAATGGGAGCTAATTCAGCTGTACATTCTGTATGCAATCTGACAGAGATCCCACTGCGTCCTGCAACCTTGTTTGATAGCTCTCATCTTTCCACTGGTGTGGAAGAAGAACTATAGCTTCGTTAGTCATTTGAAAATGCGGTTCAGTATTTCTGATTTTGGTTTGATACCTTCAGTTTCAATTCTTTGGTCATCCATAAGTGTGTGAACACTAACATTTGCCTCATTGACAGTCTTTACATATAACCACAGTTTCTTTGGGTTTTGGTAGACTTTAATGGCCTAATTCACTGCCGTCTTCACAGCCAAATACACTTCATTCTTCATCCCTCTACCTATGGCGGATAGGACTGGCTGTGCCTGGAACATTTTTGATTGTGCATTTGCTTTCAGTGTAATACAAGCTTCAAAATCATTGGTCTTGCCTAATGAGTCTTGAAAGAGACCCCAAAATTCAGTTCAGATAAAATGTTGTTAGGTATTAATGTGTTGACTGACAAAACATTTTCCTGAATTTGCAAGCCAGACAAGTCTAAGGTATCAATGCCAAAAATATTTGGACTGTCTTTTGTGCATAGCACCACAATTGACAAAGTTTTAGTTACTTTTTTAAAAGTTGCAGGTAGAGCACAAATCCCAAGATTCGGAATATCACCTCTTTTGTAAGTGGACAGTACAGTTTGCGACTCTGACAAGTTTTGACTAACGTAATTGTTAATATGTTTAACACAGTGACTAATGCTACTGTGTCTACTTGCATATGCAGATGTTGTTGAGAAATGTTCAAAGACATGAATAACTTAGATTTTCTCTGTATTGAGGACAATTTCTATGACTTTGTGACTGATTTAACTACTGACTTCGAACTGGAAGACTTAACGATGTTTGCCTCAGGAACTGGTTTTGACACAATTGTATTCACACTATAATCTTGCTTCTCTAATGAACAAACACCTTACTTCTTCTGAAATTGTTTTGCATGCAGACTGATTGAATGTGTCTACGTTTGCTACGTTTAAAGCATTGTGCCTTTCTACAAGGACAAGCTTGCCGCTTACGTGCGTTGAAGCATTGCGGACATAACTTTACTTTGTTTATTGGTTCCTTAGTGAGAGGCAGGTGTTTGCTACTTCGACCTGATGGCACAGGCCATGCCGGGCTGGGCCAGCTCGCACTGGGCCACAGTACATAACTTGCATCCGTAGGCTGTTTACTACTGCCACTAGCCTGAACATCACTATATCAAATATGTCTTGGTGATCCAAAAAATCGACAACCTGCTTGAGAATAGGACCTCGAAGTCTGAGAATTTGAGCTCTAAGACAACTGTCTGAAACATTTTGGATAATCGCATCATGAAACTCTCATCACTTTAATATTTGCCACATTTACATTTCAATTTGCACTGTCTGCTTAAGTCTCTCTAATATGCAGGCTATTGTTTGTTATTTTGCTGCTTTCTACACAATGTAAAAAAAATTAAACCTTGCTGCTGGTACAGAAATTTGTTCATCAAAATGCTTCTCTAAAACTGCTACTAAATTGTCAAAGGTAACATTCTCAGTACAAGCTGCAGGAAACAGTTTACAAAACCGCTGGTGTGTTTCAACACCAACTGTTGAAAGAAAATGAGCAAATCACTCTGTACATTGTATGTAATGAACTGAGAAATGTGCCTGCAGCTGTGCAAAATACTCAGTGCAGTCTTCCTGCTGTACATCAGATTCTCGGAACTTAGGTACACAGGCAGATTTAGAATGCTTCAGCGTGGTCTGGGTAGCAGGATGCCATGTTGTTATGTTTGATTGGAACTCCAAAACTCTGTTCATACTATCGATATGGTTTTGGATCTATAGTGCCTGAAACTGAGCAACTTGTATAAATGACATTTCTGGCATAACAATGACAAGTAAAAGTTGAAGTAATGACTAATTCTAAGAAAAGTGAAAGCAGAGTACTGCACAAAAAGAAATACAGTATATACTCAGGAAGTTGTCTTCTGCATGAATTCTGTGATAAGAACATCTTAGTACACGTAAATACTTGTGGGTAACAGCCAGATCTGAAACAGGCACAAATTTTCTCAAATTCCAACAGCTGTTTCAAAATCTTATTTTTCCTTGTCGCCAGATGTTGTAGCTCTTAGCGTCAGCACCGAACAATGTGTGTCTTTGAGGTAGACATGAATACAAATTCTATTAAGGAAAGTGCACAGGAATCAGAGCATAACAAACATCATCTTAAAAAAGTTATACGGAGAATAGTCAACTTACAAATTGAAGATAGGCGTGTGGTGCAGTAAAAAGTCTTTTGCCTAATGATGGCATTGGCATGTACAATAGTAAGTCTCTGAACAATAGTTCAATTGCATCTGGCTGAGGTCAAGGCTGCAGAAAGATAATTCTACTAGCCATGGATGAGTTGATGTCTCTGAGATGAAGTAAACACTGATTAGCAATGTGCATCACTGTACTGCTAAGTGGCTCCCTGGTGTCATTGAGAACTATAATGGGTGGATCCCAAACATAACTGAGGAATAACTGGAAAGTAGCTGGAACTGCCACTGCAGATGGTGCTTCTGCATGTGGTCAAGTCTCATGCACTGGTGGAACTGCTGCACTGGTGATGGGAGCCTGCTGCTGCTTGGGGTTGGACAGCACTCATTGCAGTAGCGACTGCTGGTGAATGACCACTGCACTTGGTCTGCCAACTTTGGAGACTTCAATGATGATGGCCCCCTGTGTCCAAGCACTCTAGCTTTGTGTAGGCTTAAGCTGACAGCCTTGTATTGAGATCATCCACAGCCGTGGAATTGACCCTTGCCACTTGGAAAATACACCAAATGTACTCTGATATGACCTTCAGTTTTTCACGTTTTGTTCCTTGTTGTTCATAATATCTTTGGTAATGAGACAGATGTCCCTGCCCTTGACCTTTCTGAAGTGATGCATAATTGTTTTAAATGACCACCCTTTATTTTTTGTTTCAATCATCACTAGAAGTCTCATAAATTTTTTCAACGTCAGTAATGTCCTTGGAAGGCATTTGCAGCAGTTCTTCATTACCAGGATTTCAGTGATAGTGACAACTTCAAGTTTCTTATTAAACCAAAGGTAAAGATTGCACGTGTCTCTTCTCTTTTCTCTTCAAATACGTCGTGTGACAATGAAGGTCATTAAATTGGTATAAAACCTCTAACACCTAGTTTGCATCAGTCCTCACTGTCCACAACACAAATACAAACACGAAATGTCAACTTACAGTTCACTACATCACTCACACACAAATACTATAGACTCAGAATAAACTTCTCTTGCACTGCCAAGGCACTATGTGCTGCATAAATCGATTACCTGCAGCTGATATTGTTAAATGGGTAGCTAAAACGTGTGGTACTAATATCTATAGGATTGGCTATGCCTGTGTAGAAAACACGAGTTCATTGCCAATAAGACATTTTTCAAATGTAACTTGTCAGGCAGAAAAGTAAGAAGCATATGTCATGATAAGCGTATATCTTCATAAGAAGGATATGAAAGCTTACAAAATTGATAAAGTTTAATAATGCTTTTCAAGAAACATCACCACATTCTTCCAATACTGCTACAGTCAGCAGAAATTTAAAGGTTGTGAGCATGCTGCCAGTGCTGTGCTGACTTCAGTGTCAAGTAGTAAATACTAATCTCCCACATCTCCACTTGTCTGGTTACTAGATACCGTTTCCCACATATTTCCATTTGTCTGTTTTAGAGCATCATATTGACAAGATGTTTTATGCCCTAAGAGAATTGAAGTATTACATAGTTAACTAAAAGAAGAGCATTAAATAATAATAACAATTGGGGCTTCACTTGGCGCTATGCAATCTTGGCTGTCAATGTTCATCCCCTATACGAGTGCTGTTGACATGTTACAATTTTAAGCGCTACAGTACTGCAAATGTACTTCGCATTCAGATTACAGAAATAACACACCAAACCGTTTCAGTGTGTTGGATCTACCACAAGCTACTAACAGAAAGGTTAAGATGCAGCATGATGAGTGATTTGGAGCTTAAATTTTAGTAAAGAGAAGAAACTGTATCATAACAGCATCACACAGAAACAGAATGTGTCACTGGATTTAAACTCCGTTCATATGTCATGATAAGCGTATATCTTCATAAGAAGGATATGAAAGCTTACAAAATTGATAAAGTTTAATAATGCTTTTCAAGAAACAAAATAGAACAGAGCTCAGCCATAATTAGCAAGGGTAAAATGATATGTTCAGGTGTCCTTAGTACGATTTTGATTGTTTTCAAGGATGATTTGATCTTATTGAGGACTGTAGATCAACACAAAACACAAACTACCTTAACATTTGCGTACAGTTTTAGGCAATTTTTGATCAACACAACAGCGCAAAGTACATAGATATACGAGGGTGCGTCAAATGAAAACCTTAAATATTTTATTAAATATTATTTATTGTGCAGAAGTGGCAGAAATCTGTATCACTTTTCAACATAATGTCCTCCATGCTCAATGCAAGTCCTCCAGAGTTTACAAAGTGCATAAATTCCTTCAGAAAAAAGTTCTTTTGGTAGTCCGTGCAACCACTCATGCACCGCATGGCGTACCTTTTCATCAGAACGGAACTTCTTTCCTTCCATTGCGTCTTTGAGTGGTCCAAATGTATGGAAATCACTTAGGGCAGGTCTGGTGAGTATGGTGGATGAGGAAGACACTCTAAATGCAGGTCTGCGATTGTTGCAACTGTTGTATGGGCAGTGTGGGGCCTTGCATTGTCGTGTTGCAAAAGGACACCAGCTGACAGCAATCCACGTCACTTTGATTTGATTGCAGTCCTCAGATGATTTTATAGATCTGTGTACGATGCACTGTGACAGTGGCATGTAACGTTCCAAAATGACGCCTTTTTTGTCCCAAAAGGGTGTCAGCATAACCTTCCTGCTGGTGGGGCCGGCCGAAGTGGCCGTGCGGTTAAAGGTGCTGCAGTCTGGAACCGCAAGACCGCTACGGTCGCAGGTTCGAATCCTGCCTCGGGCATGGATGTTTGTGATGTCCTTAGGTTAGTTAGGTTTAACCAGTTCTAAGTTCTAGGGGACTAATGACCTCAGCAGTTGAGTCCCATAGTGCTCAGAGCCAGAGCCTGCTAGTGGTTCTGTTCGAAACTTCTGTGGTTTTGGTGATGAGGAATGGTGCCATTCGTTGCTCGCTCTCTTCTTTACTGGTTGGTGGAAGTGAACCCAGGTTTTGTCCACAGTAACGATTCTTGCAAGGAAACCATGACCTTCTCGTTTAAAGCGCCTAAGAAGTTCTTCACAAGCATCAACATGTCGTTCTCTCATTTCAGGAGTCAGTTGCCGTGGCATGTAACGTTCCAAAATGACGCCTTTTTTGTCCCAAAAGGGTGTCAGCATAACTTTCCCTGCTGGTGGTTCTGTTCGAAACTTCTGTGGTTTTTGTGATGAGGAATGGTGCCATTCGTTGCTCGCTCTCTTCTTTACTGGTTGGTGGAAGTGAACCCAGGTTTCGTCCACAGTAACGATTCTTGCAAGGAAACCACGACCTTCTCGTTTAAAGCGCCTAAGAAGTTCTTCACAAGCATCAAAATGTCGTTCTCTCATTTGAGGAGTCAGTTGCCGTGGCATGTAACGTTCCAAAATGACGCCTTTTTTGTCCCAAAAGGGTGTCAGCATAACCTTCCCTGCTGGTGTTTCTGTTCGAAACTTCTGTGGTTTTGGTGATGAGGAATGGTGTCATTCGTTGCTCGCTCTCTTCTTTACTGGTTGGTGGAAGTGAACCCAGGTTTCGTCCACAGTAACGATTCTTGCAAGGAAACCACGACCTTCTCGTTTAAAGCGCCGAAGAAGTTCTTCACAAGCATCAACATGTCGTTCTCTCATTTCAGGAGTCAGTTGCCGTGGCACTCATTTTGCAGACACTTTGTGAAACTCCACAATGTGGTGTACTGACCCATGGCTAATCTGTAAACATACTGCAATGTCATTCAATGTCACTTGGCGGTTTTCCTTCACTATGGCTTCAACTGCTGCAATGTTCTGTGGAGTCACAATTCGTTGTGCCTGACCTGGACGAGGAGCATCTTCCACTGAAGTCACACCTCACATCCTACTCCATTCATAGATTTTCTGCTATGACATACATGCATCACCGTACTGAACCTTCATTCGTCGATGAATTTCAATACGTTTCACACCTTCACTACGCAAAAACCGAATAGCAGAACGCTGTTCTTCCCTGGTGCAAGTCGCAAGTGGGGTGGCCATTTTTACACTGGTACTGAAACGGTATGTGGCCCATCTGCACTATGCTGCCACCAAAAGGCCATTCTGCACGCCGTTTGTAGCACACTTACCAACTTACAGGATAACAGCGTGAATTTTACGTTTGTTATTACAAATTTAAAGTTTTAATTTGACTCACCCTCATATATGGTAGCTCTGGATTCCTCCAGAGATTGCTTAACTCAAGGGAAATATAAATGAGAACACCAGATCATTGCATCAAGAGGAGGAAAAAACAGAAATGTGGTGGTAATACCAGCGTGTTGATGCTGATGTTCCTATCACTCATCACATATACCTGAAGCTCACTACACTATACCTTTTGTGAGGAACCAATCCTCAATATTTAATTTACCAAAACAAATAAGCCTTATGGATGACTGGTAACACCACAGTTAACAACACCCAAAATAATTCAAATAATAGAACGGTGCCCTAGTTATGTTTTAGCCTACTTAACACAATGCAGCTCAGGAGTTTTGTAGCATTTTCAGTAATGTCTAGCACTTGAAAAAAATGTACCAGTAAGTCATACCATATTTTATTATTTAAATTCTTACTGACACAGTTGCAGACTTTTGAAGGAACACTGTTTTTACAAAAGTAATATGTAAGGAATGCGACAAATATCATCTGACAGCCTCACGTGTTCCTTGGCATAATCACCTTTTAAATTACAATCAGCAACTGGCTGTAGGACAGAACACCTATGACTAATAGATCATTTTACTTTTTGGGAACACTTATAACAGGCAAATGCCAATATACGAGCTGAAACACGTAAGATAAAACCTGTTTCTGTGTCACATCAAGGTTTCAAGAGGACTTCTAAACTGTGTTGTTTTTCACTCTTCATCCATTACATGCTTTACTGATGTTTCACCATCGTCGTGTGGGATTACCCGAGCAGTCTAAGGCACTGCAGTCTTGTACTGTGGGGCTGGTCCCGGCAGAGGTTGGAATCCTCCCTTGGGCATGGGTGTGTGTTTTTGTCCTTAGGATAATTTAGGTTAAGTAGTTTGTAAGCTTAGGAGGAGGAGGATATTAGTGTTTAACATCCCGTCGACAACGAGGTCATTAGAGAGGAGCGCAAGCTCGGGTTAGGGAAGGATCGGGAAGGAAATCGGCCGTGCCCTTTCAAAGGAACCATCCTGGCAGTTGCCTGAAGCGATTTAGGGAAATCACAGAAAACCTAAATCAGGATGGCTGGAGACGAGATTGAACCGTTGTCCTCCCGAATGCGAGTCCAGTGTGCTAACCACTGCGCCACCTCGCTCAGTGTGTAAGCTTAGGGATTGATGACCTTAGCAGTTAAGTCCCATAAGACTTCACACACATTTGTTTCACCATCATCTGCAAGTTGTCTCTATCTTACTTAACAGAAAATTTTTTTTTCATGTCCATAGACATGCACCCTCCTGGAATCTGGGTACTGCAGATTTAACATTGCCTACCACAACAAAAGCTACATAATCACTGTGTATCTTGGGTTTTTGCAGTTGTCACTCTTTTTACAGAAAAGCACACCAATTATTTGAGGTATCTCTGATTTTGATGCTGATCTGTGGTCAAGATGGATACAGATCTTTATGGAACCTGGAATTTGGTTTCTGTCACTTCCTCATTCAGCACTTACCGAGTTGCAGAAAGGAGTTGGTCTAACACCATGGCGCATGGGTGCTGTCCCCAATTCCCACCACATAAACTTGGCAGCGTTATACATGCCTTTCGTCTACTCACATTTCCTGTAATGACACCCCTCCATCTGATTATCTGGTGCGTGATATAGTTTACCATGTGTCTGTTGGAAAAGAAAATCCATGACGGTCTACTGATTCTCCACTCAGTTTTACATGAAAGAGCTATTGTAGTACAGTAATAACAACACAGTTATGCTAGATTATGGATGCCCAAATTGATTCTTAATCCCAAAAATATTAGTTGAGAAAAGTATGAAATTCCAAGGTCATAAAAATATGCTCTCCTGGATTGGGACTTTTGTCTGTGGGTGAAACACAGCCCCATATGTGGCATATTTGGCATACTACACAATAATGTGACAAACTGAAGGGATACGAATTAGCTTGGTGCAGTCCCAGGTTGCTAAAAGTTGATTCTACCAATCAGTCTGACAATGGTGTTTGAAGGTTTTCCACATTCATCCAGTGGGATATTGGCCCTAGGCTACACTTTTATCCAACAAAAAAAATGCAGGTTCAAAATCAATTTTCTTCAAATTCAGTTATTCCAGCCTGCACTAAAAATGGGACTAACGAAAATAACGCAATAAGTCCATTAATGTGAAGAGATATGAAGTCTTGTAAGCAAACAAAGTCTTACAGACAATAACAGAGCTGAATAAACTTTTGTAAAAGTTTATTTCCTGTTCCTCCACTCTGATGTACATTAAAGTGACATTTTTGTTGTCATCCTACAGGATTCTCTCTATCATTCTGACTTTTTCCTTATATCAGGTTTTTAATTTTCCAATTCTGCATAACATAATGCAAGTCAAAATAAATCATTTTTGTGAATATTTTCTAGCTTTAGTTCATAATGTGTTGGACATCCTACATTTAATGATAAGAGGATGTAATTTCAGATATGGTAGTTCAATCATAAGATGTCATCCATATTAATCTTAATAATATAAGTAGATATTTTTAGCATATACTATTGGAATGTGCTTAATGTTTAGGTGCAAAATTAATGTGCCTTCAAAATACTAAGCAGATAAACACCCAAATGTCCAGCTTTTGAGTTACAGTAAGTTTTGTGTACTTCAAGTCTAATTTAGTTCATGGGGCTTAATACATTTTCATACCCACTTAACTGGTGACATTAAAACTAGTAAATTTAGAATCTTGCACCATCTTGGAAAAATTTCTGCAGATGCACATGTTCATATCACTGTCTGTCTTTTGCTCTACAACTGATATTTAATAACAGTTTGTCATTTTTGTTGTGGATGATTCTCATTTCCACATTGCCAGAACTCTATGGACTCTACTTGCTTCATGTTCTGTTTCACAGATTAATATGTCATAAAAACTGAAAGAGTGCATGTTAGAAATACAGAGGGGAATTATTAATCTTGTATTTTGTCATTGGACTTTCTGTTGGTTTGCCATAACATGTTCAATGACATGATTCCTCAAGCCATTCCAAAACCTCTACTAGTTGGTCTTCCTGGCATTCTCCAAAATCAAGAACATTCTGCTGCAGGGAGAACTGTGAAAAACATTTTATTGGATAGCATACTGTGTTTCTCTTGATAGGTCCTGCATGGTTTTTGCTTTTTGTCCCACTCAAGACTATTCCTTGCATTCACATTGTATAAGAAATCTCTCAGAAATAAAGTAATACAATAGTAATTTTGCTGCAACTGTTCCAGCAGCATAGTTTTCATTGACACTATGCTCTGTAGAAAACAAAGCTAAAATACTCACATGTATAAGGGTTTTCTCTAAGCTAAAAATATTCAAATCTGTCACAAAGATGAACAATTAAACTTGGAAACACTGGTACCTGGAGATCAGCATCAATGGGAAACTTCAATAGTTCATATGATTATTTAATTCAGGTCTGAAGAGGTCTTCCCTAAAGTACTAAGAGCTACGAAAACACAAAACAAAAATAACGGAGTAACTGATGAGATACAGAAAGCTGTAGCCTTCAAACATCTCAGCATCATAAAAACAAATAAAATGATGCCACATTTTGTAACTAATACCATTCATACAAAAAGACACATAGAAAAGCATTACCAACATAAAAATTATCTTGAAAGTAGTCAAATTTATAGGAAAGGCAGAAAAAAAAATCAGAGAAGTCTGAAATTCACCAAAGAGGAGACCAGTAGAAAAAAAACACAAGAAACACGCCATTTAAGTATCATGGTACCACAATATATGGTCCCAAGAAATAAGCACACATTGCAATTCAATACTTCAGAAACATAGGTACCAAGCTAAGTACAACAAACATTTGACAACACAGCCTGTACACACACACAACTATATGCCAAATACAATGATGCCATGACCCATCACTACAATAGCCCTATGCGGCTTTAAGAATAGTCTAAAAGATTATGAAGTGCCTGTGTGCATACTGAAGGACTGCATAGTCAGCATGAAAAACTCTTTAGTGCAAATCGTAAATGAATCTTTCATGGCCGGCCGCTTCCCAAAGACACTAAAGGATGAATATAGAACCAAATCTAGCCACTGCTTACTTCTCAGTAGGAAAAACAAAGAAAAACTACAGCACGATTTCCTACACAGTGGAATTACATATTACAACAAACTTTTGTGGTGATCAAAGAATGAGGAGAAAAACACATTCGTTCAAAAATACCCTAAAAATCTCTTAGAAAACTGTTTCTACAGTTGCTGTCAAAGATTGTCTGAGATGGCATATACATTATGGTGACAGTTATGCTAATTATTAGCTGTTATGATTGAGAGACATTCTACAATTATTCATTATAATATGCTGTACAAACACATAGCATAGTGAAGCATCAAATTATGTCTGTACTTCTGTACATTTATATATTGATGTATCTGTATTGTGTACAGTTATGTGTTGACGATATGCATGCAATTCATATTGTTTGCAGAAAGAAAATCATAGTGCTATGAAGATTCTCTTTGCATTCAGTAGAAGCTAAGTGCAAACTAATCACTGCTCAATGTGTCAAAGTACATCCACAATTACTATTAAAACTGTGGGTAACAGTTTTTGGAGAGAGGAAATGTTCCTCATAGGCCATAGCAAGGCCAATAATGATTAAGAACTTGCCTCAGGCATAGAATTTCTCAGTTAACTGCATCCTGAAGGCTCATAGTAGTTGATCCAGATACCACACATACAACCAGTGTGTATCCTAGAAACATGGATCCAGCAACACTGAGAAAGTATAATGAAAGAAAGAATAAATAAATGAGGAAATGAACAATTCATTAATGAAACCCGCTCCAATTTATTGAAATCATGTCATTTCACTTTTTTCAGCAGAGCTCAAGATAACAGAAATCATTGAATTACATCCTACACAAAGAACAGACATAAGTTATGTTGAGGAGTCAACCTTGCGCTGTCTCAAAAGGAGACTTCATCGGGAGTCAACATAGTGCTTACAAAGAACAAGAAAATAATGGCTAAGCTATTGTAGGTCTAATGCAATTATTTTTAACACTGACAAATCATGTGCATATAAGAAGTGCAGTGTAGTCCTGTCTTAGAGATACAACAATTTTCAGTAACAGTACACATTTCCATTGTTTTCTTACCCCACATATGACTGAGATTTGGTCACTACTGTAGTGTAAGTGTAAATTGGTTTATTTAGAACAAGTAAATATGTGACTTGTAGGAATTTCATTGTGTTGGCAATTCTCTGGATATCTGTGTTTCACTGTTCAGGAAACATTTCACTTTGAAAATGCCTGATTGTCATACTGAAAATGATTGCTACATAATGATTTCTTAATTGAAGGAAATGGGAAATGTCACTGGATAACAGATCAAGAGAATACAGGGCAATATTTGATGGTCAAATGTCTATGTCTAATTATATTAGGTGTTATCAAGGAGTGAAACACACCCTGAGACAGATTCCCATGATTCTTCATTTAGCAGCTGCCCCTTTACTTCAACAAGAGATTTTGGTAATATGCTCATTTGACACTCTGCCTGTTTGCTGCTTGCACCCCACCAAGACAAGTTTGTGTCATGGTCATAGTAATACACCAAACACCCATCCATAGTGACGAGGTGGCTAAGGATGTCATTTGGATGACCATGGAATAGCTGCAATATTTAAGCTGTGCTTTTTGTTTGGCATGCTTTTTATAATGATGTGCATAGTCATGGAGCCAACAGGTAGCAATATTTTTCATATTAATTTCCACTTTTTCCACTACTGCCTTGATTATGTGCACTCTGCATGGATTGTTGCCACATTTCTCCTGTTAAAATGTACAAAACAAGTCATTGTATGATATTCCACATTATTACAGGTCTACACCATTTTGTTTTGTCTCCTTGAGAAGCATGTTGTGATAGGGATTATTGTAGTGTGGTGTTTTCAGTGTGTACTAAGACTGCAGAGATGCACCTCCAAACAAACACTAAACTAATTATGAAACATTATTTTTTGAGGGTATGATTAAAACTCAATGACTACTCTTCATAGTTAGCATCAACTTGAATTCCATTTCTCTAAAATGTAGACAGGTATATAACTTCTGTGAGATTCATGATTCACACCAAAGGACCAGAGCTGCAGAATAGCATAGATGGATTCGTGCTGTTGCAGGCAGAAGGCAGCAGGCCTGTGTCCAGCTAGTGTTAGACCCCCCCCCCCCCCAGTTGCCCCCTACCCTCCCCCTCGCTGCCACTCCTGCTTTCCCCAGCCCACTGAAAGCCGAACAGCAGCATTACATCACATGAACATGGTTCAGAGAACCATGCAGCTACAATTTGGTTCGACCACTAGCAAAGCTCCTGTTCATGGTACGGCACCACAACTAAACAGCACTCCTTGTTAATTTTTTGTGAGATGGAATACCAAAACACATCAAAATTACTGGATGTGACACTTTAGCTGAGGACATTTGCACAGTGCCATAGATGTGATTGAGCTGTTGCAGTGAGGAGCAAGCAGGGCTGTGGCAGACTGGTGTTACGCAGCCTCTACCCTGATCCTGGTCAGTCCCCACAATGTGTTTGCTGACACTGTCTGTCCCCAATGCACCAAAACCCGTGTATGCTATAGTGTCTGTGTGCAAAAGCAGCTGTAAATTACTTGAAGGTAGCTCAGAAAAACATACAGCTACAATTTGGTTTCTCCACCAGCAAAGCTCCTGTATGGGGTTGAGCACTGCAAGTAAACACAAGCTCCTTGCTAATTTTGTGCAAGGTGAAATTCCAAAGTACAAAGTGGCAAGTTTATTCTTCCATGTATTGTGTAGAGGATGTATTAGAATTACTGGATGTGACACTTCAGTTAAGGATCAGAGCTGCACAGTGCCTTAGTTTTGTTTGTGCTGTTTCAGGGAGGAGAAAGCTCGGTTGTGGCAGGCTGGTGTTAGGCAGCCTCCACCTCTAACCACACTGGGCCCCTCACAGCATTGCTCCTGGGTCTTTTCCCTGTTGGATCAAAAGCTGTGTATACTGCAGTGTCCCTATGCAACAGCTGCAGTGCATCACATGCAGCTACAATTGGTTCCATCAACCAGAAAATCTTCTGTACAGGGTAAGGCGCCACAACTAAACAGAATGTACTTCCCAATTTAGTGCAAGATGCAGAAAGGGAACCCCCAGAAACATTCTTGCCGGATAGTGTCTCCAATGAATTGTGCTTTAGCTATTCAATCTAAAAAATGCTCCTGTCTAGGATTATATCGTTTTGGGCAGCCATGAAAATAAAAAAAGGACCTTTTTCTTTTATTCTAAATCCTATCTGACACACATGTATGTAAATTTCAGTTGGTGAACCATTTGAAAGTGTTAATGCCCTTTAACTTTGGTAACTTGGGCAACAAACTCATAGCGAACATATCCCCTCGACATCAGAAACGAAGAAAACACAACAATATTGCTTTCATGTTGGTTCTTTCCTGCTTTGTTTTCTTACCTTAAGTGGAGGTGCCAGTCTTCCACTCACTCACTTGCTCTTCATTTTAAGAGTCATTCATATAAAATGATGTCTTGGGGCCCAAAATGATTTTTTGATAGAATTTAGATGTGATTACTGACCGCTCTTCTAAACCGTAGCACATGCTTACACATGGGTGCTTCTCTAGCCACATTAAAGCACAGACAGACAGAATTTTGTTGCCACACTATTCATCCATGTATCTTCAGTAAATTGTTGAGGAATTAAATTCAGGATATTTCAGTAAATTCATATTCAGTTTGTTAGACATTCTGAAATGGTCAGATGAAGTGACATAACAGATTTTATTCCCTTTCTTAGCCATTTCATAAGTTGAGGTACATCCCAACAACATTTCATGTTTAACAGACATCCAAGTGCTTGGAGAACCAACAAATCACTCATTAACTGATACATTACTTAACATTGCCTCAATTACACATGTTAAATCAGAACAGAACCTTCTCCTGATATTTATTAGCATCAAACAGAACTTGATTTAACTGTACAGCTCAACTGAGAGTTTGTTAAATACCTGAAACATCATTCACAAAATAAGAAAGCAAGGTAGCTGCACTATCATTTAATGACCAATTGACAGTGAAACAGGTTATATACTCCAGTAGGAGATGGATGGGGAAGACCATTGGCTGTTTGCTTTTGAGAGGAACCATACCAAATTGCCCTGTAATAATTTAAAGATACGATAGATAATCAAAACCTTGACTTATGAAAACAAGCACTTTGAGATGTCAGTAGCCAATGTTCCCCCCTGGATGCCAGTTTTTTTATTGATTAAAAGGCAGTGTACAGTAAATACACCCTGAAGGAGAACTCATCACTAGACTGCAGGAAATGGGTTCTTGTTACCTGTGGACCTTAGCAGTCACTACCTATGTTTCACAATATGGACAGTATTAGAATAGTAGTACTCAACAGCTATCTTGAAACTATGCATGCATTTTAAGACTAGCCCCTCAAATATCTTCTGTTATATGATAGGCAATTTCATGGAAATAATAATCACAAAAGGGCTTTGTACATAATGTTCAATATGTTTTTGTAATGTTATTAACCTCTCAGACAAAGGTGTCAACTTCAATATTTTGTGTGGATCTGTGGAGTAGGAATGCTGTCAAACTGAAATATCCTATTTTGCTTGCAGAGTACTGAATGATTTAGCACTAGGAATTTTATGTTACTTGTAAAGGAAAACTGACTTATGCAGTTAGTACATGATCCAAATAGTTGTGTATTGTCGCTGAAGAGATTGATTAAATTGCAGTGAATTCAGTGTTTGTGTAAAACATCCTAAAAATTACTCGTGTTCTATGAATGTCAAATCTACTAGAGGAATATAGTTTAAACACACATTGAGTGGCACTGTATGTTTCGTCATGTGTAGTCTGCTCAAACAGAATTATGTAGAAGATGCAGAATATTGAAAGAAACGTTTTGAAACACTCACAAGCTTGAGTAGTCTGCAAGAGGTCATCACAGAAATGATCATTATCCATCAGAGTCCCACAAGTTTTAAAATTCAGAGAAAATGAATTCTGAAATGAACCTAGAAAAGTTTAAAATGTTGCAAAAATACCTAGCATAAAAACCATTACTGCACAATTAGATAAATTCCTGCATACTAAATGGCACATTGAATGTCATTCTTCCTACACATTAATTGTGAATGAAACAAGACAGGAGTAAAATGATACTGATACTGTACCCACTACAAACTGTATGATTATTTGAAGAGTACATAGATAATTTGAGATGTCGAGTTTACTAGCATAGGGAAAGAATCCAGCTGTGAAGGCATTCCAGCAATTGCTTGCCATGATATAGGGAATCCACAGAATATCAAACTCTAGATGCCAAGACAGGAATCTGAATCTCACTCATTCAACTTACAGATCTATGGAGGTTACTAGCCAGTACAGTGATGAGAATGTTGAGAAGAGATACCAGTTTGATTATTGTTTTGTTCAGGTGTGGGGAGACATCATATTCAACAGCATAAGGAGAATAAGAAAGACATTTTTCCTCTTTGGCTGTAACTTCAATTATACCTCCTCTTACTTACACAACTGTTTTTACCTTAAAATCCATTTAAGTGAAAGCATGATGCCATATATATAAAAAAGGTAGCAAATTCATACAACGGCCAACTATGTGTGGTGGTTTACAAATTATAAGTCAACAAAGAAATTTTATCAGTTATTGGTAGAAAAGATTACTCATATTGTCCAAAATAACACAAAAAATGAACTGTTGTAATAAACCTCAAAAAAATGAGGAACTGGCACACTCCACACCTGAGCAAACTCAATGATGAAAAGGTTGTGCACTATATCAAATTGCATCAGAGTCAATCTAAGAACAAAACTTACACAGCAGGTCAGAAATTAGGGTGGCCAGAAAGAAAGCAAATGACAACTACATACTCAACTCAACAAAGTAGTGTGCATAAAATTATTAAAACAAAAATAAGGTCTAAAACGAAGCACAAAATTCCAATCCAACCAATCATCTTAAATGCACACATTACCAGTTTTGGCTCAAATAAAAATCTCACTGCAGATGTAAATAAAGATACAGTTTTGCTCCAAGCTCTAGATTGTAAGCCAGTTGATAATTTTTGCTGGTCTTGTGTATCTTACAGAAAAGTATGTGAAACAGTTGCCAAATTTAGCAAATCAAAAGCCAAAGATTTCTGTGAACTCTCAAGTTATGTAATAAGAAATTTTACTGCCAGTAACTAAAATCATCAATGAAATTTGTCATGAATCTCCAGGTTGCCAAAAATTATTACTGTAACACCTATCCACAACAGGAGAGATAAAGCATCCCCTGATAACTATCGTGCCTTCTCACTCCTACCAATAATGTCAAAGATAACAGAATATTATGTGCACAAACATATGAACCAGCATTTTGAGGAAAATAATTTACTTAGCTCTTCACAACAACGTTTCTCTTGAGGGTAAGGAAACAAGCTGCACAACTCTTCTGGAGTTGAGAAAAGCTCTTGACACTGTCTCCCATAGTATACTTATCATCAACTGCCAGTACTGCAGAGCTGGAGGGAGTGCTCTTCCCCTTATTGGGTCATGCCTAAGCCAGAGAGATAACTTAGTAATTATAATCAAATACAATTTACCCTCATTCTTGCCATGTGAGTCAATACTGTACACAGATGGTAAAACTCTAATTACACAATTTGATTTTATAGAGAAGCCGTGACATAACATAAATATATCAATGGACTGACATGCTACTTGGTTCCAGATGTTTTGCTTGCAAATTAATTATAATAAAACTGAAGGAATTGTTTTCAGTTTTAGTGTCTCCAATGAAGAGTATAAAATAATTTGACAGTTAGGTCTCTACATAGACCAGAAACTCAGCTGGGTGAGTAACACATAAAAATTGTGCTCCAAACTGTCTTGAGTGATTTATCTGTTGTACAAATTCAGACATAATGCAAACAAAACCCTCTTAGCATTTGCATATTTTGTATTATTCCCCTCTAACCTTACCTGGGGAATTCTTCTATGGGGTAACTGCTTTGGCTCCAAAATTGCTTTCAGGTGGCAATAAGAAGGCTGTTAGATTTACAGTAACAATTTTTAAGAGAAGCATGTGAAACTCATTTCAAAGATCTTAATATTATGACAGTTCCTAGCCTCTACATGTATAGTTATCTCCTCTGTATTAAAGAGAATTTAAATAATTTTAACCTTAAGATATCCATACAGAAAGGCAACACAGGGACTAGACAATCAGTTCATTTGCTGTACAACAGGCTAGCTAATATTTGTAGCAGCCACAACTGTCTTGGTCTCAGATATTTCAACAGACTTCCACAACTAACCCATTCTATAGCTTACAGTGCATTTAAAATTATTTTATCAGAGTGGTCTAAGAAATAAAAGAACGTAAGAAATCAATTTCAAGTTGCATTACATTCTGATAAATTACTACAACACCAAGTTGTCACATTAGAGACTACTAGCAGATACAAATAATCTACATCAAATGGTTTGTTAATGGGTTCCTGCATACATAATTTTGATGTTACATGTGACAAACTATTGTTGAAGTAAATGTCACGAAATTTTATGTTCTACTTCACTTAGCTTTATGCTGAGGTGATTAAAGTCATGGTATACCTCCTAATATTGCTTCTGACCTCCTGTTGTCCAGCGTAGTGCAGCAGCTAAACCTGGCATTGACTCAACAAGTCATTGGAAGTCCCCTGCAAAAATAATGAGACCTTCTGCCCCTATAGCCAACTATAATTGTGAATATGTTGCTAGTGCAGTATTTGGTGCTTCCTGATTATATTCTGTAAATGTTTGATTGCATTCATGTTGAGCAGTCTGGGTGGCCAAATCATTCACTCAAATCATCAACAATATATTTCAACTGAACTGTGAGCAATTGTGACCTGGGGACATGGTGCATTGTCACTACTAAAATTCCATTCCTTTTTGGGAAGATGAAGTTCATGAATTGCTGCAAATGGTCTCCAAGTAACTGAAAATAACAATTTCCTGTCAATGATTGGTTCTGCCCACACCATTGTGGAGCCACCACCAGCTTGCACAGTGCCTCATTGAGTTGTGTCTTTAACTTCATGGGGTCTAGGCCACACTCAAACCCTACCATCAGTTCTTAATAACTGAAACTTGGACTCATCTGACCAGGCCACAGTTTTACAGTCATCTAGAGTCCAAGTGATAAGGTCACAAGCCCAGGAGAGGCACTGTAGCTGATGTCAAACAGCAAAGGCACTCACATTGGTCATCTGCTGCCATAGCCCATTAATGACAAATTTCATTGCACTGTTCTAACAGGTACATTTGTCATACATCTCACATTTATTTTTTGGTCTTTTCAGGCAGTGTTGCTTATCTGTTAAAACTGACAACTCTCTGCTAACTCCACTGCTCTTAATCATTAAGTGAAGTCCGTTCGCAGTGGTGTGATCTGCGGTAAGAGGTCGTGCCTGAAATGTGATATTCTCAGCAAACTCTTGACACTGTGGATCTCAGAATAAAGAATTTCCAAGTGATTTGAAAAATGGAGTGTCCCATGCATTTAGCTCCAACTACCATTCCACATTCAAAGTCTGTTAATTCCTCTCATGTGGCCATATTCATGTCAGACACCTTTTCACATAGTCAACTGGGTATAAATGACTGCTCTTCCAGTGCATTTCTCTCTTATGCTTTATGTACGTTATAGTACTGCCATGTGTATCTGTGCATATCGCTATCCCATTACTTTGGTCACCTCAGCTTATATGTAAATATTTATACCAGTAACATGTAAAATATTTGAAGATGAGTGAATAATATAATAGAAATATTTCTCTTTGTTACAGTTTGTCAAATCCTGTCAATAGTTCTGTTGTTGTCATAAATATATTATCATTTGGTTGCTTTATTAATACACAGAACTCCACTGATAAGCCTTAAGAGATTGTCCAGGGATACTTTTTTAATATTTTAGTGTAAGGGTGTCATGGCCTCTGGTGATTCATTACAGAGTAGTAATGTTATTATAATCTATTTGGTTTGTTAATGCAGTCACTCTTGTGTCTGTGAAAATACCTTCAGATTAATGAAGAAGTATGTTATGTACAGTGATCAAAGTGTACACCACACAACACAGATAATGCTACAACCTTAAGATGGAACACATAAGCTATTACCACAGCTTCATTTTGCAGTTCTCATACTGCATTCAGTGAATTCATAAACCTAGTGCATATCATCCAACTCATCATCAGTAAGCATACCTTTAATACTGCTGTGTATTATCATGATTGCATAACTAAAACTGCTGGAAAACAAAATCCTAAGTGGAATTGTGTGGTACTGAAAGCAATCTTGAGGACAATGAGGTAAGGAGGGTATTACTGCTGTTACTGCTGTCAAAACTGTTTTCAGTGCAATAAAGATACTAAACTAATTGGAACAAGAAAGAAAACAAAATGCCGTAACTCTGTAATGAACTGTCAGAAACCACTGATACCCAGTACCAAAATACTCAGAAGGTATCCCTGAAGAGCCTGAGAAGGTTTATCATCAGAGTCCTGAATAACCCTGTCGGTGCCTTTGATTCCACAGCTACTTTTATTATTGAGGTTGGTATCTTCCTGAAACACATTGAAGCAGAGTAAAATTTTCTGTAAGTGTTCCTGAATGTTTCAAATGAATGACTCAGTGGAATAGCACATGAATAAACACTTACCCTAACATTCATACAAGCATACCACAGAAAAATTATAACCAGGTCATTTCATGTCGGTGTATACTTCTAGTATTTCAGATTGCGGAACAGCAGAAACAGCTATCTCAGCAATTGTGCAGAATGTCATCAGCAGCCACAGAACAAGTACCAATGCACTGCTTGTATGGGACTTGTGGCATTATCAGTGTAATTATTAGCCAGTACAGTGACAGGAATGTTGAGGAAAGATACCAGTTTGATTATTGTTTGGTTCAGGTGTGGGGGTGACATCATATTGAATGTGTGCGAGAGGAATGAGAAAGATATTTCTCCTCTCTGGCTGTAACATTAATTATACCTCCTCTTACCCACACAACTGTTTTTACCGTAACATCTATTTCACCAAAAGCTTGATGCCGTGCACATGAAGATGGTAGCAAATTTACACAATTGGCTACTATTTGTGATGGTTTACAAATTATAAGTCAACAAAGAAATTTTTACGGTTTTTGGTAGGAAAGATTACTCCTTTTCTCCCAAATATCACAAAAAACAGAAAATTGAACTGGTGTAATAAACTTAAAGAAATGAGGAATTGGCATGCTCCACACCTGAGCAAATCTTGACACTGTCTCCAACAGTAGACTTATCATCAAGCTGGAGGGAATGCTCTTCACCTTATTGAGCCATAGAACAGTTAGTAACAATGATAAAGTATTACACTGTGTATCTACTGTCAAAGGTATGACAAAGAGCTCACTACTTGGTAATTTCCACTCATTCTTGCCATATGAGTCTTTATTATACACAGATGATAAAACTCTAATTACACCATTTTTATTATATAGAAAGCTGTGGCACAACATAAATACAGCAATGGACACCCATGCTAGTTGGTTCCAGACAAATTGCCGGCAAATTAATCATAAGAAAACTAAAAATACTGTTTTCAGTTTTAGTGTCTCCAGTGAAGAGTACAAAATAATCTAACTGTTAGGTCTTTACACTGACCAGAAACTCACTTAGGCAAGTAACACAGAAAAATTGTGCTCCAGACTGTCTTGAGTGATTTATCTGATGAAGAAATTCAGGAATAACATAAGCAAAGCCCTATTGGTATATGTATATTTTTTATTTTTCCACTCTCACCTTATCTATGTAATTCTTCGATGGGGTAACTGCTTTGACTCAGAAATTGTTTTCAGGTGGCTATCAAATTTATAGTAACAATTTTTAAGAGAAGCATGTAAAATTCATTTCAAAGATCTTAATATTATGACAGTTCCTAGCCTCTATATGTATAGTTATCTCCTCAGTATTAAAGAGAATTTAAATAACTTTGACCTTAAGATGTCCATACAGAAAGATAACACAGGGACTGGACAGTCAAATGATATTCCATACAACAGGCTTGCTAATGTTCATAACAGGCCACAAATGTCTTGGCCTCAGATATTTCAACAGAGTCCAAAAAGTAGTCCATTCTTTTGCCTACAGTGCACTTAAAATTATTTTATCAGAGGGGTTGAAGAAAAAGTATATTACTGAAAAAAAGAACAGAAGAAATCAATTTTAAATGACATTCATCTCTGATAAATTACTCCCACATTAAGTTGTAATACTAGAGAATACTAGCAGATTCAAATAATCTACATCAAATGGTTTGCTAACAGATTCCTGCTTACATAATTTTGATGTTACCTGTAACACTGTATTATTGAAGTAGATATCATAAAATTTTATGTACTGCTTCTCTTAACTTTACACTGAGGTGACAAAAGTCATGCAATACCTCATAATATTGTTTCAGAGCTGCTTTTGCCCAGTGTACTGCAGCAGGTAAATGTCGTGTGGACTCAGCACATTATAGGAAGTTCCCTAAAGAAACACTGATCCATGTTGCCCCTGTAGTCAATCATAAATGTGAAAGTGTTGCCAGTGCAGGATTTTTGTAGTAACTGAATTCCTGATTATATCCTTTAAATGTTTTATTGCATTCATATTGAGCAGTCGGGGTGGTCAAAATATTTGCTCGAATTGTCCACAATGTTTTTCAACTGAACTGTGAACAATTGTGGCCTGGTGACATGGCACATTGTCACCCACAAAAATGTCATTGTTGTTTGGGAAGATGCGGTTCATTAACAGCTGCAAATGGTCTCCAAGTAACTGAAAATAACCATTTCATTTCAATGATTTGTTCAGGCCATACTCATATAGAGCATTCAGTGAAACAGTTTCTGCAATTAGTTCTTTTGTAGTGTTCCAACATATTTCTCCTGATATTTCAACTATAAATCCTATAGTCATTAACATGGAGTGTCTTCCATTGTCTTCTGAGATCACTGTTGTGTTGTTCCTTTGGGTACCAGTATCATAATATGAGGAAGTCTTCAAAAAATGCAATAACCATAATTAAAAATAGAACTGAATGTGGACGATGGAGGTCAATAAATCTTATGAATCAATTCTGAGTCAGTCAAATTATGACAAGTTTTTGATTCACAAGAGGAATTACAATGACAGCATATAAGAGATATGAGCAGAATCCAAGTACTGGAATTGCCTAATTTGAAACCCTCATATTGATTGCTTATATTTCTTGCTAGTTGTTTTTCACTGCTTCCTTAAGCTGACACTCCCAGACAGATGGAATGGTGGACAGTTTTTGAAAGTATTCATAGTTAATACAGTGGTGAGCAGAGGTGCAATACTGAGCCATTGCTGATTCATTCAGGTGAAGAAGAAAATATCAGCTGCCTAAGTTCATTTTGCTGTTTTTGTACAGTTTGTGTGGTTTGGGCAATATATAATATTTATCACAATGACACAGATCCTTGCTTGTCACTGTAGATTCTCTCTGACCTTTCCCAGAGAAGTTTCCAATGTCAGAAAGGTCACCCATATCAAACTTAACCCCTTGATCCTTACTATTTTTAAGAAATGGCTTCCCACACAGGGAAAAAAAACACTGTAGAACTGACAACATCTCTGTTTGCTTCTTCTTCCTTGACTCTTGATTACTACTGAGGCATGACTTGCACAGTTTTCTTAATGAGATATGGAGAAACTTTATGCTCATGGAAAACAGTTTTTTAGTCTTCAGCTTCAATCACAATATGCAACCAGTGAATCTTGGGCCCAAATGATCAATTTTGTATGTAAGGGATGGTGCTGAATTCTACAGAGAAAGAAAATCTAGCTGAACAGTTGTAGACTGGCACCCAAGTCCTCTCAAATGCAAGTCTATGTGGAATGGTAGACAGTGCAGGCAAATAAACATGGTACGAGAGACTAGTTTCTTAGTGTCATCTGAATGCAAAGCATATGTGTCACTACAAGCCCTTGTAAATATGTGACTAAAGACAATGACACATCAGCTGGGCAAACAATGCTAATTTACCCTTGATAAAGATCTGTAAGATCCCAGAATACCTTAGATAAAAGAATGCCACAATAATCATAGAATTACTAGTGACTCAAAATAATTTCACAGATATTGCAATACAAGTGAACGGTAACTGTGGAGGGAAATCCTTATAAGCACAAACTTTTTGCAAGTTCAAATATTTTATGCACATTTGAATATGATTTTAAGGTTAATCATTGCTCCCTAGTATGTAGCCAGCTGACAAGATTAGATCTGAGTAAGGCTTTACAACTTACCTTAAGTAGGGAATAAAGATTGGTCATGGACATTAGCATCAATGAATGTAACACATCCATTCTGAGGATGGAAAGAGGTCAACCAAAGAATCATGTGAGCCCAGATCATCACATTAACCATGCAATTAGCTTACTTGTTCTACACTGTAATAATATGGTAGTGACAGAATACCAGTATTCAATTGGGTATAGTCATTGTCAGATTTTTTCTGTCTACTTCATGCTTCTAGGTTTCAACAACACCAAACTATTGGAGGAATTATGTTGACTAGCAGAGAAGCACATTGTCCAGTGCCTGCATCTGGAATCCATATGATACCATATAGCAAGCCTTCAATTGAATACAAGACAAAATGGAAAATAGGAGAGTAAGTCATCACTCATTTACCTACAAAACTATAGCTAGTTACTGAGCATTATATGCTTCTTCTATTGAATTAGAGAAATGTGGACACATCATGATTGAAGTCTCTTTTATGATATTAAATCTAAAATTATCTGTATTAAGTAATATCAGTAGCCTAGAAATCACCTTTCACAAATATCTGTTGATCCAATGAACAGGTAATATTTAGAAATTTTGGGAGTAACACACAGGAAAGAATTTGTTTTTAAACAGATTGTCAATGTAATTCATCAACAGAACCCACCAGCAGTTGCCTTTAAAAAATTAAATGTGAGCAGCTCAAGTATCTCCTCTAAAGCAGAAACAAACATTTTTCTGCCTCCATAGCTAATTTTGCAGTGCATTTGATATGTGTTGAACTTGTGGCTACTACCTCAGTGGGAGTACTGGAACAGAGTGGACCCAGCTTTGTAATGGCAGCTGGGGTTCTGCTTGAGTGAAAAGTAGTCGCTCCAAGGTCTGGGAAGGTTTCAAAGGCTAGGAGAATGATATGCTGATCCCATGCCCTCTATACAGCATCTCAGTGACACCTTTGGTAGGGGATGACTTGGCAATTAGTTGGTACTCAATGACCTGACACAGCTAGTAGATGTAGCTTTAGCTTTAGAGAGAAATATTTCCAAGGCATATTAAGAACATGTACAAATTATCAGAAATAGCTGTTCCTAATCTTTCTCGAGTTTCTCATCATCAAAGTCTCATATGTAGGTTAGCAATAATATGAGCAGAGAAAGTGTGCATTCCTTATGCTCCAAGCAAGTCTTCACTAAGTTTCAGTTGCGTGACAGGTCATCAAATGGTGTAACTATCACCCAGTACGATATTGTTGTAGTGACATGGATGCTATTGCTGTATAATAATCCAAACTGCTTTCCAGAATGTGGTAAGTTGAAATTACACTGTGGATAAAATTACTTTTCACCTCTTTTCAGAAAAAAATATTTTTAAGCCTGGATTTGTGCCACTGGGAACTAAATAAGGATAGAAACTTCAAACATGCTTTATTAAAACGAGGAAGTCAGTGTAATATATACCGGGACTTGGATTTTGAGGTGATTTTAGTGGGCTGACACAGTAGAATGCCTGAGATTGTAGGATTTTACGAGCTCTACTGAGCTATGTTGGTAGTATGATATCACACATGTGTCGTATCAGCTGCCAATAGAGTAGAATTGGTGATCTGTGGGTGATAATGTGTGGCAGTTGGTGCAATGAACAGTTGCATTTGGGTAAATGGTTGACACTCAGTGGACGATTGACAGGTGTCAGCCATTGAACATTAGTTCCCTTATGGGTGTATAGCTGTTTATAAATTGGCCTAGGCTACTTAGTCAGGCTTACTGATAATTCAAGTAGGTTATTTTTAAATGTTCTGAACTTCTAAGGATAGTCAGAGTGTCTTCTCCAAAGGAGAAGTATGACAAGGCAAAAGCAAAAGTAGCATAGGATGCAGTGTACTGCAACTATGCAGGAGCAGAATATATGAAGCTGTCCTAAAGTAACTGGAACAGAGCAGAGTGAAGGCTCATGAGAATTACTAATGGACAGCAAAGTCAAAATGTGAATCAGTACTGGAGTCAGACTGAGAAAGCAATAACGGGGTATGAAGACCTATTACAGTTTCATGATAATAACAGTTAAATATCTGATTATTTCCCATGATAAGTTGAATAAAAGTTGAGCTTATACATAACCTATTTATTAAAAAATATTGGCTAGCACCATGCTATACAAACTTGATATCGCCAGGGCCGCAAACAGCTTAAGTCTTTCTCCTTGTGCTCAGACTCTCTTCAAGTGCACACTGCCTGATGTCAAGTATACAAGCTATAGAAGTTGCATTCACTATATAATAACAGTGTAATACACATCTGTGACCACATTTTTAACTACTTAATACATCAAAGTGGAGACTGTGAGTCATGTCATTGCAATAACACCCAAAACTTTGAAACAAATAGTATGAACAACAAAATTTTTAAAAAAGCAGCCTCTGTCTAGTGTGCAAATAATGATAAGAACCAAAGTAAATATTTTTAGAGCTATTCACAGGAAACAAAATGATGTGTACAGTAATAACAATAATAATAACAATAATAATAATAATAATAATAATAATAATAATAATAATAATAATGAAATGGTGAAGGTGCTCAGCTACTAAACTATCATAACAAAAACATTAGTTAAAAGCTAAAACCTGTTTTAAAATATGTACCCTTTTACTATGAAAGGTGTACATCACGTGGTTAGTATTAACTGCTTATGAGTAGCTTCATTGTGTGGCCTTCCCTGGGTGTGAATTCCAACAAACAATCATTTAATGATCATAATAAATGAAAATGTACCTAAAATCAATTTTAAACAAAAATATAGATCAGTTCTAGAGAATAGTAAAAGTATTTACCCTGCTCCTTTGCATTTGTGTATTTGTAACTGTGAGTATTTACTCATTATGTGCCACTTTTCACCATTCATAATGATTATACAACAGATAGGAATTCCACCTCAAATAAATAAATTTAGCACAAAAAGGTTCACCTTGATAAAGAAAAAGCCTTAAGAAGAGAATGAATTCCAATCATAAAGCACTCATCATGGAAATAACATGTGGAAAAGATAGGCTGATACTGTAAAGATGACACATTGAGATACAGACAGGCACAACAAAAAGACACTTGCACATTTGCTTTTGACCAAAGCCTTCATCAGAAAAGGAAAATCACATACACACGTACACATTCATTCACACAAGCAAGCAAAATTCATGCACATATGATCACCATCTAGAGTATATCGGTTTCAGCTGCTGGAGGTGGCTGTCATATGTGAATGAGGTGTACTCACTTGGGTGAATGAATGTGTGTGCATGTTTCATTTCCTGATGAAGGCTTTCACTGAAAGCTAACGTGCCTTTTTGTTGTGCCTGTCTGCAACTCACTGTGTCAGTTTTACAGTGAGTAGCAATGTATCTTTTCCTTGTATCATTGACATTCCAACCTAAAGTTTCCATTGCTTGATTTTATCACAGAAAAAGATGTTTCTGTCAATAATTTCACTTTCACCACTTTCACGGAACTTGTTCTTTAGTTCCTGAATCTACTTTCTTAATGTCATTGTAGTCTATTTTCTAGCTACGCTGCACCACAACTGAACCTCCTATGAGACATCCAGTGCTCTGGCTCAGGACAACTTAAGTTCATTGGACATACAAATCAGCCCAAATTAGCATCCATTCTAGTATCCGCTCAGAAGCAATACCTGAATGCTCAGATCAGTGCCGTATCTCAGAAGTTGATCTCCAGAATGACACAAGTAGTGGTGTATGTAATTTGTCCTGTTTATATTCCATCCAACATTAAGAAATAATTGTTATTTAAGGAAACACTCGCAAGTAAAAACAATGTATCCATTAATAGAGCTAGAACTATTGGGATGATAAATTGCTATCCCTCACATCAATTTTAACATTACCTATTCTACATAGTAGCAAACAAATTTTACTTCTACATAATTAATAAAAATAATACTAACCACATCTACTCACTCATCTCATAGAAAGCTTATATTTTATGCTCACTTACCATTAGTCAACACATATTTCACATGCCCACAGAGCACTCAAATGGTCATAACTGTTTAATCATGAAGAACAATTAATGGCACCCCTTATATTTCTGCAGTAAGCATTCTCAACTGCAGCAAAACAGTATCACTTAATAAAAAAATAAGGCATACATTCCACCTGGGAAAAATATATCTTAAAACAAAGATGATGTGACTTACCAAACGAAAGTGCTGGCAGGTCGATAGACACACAAACAAACACAAACATACACATAAAATTCAAGCTTTTGCAACAAACGGTTGCTTCATCAGGAAAGAGGGAAGGGGAGGGAAAGACGAAAGGATGTGGGTTTTAAGGGAGAGGGTAAGGAGTCCTTCCAATCCCGGGAGTGGAAAGACTTACCTTAGGGGGAAAAAAGGACAGGTACAGGGCGAAATTGAAAACCACACAACAGCAACATTAACATGAGAAATAACTCTCACTTTTAAAATCATATTACTTTGATGTACATCAACATACACATTTGTCACTGTTACATTCATTATATCACACTCATTCATATTATCTGGCTGCTGAAAACATTCACATACCTTACTTTCTTCCAATGGAGAACATACAGTTTTTGTTTGTTTGTGTGTACACTCGCACACACACACATATCCACCCGTACATACACAGACAAATGTCTGCTTGTGTCTGTGTATGTACGGATGGATATGTGTGTGTGTGTGTGTGTGTGTGTGTGTGTGTGTGTGTGTGTGTGTGTCTGTGTGTGTGCGAGTGTATACCTGTCCTTTCTTCCCCCTAAGGTAAGTGTTTCCGCTCCCGGGATTCGAATGACTCCTTACCCTCTCCCTTAAAACCCACATCCTTTCGTCTTTCTCTCTCCTCCCCTCTTTCCTGATGAAGCAACCGTTTGTTGCAAAAGCATGAATTTTGTGTGTATGTTTGTGTGTCTATCGACCTGCCAGCACTTTCGTTTGGTAAGTCACATCATCTTTGTTTTATATATATATATATATATATATATATATATATATATATATATGAAAGAAAGTTAAAAGTCACATATACCTTCAGGTTTATTCAAGTCATGTAATTAATTTAGTGTATGAAAGTGACGAAGGGTAGATAGAGTATGAATAAATGGTGTGTGTGTTTATATATATATGACTTTATTTCATTCTTCATAAAATTGGTCTCAGTGTCAGACTATCTTTGTTTAACTTTTTATTGTGTTATTTTTTCTTCTTACAGTCCTTACATTTACATGAACAAATAATACGCAATTTATTAAAAATCACATTTATAAGCAACTGGAAGTATTATAATTATATTAGATTCCTTTTTCAGTGGCTGTGTTTTCAACTCACCATCATTTCTACGGTTAAAAAACCAGTGGAATCTCTCTATAGTATCATGAACTTCCTGTCCTGCAATTTCTTGATCATCACATCTTAGTGTTCCATACCCTTTATTTTTCCAGCACCGCCAGTGCTACATGCTATAAATTATCTAGTATTTTCTATTTAATGCACTCACATTTGACCTTAACCCCCTTGATTTCGCAGTATTGTACTTTTTCCCCAGCTGTTGCATCTGACTTCACCAACACAAGGACATCAGCCCCATTAACATTTTATACATTATTAAAGAAAATCAGTTATATCATTGTCCAAATCACTACCATCTCCATTATCAACAGCTTCTTTGCCATTCACTTCACCATTAACATAAGTAAAAACATTAAAAACAGCAACGACAAAATAGTTCATTATTGAATGGCTAGAGGTCAGTGGCTAATTGGTACAGTGTATTGGCAAAATGCCATATTCACGTCACCAGGTGATGAAGGCAATGCTGAAATAGTGTGCCTATTGGACAGTGACAGCTTCTCATTCACCCATGAGCTATTCAATCATGTCTTGTACAGGGCGAAATTGAAAACCACACAACAGCAACGTTATCATAAGATATAACTCTCACTTATAAAATCATATTACTTTGATGTACATCAACATACACATTTGTCACTGCTACATTCATTATATCACACTCATTCATATTATCTGGCTGCTGAAAACATTCACATACTTTACTTTCTTCCAATGGAGAACATACAGTTTCTTAGTTGCAATCTATTCTGTAATGTACATTCTTTACTTTGCCATTGAACCTTATGTATTCATTTGAGTTACATTCTGTCCCCAACCTTGTTTTTAGCATCAGTGTCTCCCTTGGTTAATATACTTTTCATTGACTTGGTACTACCAATATTTATTTAAATGTTAGATTTATTATTGAATTGAAATCTCGGTTAATGAACACTAAATCATAATTGTTTTCTTAAAATAACTTTTTTCTGATTTTAATAACTAATAACCTGAAACTACAAGGTGTACAAATTTGCTACTGCTGTTTGCTGATAGGTGGCGACAACAGTAAGGCCGTGTTCTACGTGAGTGACAGAAGTGAGTGACAGCTTCAGGTGACAAAACACAACCGCATGTGTAGTTACAGAAGTGTCCTACGTGAGTGACATCTGTGTTGCTGTCTGTCTTTCGCTGAAACTGGCGATGTTTGAATTCAAACATGTTTGAATCTTGTTGTTGCAGCACGCGTGACAGTGAGGGACAGCCACGTGTCTTCTCGGCAAAGCAGTGGAGCGGACGCGATGGCAGCTATGAACCACTTAACATGCGATTTTAAGAAAACTATTCAGTGAAAAAATTTGATTCTTCCGCAACCTACAGCTTGATTACTTCAAACGATAAATGTAAATGTATTTTCGGTATTAGTCATAGTTACTGTGCTGCACGAAACTGAGTAGGGGAAGGTGTGGAATTACACACATGTGGGTAATCCCATGCAGGGTGATTTACTCAGTTTGAATGGCACAAACTGTTCCCAGTTAGTGCTACACCCTGTCAGCAGGAGTAACAACTACTATGCGGCTTACGCCAGCCATTTTCCAGTGGCATTGTTAGAGCAGTGAAGTATTGTTTATTTTTGGTGTGTCTCATGTATTTTTGGTCAACTGTATTTTGCAAGGTAAGTGCTACTATATTTTGCTTTAATGTAATTCTTGCATATCAACTACTAACCCTAGATGAAACCTTTAATTTAATTGTATATTTGTCCTGCTATTCGAATTAGGTGCCGAGTTATGCTTAGGTTAGTCATCGAACCTACAGTGGGGTAATGCCATGCAGCTATTGAAGTGCATGGTATTCCCTCTTGCGGGTTATATTTTCAGAACTAATGAGGATTTTTTTTAAATTTCAGATGGGTAGATTTAAAAGAAAAACCCAGAAAGCAAAATGGACGCAAGATGAACTTTGTAACGCTCTTGATACCATCAAATCTGTAAGAAAAATAAGAGAAGTATCAAGAGCTTTTGGCATTCATGAAGCTACTCTGTGAACGAGAATGAACGTTAAAAAAACCGAGGCTCCAAAACTTGGGAGAAACCCAACATTTTCGACAGAACAGGAAAATGAGATTAGGGATCATGTTATGACAATGGCCAAGCTGTTCTATGACATTACATGCATCCAGCTGCGAAAGATTGCATTTGAGTATGCAGAGGCTAACAACACTGCAAACAATTTTGATAAGTCATCTAAGTTAGCTGGAAAGGATTGACTAGCTCTATTTTTAAAAAGAGATCCAAGTATTAGCATGAGAAAACCTGAAGCAACTAGCATTAACAGAATACAGACATTTAATGAAGAGGAGGTTAACGCATATTTTAAAAACTTAGAACATGTCTTTGAAAAATATAAATTTAAAGAGGGGTCAGTGTTCAACGCCGATGAAATGGTCATAAATGCTGTACAAAAGCTCGAGAGAATTTTGGCTCTTAAAAGTGTTAAATAAATAGATGGGGCCACGTCTTAGGAAAGGGGGAAAAACGTGACTGTGATACTGTGTGTGTTTCAGTGCTGCTGGTACCTACATACCCCCTATATTTATCTTGCCCAGGAAGAGGATGACAAATCTTTTAAGTAAAGGTGGACCTGTTGGAGCATTATCTGGTTGTTCCGTCAATGGCTGGTCCAATAAGTCATTATTTTTCGAATGGATCCAACACTTTCAGAACAATGTAAAATCAACTATTGATGACCCTGTGCTGCTGATTTTAGATTATCACAGCAGCCACATTACACTTAATATTTTTTTATTTTGTAAAAAACATTCTGTTGTTATGGTAACAATACCTCCACACACTTCTCACAAGCTTCAACCACTAGATGTTACATTCTTTTCTTCTTTGAAATCAGCCTTCAATCGTGAATGTCACATGTATATGAAGTCACATGTGTACCAAAAAATTACGCCATATGAGTTAGCAGAACTTTTTAATACGGCATATATTAAAGTCGCTACTACGGACAAGGAGCAGTCAGGGTTTAAGGTAAGTGGGATTTGCCCTATCAATCCAACCAAATTTCAGCATGACGATTTATAACAATGTGAGATCTTCAGAGATGTTGTCCTTGAAGATGAAGAGGTTCTGAATGCAACAAATGGAAATGAAGTGGTTGCATCTACAAAAGAGCCACATATCCCCAAAAGGAGCCAAGAGCAGATTCCTGGATCTTCAGCAGAAGATGTTCCACTTCTAGTAGGCCTAGAAGAGGACACAACAACAGCAACTAAAAGTGCATGTGTCAAGCACGTTAGTGTATTTGAACTATCTCCTGTTCCAAAACAAAAACAAGTTCTTCCTAAGATGAAACAAGTCACGGGAAAGTCTAAGGGAAAGTCAGTGATCCTTACAGCAGCTCCAGAGAAGTATAAGCTGCTAACGGAGCTATCAATAAAGAAACAAAAAGAAGCCATGAAAAAGAAAGCAGAAGGAAACAAGAAAAGAAATCTTAAGGGTAAAGCAGATAAGTGCAGAAATCTGCAACTTAAAAAGTCTCGAAGAAGGAACAGACATTATATAAGAAGAAACACCACCTAGAAAGTGAAAGTAGCAGCGAGGATGACATAAATCTAGACTTGCAGAACATTTGTGATGACGATGAAATGAATGATATTGATCCATTGGCGATTTCAGAAGATGTCTGTTTAGTTTTTAGAGAGTTTGGGAAAGATGGAGAACTATCGTACCGATGTATTTGCTGTAGCAGATGGAGTCATGAAGAATATAGTGGCTGGAACACTCCAAAAGGTTACGAGTACGATCTTTGATGTATGAGAAAATGAACTCTTTTCATATTAATAAAATGTAAAAAACACAAATTATAAGAGATGTTTGTAGAATTACATTCTTTCGTTCTTAAATATACTGTTTACTATTTGTAGTAACTAATAAGCAAATAAAAATATCAAGTATTGTACATTTTTGTGGTTTGTTTGTTTTACGTGTTATTACCCAGTACTTTGCGTGTCATTACCCTAAGAGGTGGGGAATATCACGCATTTGCACGTTTTTATTTTAATGTCCAAATTTAAGGTACTGTTTATAACTATTTACAAACGATTGGAATATGTGGTGAAATGTCCATATATGGTATGTACTTATTATCGTACGTTTTAATGACGTAACAAATGGTTCACATCAGTTTCCTTAGGTGCATGTATTTCCTCTACTCTCCCCTACATGGCTGCACGAAATTATTAAGAATTTGCTCAGGTAAAAGCACATTGTGTAGACTTTCCATATAGTTAATTTAAGGCCATACATTATCGCGTATGAAATGTAACCAATACATCGCAATTGTATTTAAAGTTGAGACCGGAATAATATCTCACTTCATTCTTGAGATATTGGTTGTTATGTCCGCTGACGGGTCGCTCGCGCCGTGTCCGAACCTTTCCTGCACTTCAGGTCGTAAAAATTGTCGTATCTCATAAAAGATTCAAGATATCGAAACGACGAATTTTGGAAATGACAGCACCTAGAAAGGACTAGTTTTCGTAAAAATCGTCGTATCTCATACAAGATTCAAGATACAGAAACTACGAATTTTGGAAATGACAGCAATCGGAATGGACTATTTTCTCATATGATTAACACTATAGACGTTTTTGTAAACACGTGATCAGAGCGAAAACAAGACTCCCTACAACTTATACATGAGGTTTTGTCCACATTTTCATAGCCAAACAAAGGAAAGGGAACAGGTAAACAGGACATCAAAGTGACCAGCATGAGGTCTAGTTTGGCATGAAAATATTTAACTGCTTGAAATTAATAATGGTAATAAACGAAAATATAATTAATAAGCTGAGGAAAACTTGAAATATTTCATGAAAAGCTGCTGCCAAGGAATGTAAATGGAGTGTCAAAAATTTCATCTGTTCAAGACCTATCTATTTTGCACCTAAAAAGATATATTGGTGCAGTATTTAAATGTCAAAAAAGCTTCCTTCGAATCAAGTACTTTAGGAAGGCAAGCGATGAGTCATTAAGATCATGCTTTCGGAATAAAACTTGGAACTGAAAAATGAAAGAAATCAGTCAAATAATTTATGAAATGATTTGTTTAAGAGAAATAAGTAAATCAGAGAAACATTCTACGTACCTTTGACTGATGCTCGAAACCATGAACAGAAAATGAGGTGCACTAAACATTTCCCTCATGTTTTATTTCACACTTTTAGACAAATCATTACACAAAATTGTAAGGTTTACTTTGACAGAATAATTAGAGTAATTTAAAGGCTTGGCCTTAACATTGACTGCTGATGAATTACGTTCGAAACATCAAATATCTGTAAAATTTCATGGTTCATTGTAATTTATTAGGAATTAAATGTGTGTGATATACTGGGATAGGTGTGAAGATAAAGCTCTTTGGCAAGACCTTAAAAATATATATAGCGATGCAGGGTAAGCAGTACACATAAAACTTAGTGTAGAGAATTGTAACTGAGTCAGTAAAAATATAAGAATGGGGGGGGGGGGGGGGAATCGAACAGAGGACCGTTCCCTAACACGTTATCAACAACTTATGCACTAACCCTTCACCATAGCTAGCTATTGGTCAGTGTTATCAATCTGTGTACTTATACTTGTATTTAGCGTAGTTAGTCATGTAGTAGTCATTCCTCTGCATTTATTGGCTAGTAAAAGTTCTCGATCATGTAAAAAACATTCGTATTCAACTTATTGATGAGATAGTCGAATGCTCCTCTGCTCATTCACTTGTAATCGAAGAATTTGTCTGGTGATCTTTGCAGTTGATGATATTTATGAAATTCTCCATGGAAATTGCTCCCTTTGTAAATTTCATGCACGGCATTCCTTTTCACTTTATTTTCTTAAGTAAATGTAATTCTGTAGCCTTACTCTCTCGCTACAGTATTCTACAGGTTAGGGACACCATTTTATAGAAACAGCTGATTGGCTCTAAGCAGCCATCTTGTATGGCGACATGGTCGCTCGCACGCAGGACACCCAAGCTTTTCACCCGATGCTGCTGCTTTTCATTGGAGTGACGCATATCCAGAAGTCGCTCGCTTCTGTCGCTCACGTCGAACACGACCTAAGAAGTGGTCAAAAGAAACAGATTGCAGACATCATGCAGTTAGCTTGGACCTCGCTCAACATAACCTCATTCAAACATCAGTCGATTTGTGTCTGCATCATAAAGTTATTCTTGATTGAAAATGTCAATTTATGAGCCTAATTCTCTCATTTGCGGGAGGTGTTACAGTTTTGTAGCAATATGAAGAAAACAGCAAATGGGCCTCGATGAATGGTCTCAAGTACGTATGGTAAGGACACTGTTAGTGAAAGAACGTGTCGTGATAGGTTTCAACGCTTAAAGAACGGTGATTTTAACGTCATAGACTAGCATATTGGTGGAAGAGATAATATTTTAAAGATGCAGAATTAGAGACATTACTGAGTGAAGACTCGTGTCAGACTCAAGAAGAATTTGCATGATTAGTGGTACTGACACAGCAAGCCAATTCAAACCGTCTCAAGGCTATGAACATGATTCAGAAAGAAGGAACTTGGGTCCCATGTGAGCTGAAACCTAGAGACGTTGAATGGCATTTGTGTTTGTGAACCGTTGCTTCAGAGGCCAAAACGGAAGAGATTTCTCCATTTTATTGTGTCTGGGGACGAAAAATGGGTTCATTATTACAACCCTAAACGCAAAATATCATGGGGATATCTCGGCCATGGTTCCACGTCAACAGCCAAACCGAATATTCGAGGCTCCAAGATCATGCTCTGCATTTGGTGGGGCCAGCTCTGCGTTGTGTACTATGCGTTTGAGTAGAACATTAAAAGACAAATGGTCGCAATACAACGAGAGGCACGATAAAGTGATTTTGCAGTATTACAATACTCGACCCCACGTTGAAAAAGAGGTCGAAACGTACTTGGAAACGTTAAAATGGGAAGTCCTACCCCACCCATATTCTCCAGACACTGCTCACTCTGACTATCACCTGTTTGGTTCAATGGCGCATGGCCTGGCTGACCAACACTTCCGATCTCATGAAGAAGTCACAAATTGGATCGATTCGTGGGTCGCTTCAAAAGATGAACAATTTTTTCGACATTGGATTCGTACAATGCCTGAAAGATAGGAGAAATTAGTGGCCAGCGATGGAAAGCACTTTGAATGATACATGTGTAACCAATTCGTTTCATTAAAGACCCAAATGTTGGGAAAAAACGGCAGAAGCAAAGTTCTACACCAAGTAATTTAAAAAAAAATTGATACACATAAGCAAAATGCTGTGTGTTTGTGTGTGTGTGTGTGTGTGTGTGTGTGTGTGTGTGTGTGTACACAAATCAGTAATACTGTAATAAAAAAAGTGTGACATTTTCTTTTAAGTTTTTGTATCAAATATTAATTTTTTTGTGAATATTGGAGTTTACATTCAATTATTACTTAGAGTAAAAAGATGTGTTTTTATTAACAAACTATGGAGTATCGTTGGTTAATAAATATCTTGACTGGTTGATAAATAAATAATTAAATGAAAGAAAAACATACTGCCTGTGAGTATAAAACTAGTAACACTGGTGTTATGAAACTTACATGCTAAGCACTCAGTTACAGCTGATGGATTTAATACAGTTCAATTTTTTACCAATTCTTGGAAATTTTCTTCTATTCAAAAACGATTTTCTTGAGTTTTTGAGAATTTCTTTAGGAAACTGATGACTGGGTACTGATCATCAAATCCTAAAAGTGAGAAGCAAATTGAAGAGAACCATTCCATAAAGTCACTTCATAATTCTTATACAGAGAACTGGTGTACAGAGTTTAGTGTCTCTCTGTATGGCACACTTGCCATTACAGCAACTTCTTGTAAGTAAGTGTTAAGGAGGAGAAGCAAGTAATTGATTACCTCGATGTTAAATATGCTCACACAACTGTAGTCTTGTTGACAGTGAAGTTTTGCTTTTGATGGAGGCTTTACCTTCCTAACATAGTGGCAGCATTCATTTTAAATTGCATCTCTTGTAGACATAAGCACAAATGCCATCCCTATGCTAATAATTTCAGCTCATCCACTTGTGTCCTGATCCCATTCATATTACATTGGAGTATGGGCACTAGTTGGTTATTAATTTGTGTATGTTCCCATCTTATCTTGCTACTGGTATTTAAGACACGTGGCAGTTAATGTTCCCAAGCAGAGATCAGTTGTTTCTCTCCAACAGGCTACACATTCCCTTGTTTCTCTTCGTGGGTCAAATTTAGACTCATTACAAAAAACAAGTATGGAAACCTCTGATGATTTCTTGATTTTCTCTTCCATGTTTCTATTTATGAATATAGCATTTATCTTTTAGTGGTCACAATAGTGGTGATTAGCAATTTGACATTCTGCTGTAATTTGTGCCATTTTTTGTTGTGGTGTAGCCTGCTTTTTTTGTACCATCAGTACTCTATGTGACTGACCTGATTGTTACTAGAGTGGAAGTTATGATTGATCTGGAGCTATACTTGAAGGTTTTAAGCTTCTGAATTGCCTATGATCACATAGTTGTGGCAATGTGTGTTCTGGAGCTTGTACACTGGAAGAGTTGATGCAGTTGTTTTGATTTAGCACTGAGTCTCACAACATGTCAAATCCTTCTTCTTTCCTTTTAAATTTCTATTGCCTCTGTCTCTACATCACAGCATAGCTATGATTGCACCTTGATAAACCTATTGTACTAGAGAAAGCCGTTTAGCTGTTACCTGTCTCCAGTGACAAGTTCACGTGGATTTTACTGCTAAATAAAGGAAACATAGCTGACTTTTTGGGAGTACAAGTCCGAGAACACCAACTGGCTGAGTCCATGGTCTCAAGCAGCAGTCGGATGACATCACAAACCAACTGTTGTGCTGTTATGTATAAACAGTTCGGCTTTCTGAGCTTGTTGGAGTTTGAAACTACTGACTGTATCTTTATAGTTTCTGATGATGTCTCCAATATTGAGAGGCAAAATGTTAGGTGCAGGATCACACCTTAGAATATGGCCTAATGCCTATATGCCTGCAGTATATAAGAAATTCTACATCTACATTTACACCTACCTACATATTCCACAAGCCACAGTATGGTGGAGGATACCATGTACCACTACTAGTCGTTTCCTTTCCTGTTCCACTTGGAAGTAGAGTGAGGGAAAAACAGCTGTCCATGTTCTTCCCTATGAGCTCTAATCTCTCTACTTTCATCTTCATTGACCTGGTTCAATACGTATGTTAGTAGCTGCAGAATCATTCCAGTAAACATCAAATGTTGGTTCTTTAAAATTTCTCAATAGCGTTAAAGAATGTGACATTTTACTCAGTGATTCTAATTTAAGTTCCCAAAGCATCTCATTAATATTTGTGTGTTGTTCAAACCTAATGGTAAGGAACCTAGCAGCTTACCTTTGAAATGCTTCAACATCTTCCTTTAATACGACCTGGTGTAGATCCCAAACACTCGAGAAGTACCCACCAATTGGTTGCACTACTGTCCTGCATGCAGTCTCCTTTACAGAAGAACCATACTCTTCTAAAATTCTCCCAATAAACTGAAGTCAACCATCATTTGCCTTTTCTTCTATAGTCCTTACATGCTAATTCCCTTTCATACTGCTTTGCAGTGTTATGACTAGATATTTAATTAATGTGACAGTGTCAAGAAGCACACTACTAATACTGTACTATAACATTATGGATTTTTGCAGATTTCTGCTTGCCTTGTCCAACAAATCACTTATTTGTATATAAAATAACAGCAGACCTATCACACTTCTCTGGTGCCACACCTGACGATATCCATGTCTTGAACACATGCTGTTGAGGATAACATACTGGATCCTGCTACTTAAGAAGTTTCCAAGGCACTCACATACCTGGGAATCTATTTCATATGCTCGTACCTTCACCAACAGTCAGCGGAGTGGCATCACGTCAGATGCTTTACAGAAATCTAGGAATATGGAATTCACCTGTTGCCCTTCACCTATGGGTCACTGGATTCGATGTGAGAAAAGAGAAAGCTGTGTTTCACATGAGTGATACTTTCTAAAACCATGTTGATTTGTGGACAGAAGCTTTCCCCACCCAAGGAAATTCATTACGTTCAAACTCAGAATATGTTTAAGGATTCTGCAGCAGATGAATGTTAATGATATTGGTATCTAATTTTGTGAGTCTGTTCTGTTCACCTTTTTATATACTTTTTTCCAGGCACTTGGGACTTTGTGCTGGGTAAGAGGTTAACAATAAATGCAAGTTAACTAAGGAGTCAATGCTGTAGAGTACTCTTTGTTGAACCAGTACTCTTTGTTGAACCAAACTGGGATTCCATCAGTACCTGCACCATATTTGCTTTCAGCTCTTTCAGTTATTTATGTACACCATGGTTGCTCATTACTATATCATCTGTATCTCATGGGTCTGACGACCTCACTATTTGATCCCCTTTCCCGCATTAGCCCCCACCACCAATGTCATGGGATGATCAAACGACAGTGTGTTTCTGTGATTCTCCTGTGTGAATGATTTTTTTAAATGTGCAATTTAAATCTTCAGCTTTAATCCCTCTGTCTTCTGCAGGCACACCATTCTGGTCAATGGCTGACTGGATTGAAGGCTGAGGTCCCATTAATGATATTATGTAGGACCAGAATTTTCTTCGGCTGCTCGGCAAGCTCTATTGGTAATGTATGATGGTCTTAGTTGTAGTAAGCTTTGCATATCAGTCTTTTTACAGATGGTCAAATTTGTGTTAACATCTACCTGTCATCATTTGCGTGTACTGTTTTGAATTGAGAGTGCAACAATGTTTTCTTTCCCAGCAATTTCCCAATTTCATTGTTAAACCATGGTGGATCCTTTCCATCTTTACTCCACTTACATGGGACAGATTCCTCCAGAATATGATATACAATCCATTAAAACTTTGCTCATAATTCCTCTTCATCCATTGTACTGGAACTAAATTATGCCAATTCATTGTCTAAGTGGGATGTTATGAATCTGCTATTTCTAGCAGAAACACTGTTATAGCCTTCTTGTTTGATTTATCAACTTTAGAGACCAAAATCATTATGATGACATCATGATTACTAATCCCCATCTCTATCTGCCTCATCATTATTCTTAAGCTCGTCACAAGGGACCACACCTTTACTCGAGTTAAGGAAATTGTGACTTTTCACTACAACTTGACTTCCTTTAACTTTGTTGCATTCAGTGATCTGTGTAGCTACGGCTATTTCAGTAGGTAGTGGCCTCAGAACCAGTTTCAGGCCCAAGCAACACAAAAAAGGTTCAAAATGGCTCTAAACCCTATGGGACTTAACATCTGAGGTCATAAGTCCCATAGACTTAGAACTACTTAAACCTAACTAACCTAAGGACACCACACACAACCATGCCCGAGGCAGGATTCGAACCTGCAACAGTAGCAGGTGTGTGGTTCTGGACTGAAGCGTCTAGAACCACTTGGCCACATCAGCAGGCTAAGCAACACAAACTGCTGCTTTGGTGACAAGCTGAGAGGGACAATAGAGGCACTACAGCTATAAGATTTATACACAGGACATATGACAATTAGTAGCACCAGGATCACGCAAGTGGAAGATTTTATACAGTGCATATCATAATTACTAATGAAACCTGTCACAGGTGAATGTGTGTAAGAAACGGATATTCCATTCTCGGCACTGCGCTGGTTATGCAGGGGCAGTTGAATTTAGCATAACTAAACTGCTATTGTTGTTGTTTATAGGTCCCCTAACTCTGACTTCAGAGCATTTCTACTTAAGCCCCAGACGGTTCTTGGTTCACTTTATAGGAAGTATCAAAAATTGGCTATATGTGGTGAGTTCAGTACTAATTTTGTGTGTGACTGTGCAAGAAAAAGGATGTTGGAAGATCTCCTAAATTCATATGATCTGATGCAGAGTGTGTTTTTTTCAAAACAGGGTGCAAAGGAACAGTAGCACAGGCATAGACAAAACTTTTAAAAACTTAGTTTCTGCAGGGAATCATATAACTCTCTTGGAAAACGCCTTTCTGAGCCTGACGGTTGAAATATTTCTCTGTGAATCTGACAAGCAGGAGACTGAGTCAATAATTAAATCGCTGAAGACTATGGACTCTCAAGGATATGATGGAGTACCTAGCAGAATATTTAAGTACTGTACTGCATGTGTTAGCCTTGTTCTTAGCTATATTTGTAATATTTTCTTTTGGATGGTCTGTTTTGTGAACGATTAAAGTACTCAGTAGTAAAGCCCCTTTCTAAAAATGGAGAAAAGGATAATATGGACAATTTTAGACGTATTTCTATGCCATCAGTGTTTGCTAAACCTATGGAAAAAGCTGTATATGTACCGATAATTGATCATTTTATTTCATATAATTTGCTATCAAATGTACAGTTCACTTTTAGAAATGGTTTAACAACTGAAAATGCCATTTTCTCTTTTCTCTGTGAGGTACTAGATGGGGTAAACAGAAGGTTTTGAACGCTAGGCATCTTTTTTTGATATAACTAAGGCGTTTCATTGTGTTGATCCCAAAATATTTCCCCAGAAGTTGGACCTATATGGTATTCGGGGAGTAGCTCGAAATCGGTTCACCTCTTATGTTAACAACAGACAGCAAAAAATCATTATCCACAGTGATGAGAATGGCTGTGATATGGGGTCTGAGTGGGGTGCAGTCAAATAGGGGTTGCCCCAGGGATCAGTGCTGGGGCCTCTCCTGTTGCTTATGTATATAAATGATATGCCCTCTAGTATTACAGGTGATCCTAAAATATGTCTGTTTGCTGATGACACTAGCTCGGCAGTAAGGAAGGCATGTTGTGTGCAACACTGGCACTGTTTCGAATAGTGCAGTTCATGGTACAAGTCCATGGCTTCTAGAAAATAAATTAATGCGAATTCACAGTAAGCCACATTTTTTACATTTTTTAACACACAATTCAACAAAACCAGACTTTTTAATTTCACAGACTGGGCACATGATTAGTGAATCTGAACAGTTCAAATTTCTTGGTGTTCAGATAGATAGTAAACTGTCATGGAAAGCTCTCATTCAGAATCTTGTTCAAAGCCTTAATGCTGCCATTTTTACTACTCGAACAGTATCTGAAGTAAGTGACAGTTTGACACAAAAAGTAGTCTATTTTAATTATTTTCATTCACTTATGACATATGGTGTTATATTTTGGGGTAACTCTTCACATTCTCAAAGCGTGTTTTTGGCTCAGAAACGAGTGAGTGGTTTGGGCAATAAGTGGTGTAAGTTCATGAACCTCTTGTCATCCCCTGTTCACTAGTCTGGGGATTCTGATATTGGCCTCTCAATATATATATACTGTTTCCCTTTTGTTTCTTGTGAACCATATCAGCTTATGCCCAAGAATTAGCAACTATCACTCAGTTAATACCAGGCAGAAATCAAATCCACATTGGGACCACAATTCCTTGACTGTTGTGTAGGAAGGTGTACAGTGTACTGTTGCACCCATTTTCAATAAGCTACAACAAGAATTCAAAAATCTTAGGAACAATCCATGTGATTTCAAATCAAAACTGAAGAGTTTCCGAATGTGACACTTCTGATATTCTGATGATTAACTGATTCCTGTGGTATATTGTTGGCTACGTTTTCATAAACTTATGGCTTATCATTTTTTGGGTCCATAAACATTTTATTTTATCTGTTATTACTTTTATGTTGTAAATTCATGTACTGACACGTTCCAAGACCTTGGAGATTTGCTCCTCCATTTGGTCCTACAGAACAATATGTGTAAAAATAAATAAATAAATAAATTGTGAGTGGAGGGTAGTAGGGATGCTAAATGTGTGAAAGTTCTTGAATTCATCCTGTGCACAATTCCCAAGATGGTTTACTGGTTTCACGGCTGTAGTTATTCATTTTCATGTTGACTATGACTGTGAATCTTTCTTCTGACGCTGCCTGAATTGTAGTCTCACTGCTGCTACATGTGTTTGTTAATATTTTTTCCATGCTAGTACAGAGCAACAGAAAGAGATTAGTGTATAGTATGCAGCATACAGTCTCACTTATACATTACTGCTTACTGAATACCCATTTCACATGCCAAGCATGCATTATCAAGTAACCTAGAAGAATCCAGCTTATTGACAACGTGCAGATCCTACAGTAAGTCTATTTAGATAACTGACTTAGTAAAATAGTTACAAATAACAATTAAGCTACCACATTACCACAGAGATTGTGTAAGTATTTTACAGAGACATTAGAAAGAGCTAGATAGTGTAGACAAAGAATGTACAATTATAGTTGTTATAACATGTATATTATGATCAAATAGCAACTAAGACAATAGAGTAAATCAGCTAATTAGCAAAAAAGAGATTACTGTCGACTTCTGTATTGTTGAAGGATACTCCTTGTCTTGCACTGATGTAAGGATAGTGACCTCCACTTGCAGGTTACTTCCCGTTCATGCTTATTTGCATACAGCATGTGCAGACACTCAGAGACAGACTGACTGCACACCCCTCACGTTCCACCATTTTGAGCTAATCCTGTCGCATTCTGTTTGTGACTCATGTTTGTGCATTGAACCTGAAGGACTACTTATTATTTTTCACTACAGTGGGGTCAGAAAGATGGAATAAAAATAATTTATTTTGCAGTCATCCAATTCCTTGAGTAGTGACTCAGGTTCTGTCTTTTTGCAAGCAAAAATTCTCAGCTTCTCAAAAACATCAAGTAATTTATCTTTTCCTACTCTGTGCAGAACTTTTATACTGTGCTGTCTACTCACACTGTCAAGGCTTAGGTTTCAGAGACTGGTACTTTATGATAATTTTGGTAATAGTATACTTCTGGTACTCCTTGTATTACATTCTAAAGTTCCTTCCAGTTTGTCCAATGTATAACACGTATAATGAAATTTTCACTCTGCAAAAGAGTGTATGCTGATATGAAACATCATGGCAGATTAAAACTGTGTGCCTGAACGAGACTTGAACTCGGGACCTCTGCCCTTTGCGGGCCAGTGTTCTACCATTTGAGCTATTCAAGCATGACTAATGCACAATCCTCACAGCTTTACTTCTGGCAGTACCTCGTCTCCTACCTTCCGAACTTCACAGAAGCTCTCCTGAAAAATTTGCAGAACTAGCACTCCTGGAAGAAAGGATATAGTGGAGACATGGCTTTGCTACAGCTGGGGGGATGTTTCCAGAATGAAATTTTCACTCTTCCATGGAGTGTGTGCTTATATGATACTTCCTGGCAGATTAAAACTGTGTGCCAGACTGAGACTCGAACTCAGGGCCTTTGCCTTCTGTGGGCAAGTGCTGTACCATCTGAGCTTTCCAACCATGACCCATGTCCCATCCTCACAGCTTCACTTCCTCCAGTACCTTGTCTCCTACCTTTTTTACCTTTTTAACCTCCAACATGTTCCCTATTATACACTATACACACCTGTTGGTTGAAATGGGTAATCAGTTCTTCTTTTCATAACATTCTGTAAGCCAGTGCCTAATATATCTGTTATGAAGAAGAACTTTCGCATTCATGTTCCTAAAGAGTTTTGCTACCTTATTAGGTACTTTACATTTACAGGACAGCTTTAAATATTTGTCTTTTACTCCATTTTCTCTTTGCTTTTAGAGTTGTACTGCTGCCAATCTGACACACAGTTTACACATTTTCTTCTGTTTGCAGTTGTTAGTGACCACCACCTGTTTAAGTATCTGAAATACCTTATGTCATATCAAATCTGAAATTATGTTGACATCTTTCTCATGATGGGTTACCAATTTTCATATCAGTGATGGTTGGACTTCTTGTAATGGTCAAATCTAAAACATTTTTAATATTTTCAGTTTCATATTCTTCTTTGAAGCACATTTTTGGAAATAGTCCCAATTTTTGCATCTTTCATAGGGAACTTGGTGATTGGAAAGTGCCTGTAATTCCCATGTTCAGGAAGGATCACCAGACATAATTGTATACTTATATCACTGATATCAGTGTGTTGTAGATTCGTGTTTTATGCTCCATTAAAATCAAAATTAATTCCACAGGCAGAGATCTGATGAAATTCAGCACACACTGTTCATCCTTGAGATCCAAAATGTCATAGACAAAGGTGCTCAGGTTGTTTCCACATTCTTTGATGCCAGGAAGACATATGATACAGTTCCAATTTGCTACATACCAGTTAGTGAAAAAATGAGCTTCCTGAGTATCAGACCAAATTTGTGACTGTATTTAAGCATTCCTTGCTGAAAGTACTCAACTCACCTTTTTAAAGGAATAACATTAACAAATGTAAAGGTAGGTTCAGGCAAATACTGTTCTGATAAACTGACCATTAATTATCTAGTTGACACTGCTGACAGCTCCATGACATCATTGATGGATGACAGGGTTGCCTGTCAGATGGCTGCAACCCATGATGAATGTAACAAAATGGAGGAAGACCTGCAGCTGGTAGAGGGACTGGTTGCTGAACCCGGAAATAAGTAAGTATAACATATTGCCCATGAATACATGAGGAGATCCACTACCGTTTGATTTTGCGGTTGGTAACAAATCACAGGAAATTATAACTACTATAAAATACCTAGGCGTAGCCATATAGAGAACCTCAAGTGGAATGACCACATAAAACAAACTGTAGGAAAACAGAGGTCAGGATAAGGTTCATTGGCAGAATCTTAAGGAAATGTAATATAGTATAAACTCAATAGCATGAACTGGTTTAAGGTGAACACATTGTTATCATAAAAAAATATTGCCCTCAACAGAAATACATTGTTCTTATGGGAGGTTTTATTGGTTAATAGCAATTCTGGTTAAGATAATTTACAAACAATTTTTCAGTACCTAATGTAATTAAATTTCATTGTAAGACAAATTTCTGATGTTACAGTATTTTTAATTCTTAATTTTTTTCTGGATTGAATGCAAGGAATAAAACTACAAAGCTAACTACCCATTGTTGTCTTGTTTATAACATTTTGTAGTTGGCAGCTATGATTATTGCCTCAACAATCACTGTGTACAGTACATTTAAATAAACTCAGTAATGTGTGAATAAACATTTACAAAAGTATTCAGTGCAGATGTTCTTTTCTTCATAGCCAAATAGAGTTAGAATACAGAATAAAAATCCGAAAATAGTAGCACGTGCAACATTGCAAAGAGTAAACAGGGAGCTCTAACTGTACTGGTAAACTCTGAGATTCTATGTGAAGTGAACTGTGATACACAGAAAACAGCAACTGCTGAGCAGTTTGGAATTTCCCAATCTACTTTATCTAAGAGAATTCATAATTGAGAAAAATTGATTAATGAAGCTCCATCAGGTTCCTGAAACAAATATAAATGACTTATGTGGCCCTTAGTACAAGGACATCAAGACGTTACTGCTAGTATGGTTCAATCATATGCATGCACCAAACATATCTTTAAGTGGCCCTGTGATTCAATCAAAAGAAAATAAGATTGCCAAAAATATATGCATCATACTTCAATAGTTCTGCTGGTTGGCTGTATTGGTTCGTAAACAGACATTCAGTTTCATCTGTACAAGTTTTTGGTGAAGCAAATAAAGTTGATGGAGAAAGTGGGAACAGCTGATTGCATGAATTTGATTGAGTGAGGAGAAGGTATGCCTCATGTGATATGTTCAATATGGATGAAACTGCACTTTTCTACAAACGTTTTTCAAATCCCACACTCGAGATAAAATCTACATCTACATCTACATCCATATCGATACTCCGCAAGCCACCTGACGGTGTGTGACGGAGGGTACTTTGAGTACCTCTATCAGTTCTCCCTTCTATTCCAGTTTTGTATTGTTTGTGGAAAGAAAAATTGTCAGTATGCCTCTGTGTGGGCTCTTATCTCTCTGATTATATCCTCAAGGTCTCTTCGTGAGATATACATAGGAGCGAGCAATATACTGCTTGACTCCTTGGTGAAGATATGGTCTCAAAACTTCAACAAAAGCCCGTACCAAGCTACTGAGCATCTCTCTTGCAGAGTCTTCCACTGGAGTTTATCTATCATCTCCGTAATGCTTTCATGATTACTAAATGATCCTGTAATGAAGCGTGATCCTGTGCTAAGTGCTAAGTGTCATGGTAGATCACTCAGCAAACAATATTTAACTGTTGCCCTTGGATTTAATGTGGATGACAATGAGAAGTTTTATCGCTGGAATGTCAATAATTCTTAGAAACCATATTGTTTTAAAATGTAAGTATGGATATTTTACCTTATATCTCTCACCATAAGAAAGCTTGGCTCAACAGCACATCATTTCACAAGTGGCTTCTTCATCTCAACAGTCAAATGGTTTCTGAAAGCAGATATGTTCTTCTTATACTGGACAGATATACTGCCCGTAATGTACAGGATCTGACCCTAACAAACATAAAGGTTCAGTTTTCTCCACCAGATGCAACAAGGCACAAGTCAGCCCATTGACCAAGGCATCATTTCTCTCAGGAAGAGATGTTATTACAAAAGATTTGTAAGAGTTGCAGTTTGTGCTGTTGAAAACAATACTGCAACCACAAACTGGAATTTGCTTGATGCAGTAACAGCAATCACAGCAACCTGAAACTATGCTTCACCACATCATATACAGAGCATGGAGACATTGCAAAACTAAAGATATCCGTAAGTTAGGTGATGCTATTTCACCTGATGAATGGACAGTTCTGCAAGATGTTGTGAATCCAGGGATTAGTTTTGGGAAATTCGTTAGTGCACACAACATTGTTGCTGTATGCATTTCAGTGGAATCTGATGTGCCAAATGCTGTGACTGAGGTGCAACAAGGATCACCAGATGGAAGTGAGGAAGAGGAGAATACAGATACCATCCCACCCACCCATCAGGAGATGTGTACAGTCTTGGACAGTTTGGAATGATTTGCTTCAACATCTGACATCACTGCTGGGTTTATGGACACTATAGTTACAATTGCTTGTGAAATTACAAGATATTTTCGTTCCTGTTGACATCAGTGAACCATGCTTGCATTTTTTTCAAGAAGATATTGTAATTTTTGGGTAGTTGTACTTCTACAATCACTTAATGGTGTTATATGTCTACAATAATATAATGTGACTGATAATATAGTGTATTACACAGTACTGTACTACAGCATATGCATACATATTAAAATCTGTGTTTTTTACTTAATACAATTTTTTTAAACAAACCCTTCATTTTTTGATCCCTTGAAATTCATGATAATGAGCTTATACTGTACTTCCATGAAAGAAGTGCCTTTCATTTTACTTGTCTGGCAGATTTTTGAGTACTGCTCATCAGTCTAGGATCTTAATAGGTTAGATGGATAGAAGAGAATAGAAGTTCACATGGAGAGCAGTGTGCTCTATCTTAAGTAGTTTTTATCATCTTAGTTTGTTTAATTGGTGCAAGAGCATTACAGAGATGCTCGACAAAGTACAGTGGCAAATGCTACAAGACCGGCATTGTGCAACACAGAGAGGTTTACTGTTGAATTTCTGACAGTGTGCATTACAAGAAAAACCGGAAAACATATTTTTTCCTTTGATATTTGTATTGCAGCGTGCTTACACCAAGTCAATTATATAACTTACAGTTTGTGTAGAAACATAACTACAAAAATTGTGTAGGAATGAGAGGAAATAGAGAGGTACCAAAAGTACCCACTGCTACACACCATAATGTGGTTTATGAAGTATAGATGTAGATGTAGATAATCTATATTTCTGTATGTGATGAGTTTATGAGTACTAGTCCTAACATTTGTCATGACACTCTCGAAATTGCTAGAATGATGGGGTTTGATGAATTGCTTGCCATTGCTGCCGCAAGATCTGATTGAACATTTGCTGCTATTGTTGGTTCTTTTGTAGCTGCCACTTCAACAGTTCTTTTTTTTTTATTTTTGTCTCGCTTGTGTTCATAGCACCTCTTGTTCTGCCTGCTATTATAGGATCAGTTGAAGTTCTTGCTTTTTGTTGTTTCAGGAGTGTGATTGCAGAATCCCATATGGGCTTTGATTTTGCTAAATGAAAGAGGCACACACTTATTTAACTGTTGTAACGTTTTTGTTTACTGTTCCCCAGTTTACTGTTGTATAGTAGAGATCCCAGAGTAATGTATACAGATGGAAACAATGACAAGGGTAGAGCAGAACTGCAATCATAGTCTAAACTATGATCTAGTGTAGGAACATTTGAAGCAAAATCACACAATAACACAAGTTGTAAAACCAAACTTACAAGTAAGTAACAGAAGTGAAGTTGAAGAGACAACAAGTCCATCGCAATGATCTGATAGCTGCTGCAGTGACAAGGCATACATACATTCTCAGTGAACACTGGTTGCAGACTGTAGAGGTACTTGTTTCATGCACATACCACAACCACGGCTGCTGCTTCCAAGTTGTGATCAGTATAGCATTTGAGGTGGTGTCTGAAGTCTCACATGTGTAGCATCTTTGGGGCATATGAATAATTATGGGCTTCATATTGCAGTCTGATGGAGATACTAAAGATACAGCAGGCCTTATTTCACAGAAACCTAAGACAGATCATGCCGTGAATTCCCCACACTTTTTGTACCAGGTCTAGTATTTTTTGCCAATTTTGAATATTATATTAAGTTAAACCAAAAAGCAATATGCGTGGGTAGGTATTTGCAGAAAATTTATCCATAGAAGTAGGGGGACAAGACAAAAATTTTCTTTTTGGTATAAAATTGTTGGCCAGTTTCCAGACATGTTATGCTACAAAAAATAAATTTATAGGTGACACACCCATACCCACAAAAACACACATACATACACACACACAAACACACATGCACACACACACACACACACACACACACACACACACACACACACACACACACACACAAAATTCATTGTATACCAAATAATTTCTTGTCATTCACTCAACATTTATTCCAGGTAGATTACTTTGATACTTAAAAGATATGCATCCTTTCAAACTGTCTTCAAAGTACACCTCTCCATATTATTATGGAAGTGGCACATTTTTAATCTGATGGTCTGAAATTGTGACATAGTGGCATCCAAACAACCATAAGATATACAGCAATTGTTAAAGCTGTAGTGTTATCCAGTATGACCAGCCACATAATGCTACAACTGGTTAAATGAGAGTTTTAGTGAAATCATGGGAATTTCAGAGAATTCAGTAGGGAATTAAAAATCTGTATTCCAGATCTGTGAGCAAGAATTTCAGAGTATTCAGTAGGGAATTAAAAATCTGTATTCCAGATCTGGGGGTGGTGGTGGGGGGGTGGGGGGGGGGGGGGGTGGGGGGGAGAGAGCAAGTGCCCCTCTTTTGTGTCCTCTCCTGCATCTTTGTGGACACATATGAGTTTATGGACATTATACGAGAAGACAGATAGCATATAGCTCATGCTCAAGGACAAAATTAAGCAATAATTAGATACTTGTGTGGGACATGGAACTGACGACAGTTAAGTGATCCAAGGGATCTTAAATGCTTTGTAAAGTCTTTAAGGCAACTACAAATTCTATGTCAGTAATATAAACACACTCAATAACTAGATCAGAAGAGTTTCTGTCAATATGAGCAAGAGAACAATGTTTTTAAAAATTGTATCTCAAAATTAAATATTTACAGTCACCATTGGATAAGAGACCAACAAATGAATAATAATATTTAACACATCCTTCAGTCATACTATCACAAATGCATTAGCAATATTTCAAATAAATGGCAGCATGATCCTGTCCTGCCTCCAGTGTGCATGAATAAAGTGCTGGCCCAACAAAAGCAGCTCCATACTAAAATAAGTCACATATTTAAGGCACCTATGTATTGAAATTAGCATTGCACCATCTAAGCAACGTTTATCAGCAATTGACGCCCTTCCTTACCTCACCAATATTACATTATTAGGAAACGTAAACTTTATCTCCAGAGCTGTGAAGAGATTGATGCCTATTTATTTATTAATATGTAAACCATACAATTTGGATGGTCTTGTTCAAAGAAGCAAGCGTTGTTAACAGTCATGAGCAAGTTTCACTTATCTCTCTATTTGGCAAACCACATACACTATATGATCAAAAGTATGCAGACACCTGGCTGAAAATGATTTTCAAGTTCGTGGTGCCCTCTGTCAATAAACCTGGAATTCAATATGGTGTTGGCCCACCCTTAGCCTTGTTGACAGCTTACATTCTTGCAGGCATACATTCAGTCAGGTGCTGAAGGGTTTCTTGTGGAATGGCAGCCCATTCTTCATGGAGTGCTGCACTGAGGAGAGGTATTGATGTCAGTCAGTGAGGCCTTGCACAAAGTCAGCATTCCAAAACATCCCAAAGGTGTTCTATAGGATTCAGGTCAGGACTCTGTTCAGGCCAGTCCATTTCAGGGATGTTCTTGTCATGTAACCACTCTGGCAAAGGCCATGCATTAAGAACAGGTGCTCGATCGTGTTGAAAGATTCAGTCACCATCCCTGCATTGCTCTTCAACAGTGGGAAGCAAGAAGGTATTTAAAACGTCAATGTAGGTCTGTGCTGTGATAGTGCACTGCAAAACAACAAGGGTTGCAAGCCCCATCCATCGAAAACATGGCCACACCGTAACACCATCACCTCTGAATTTTACTGTTGACACTACACACAGTGGCAGGTGACATTCATCAGGCATTCAGCATACCCACATTCTGCCATCAGATCGCCACACTGAGTACCATGATTTATCAGTCCACACAACGTTTTTCCACTGTTCCATCGTCCAATGTTTACACTCCTTACATCAAGCGAGGTGTCGTTTGGCATTTACCTGTGTGATGTGTGGCTTATGAGCAGCTGCTCGACCATGAAATCCAAATTTTCTCACCACCCTTGTAACTGTCATAGTACTTGCAGTGGATCCTGATGCAGTTTGGAACTCCTGTTTGATGGTCTCGATAGAAGTCTGATTATTACACATTACGGCCCTCTTTAACTGTCAGCGGTTTCTGACAGTCAACAGACAAGGTAGGCCCATACGCCTTTGTGCTGTATGTGTCCCTTCACGTTTCCACTACTATATCAGATTGAAGGATGAGGGTTAATTTTGGGGAGGAGACAAAACTGCAAGGTCATCGGTCTCATCACATTAGGGAAGGATGGGGAAGGAAGTTGACCACGCCCTTTCAAAGGAATCATCCCGTCATTTGCCTGAAGCAATTTAGGGAAATCATGGAAAACCTAAATCAGAATAGTCAGATGTGTAATTGAACCATCATCTTCTCAAATGTGAGTCTAGTGTGTTAACCACTGTGCCACCTTGCTTGGTATATCACATTGGAAACAGTGGACCTAGGAATGTTAAGGAGTGTGGAAATCTCATGTAGATATGTATGACACAAGTGACACCCAATCACCTAAGCATGAACAAAGCCTGTGAGTTCTGCAAAACACCCCATTCTGTTCTCTCATGATGTGTAATGACTACTGAGGTTGCTGATATGGAGCACCTGGCAGTAGGTGGCAGCACACCACACCTATGTAAGTTTTTGGGAGTGTCTGGATACTTTTGATCACACAGTGTGTGTGGAAAGCCCTTGGCAGTATATGGAGGTGCACTTCAATATGGAACATGCACAGCTCTTTCACACCAGTGCACACAATTCCATACAACAAACTGAGGCAATTAGGGCAAGATAATGGTAAGCCATATTAAGTTAATTTAGCAGGACAGTCATGTTCATAAAGTTCATTAATCAGGTAATGGACATAAAAGGTGTATTTCTTATATTGTGAGATTCTACATATGTTACAGTGTTCTTCTCACATGAAATAAATCATTTTTAACTATTGCACACTATGAGAAACAATATTAAGTTTAAGGAATAGATACAGTTCTCTGGCTTGTGATAGTGTATCACAAACGATTCAGTGCCAAAATTTGGCTTTACCAATTGGTATTAAGTGTAATATGAAATATGGCCATCAGTTAGTGTTGATTGAGTAACCTGTTCTGTGGCTTTGTACTGAGTAAGGGATAAATAATATCTGTGATGCACTACAGGTATATAGGGAAGCAGGTCTATGATGATAGACAATTTCTCATGCTGAATAAGAATAGGCCTACAATAATCTGGTCATAATCTGTGAAATCTGTATTGGACAGCTATGCTTCTCAACATTAATGTCATGGAAGTCTCTTTGAACAGTGTGTTTCAGGAAAACTGAATCAGGATCTGAGACCAAAAATTTGAATACAGTAACTTCTAATTAGTTACTATAATATACTGTCTATTTTTTGGTGTATTTCTTAATGTTATGTGCTGATGACGCATTTTGCTGAACTCTAGATAATCATCTTGTGTTATAACTGTCATGGCTAATTTCTTTTCTGCTCTGTTTTCCTTGGCAATATCAAACCACTCAGTGGGTGGGAAAACTCGGCTTGCATGTCTTCTTCAGTATTACTCAATGGTTGCAAAATTTCTATATCACAGGAGTTGTGTGTGACCAGGAATCAAAACCTGTTTCCAGTTTCTTTGAATATGTCTTTACATAGTAGTGATGATGACATGCACATAAGAGTCCAATTCTCCTTTTGTCCAGCACAGTTGCCTGAATAGTATATTATTTTGGAAGGACTGCTGTTTGGGTATAGAAATTTAAATATATAGCTCCATATCATATCAGTGCTGGTTCTTGCAACATGCTCAGTCCACATGTACATGAGTCCAGTGCCTGCTTCATAGTCATATTTATACATGTTGTACACCTGTAGTTTTCATTTGTAAAGAGCACTCCTACAAACCAGTTGAGATGATCACAATATTGAATCGGTTTCTACTTAACCTCTCTAATACTGGCAGTTTTTGTCCCTCACAGTAGGGTACATAGTGATTCCAGTATAAAGTACTGATTGTAATCTCCCAATCAAGATAAACCTTTTTGGGATTCTCATAATTGCTTTAGTGACCTTGGTAGGTCAGAATGCTTTGAATGTGCTTGTGAACTCCTTCTGTCACTTCAGGTGGATATTTCTGATGATTTTTATGGTGCCACCTCTGGTCTGTCTTTACATAATGGCATCCATCCATCCTTGAGGGATGATGGTGTAGCATGCTTGATTCAGAGTCTGCAGCGTCTGCTGTGGCTAAAAAGTCCCACTCGAGAGTGGAAGTCCCTACTGCAGTTTGGACATGTAAAATTTAAGGGACTTCGAACAGAAGCCGCTCTGTCCCTTCGCTTTGTCCTCTTCCTGATTTGTTCCTGTGTGTGTTCGTCCTCTGAGAGCTTGACGCCGTTACGTACAGTTACTCGCCACTTGACATGATCATCTGTAATGCTTTCCCAGTGACTTGGATTGATTCTGGTCTTGGTCAGGTCTCTCTTGCAGACATCCTTGAAACGAAGATGCGGTCATCCCACTGGCCTCACACCCTCCTGGTGTTCTCAGTACAGCAGTTGTTTCGGTATCCGTTCAGGATCCATGCGCCTGCCGTGTCCCAACCATCTTAGACGTCAATGACTCAGGAGTGCAAAGATGCTGGTTTTGCATGCATGATGAAAGACTTCGGTGTTGAGTACTCTATCTCTCCAAGAGATCCGAAGGATCTTCCGCAGACAGTGGAGTTGGAAGCTGTTGAGTCGAGATTCATGCCCAGAAAGAATTGTCCATGTCTCACAGCTATAGAGAAGGGTGCTTATAACACAAGTGCTGTAGACTTTTAGTTCAGTTTTTGTGGTAAGCAGTCCATTGTTCCATACTCTGTTTTTCAATCTAGCCATGACAGATGATGCCTTTGTGATTCTGTTAGTAATTTCAGTGTCCATGGACAAGTTGCTACATATTGTGGATCCCAAGTAGGTAAAGTCATCAACTACCTGGAGAGGATTGCCATCAGTGCTGATGGATGGAAGGTTGGTAGTGCTCTGCGCCATGATCTTAGTCTGCTTTAACAGTAATACAGCAGAAGCATTCCCTGTTAATAGGGGTGTGAAACAGGGGTGTGTGTTAGCTCCTACATTATTTGGGATTTTCTGTTCCCTTCTGCTCAGATTCGCCACACTGAGGTTCTGGGTAGATTCTGGAAGCTAAGATTTGTAATCGCACTAGGATGACTCTTGCATAAGCTTTCCTGGCTACACTTAGTAATGAAATGCCTCGGTAATTGTAACAGTCATTTCTGTTCCCTTTCTGTTTATTTAGAGTAACTATCCTCTAATTCCACATACTCATCGGGACATGACCATCTTCCCAGCTGGTTCTAATAAGTGAATATAAATGTTTGACAAGAACAGACTTGTTATACTTAATAACCTCCGCAGGGACCCCATCTACAACTGGGGCCTTTCCGTTAGCAAGACAATCTATTTCTCTACTAAGTTCTTCCATAGTAGGCATTGCATGTAGTTCCTCCATAACTGGCATTTGTTTGATGGCATCACATGCATCCTTGCGAACTACATTCTAGGCTGCATACAACTCGAGGTAGTGTTCAACCCAGTGTTCCATTTGTTTGCCTTCATCAGTAATGACTACACCTGTCTTGGACTTCAGAGGAGCTGTTTTTCTGACAGTTGGTCCAATTGCTTTCTTAATACCATCGTACATTGCCTTAGCATCCCCAAAATCGGCCGCTTTCTGTATACCTGTACATAAATTCAGCCATTAGTTACTTGTGCATCTCCTGGATGTTTGCTGTGCCCTGTTCTTTGCTTCTCATAGGTCATCTCGAATTCTTTCATTTGGGTTTCTTTTGTAAGCAAGCAGGGCTTTCCGTTTAGCCTCAGTGACTGGTTCCATTTCTTCCAAATTTTGCTCGTACCAGTCCTTATTTCTTTTTCCGTTTATTCCATAGGCCAACACTGCTGAGTTGTAGATTGCATCCCCGGGAGTTTTGCCCATTTCTTAACAACATTCCTTTCTGCTTGCACGTTTCCTGGGAAAGCACTTTCAAAATTACTGGCAAAATCCTGCTTTCTTTGTGTGTCATGAACATGATCTGTGTTGATACGGGAATGACCTCTCGGTTTAGCATGGTGACATTTCTTAGGAGTGAGCCTCAATGTGCACGCCATCAGGGCGTGGTCAGTGTTGCAATCAGCACTATGATAACTTCGTGTCAGTAGCACATTTTTGAGACTAGTACGCCTAGCTATGACTAAGTCCAGTTGATGCCACTGATGAGAGTGCGGGTGTCTCCAAGACACCTTGTGCTGATCCTTAAGCTGGAAATATGTGTTTGTAATACAGAGTTCATAAAAGCAGCAAACTTCAAGTAGTCTTTGGCCATTTTCATTAATTTTTCCCACCCCATAATGTTCCAGGCAATTCAGCCATATTTCAATATCTGATCCAACTCTAGCATTTAAGTCCCCTAGAATATATAGTGTCTCGGTGCTAGGTACCTTGGCTATTTTGTCGCTGAGTAAATCATAAAACAGACCCTTCTCTTCCATGCTGGATGATAAGGTGGAAGCATACACATTTAGGAAGTTGACAATGCCACTTGAGGAGCATATTTTCAAAGCAATAATTCGCTCTGTTCCACCGGATGGTGGCACAGTACAGTCCAGGAGGGTGTTTTTAACAACAAATCCTACATCATGAAGTCTTGGCTCGTCTTGAGACTTCCCCTGCCAGAAGAATGTGTAATTATCCTCCCTGATAGAGCCCGCATCCTGGAAGCCTCGTCTCCTGCAGTCCTGCAATGTCAACATTCAAACGATGGAGCTTTCTGTCAATTACGGCAGTCTTACGGATGAAATCAACCTCTTGGGCATCGTCAATGTACGTTGGACACATGGTCCTAACATTCTAGGTGGCAATACGAAATAGTGATTTCTTTATTATTTAATTTTTGTTGTTGGTAGGTGTACTATATCAACCCGCTTGTCAAAGATTACTTCTAATCTCCACACACCCTGTGAAGCAGGCGGATATTGGCAGGACAGCACCTTATTGGCTGGGGCTGCCCAGCTTGAGGCGGATGGTAGCTGTCCAATGAGATGCAATGATGTCTCCCACCGTCGGAAGTGGCCCCTGGCACTCGAGTCTTACGCCAATCAGACAGAGCTTATAACCGGTAACTGCCTCTTCCCGTGTTGTGCTGAAGTCCTTGGACATCGCTGAAGTGTCCTCTCCAGGATGCTACAAGCCTGAGCAATAAATATGAAGACTCGTGAGTTGCCCAATCATCACGGTCTCCCTCTCGACCTAAATGATAATATCCAGAGGAAAGGCAAGCCAATACCTCTGGTATCACTTTGGTTGCAGGAGCTGCCGGAAGGGGACGTAGTGCGCCTTCCAACCGCCTTTGGGACCCCACTCCAGATTTTCTTTCAGGGTTTTCTCCCTTAGCCTTCATCCCTCCTGAGACCAATCACAAGGCAGCGCTGTGTTAAGGTAATTAGAGAAAGAAAAGGAATGGTAACTGAGGAGGGGGCAGGGAATAGGATATATAGGATATAGGATATAAGACGGGTCATTGTGCGGCACACTTTGTCTGGCTCCTCTGCTGATACCTGCCCGGCTAGGTTGGACCTGCCAGTAGCTATGCTACCACCGATATAGCTCTCAGCTTCCTTGGAGCACGCAAACTCTCCCGCCCACATGGGCAGTGCTATGATAAGGCAGTACCTCATCGGAGTCGTGTCTTTACAAACTCTTTAATACTACTGACTTTCTTTGCAACATTGTCCACTATTCTTCTCAATTTGTGTAGCCTGTGAATGGAGAGAAAAGCATTTCTCTCCATTCACAGGCTTACAGATTTTGATATCTTCACCTTGCACCTTAACAGTGCAGATAGTTTTGATCTTCCAGGAAGGCTTATCCTTTTTCCATTTTTTCTTGTAGGAGTGTTTAGGAGGTGCCATTTGAGATACACAAAGAGGAGTAGTTGTTTTGTGTATCAACATTCTCTAAGTCTCAGACTCCATGTAATATTGTGATATCTGCTTCTGCTGTCTTCATCATCCATTTCTGATGGCAGGCACATGGATGTCCCATTTCTTTTGCAGCTAATTTCATTTATATAGCATCATCGTGTAATTCTGACTCTTAAAAAGGGAAATAACACTTGTGTTACAACATTTTTATGAAAAAAATCATGTTGCAAGTAATAACAATACTAATACAGTATTATTCTGTTCTGGCTCTCCTAAATAATAATGTTAATAATTGGTGTTGTTTCAGTAAAATAATATCAATTTTAACACTCTTCAACTGTGGTCAGTAGCCCTTCCCTCAATTCAGGCATTCGCTGCCGCCATCAACACCTTCAATCCTTAACAGGTGAGATGGTCGCCTCTCTAACAACAAATGCTGAGTCTCCCTCTTTGTGGAAGGAAAAAAATTAAAAATTATGAAGAGAATCAACCTATGAACCTACAATGAAAAATAGTGCAATTTATCATCTATATTGTGACATTACTACAACAATTTAACACTTTAACAGTTATTTAATGGAAAGCCATAATAACCCCTATAGCAGGTACCTAGAGATGTTCATCACCAGTATAAAACTGTTCATGGTTAATAGGCTCCATATAGATATCTTGGAAATGTCCCATACATCACAATTCCATTAATTTCTAAGTACTGAGAGCTTTCTCCACTGTCATGGTAACCCACATTGTCACATGCTTCAGTATAGCATGCCACATAATTATATTTTGTTGTTGCTTACCTCTAATCACATGGATTTTGTCGATAATCTGCATCAACAACACTCATCACAAGAGGATTCACTGTCAAAATGGTTGGCTTCTGCATCAGTCCTTAGTACATTTTTCCATGCAAACAAGTCACACTGTTTCCTCTGTGTGCCATCATCTTGGCTGTGGCTTGCCATACTAAAGCGAAAAAATTATGTACTTTGTCTCAGTGCAATACGTAACAACAGAGTGTGTTAGCCTCTTCATATACTACTCTGCCAGTGGTTTTCCACCCTCTAGCAGATATGAAAAACACAGATATCTCAATTTCACTGAGTGTGTGGCTTACCAGCATCTAGCCTTGAGCACTATTGTATTTGAATCTAATTCACTCAATGAATTATAATGTGATTACAGTTAGGCACAGAGACATTGGCAGTAGTGTATACAACCCAGAAGTTCCATGTCTATTTCCATGACAACAAGTTTTTCCATCTAATCGACCTTGTCATGGAGCATTAAAAACCATATTTGTCCCATGTAATATGGTACCAAAACAGACACCTGGACAATAACAAAGATGGACTATTTTTCTAGAAGCATATGAACATAAGATTTTTTTATAAGCCAGTCATCCACAGTACCACCTCTAATGCTCTATTCAAACTTCCAGTAGACACAAAAGTAGCTCTAGCTACTAGCAACAATCACATCCTAGTGGTAGTGATTCAAAGGGCCCAACAGGTGTGGCTCAAACATTCACCCGAGAGTGCATCACAACTTGTGCAGTATCACCAGTTATCATTAGCTAATGGAATGTTGATAGTCTCACTGAATCCAGAAGAATGTTAGATTGTTATTCCAAATCAAATCTCTGTGGAAATTTGAATTATGGCCAGTATCTGTCATCCCTGGCACACTCACCTGGACAATTTGGAACTGTTTTTAAAGTATATATGGTTGGTGGTGGCAGGCACAGTGTCTAGTTACCCATACATCACCAACATGCTGTCAGTCACTACAGATCATAAAATCTGAGGCCTAAGTAATTTTCTCATATTTGATGATGATGATAATGATGTTTAGTTTGTGGGGCACTCAACTGCATGGTCATCAGCACACATAAAAAGTCCTAATTTTTACACAGTCCAATTTTTACATCATCCAATCTAACCACTGTTACAAATGATGATGAAATGATGAGGACAACCCAAACACCCAGTCCCCAGGCAGAGAAAATATCCAACCTGGCCAGGAATTGCTCATGTTTGACGTAAGCCTACTCACATACCACACAACACAAATAACCTGAAAATACCAACAGAGATATTTTATGGTGGATACCCATAAATGTTACTACACCTCCTCCACATTCAGCTATCTCCATCCTGCACCCAAAGACCTTGATTCTGGCAGCAGTAGAGAACACCCATGGCCAGATCATGTTCACTGCAGCCACCTGTGATAGTTGTCTGTGGCACCACCAAAACTATCTCTGCCCATGGTGGTCTTGCCAACTAACCACTAACAAATGAAGAACAACAACATCATCAAATAATATCCCATGAAAAATTTCACCAGACATCACAGATGATATGTGATACTGGACCAACAGCTTCACTACAACCAAGGACAGCACCCCCATGCAGGTGGCCCCTTCAAGTAAAACAGTATTTCTCAGAAAGATTCTTTTAGGGAGATCCAATGGAGGGTTGTCTATTGGCACGTCCTGCCAATTACTGGTCTAACTACCCCAATATCTCCATGCCTATAAACACAGACTGTCAGAACAGTGCTCCAACACTGAACATCCACATACTTAGCATATTAATAATCTGCCAGAGTCACTATCAGTCAAGTTGATTCTAGGCCTATTTGCTTTCCGTTGGGGTGAGGGTTTTCATGTCAGGTAATGTTAGTGAGAATAATGCTGTATCACAGATGCCACTAGACCTGGAGGTAACTAACAGCAAGAGGGCACCTCAGGCCATGAAACCATCATGGCTCGATCAGCCAGCTTCATATTACTGGGACATGCATCCACTGACACCAACATATGACACCCAAATTGAACAGTAACCATAATCTTGTTGCTATGCTCATGCGAAGTACTCACCAGTCTTCTACTATTAATGTCAACTCATGTTCACTATGGACTTTAAATAAAATATTCTATGGATTGTTGCTGTGATTAGTGGTTTCAAACTTCGGTTTTGTTCATTGATTCTCTTCTGTGCCTATTTAGTTGTCATTGCTAAGTACTCATACCTTCAATACAGGAACTTGTAAACCTGTTCTTGATATTAACTACATTAATATTAGTGATTTAATACATATTAGCATGTCACTGACAAACCAGACTCCTTTTGCTCACCATAATTACGAGGTGGCAGCCCATAAGATGAACACTTACTGCTGTTATCTTGGTGTAAACTGCTGTTAGTATTGAAAACAATGCACAAACAAATTCATCAGACACCATTACACATTTTCATTGGACACTGGACTATGATTTGTGTCTTTGTAACTGCTAAAGGCTGATCATTACACTTAATTTATATATGCCAAAGGACTTTTTTTCTTTTCTTCAAACCACTACCAGTAAGGTTTTCCAGTGGAAATAATGGGAGCACAAGCTGAATCTTGTACTGGTGTTGCCCACATTGGTGAAAAAACAGCTGCAAGCTCTTCCATATTGTGGTATAATAAAAATTAGGAGGATCATATTTAATTAGATTCAGTTCATACATCTGTGAGCAGTTGTTTTTTTCCTTTTCAATATTTATTAAAAAAATTTTATTGTTCCAGATACTAAACAGATATAGAAGGATGTAGGTTGCAGTAGGTATTGGGAGATAAAGAAGCTTGCACAGGATAGAGTAGCATGGAGAGCTGCATCAAACCAGTATCAGGACTGAAGACCACAACAGCAACAACAACAACCATCACAGATCCTCCACCATGCTTAAGAAGAAGAAGAACACAATTTATAGTGGGCACACTCACTGGTGTTCTTTGTATGTTATCAGCTCCTAATGTCTCAAGTGTCAGATTCATTGAATAACATTAAATGCTTCCACATGCCACTAGATGCTTGCACAGGATAGAGGACCTGTGTGCTGGCAGGAACACCATAATAATTTAGCAAATATTTACCATCATAAATCCATACTGTACAACCTGCTCTGTAGATAAATTTTGACCTCAGTACTCTCTTATATTTTACTTGTTATCTTGTTATTGATAAGAATCGTAATTTATGGTCTGTTTTTATTATGGTGCTCAGATTTCCCTCCACAATTGTGCTTAGCAGGTAAAGATTTGTCATTCATTTGAGATATGTGTTCACACGAGATACAGATAAAATTACATGCCTCTAATAGATTAGAGCTCAAAGTCATAAAAACATCAGCTGAGCAGACATCAACAATTTGTCCTTGACAGAGATCTGTAATGTTCCACATGAAGTAGATACAGGATGCAACTTCAAATTATCTTTCACAATTAATAGTCCATTTACGATTGACCTTTCAAACCTTACTGACAAATTTTGTACATTTTTATATATATTCTCATGCCTCATTGCTTTACTGCTTCTAAAAGGCTTCCTTGATAGATTGACTGTGCTCTTTCCAAATGATACTTGCAGTCAGGATATCACCCATATACACTGCTAGTTTGGACAGTAAATCGTCTTTTAGTACCTGACACCATCCACTTATGAAGACACAAATGCTAAAACAAAAACAAAAAGGCCAATCTGCAAACTGGTAAAACACCTCTTGTACATAAAAGCCATTGCTTATGAGATTTGTGTGTCCACAATGTACATGTCTTTCAATACCGAGAGAAGTCTTTCACTGTGGAGCATATTTTTACTAGTCAACATTAAACCATAGAGCTGCTCTCAGTCTGTGACCTTTTTTTTTCCAATGCAAGATCAAAGACTTCCTCCCTTCCCTTACATAATTTCACTAAATCCAGGTATATGGATTATAGCTCTGCAGATGACGGTGGGCCAAATTTCAATGTAACACTTATCCTGGACTAGCATTCAACTATCTTGAAGCCTTTCATTACATTACAGAAATCACCTTGCTAGGCTACCTTCTGCCTACATAATGAGATAAGCCTGTACTAAAAACTATTCATTGATTTCAGTATTAAAATATGCACAAAGTGACAATACTTCCCTTTATTTGTCGTGCATATGATATGTGTGGCCCATTTGCTCACATTTACAGGTTTGACAACACAGAGATTCTGGAGTTACTCTGACTCCTTTTTTATTATTGGTTGAAGAGAAATTAGTACAAAGACTGTTCCAAAAAGCTGAGTATTTGCTGTTGGTTTAAATGTAATATGGGCTTTGAAATCATCTGAACATCCAAGGTAGATCTCAAAGTTCTTCACAAAGTTCCTCCAAATTGAGAAATTGAATGTCTTATACCACATTACACTTTAAAGAACTGGATACTTTTTATCACTTGCTTTTGACTGGCTTTTGCTCTGAGCATAAGCCTGAGTGGTATTCTTTTCTTGTTAGAAGAAGTTGTACAGTTGTCGGCTAGTGACAGTGGTGGTAAACCTGTTTTTTAGTACATTATCGCGTTAAATAACGTTACTGTTGGTCTTGTGTCTACTTGAAATGATAATAGCTGTTTACTGATGTCATAGAAATATCATATGGTGTACAACAGTGTACTACAAAATTTTATATATTGATGAAAAATTTCAAATTTTGTACTTTGTTTGAGGCATATTAGAAAACATTACATCTATGCGTAGTAGAAAGCTACTTAACTAAATTGTCTCCATTGTTGCAGTGGTGATTGTTTATGATCTTACTTCACTACTTTGCATTCCATGAAGGAACATAAATGTAGCACTCTTATTAATGAAATGACATGTGCTACGTATTGGTTTCATCTTCACTTTACTGCCGAAGCTACTTAATTGATTTTGACAATCTTTTAATGCAGACAGATTGCAGAGTACACTGAACTGAAGATTCAATAAACACTAACTGACTTGGCAGGCTTTGCAAACTTACCATAAATAAAGTTAGCCAATCCTGACCTATAGCGATATTTAAACATGCTTAATTTTGGTTAGAGACAGCTGCAATGCTGGTAGATTGCATTACAATAAACCAATGTTTTCATTCATGCTAAATAAAGCAGTGCATGCAAAAAGGCAACTGTGGTTCATGAGCAAGAAGGCAACTGCTGTTCAGAGTGGTTTATTAATTGTTTAAAATGCTTGCTGCTCCAGTATCAAGTCCACACTCAATTCTTTAGTTAGTGTGGTGCATGCCTGGGGCATGCTTGCTGCAGTTGCCAGTCTCAGCTCTTGTCTGATGTGCCAAGTATCTGCAGTACATTTATGTAATCTGCACATTAACACTATTTCTAGTTGTGGTTATTGGTAATACTTGATGTAGTATAGGGGACTGTAATTTTAAGGAATTGTGTCGTATCTCCTCCACTTGTCTCATACTGCATGAGTCTGTTTGAATAAAGGAACCCATATATGTTGTCTGAGATTATTGGCATCTAAAGTAATATTTATGTCCAAATTTCTGTCAATCTGTTGGTAATGATAGTATGCTGCTAGTGACACACACATTTATATAAACGACAATGTTTCAGGGTCTGCCACTGGGCTAGCATATGTAGTGAATTAAACACCTCTTGTCCAGTCCACAACAAAAAGCAGGCTATTTGACTGACACTGCCTCATACCTTGCAAACTGGAAAATTCTGTTGCAGTGGCAGTGCAACGGATAATACCTATGCTAAAGGAGATTTATGCATTTATAAGATGTAGCTCAGGAATATCTACTCTTCTGTCAACTACACTATCCAGTCACATTAATGTGACACCCTGTCAAAAGCCGGAATAACCACCTTTTGAAGTGTGACCATCTGTGAAACATGCTGCAACAGAGTCAATGAGGTTTTGGAGGGTACTGATAAGAATGTGGAGCCATGCAGACTCCAGCACTGTTGCCAACTGTACTAAGATTTTTAGCTGAGGATCCACAGTGAAAACAGCCTGATCAACATGGTCCTACAAATTTTGGATTGTGTTTAAATTTGGTGGCTCTTCATACGAAGCACAAGAATTATGACCATATACTTAATAGCTTGTTTGTCCATATTTGGAATGAAATACATTACTGATTCTGTGTATCAGGGATCTAACGCTTTGTTGGTAGGTTTGTGATGATATGTGGTATTAGATGTCTCTTCACAGGTCATCTAATTAGCATTAATAATGGGCCGATGATCTGCATACACAGTGATGCAGCTGATAACATCACAGATGGGTTCCACAGAACTTACATCAGGCAAATTTGGTTGATCAGACATCAACATGAGTTCACTATAACACTCCTAAAACCATGTAGCATTGTTCTGGCTCTGAGAAATGGACAGTTATACTGCTGGAATACGACATCACCATCAGTGAAGACATCAAGCATGAAGGGATCCAGGTGATTTGCAGCTGTCAGCATGTCTTTGATTCCTACCACAGGTCCCATGCTAGCTATGGATAATGTCTCCCATAGCATAATACTATTTCCACCAGCTTGCATTCGTGGCTTGCGGCTTGTTTAGATCCACCTTTCACTTTGACGATGGTGTTTTTGGGGATGACAAATAACCTAGTGTAGCAAAAGCGTGATTCACCCAAAGAGCTCACACATTTCCATTGATCAACAGTTCAGTCCCTATGGACCCATGGCCACTGGTTTCGTAATTGATGATGTCATTGGCTCAACAAGTGATTGCATAGGGATGGTCTGCTGTGGAACTCCATATTTAACGATGTATGATGAACAATGTGCTCCAAAACACTTGTGTGCTCTTTTGGCAGAGGTGCCACAGATCACCATGTATCCTATTACACAGAGCGGGCAAGCCTCCAAACCCGATATTTTGTGGAAGTCATGGACATCCAACCATTTTGTGCCTAGTGGTAGTTTCACTGTACTTCTGCCTCTTTCCATAGATTCTCCCAACATGAGCAGGTGAACATTTTACCAGCTTTGATGTTTTCTAGATACTAGTTCACAGGCTATGCATAATAATAATCTGACATTTTTCAAAGTCGCTTATCTCAGTGGGTTCCCCCATTTGCAGCCCATACCTTCACTAGGGTGATTCCTCATTCATGTCTTCTCCACTTATGTAGTTTTGTTTCCGCATCACATGCCTGCAATGCCATCAGACGGCATCAGATATCATGGTGGGCAGTGGTCATAATGTTTTGGCTGCTCAGTGTACACTGCAAGCTGTGTGACACATTGTATGGTCCTGCTGGTAGATTCCATCATTCTTAGGAAAAAAGAAACTGCATATAGGGATGGACATGGTCCCAAAGGATACATGCATCTAGTGTGCCTTCCATAATGATGAGATCACCCAGGGAATCCCACAAAACATTCCCTAGACCATAACACTCTCTCCTTCCGCTTGGATCCATCCTATGATTGTTGGAGGGTGTTTGCTTTCAGACTTTTAATGCTGTACACATCAGTGACCATCTGTCTGATGGAAGACAAAACGTAATTCTTCTGAAACGGCCATTTGTCGCCACTTACTAGACATGCAGCTGTGGTACTGGTGTGTCAATTCTAGCTTCCTTTGCTGATATACAGCTGTCAGCGTGGGTGCATAAACTGGGAGCCTTCTTGCAGAGGCCTACATCAAAAATATTCAATGAATGGTCTTTGAAGAGACACTGTTGGTAGGTCCTTGGTTCATCTGGGTAGTTTGCTGCTCAGTTGTTGCATGTCTGTTTACCCATACATGTCTCTGCTGCCATCATTCACCCCCGTTCACCTATGGCCCATGTTGTGCCACAGCTGCGTTGGAACCAGTTTTGTATAGCACCATTTTGCCATGCTGGTGTACTTCAATGTCTGCAGCATGCAAACAGTTTACAAACTTAGCCATTTGGCCATTTAGTATGAAAACCAATGATCTTGACCTTTTGGATGTCAGATAAATTGTTACATTTCCACATTACTACACTGAGTTCACTGTTTTCCACATCCCCCACCATTCTTTATATACGCTCCACTGCTTGTGCTTGCACCTGCCATCTGTGGGTGGTTATTGCATATTGATGTCAAATATGGGAGGCAGCCATATTAATGTGAATGGATCATGTATTTGTTCTGTTATTCTTGCTGTTCTTGCTGTGGCTCTTGTAGCTGCTTCAGTTGCTGTTGCTGCAATGACTACAAGTCCGTAAAATACCAGCATCTGCACTGTTATTGGTCAGTCCACATATAGTGTGTGATGCATTTCATCACCAAGCAGTTATTTACCTTGGCTCATGATTCTCTTTAAACAGATGAAAGCCATTGCAGGCTAGAATATCACAACAAATTTTAATGTGTTCATTCAGTTACCAGGCCAAAGTAAGGGTCTGTAAACCATTGCAGAGCAGGTTGTTAGTAGCATGGTCACACTCACTCTAAATAACATCCACAAATGTAGCCTAGGTAGATCAGTGCCATAATCCATAGAGTAGTCTGGCAGGCAGCTTGAGTAAGAGGTGTGAGTGAGTGCTGAACATCATGTGAAGTGATCACTCTCTAATGGGAACTTTAAACAGTGTCATGATGTCATAGTGACACCAGCTATTGCTATGGCTTACACTTCCAGGGTCAGCAAAGATCTGCCTTCTGGTGAGAGAGTGTCTCTAGCTCTGGTGCGACATTGATATCGTTATGCAACAGTATTCTTGTACTGATTTTATAATGGAGTCAGAGTGGTGAACAAGGATTCTGATTGTTGGCCAGTGCTGTCCAGTAGTTGGAGGAAGGCAGGCCTTGTCTGGTGTCTGTTGGTCATCCATTTTTGTATTATAGGGTATTCAGAATTATGATTGTGTTATCACAACTGTTGATTATGGTGAAAGATAAGCTGACTCTATCTTCAAACATTTTGATACAATCAGTAGCCAATGAAAACACCCTGCATTCATATAGGCATGCAGATATGTGAGCTCATGTGGTAAGTAATATTTTTGTGACAGTGGACCACGGGCTTGCTGGGTAGGATATGGCAATTGAAACAAAATAGAAACCTAAGCACATGCAACTGATCTACAGCCTGTCACAATTAATGGAGATGAAATGATATGTTGCAAAGAAGATTGTTAAGCCTTCTTCAGCCACAGAAACACAGTTGATAGTAACATTTTTCTTCTTTGGACAATTTGTTGCATTTTTAATTAGATACTGCATAGAACAGAATGGTAATAAGATGCTGACTATAACTGTGGTTGCATTTAGAGGACCTCGAAAAGTCTGAGGAAGGCAGTTGTGGGAAGTTATCAGAAACCATAATACGTCGTTTTCTCTTCGTGGAAAATATATTTCTCACACCAAACATTGTAATGCTATTAGTGATGGCAGTCATCTGAACCACATACAGAAAATATGAGATGGCTTCCATTACTAGTAACCATATAGTTCCCTTGAATGAGTGTGCACGTGCTCCCAAGGGTGGTCACATCTGAGCCGGGGGGAAATATGTGACACAGGGCAGCCAGAGTCTGAGCACATGCATGTAGGCTTGCACCATTTTTTGAGTGTCAGTGTCACTGCCTGTCCATCAAACATGATGTCATGCTCTCATGTGTATAATTCCCCTATGTAACCTTCGCAATAATTGGAGTACGAATGGCTGGGATCTAGGCAGGGTAATAATCCTACATTTGTCATACTCCATAACCAACAACATTATGGAACTATTTGCACTGACCCTATGTTGTAGTGGGAAGTATGTTATAAAAGATGGCAGTAATTGTTTTGGCAGATGAACTGGCAACCCATACTTAACCGATGATGCGACTCTGGAGAGTAGCATGGTTACCCCTGTACATGGGTCTATATTGTTAGTAGTAAAAGGGAATTCCACTATAATAAAATACACATTGTTATTTGTTTGTATGTGCAATGCCTTTTGTGGGCAAGTGCTCTACCAGCTAAATATGACTCATTATCTATCATCTCAGCTTTACTTCCACCACTACCTCATCTGTACCTTCCAAACTTCACAGAAGTTCTCCTGCAAAACTTGCAGGGCAAGCAGGTCTGGAAGAGAAAGGACGTTGTGGAGACATGCCTTAGCTAAAGTTTGTGCATGTTTCCACAAGTTTGGAATGTAGGAGATGAGGTCCTGGCAGAAGTAAAAATCTGATGATGGGTCATGAGTCATGCTTGGGTTTCTCAGTCAGTCAAGCACTTGCCTGTGAAATGCAAAGGTCCTGAGTTTACGGCTCGGTTCAGCTCATAGCCTTAATCTGCCAGGAAGTTTCATATCAGCACACACTCCACTGAACAACGAAAAATCATTCTGGAAACATCCTCCAGGCTGTGGCTAAGCCATGTCTACACAATATCCTTTCTTCCAGCAGTGCCAGTTCTGCAAGTTTGACAGAATTTCTGTGATGTTAGGAAAGTAGGAGGTGAGGAAGCAGCTGAGTTAGAACTGTGATGAATGGTTGTGAGTCATGATTGGGTGGCTCAATTGGCAGAGCCCCTGCCTGCAAAATGCAAAGGTCTCATGATTGAGTATTGCACCACCATATAGTTTTAATCTGTCGGGAAGTTTGATTTTTGAACTTTTTATGCACATTTTGATAACTTAGATAAGGCCTAAACGTGCCTTGCGTATATTTGGTTTTGTATTAGATTTGGAGCTTTTTCTGTGAAGGAATTTCAGTTGGTTAGATATAAAATGGTAACTATAGACTTTAAATGACAGAATAATTTGAAAGACTTATTAACTTAAACACAGGTATGTATGAAACAGACAACAGAGGGCTAAAAGTTTTGAAAGTAAATGACTTGAAGAGTGTTTATACAGCTATAAAATATGGTTAATTGTGATGGGAAAATAAAATGGCGTGGGATTTGTGAAGAAAAAATCCGATTTATAGCACAATGTGACTGACATGCCTCTCATGAACACATGTCCAAAACAAATAATAGTTAATACGGTCAGAGAGTGGTAAGATATCAGTTTAGTGGTGCTTCATTGAACTGTAAATTATTACTCATTTATTTCAGACAATTCTGATTTCAGCCCAAGTGCAGGTTTAAATGTCTCAGAATGTCTGACCTGCCTAAATGATCAAGCAAGTTACATACCAGTGTAACAACTGACAGGTTAGCAATGAATGCTGTTTTTTATACATACATATCTATAGAAAAAACGTTTCTGAAGGCTGCTGTAAATTGATTTTAATATTTACTATTTATTCAGAGAATGCCAGATATTTATGTTAACATAGGCATTCTTTTGAGGCATTAACTAGCCAGTAAGTACAGCACCAGAAGACATGGCATGAGGATGAAATGCCATCTCTAAATGGTGATTAGTTATGATTACATATACTGACTCAGAAAGAATTCCTCTTTGGTGTGATAAATGACAACTTGCTGCAACTGTGTAAAATATAGTTAATATACATTAGTAAGAGAAACAAACCTGCATTGTTCGGATATAGTGTTACTAAAGTACTTCATGGCACAGTCACATTGATTAAGTATGAGGGGGTACATTTGCTAAGTGATATGATCTGTCACAACCATATAAGGTCAGTTGTAGGATATATGAATGATTGACTCCAGTATACTGGGAGAATTCTAGGAAAGTGTAGCTCATCTACAAAGGAAACAACATATAGAACACTCATGCAACCCTTTCTTGAGTACTGCTCAAGCATTTGGGATCCCCACTAGGTAAGATTAAAGGATGATATTGAAGCAATTCTGAGAAACACTGGTAGATTTATTACTGATAGGGTTGATTAACACATGGGCATTACGGAAATTCTCCGTGTACTCGAACAGGAAGCCCTGGAGGGAAAACAATGCTGTTTTCATGAAAAATTATTGAAGAAAGTTTGGAGGAACACCATTTGTGACTGACTGCACATCATGCACAAGGACCAAAAAAAGAGGCTAGGAGAAATTAGGACACATACTGAGGCATATATACATTCTTTCTGTCTGTTCCATTTGTGAGCATAGCAGGAAAGGAATGACTAGTAGAGATCAGAAACAGAGTGAATATGAATCTAATCTTTGGGTTGTATGTTTCACAGATCAAGACACAGCTGTTACATCAGTGTTAACAGCCTTCGTTTGTTCATCCTATATCCTCCTGTAGTCACTCAGTGACGACCCTTTCCTGTACACTACAACATCAGCTAACAGTCACACATCGCTGCTCACCTTATCAGTCAGATCATACTTCCCTGGGACATTCCAGGTGATGTGCTTGTCTCTGATGAACACTTACTGTCCAAGACCAAGTACCTTGTTCTCTTACTTAAAAAGTCTTCAAGCCACTAACATACCTGAGAACTGATCCCATAAGCTTGGACCTTTGTTAATAATCAGTAGTGGAGCACTGTGTCAAATACTTTCCAGAAACCGAGGAATTTGGTATCTACTTACTGCCCTTCATCCATGGTTCACAGAATATTGTGTGAGAAAAGGGCAAGCTAAGTTTTTGGGAGACGGATGCATTCAAAATCCATGCAGATTTGTGGGTAGAGGGTTTTCTCTCTCAGGAAATTTATTACATTCAGAGTTAGAATAAGCTCCAGAATTCTGCAGCAAACTGATGTTAAGGAAATTGTCTCTAATATAGTTGGTTCATAATTATGTCCTGCTCATGTATGTAATCACCTTTACTTTTTTCCATTGCCTGAGACTTTGTGATACATAAGATGTTCATGATAAACACAAGCTAAGTAAGGAACCAATGTTGAAGTGTACTCTCTTGTGAAAGCAAATAGAATTTAATATCACCCTATATTACTATGAAAGATGCAGTTCAGCAGCTACAAATAAAATTACGTTCAGGGTATATAGTCACAAGGTTTGTGCAACCAAATGCTAGTCTTAGCCAAGTAACAGAAAATAAATGTGTGCCTTAGGGAGTTTAGCAAGTGAATTCACAAACATGCAGAGTGAATTCTCTGGGGCCATTGGGGTCAGGTGCGACAAATGTACTTCAGTTAAATTAAAAAATCAGACTGCATTCAAGAAAATAAAAATGTTCGCGCTTTCACTTAATTACCTAAGAGTAGAGTGAAACAGGAAATTAGTGTGATTCGTGTGAATATTAGGGAGGTAAGAAATAAAGTAAATGAGTTGGTAGTTTGTTTCAAAGATCTCAGCATTTGGTAAGAAACTGATATCATTTGTCTCTCTGAACAAAATGTAACCACTGGGATAGAGATATTTGTAGTAGGTGGCTACATGTTAGCTGCCTATTCATGTCGATTGTCTATGGAGAAAGGAGGAGTTTCGCAAAAATGCTTGTAAATTCAAAAGCACTGAAATAATTGAACTTTCTGTAGACAGTGATATAGCAGCAAGTGGTCGTCAGTTAGTACTGAACAATATAATAACAATATAATTGTTACGGTATACAGGTGACCACAGGGTAATTTGTGCAGTTTCATTGGCTTCTGCATCAGTCCTTAGTACATTTTTCCATGCAAACAAGTCACACTGTTTCCTCTGTGTGCCATCATCTTGGCTGTGGCTTGCCATACTAAAGCGAAAAAATTATGTACTTTGTCTCAGTGCAATACGTAACAACAGAGTGTGTTAGCCTCTTCATATACTACTCTGCCAGTGGTTTTCCACCCTCTAGCAGATATGAAAAACACAGATATCTCAATTTCACTGAGTGTGTGGCTTACCAGCATCTAGCCTTGAGCACTATTGTATTTGAATCTAATTCACTCAATGAATTATAATGTGATTACAGTTAGGCACAGAGACATTGGCAGTAGTGTATACAACCCAGAAGTTCCATGTCTATTTCCATGACAACAAGTTTTTCCATCTAATCGACCTTGTCATGGAGCATTAAAAACCATATTTGTCCCATGTAATATGGTACCAAAACAGACACCTGGACAATAACAAAGATGGACTATTTTTCTAGAAGCATATGAACATAAGATTTTTTTATAAGCCAGTCATCCACAGTACCACCTCTAATGCTCTATTCAAACTTCCAGTAGACACAAAAGTAGCTCTAGCTACTAGCAACAATCACATCCTAGTGGTAGTGATTCAAAGGGCCCAACAGGTGTGGCTCAAACATTCACCCGAGAGTGCATCACAACTTGTGCAGTATCACCAGTTATCATTAGCTAATGGAATGTTGATAGTCTCACTGAATCCAGAAGAATGTTAGATTGTTATTCCAAATCAAATCTCTGTGGAAATTTGAATTATGGCCAGTATCTGTCATCCCTGGCACACTCACCTGGACAATTTGGAACTGTTTTTAAAGTATATATGGTTGGTGGTGGCAGGCACAGTGTCTAGTTACCCATACATCACCAACATGCTGTCAGTCACTACAGATCATAAAATCTGAGGCCTAAGTAATTTTCTCATATTTGATGATGATGATAATGATGTTTAGTTTGTGGGGCACTCAACTGCATGGTCATCAGCACACATAAAAAGTCCTAATTTTTACACAGTCCAATTTTTACATCATCCAATCTAACCACTGTTACAAATGATGATGAAATGATGAGGACAACCCAAACACCCAGTCCCCAGGCAGAGAAAATATCCAACCTGGCCAGGAATTGCTCATGTTTGACGTAAGCCTACTCACATACCACACAACACAAATAACCTGAAAATACCAACAGAGATATTTTATGGTGGATACCCATAAATGTTACTACACCTCCTCCACATTCAGCTATCTCCATCCTGCACCCAAAGACCTTGATTCTGGCAGCAGTAGAGAACACCCATGGCCAGATCATGTTCACTGCAGCCACCTGTGATAGTTGTCTGTGGCACCACCAAAACTATCTCTGCCCATGGTGGTCTTGCCAACTAACCACTAACAAATGAAGAACAACAACATCATCAAATAATATCCCATGAAAAATTTCACCAGACATCACAGATGATATGTGATACTGGACCAACAGCTTCACTACAACCAAGGACAGCACCCCCATGCAGGTGGCCCCTTCAAGTAAAACAGTATTTCTCAGAAAGATTCTTTTAGGGAGATCCAATGGAGGGTTGTCTATTGGCACGTCCTGCCAATTACTGGTCTAACTACCCCAATATCTCCATGCCTATAAACACAGACTGTCAGAACAGTGCTCCAACACTGAACATCCACATACTTAGCATATTAATAATCTGCCAGAGTCACTATCAGTCAAGTTGATTCTAGGCCTATTTGCTTTCCGTTGGGGTGAGGGTTTTCATGTCAGGTAATGTTAGTGAGAATAATGCTGTATCACAGATGCCACTAGACCTGGAGGTAACTAACAGCAAGAGGGCACCTCAGGCCATGAAACCATCATGGCTCGATCAGCCAGCTTCATATTACTGGGACATGCATCCACTGACACCAACATATGACACCCAAATTGAACAGTAACCATAATCTTGTTGCTATGCTCATGCGAAGTACTCACCAGTCTTCTACTATTAATGTCAACTCATGTTCACTATGGACTTTAAATAAAATATTCTATGGATTGTTGCTGTGATTAGTGGTTTCAAACTTCGGTTTTGTTCATTGATTCTCTTCTGTGCCTATTTAGTTGTCATTGCTAAGTACTCATACCTTCAATACAGGAACTTGTAAACCTGTTCTTGATATTAACTACATTAATATTAGTGATTTAATACATATTAGCATGTCACTGACAAACCAGACTCCTTTTGCTCACCATAATTACGAGGTGGCAGCCCATAAGATGAACACTTACTGCTGTTATCTTGGTGTAAACTGCTGTTAGTATTGAAAACAATGCACAAACAAATTCATCAGACACCATTACACATTTTCATTGGACACTGGACTATGATTTGTGTCTTTGTAACTGCTAAAGGCTGATCATTACACTTAATTTATATATGCCAAAGGACTTTTTTTCTTTTCTTCAAACCACTACCAGTAAGGTTTTCCAGTGGAAATAATGGGAGCACAAGCTGAATCTTGTACTGGTGTTGCCCACATTGGTGAAAAAACAGCTGCAAGCTCTTCCATATTGTGGTATAATAAAAATTAGGAGGATCATATTTAATTAGATTCAGTTCATACATCTGTGAGCAGTTGTTTTTTTCCTTTTCAATATTTATTAAAAAAATTTTATTGTTCCAGATACTAAACAGATATAGAAGGATGTAGGTTGCAGTAGGTATTGGGAGATAAAGAAGCTTGCACAGGATAGAGTAGCATGGAGAGCTGCATCAAACCAGTATCAGGACTGAAGACCACAACAGCAACAACAACAACCATCACAGATCCTCCACCATGCTTAAGAAGAAGAAGAACACAATTTATAGTGGGCACACTCACTGGTGTTCTTTGTATGTTATCAGCTCCTAATGTCTCAAGTGTCAGATTCATTGAATAACATTAAATGCTTCCACATGCCACTAGATGCTTGCACAGGATAGAGGACCTGTGTGCTGGCAGGAACACCATAATAATTTAGCAAATATTTACCATCATAAATCCATACTGTACAACCTGCTCTGTAGATAAATTTTGACCTCAGTACTCTCTTATATTTTACTTGTTATCTTGTTATTGATAAGAATCGTAATTTATGGTCTGTTTTTATTATGGTGCTCAGATTTCCCTCCACAATTGTGCTTAGCAGGTAAAGATTTGTCATTCATTTGAGATATGTGTTCACACGAGATACAGATAAAATTACATGCCTCTAATAGATTAGAGCTCAAAGTCATAAAAACATCAGCTGAGCAGACATCAACAATTTGTCCTTGACAGAGATCTGTAATGTTCCACATGAAGTAGATACAGGATGCAACTTCAAATTATCTTTCACAATTAATAGTCCATTTACGATTGACCTTTCAAACCTTACTGACAAATTTTGTACATTTTTATATATATTCTCATGCCTCATTGCTTTACTGCTTCTAAAAGGCTTCCTTGATAGATTGACTGTGCTCTTTCCAAATGATACTTGCAGTCAGGATATCACCCATATACACTGCTAGTTTGGACAGTAAATCGTCTTTTAGTACCTGACACCATCCACTTATGAAGACACAAATGCTAAAACAAAAACAAAAAGGCCAATCTGCAAACTGGTAAAACACCTCTTGTACATAAAAGCCATTGCTTATGAGATTTGTGTGTCCACAATGTACATGTCTTTCAATACCGAGAGGAGTCTTTCACTGTGGAGCATATTTTTACTAGTCAACATTAAACCATAGAGCTGCTCTCAGTCTGTGACCTTTTTTTTTCCAATGCAAGATCAAAGACTTCCTCCCTTCCCTTACATAATTTCACTAAATCCAGGTATATGGATTATAGCTCTGCAGATGACGGTGGGCCAAATTTCAATGTAACACTTATCCTGGACTAGCATTCAACTATCTTGAAGCCTTTCATTACATTACAGAAATCACCTTGCTAGGCTACCTTCTGCCTACATAATGAGATAAGCCTGTACTAAAAACTATTCATTGATTTCAGTATTAAAATATGCACAAAGTGACAATACTTCCCTTTATTTGTCGTGCATATGATATGTGTGGCCCATTTGCTCACATTTACAGGTTTGACAACACAGAGATTCTGGAGTTACTCTGACTCCTTTTTTATTATTGGTTGAAGAGAAATTAGTACAAAGACTGTTCCAAAAAGCTGAGTATTTGCTGTTGGTTTAAATGTAATATGGGCTTTGAAATCATCTGAACATCCAAGGTAGATCTCAAAGTTCTTCACAAAGTTCCTCCAAATTGAGAAATTGAATGTCTTATACCACATTACACTTTAAAGAACTGGATACTTTTTATCACTTGCTTTTGACTGGCTTTTGCTCTGAGCATAAGCCTGAGTGGTATTCTTTTCTTGTTAGAAGAAGTTGTACAGTTGTCGGCTAGTGACAGTGGTGGTAAACCTGTTTTTTAGTACATTATCGCGTTAAATAACGTTACTGTTGGTCTTGTGTCTACTTGAAATGATAATAGCTGTTTACTGATGTCATAGAAATATCATATGGTGTACAACAGTGTACTACAAAATTTTATATATTGATGAAAAATTTCAAATTTTGTACTTTGTTTGAGGCATATTAGAAAACATTACATCTATGCGTAGTAGAAAGCTACTTAACTAAATTGTCTCCATTGTTGCAGTGGTGATTGTTTATGATCTTACTTCACTACTTTGCATTCCATGAAGGAACATAAATGTAGCACTCTTATTAATGAAATGACATGTGCTACGTATTGGTTTCATCTTCACTTTACTGCCGAAGCTACTTAATTGATTTTGACAATCTTTTAATGCAGACAGATTGCAGAGTACACTGAACTGAAGATTCAATAAACACTAACTGACTTGGCAGGCTTTGCAAACTTACCATAAATAAAGTTAGCCAATCCTGACCTATAGCGATATTTAAACATGCTTAATTTTGGTTAGAGACAGCTGCAATGCTGGTAGATTGCATTACAATAAACCAATGTTTTCATTCATGCTAAATAAAGCAGTGCATGCAAAAAGGCAACTGTGGTTCATGAGCAAGAAGGCAACTGCTGTTCAGAGTGGTTTATTAATTGTTTAAAATGCTTGCTGCTCCAGTATCAAGTCCACACTCAATTCTTTAGTTAGTGTGGTGCATGCCTGGGGCATGCTTGCTGCAGTTGCCAGTCTCAGCTCTTGTCTGATGTGCCAAGTATCTGCAGTACATTTATGTAATCTGCACATTAACACTATTTCTAGTTGTGGTTATTGGTAATACTTGATGTAGTATAGGGGACTGTAATTTTAAGGAATTGTGTCGTATCTCCTCCACTTGTCTCATACTGCATGAGTCTGTTTGAATAAAGGAACCCATATATGTTGTCTGAGATTATTGGCATCTAAAGTAATATTTATGTCCAAATTTCTGTCAATCTGTTGGTAATGATAGTATGCTGCTAGTGACACACACATTTATATAAACGACAATGTTTCAGGGTCTGCCACTGGGCTAGCATATGTAGTGAATTAAACACCTCTTGTCCAGTCCACAACAAAAAGCAGGCTATTTGACTGACACTGCCTCATACCTTGCAAACTGGAAAATTCTGTTGCAGTGGCAGTGCAACGGATAATACCTATGCTAAAGGAGATTTATGCATTTATAAGATGTAGCTCAGGAATATCTACTCTTCTGTCAACTACACTATCCAGTCACATTAATGTGACACCCTGTCAAAAGCCGGAATAACCACCTTTTGAAGTGTGACCATCTGTGAAACATGCTGCAACAGAGTCAATGAGGTTTTGGAGGGTACTGATAAGAATGTGGAGCCATGCAGACTCCAGCACTGTTGCCAACTGTACTAAGATTTTTAGCTGAGGATCCACAGTGAAAACAGCCTGATCAACATGGTCCTACAAATTTTGGATTGTGTTTAAATTTGGTGGCTCTTCATACGAAGCACAAGAATTATGACCATATACTTAATAGCTTGTTTGTCCATATTTGGAATGAAATACATTACTGATTCTGTGTATCAGGGATCTAACGCTTTGTTGGTAGGTTTGTGATGATATGTGGTATTAGATGTCTCTTCACAGGTCATCTAATTAGCATTAATAATGGGCCGATGATCTGCATACACAGTGATGCAGCTGATAACATCACAGATGGGTTCCACAGAACTTACATCAGGCAAATTTGGTTGATCAGACATCAACATGAGTTCACTATAACACTCCTAAAACCATGTAGCATTGTTCTGGCTCTGAGAAATGGACAGTTATACTGCTGGAATACGACATCACCATCAGTGAAGACATCAAGCATGAAGGGATCCAGGTGATTTGCAGCTGTCAGCATGTCTTTGATTCCTACCACAGGTCCCATGCTAGCTATGGATAATGTCTCCCATAGCATAATACTATTTCCACCAGCTTGCATTCGTGGCTTGCGGCTTGTTTAGATCCACCTTTCACTTTGACGATGGTGTTTTTGGGGATGACAAATAACCTAGTGTAGCAAAAGCGTGATTCACCCAAAGAGCTCACACATTTCCATTGATCAACAGTTCAGTCCCTATGGACCCATGGCCACTGGTTTCGTAATTGATGATGTCATTGGCTCAACAAGTGATTGCATAGGGATGGTCTGCTGTGGAACTCCATATTTAACGATGTATGATGAACAATGTGCTCCAAAACACTTGTGTGCTCTTTTGGCAGAGGTGCCACAGATCACCATGTATCCTATTACACAGAGCGGGCAAGCCTCCAAACCCGATATTTTGTGGAAGTCATGGACATCCAACCATTTTGTGCCTAGTGGTAGTTTCACTGTACTTCTGCCTCTTTCCATAGATTCTCCCAACATGAGCAGGTGAACATTTTACCAGCTTTGATGTTTTCTAGATACTAGTTCACAGGCTATGCATAATAATAATCTGACATTTTTCAAAGTCGCTTATCTCAGTGGGTTCCCCCATTTGCAGCCCATACCTTCACTAGGGTGATTCCTCATTCATGTCTTCTCCACTTATGTAGTTTTGTTTCCGCATCACATGCCTGCAATGCCATCAGACGGCATCAGATATCATGGTGGGCAGTGGTCATAATGTTTTGGCTGCTCAGTGTACACTGCAAGCTGTGTGACACATTGTATGGTCCTGCTGGTAGATTCCATCATTCTTAGGAAAAAAGAAACTGCATATAGGGATGGACATGGTCCCAAAGGATACATGCATCTAGTGTGCCTTCCATAATGATGAGATCACCCAGGGAATCCCACAAAACATTCCCTAGACCATAACACTCTCTCCTTCCGCTTGGATCCATCCTATGATTGTTGGAGGGTGTTTGCTTTCAGACTTTTAATGCTGTACACATCAGTGACCATCTGTCTGATGGAAGACAAAACGTAATTCTTCTGAAACGGCCATTTGTCGCCACTTACTAGACATGCAGCTGTGGTACTGGTGTGTCAATTCTAGCTTCCTTTGCTGATATACAGCTGTCAGCGTGGGTGCATAAACTGGGAGCCTTCTTGCAGAGGCCTACATCAAAAATATTCAATGAATGGTCTTTGAAGAGACACTGTTGGTAGGTCCTTGGTTCATCTGGGTAGTTTGCTGCTCAGTTGTTGCATGTCTGTTTACCCATACATGTCTCTGCTGCCATCATTCACCCCCGTTCACCTATGGCCCATGTTGTGCCACAGCTGCGTTGGAACCAGTTTTGTATAGCACCATTTTGCCATGCTGGTGTACTTCAATGTCTGCAGCATGCAAACAGTTTACAAACTTAGCCATTTGGCCATTTAGTATGAAAACCAATGATCTTGACCTTTTGGATGTCAGATAAATTGTTACATTTCCACATTACTACACTGAGTTCACTGTTTTCCACATCCCCCACCATTCTTTATATACGCTCCACTGCTTGTGCTTGCACCTGCCATCTGTGGGTGGTTATTGCATATTGATGTCAAATATGGGAGGCAGCCATATTAATGTGAATGGATCATGTATTTGTTCTGTTATTCTTGCTGTTCTTGCTGTGGCTCTTGTAGCTGCTTCAGTTGCTGTTGCTGCAATGACTACAAGTCCGTAAAATACCAGCATCTGCACTGTTATTGGTCAGTCCACATATAGTGTGTGATGCATTTCATCACCAAGCAGTTATTTACCTTGGCTCATGATTCTCTTTAAACAGATGAAAGCCATTGCAGGCTAGAATATCACAACAAATTTTAATGTGTTCATTCAGTTACCAGGCCAAAGTAAGGGTCTGTAAACCATTGCAGAGCAGGTTGTTAGTAGCATGGTCACACTCACTCTAAATAACATCCACAAATGTAGCCTAGGTAGATCAGTGCCATAATCCATAGAGTAGTCTGGCAGGCAGCTTGAGTAAGAGGTGTGAGTGAGTGCTGAACATCATGTGAAGTGATCACTCTCTAATGGGAACTTTAAACAGTGTCATGATGTCATAGTGACACCAGCTATTGCTATGGCTTACACTTCCAGGGTCAGCAAAGATCTGCCTTCTGGTGAGAGAGTGTCTCTAGCTCTGGTGCGACATTGATATCGTTATGCAACAGTATTCTTGTACTGATTTTATAATGGAGTCAGAGTGGTGAACAAGGATTCTGATTGTTGGCCAGTGCTGTCCAGTAGTTGGAGGAAGGCAGGCCTTGTCTGGTGTCTTTTGGTCCTCCATTTTTGTATTATAGGGTATTCAGAATTATGATTGTGTTATCACAACTGTTGATTATGGTGAAAGATAAGCTGACTCTATCTTCAAACATTTTGATACAATCAGTAGCCAATGAAAACACCCTGCATTCATATAGGCATGCAGATATGTGAGCTCATGTGGTAAGTAATATTTTTGTGACAGTGGACCACGGGCTTGCTGGGTAGGATATGGCAATTGAAACAAAATAGAAACCTAAGCACATGCAACTGATCTACAGCCTGTCACAATTAATGGAGATGAAATGATATGTTGCAAAGAAGATTGTTAAGCCTTCTTCAGCCACAGAAACACAGTTGATAGTAACATTTTTCTTCTTTGGACAATTTGTTGCATTTTTAATTAGATACTGCATAGAACAGAATGGTAATAAGATGCTGACTATAACTGTGGTTGCATTTAGAGGACCTCGAAAAGTCTGAGGAAGGCAGTTGTGGGAAGTTATCAGAAACCATAATACGTCGTTTTCTCTTCGTGGAAAATATATTTCTCACACCAAACATTGTAATGCTATTAGTGATGGCAGTCATCTGAACCACATACAGAAAATATGAGATGGCTTCCATTACTAGTAACCATATAGTTCCCTTGAATGAGTGTGCACGTGCTCCCAAGGGTGGTCACATCTGAGCCGGGGGGAAATATGTGACACAGGGCAGCCAGAGTCTGAGCACATGCATGTAGGCTTGCACCATTTTTTGAGTGTCAGTGTCACTGCCTGTCCATCAAACATGATGTCATGCTCTCATGTGTATAATTCCCCTATGTAACCTTCGCAATAATTGGAGTACGAATGGCTGGGATCTAGGCAGGGTAATAATCCTACATTTGTCATACTCCATAACCAACAACATTATGGAACTATTTGCACTGACCCTATGTTGTAGTGGGAAGTATGTTATAAAAGATGGCAGTAATTGTTTTGGCAGATGAACTGGCAACCCATACTTAACCGATGATGCGACTCTGGAGAGTAGCATGGTTACCCCTGTACATGGGTCTATATTGTTAGTAGTAAAAGGGAATTCCACTATAATAAAATACACATTGTTATTTGTTTGTATGTGCAATGCCTTTTGTGGGCAAGTGCTCTACCAGCTAAATATGACTCATTATCTATCATCTCAGCTTTACTTCCACCACTACCTCATCTGTACCTTCCAAACTTCACAGAAGTTCTCCTGCAAAACTTGCAGGGCAAGCAGGTCTGGAAGAGAAAGGACGTTGTGGAGACATGCCTTAGCTAAAGTTTGTGCATGTTTCCACAAGTTTGGAATGTAGGAGATGAGGTCCTGGCAGAAGTAAAAATCTGATGATGGGTCATGAGTCATGCTTGGGTTTCTCAGTCAGTCAAGCACTTGCCTGTGAAATGCAAAGGTCCTGAGTTTACGGCTCGGTTCAGCTCATAGCCTTAATCTGCCAGGAAGTTTCATATCAGCACACACTCCACTGAACAACGAAAAATCATTCTGGAAACATCCTCCAGGCTGTGGCTAAGCCATGTCTACACAATATCCTTTCTTCCAGCAGTGCCAGTTCTGCAAGTTTGACAGAATTTCTGTGATGTTAGGAAAGTAGGAGGTGAGGAAGCAGCTGAGTTAGAACTGTGATGAATGGTTGTGAGTCATGATTGGGTGGCTCAATTGGCAGAGCCCCTGCCTGCAAAATGCAAAGGTCTCATGATTGAGTATTGCACCACCATATAGTTTTAATCTGTCGGGAAGTTTGATTTTTGAACTTTTTATGCACATTTTGATAACTTAGATAAGGCCTAAACGTGCCTTGCGTATATTTGGTTTTGTATTAGATTTGGAGCTTTTTCTGTGAAGGAATTTCAGTTGGTTAGATATAAAATGGTAACTATAGACTTTAAATGACAGAATAATTTGAAAGACTTATTAACTTAAACACAGGTATGTATGAAACAGACAACAGAGGGCTAAAAGTTTTGAAAGTAAATGACTTGAAGAGTGTTTATACAGCTATAAAATATGGTTAATTGTGATGGGAAAATAAAATGGCGTGGGATTTGTGAAGAAAAAATCCGATTTATAGCACAATGTGACTGACATGCCTCTCATGAACACATGTCCAAAACAAATAATAGTTAATACGGTCAGAGAGTGGTAAGATATCAGTTTAGTGGTGCTTCATTGAACTGTAAATTATTACTCATTTATTTCAGACAATTCTGATTTCAGCCCAAGTGCAGGTTTAAATGTCTCAGAATGTCTGACCTGCCTAAATGATCAAGCAAGTTACATACCAGTGTAACAACTGACAGGTTAGCAATGAATGCTGTTTTTTATACATACATATCTATAGAAAAAACGTTTCTGAAGGCTGCTGTAAATTGATTTTAATATTTACTATTTATTCAGAGAATGCCAGATATTTATGTTAACATAGGCATTCTTTTGAGGCATTAACTAGCCAGTAAGTACAGCACCAGAAGACATGGCATGAGGATGAAATGCCATCTCTAAATGGTGATTAGTTATGATTACATATACTGACTCAGAAAGAATTCCTCTTTGGTGTGATAAATGACAACTTGCTGCAACTGTGTAAAATATAGTTAATATACATTAGTAAGAGAAACAAACCTGCATTGTTCGGATATAGTGTTACTAAAGTACTTCATGGCACAGTCACATTGATTAAGTATGAGGGGGTACATTTGCTAAGTGATATGATCTGTCACAACCATATAAGGTCAGTTGTAGGATATATGAATGATTGACTCCAGTATACTGGGAGAATTCTAGGAAAGTGTAGCTCATCTACAAAGGAAACAACATATAGAACACTCATGCAACCCTTTCTTGAGTACTGCTCAAGCATTTGGGATCCCCACTAGGTAAGATTAAAGGATGATATTGAAGCAATTCTGAGAAACACTGGTAGATTTATTACTGATAGGGTTGATTAACACATGGGCATTACGGAAATTCTCCGTGTACTCGAACAGGAAGCCCTGGAGGGAAAACAATGCTGTTTTCATGAAAAATTATTGAAGAAAGTTTGGAGGAACACCATTTGTGACTGACTGCACATCATGCACAAGGACCAAAAAAAGAGGCTAGGAGAAATTAGGACACATACTGAGGCATATATACATTCTTTCTGTCTGTTCCATTTGTGAGCATAGCAGGAAAGGAATGACTAGTAGAGATCAGAAACAGAGTGAATATGAATCTAATCTTTGGGTTGTATGTTTCACAGATCAAGACACAGCTGTTACATCAGTGTTAACAGCCTTCGTTTGTTCATCCTATATCCTCCTGTAGTCACTCAGTGACGACCCTTTCCTGTACACTACAACATCAGCTAACAGTCACACATCGCTGCTCACCTTATCAGTCAGATCATACTTCCCTGGGACATTCCAGGTGATGTGCTTGTCTCTGATGAACACTTACTGTCCAAGACCAAGTACCTTGTTCTCTTACTTAAAAAGTCTTCAAGCCACTAACATACCTGAGAACTGATCCCATAAGCTTGGACCTTTGTTAATAATCAGTAGTGGAGCACTGTGTCAAATACTTTCCAGAAACCGAGGAATTTGGTATCTACTTACTGCCCTTCATCCATGGTTCACAGAATATTGTGTGAGAAAAGGGCAAGCTAAGTTTTTGGGAGACGGATGCATTCAAAATCCATGCAGATTTGTGGGTAGAGGGTTTTCTCTCTCAGGAAATTTATTACATTCAGAGTTAGAATAAGCTCCAGAATTCTGCAGCAAACTGATGTTAAGGAAATTGTCTCTAATATAGTTGGTTCATAATTATGTCCTGCTCATGTATGTAATCACCTTTACTTTTTTCCATTGCCTGAGACTTTGTGATACATAAGATGTTCATGATAAACACAAGCTAAGTAAGGAACCAATGTTGAAGTGTACTCTCTTGTGAAAGCAAATAGAATTTAATATCACCCTATATTACTATGAAAGATGCAGTTCAGCAGCTACAAATAAAATTACGTTCAGGGTATATAGTCACAAGGTTTGTGCAACCAAATGCTAGTCTTAGCCAAGTAACAGAAAATAAATGTGTGCCTTAGGGAGTTTAGCAAGTGAATTCACAAACATGCAGAGTGAATTCTCTGGGGCCATTGGGGTCAGGTGCGACAAATGTACTTCAGTTAAATTAAAAAATCAGACTGCATTCAAGAAAATAAAAATGTTCGCGCTTTCACTTAATTACCTAAGAGTAGAGTGAAACAGGAAATTAGTGTGATTCGTGTGAATATTAGGGAGGTAAGAAATAAAGTAAATGAGTTGGTAGTTTGTTTCAAAGATCTCAGCATTTGGTAAGAAACTGATATCATTTGTCTCTCTGAACAAAATGTAACCACTGGGATAGAGATATTTGTAGTAGGTGGCTACATGTTAGCTGCCTATTCATGTCGATTGTCTATGGAGAAAGGAGGAGTTTCGCAAAAATGCTTGTAAATTCAAAAGCACTGAAATAATTGAACTTTCTGTAGACAGTGATATAGCAGCAAGTGGTCGTCAGTTAGTACTGAACAATATAATAACAATATAATTGTTACGGTATACAGGTGACCACAGGGTAATTTGTGCAGTTTCATAAAAAATTTAGATATCCTAGGGTGCTGTCTGTCAGACTGAAAGATGGAATTACTGATTTTTTGTGAGTTTAATGCAAATCTCTTAAAGGAATCTTACTGGTTTGATGTTATTAAACTTAGAAATCTTAGTGTCACATCTAAGTTGACCTATTTGCATGGCTCATGATAATAGTACACTGACAGATAATGTATTCAGACAATGAGCTGAAGTTAAAGAAACACAAATCTTCCCTGTGATAGATACATTACATAACTTAGCTACATGTAAAGTCCAGAAAAACTCAATGGAGGCAGTAAAGATGACCAATGACAAACCAATGAAGATTTTAAGGAAAAACATAAGAACATATTGACTGGAGTGAAGCTTACAAAGAGCCTAATACCAGCTCCAAATTCAATGTTCATCTTATTAAGTTTTCAACCATTTTTAAAATCATTTTCCTATAAAAGTAAATAAATCGAAGAAACTTTGGGTCACTAAAACTATTAAACTATGTTCAGAATAAAAAAGAGAAATGTAGAAAATCATAGAAAACAGCCAAACTGGTAAGGATCTGATTCTGATACTTTATTAATCATTTTGTATAAATACATTCAATAAATATATGTAATCTGTAGTACAGAATTTTTATTCTTTACAAAATTCACATTAACTTCTAGAAATGAGTGGATAATCAAAGATTTGACTTTTTCCTTGTGCCTTTGTCCTGCATTTGCACAGTATTGGCATGGTTATTAACAGATTGGGCAGGTTTATTTTAGGGCATTCCTGGATACTCTTTCTATTGCCATCCACTGAGATGGAATATCTGTATCTTAACTGTCTGTGTCTAGTGCTATTCATATGAAAATGAATGAAAGATTTCCAAATATTTATGACTCATATAACTGAGGTAGGACTTACCTACTGGGATGTGGAAAATTGCCTAAAAATCACTTCCAGACTGGCCAGCACACTGACACTCATTGTTAAACCTCCTGACCGGCTCTATCCCGGACCAGTGCACCATTTATCCTCGAAGCAGTGCTTTAACATGCTCAAATTTCCTGCTAGGTGGCGGATACCCATATCTCTTGTATACAGTAAGTTATTTGTGTCACCTATAAAATTTAATTGTTGTGTGTCGACATGTCATGAAACTAACCAACTCTTTTATATAATAAATGACAACTGGCAATTCTAGTATCTGTTTAGCCATTTTCTAGTTATACCAAATTAGTTAAGCACCTTTAACTCACAGTACATTGCGATTTTGTGTTATTCAGTTGTCCTGTGTTTTGTGTTATTTATTTTAGAAATGCTATCAGCCTATGGTTCAATAAAATGTAATTTATGATATTATGCATTTCTAGAAACAAGTGTTGTACACGAAGACTGAGTCAGTCAGTACATGGAAAACAAAATTTAAATAATGTGTAGACACTTGTGTGAGTCAGTCTGTGCAAATGTCAGAATGTACATTTATAAAGTTTGTTTAGCCCACTGATACCAAAACATAGACCCAGTGTTGGTAGTTAGTGCTAAAATCATGTAAATTCATGTATTTGTCTTGAAACTTTGTATGTAGGCTTTCGCAGGACCTTCAAGTACTACCAGATCTGGTAATCCTGCTTGACACTAACCCATGAATCGAACAAACTTTTGACTATTCATGCTGCCTTTCTTTTTGCACGTTTGACATAATGTCTGATGTGGATCCCAGTCACTTGAGTAATATTGTAGGATGGATCATTCAAGTATTCTATAAGCAGTCTCTTTTGTAGATTGAATGCATTTTCCAAGAATACTATGAATAAATTTTTGATGGTGTACAGTAACCAGCATTTTAGGGTGGCTACTGTACACCATCAACAATTTGTGTAATATAGGAGCCATGATCTCTAACCCAATGGTGGATATATATGGGGGCGTGCAGGGCATGTGGCCCCCCCTCTTCCCCCCCCCCCCCCCCTTGCGGAGGCATCCACATTTCCACCCATGCCAGTCAGCCCGCATGCTATTCATTCATTTCTTTCGTCAGTCGACTCGACTGAATCGAGTAGTTGTACTTTCCTATGTAGCACGCGCATCCATGTCATCATATTTTATACGTTTCTCTCTGGCACATAGATAGCTAACATACACTGATTCTGTTATGCAAGTGTTGTCTATTTGTCCTTGATCTGACTATCCTATTTTGTACTTGCTGTACAAAATATTTGCCTGTCTAGCTGCATCTATTGCTACTGTAGAAAGAAGTTTTTCAACAGTGTGGCATACAAAGACATGGCTGAGGTCGACAACGAGGGAGAATCGACTTAATGGCTTAGCTCTGTTGAACACTCAACCTGACATTGATTGTCCTATTGATGATGTAGTTATCCAATTTACGAGGAGGAATAGGAGCATAGAATTCATCATTTAAGGAAGAGAACCACAATTGTAACTATTTTATATCATAAGATGCCATTGTCTTGTATATGCGTATAATCAGTTTAAAAAAAAGCTTTCTTAAAGTTTGCATGTGACTTGATTATTTTTTATTGCAGTAAAAGGAGCCTAAAGGTATCTTTAGCGCCCCCTCCTTGAGGTTTTTCTGCATCTGCCACTGCTCTAACTACCTCCTTATGTGACAAAATTGCATTATCCTATTACAGAACTGAAGTCAGCTTTCAGGTACAACTAAGGCTGAAACTATCTCCATAGATTGTAACAGTCAGGTACTTGAATGAGTTGACTATTTCCAGTTGTAACTCATTGATATTTTAGTCAACGGATACTACGTTTTTGCATGTTTTGAAGGGCACAGTTTTACATTTACGATCGTTTAAAACTAATTGCCAGACTCTGCACCATTTTGAAATCTTATCAGGAACTGTCTAGACATTTATGCAAGCTGGCCGGTGTGGCCGTGCAGTGCTAGGCCCGTCAGTCTGGAACTGCGTGACCGCTACGGTCGCAGGTTCCAATCCTGCCTCGGGCATGGATGCGTGTGATGTCCTTAGGTTAGTTACATTTAAGTAGTTCTAAGTTCTAGGGGACTGATGACCACAGATGCTGAGTCCCATAGTGCTCAGAGCGATTTGAGCCATTTATGCTAATTGTTTCGGCTAGTCCTTCATTATATACGACTATATCATCTGTAAAAAGTACATTTCGAAAACACTCAGTCGTGCGCTGCCACTGTTATGTTATTACCGACACGCACCACCACTCTCGTCAAATGGCCGATTGCGAGTTAGCTTGTTGCGCCACACAGTACTTCCATTCCACGGCAGAGGACGTCTTTGGAACCTGTTTTCTTTTAGTTTCGTGCACTTTCGTTTGTAATGAGAAACAAAACCCGAAAAACAGGTGCCTTTTATGTGTTTGCAGAATGCCTTGTCAATGTACTCAATTCGTTGTCTGTAGAAATACTACTGTTTAAGTAATGCATCGAATATGCATCTGTCTCGATACACAGTAAATATAAAAAGATGAATGAAGTTACATGATGGATATATTAAGTAACTAAATCAACAAGCTTAAAAAAACGGCCGTCTTACCTTTTAAAGTTTTATTAACATACTTCAGAAACGCAAGGCATATGATACATTACTGTGCATTTCTTTCTTCCCATGTAACCTTTTAGCAATTTTGTTGCTTTTCAGAATATTGCATGTGTTTCCTTGCACATGTATTGCATGTGTTCTTATTAAGTTTTTGCTCTCCCTAGGCATTCATACCTGGACTGACGCAACAAGTTTCATTGGTCTGAGCTGAGTACCAAGTGCTGGCTGCATATATAATTATTCCAATCTTGTATTAGTCCATCTCTCACATTCGCCTCTATGTCCATCTCTTCCTTTCCCTCCTCTCTGATCATCCTCTTCATCCCCTCTCTCTATCCAATTCCCCCACCCCCTCCACCCACTCTCAGTGCATCGACTCCTACCATTCTGTAGAATGTGATAAAATTTTCCCTTTCATCGTTTTGTGGGTGTTGTCAGCGGAAACAGATTCAAAAAGGTTTGAAATTATGTGTAAAGTTTGTTGCAGGTCACAAAGTGGTCTTATTGTCAGATACTGGATCAGTAAAGTATGAGTATTTGTTAGTCATGGACTATACTACTTTTCACCCCCATCTCTATCTGTTATATAGGTAGCTGGTTCTTATCCTCATAGTGATTCTTTCCAAATGGTAAGTGATACGTGTACCAAGTTTGGTTGAAATCAGTCCAGTGGTTAAGGAGGAGGTGCAGAACATTAATACATACAACAATTTATACAGAGTGGTCAATAACAGTCTGGAAAGCTTGTCAGGGTGTTGCAGGGTATGTTGTGCTGATAAATAATTACTAAGAAACAAATTCGATACGTTTCGCCGTTTCCCAGTTAATTAACATTGAAGATAGCCAATCAGTCCGTTGCGCGTGCAAATTACAATCTTGGCTTTGTATTATACGCCCAAACGAAGTTAACACTCGGTGTGGTTGCTGATGGGAGAGACCTTAAAGGCATTTCTCTTTTACAATCACTCCCATCAGCCACCGCGTCGAGTGATAACTTCGTTTGCGCGAATAAAATATAGTACGGTACACTTTTTGCCTCTTTTGAAAATAATTTCAATACAGAATCTAAGCATCTGTCATATATGACTTACTCTGCTTCTTAGGTAAATACATACATCCATTTCTTTTATCATTGCTCCTTCCATTACTCAATGAATAAATACATTACGAGTCAGTTCGTGTGGTGATGTCGTTTACATAATCTCTGGAACAAACTGGACAACCGCGCATGTGAGTAGCTAAATAATTAATTTCTAAGTGATTACCTTTAGCATTTCGCCCTACTTTGGTTTAGTAGCATCCGCAGTGTGCCTGTAATACGTGATTTGGCTGTTCATGTATTTTATAGATACATTTCAACCTCTGTTGGCTGCTTATTAACAACTGCCATGTTGTGCTGAGAAATAATTATAAAGAAAAAAATTCGATACGTTGCACCGTTCCCCAGTTAATTAGCATTGAACATAGCCAATCAGTCCTTTGCGTGTGCAAATTAGAATCTTGGCTTTGTATTTTATGCCAAAAGGAAGTTGACATTCGGTGTGGTGGCTGATGGGAGAGACCGTAAAGGTATTTCTCTTTCACAATCACATCCATCAGCCACCGCGTCGAGTGACAACTTCGTTTGCGCGAATAATATATAGCACGGTACTCTTTTCGCCTCTTTTGAAAAGAATTTTAATACAGAATCTAAGCATCTGTCATGTATGACTTACTCTGCTTCTTGGGTAAGTACATACATCCATTTCTTTTATCACTGCTCCTTCCATTACTCAATGAATAAATACGTTACGAGTCAGTTCGTGTGGGTGATGTCGTTTACATAATCTCTGGAACAAAATGGACAACCGCGCATGTGAGTAAATAATTAATTTTTAAGTGATTACCTTTACCATTTCGCCCTACTTTGGTTTAGTAGCATCCGCAGTATGCCTGTAATACGTGATTTGGCTGTTCATGCATTTTCTAGATACATTTCAACTTATGTTGGCTGCTTATAAACAACTGCCATTGCACTTACTTCACGAGTTTTTACGTATTATTGATTGAAAATACAAATTTGCATATATTAGTGGCACTATATAATTCGGCTGTTTGGCAGCATATGGTAGTTCAGTGGGTATTCGAACACCTACACCGAAATGTGTATATTTTATGCTCTAAGTCACCAGCATGGATACAAATATGTATTTTCTGCTGATAGTGTCCAAAAATTTTCAATACAAATTTACACATGTTTATTGCGCCATAGAATTTTGCTATTAGGTAGTATAGTTAAGTGCGTATTCAAGCACCTACACCGAAATGTGCTGTACTTTATGCTTCAAAACCTATAGGAATTTGTGTTTTCCACTGTTAGTGTCAAAAAATTCCTATCGTAATGGGAAAAAATGAAAACGGAAAGACAAGTATCATAGAAAATGAAAATATCGAACGGTAAGGTGAACAATAACTGCAGTTTCACCCCATATCTGAAGTATGGGATCTGTACAGGAAAGGGGTAAATACGCAATTCGAACATAACGCAAGGAAGAGAGACTCAAAAATGTATTGGACGTATTACTACCTCAGATATGAGCAATGTAGCCTCTAGGTGAATTTCACAAGTAATCCATTACAGACGCGTCATTTGGACTCTGTTTAGTAGGGGCGATCACTTAGGCGCTTCGACGTAGATCAAAAAATAAGTAAAATAAAAATAAAAAAGTGAAACGTCCCCTTTGAACAATTGTACAGGACTGTGCTTAACCTGACACACAATATTTTTAGCGCAACGCAATCTGACTTTCAGAAATCCCTACAAAAGAATGGCCCTGACTAACATTAACCTATGCATTTCACAAATCGCTTACCTCACAAAAATCTTGGTTACTCGAACTACTGCAATAAAACGAGCGCCACTACTGCCAGCTAAATAAAAGATTCAAACTATGGAAGGCACTAACTACTGATAGGGATAGTTAGCAAATGAAAGATATTAATAGAGAACAAACGATGTATTTACCTTAATATCATCAAAAGTCATAATATATATAGCAGTTCATCACAAATTACAAAACTCCGCCATCTCTCTCCCCACATCCACCACGCCTGGCGGCTCATCTCCAACTGCGCAACGCTATGCGTTGTTCACATCCTGCTGCCCCTGCCCAACACTACAATGGCAGACAATAAAGCAAACTAGACACAGACTGCACACAGCGCAGCCAGTGATTTTTATACAGAGGTGGCGTTACCAATAAAAAAACCTAAACAGCCTACTTACATAGCCCCCATGCTCCCCACTAAAAATTTTACAAATTGTTTTGGGCAGTGGCCAATAATGATTTGATAAAATTTTTCATAATTACAATAACAAAGATATCAAATGCACACACTTATTGATACAATGTTGGTCAAAAGCTAAAATTTTCTCACAGTCTATAAAGACAGTCCTGATTGATCACAGTAAAATTACAGTGTTTTTCTTTTTTTTTCAAAGTCTGAACAGTAAAAGAGAATGCACACAGAAATGTGGATTTCCATGCAGTCTTGAAGAAGTAGTGTTGTCCTTCCAAAGGAAAGACAGTGCTGACTCTTGACATGCAGACAGGTAATGGGCCACAACAGAGCAAACCCACAGCAGAGTCAATCGAAGTTTTGAAGAGTATTGGTAGGTCATCACAGAGCAGACCCACGGTAGTCCTGGTAGAGATTACGGTACTTGTGGGCCACCAGAGGTGCAGCCCCACTGCAGTCCTTGTAGAAATAATGGTATTGGTGGGTCATCAAAGGTGCAGAACCACTGCAGTCCTTGTAGAAATTGGTGGGCCATCAAAGATGCAGACCCACTGTAGTCCTTGTAGAGACAGCCAACAGCCATCTGTTGCAAATGTGCAGGTGCACAATCACCATCGAAGAGTCTTGCGGACAATATAGCAAGTCCATAAACCACCACTTGTGCACTCACAAAGTTTCTGTAATTGTGCTTAGAACCAGCAATGCTGTTATCCAGTCCCTTCCTGAATCATTAACACACGTGCAAACACTATCAGTCCCTACTTCTCACATATTGTCCATATACTATGACCAACAGAAACGTGTGCAGTGAAATGTAAGTTACAAGTTACTTAATTTGATGAACTGGTCTCAATTACAATATTATAACATGAGAGTACAATAACAAAGGTACAAAATACATCATTAAAGAACATAACAATACAAATAACATTTGTAAAAAACAGGCTTTACAAAAGAATAGAAATAAACATATACATCAGTGTTACAAAAATAATGACATAAGTACATACATAAAGATCAGAATAACTTTTGAAACACCAACTTCACACATGAGCATGAAATCAAAACAGAATCAATAATGTCTAACATCTTTGCAAAGTAAATAAGATATTATTAATGCCAGTTATATTTGTGGATAACAGTATTCCTCATCATAGTGAATGTAGCTTAGTATTAGAAGAGAAAAAAAATTCTATGAAACAGTACACAGAGACAAGAAGAAAACAAATACACAAGGGTACACAAACACATAGCATAATAATACAAAAGCAAAGGACAGGGTTTGTTTTACTGCAGTATTTTGCAAACAAAACTTTCTTTACTTCTTGGAGATCTCCCTTCGTTCTTCATTATTTCTAAAAGTGCTATCTATACCTGCTTTCTGTATTCTATTCATATTTCTTTCAAAATAATTTTTTCTCAGTGTGCAATACTGATTTTGGCCCAAATCTCTTTCATATAACTTCTCAATGCATTTTTTTCCTATTGTCCATAGTCAGTTTCTTATGTAGTCTACCCCCACTTAAGCTAACTTAAATCTACTGAGCTCAGATGCTAAACTAAGGGACAAGGCAATGCAGCAGCACAAAACAATTAACACAAACATCAATGACAAGAAATTCAAACTGGCAAAGCAGTTGCAATATTACCACTAATATAAGGCACTGTGCAGCAAACAAGAAGAATAAATGCGTAGTTAACTGGCTTAACAGCGTAATACAAAGTCAAATTCAGTAACATTATGCCTGGCAAACAGCAGCAGCAAATAAAAAAACATATATCTAAACATGACATAGCTCAAGCAGAAAAAAATAGTACACCAAAAATGGCCATGTCTAATACCTATGTCTCATCTTAACACTAGAGTGATGCATCACAACTTATTCTACAAAAGAAATTACCAAGTACTTGAAAAGAAAATTATGAATGGAGTTCCTGTGAAGGTAAATGTCTTTTTGTGCTCCCTCATTTTTTTTAAAAAATTATTATTTACTCGATCTGTAGACAGAAAATATTTATATTAGTACATCTATAAGATTTTATTTTAATCAATGCTGCAGTGCCGCTAGAAACTAGATATTAAACAAAATTGGCAAAGCAAGGCGTCAAACGTCATTCACTAGCCATATGGCATTTCATAATGCAGTAAACAATCTTTCAACTTGCAAGACAATAGACATACAATGTTTCTCATCATTTCATTTCAGTAAATATCATAAATTAAGAACTCCACAGTGTAATCATATGTTTTCAAGTTCGAGCGTGTCGTATTTGCGATGCTTTCTACAAAGGAATGTCAATAGCGAGGCTAATGGCCTCCCTTTTTTTTTTTTTCCTCTCTCCACCTAATGGCTTTCTTTTGTCAGGCGACAACCTCTCAGCTGGGCGCCCAAAACCCATTATGTCAAGGTCACTTACCTTTCTTACTGAGATATTTACGACAGCAGTTTCCGCTACAATGACAGTCTCATATAAAAATTTCACAGGTCGAAAATTTGCGTTACAAATGTGTAGAAACAAAATCCTGTAAATATAACAGCGTCCAAAAAATTTTCGCCAGCATTGTGATACATTCACGCATATACACACATTTCATAACTCTTAAAGTACGATTCTTGGTTTCCAACATACTTTTTCACAAACCAGAGTCCCTAACCACTACTCATTATTCCTTACCTTATTCGTTGACACTTCTTCAATATTTCATCATAACAGATACGTAACATAATCAAATAACTCATATACGGTAGCATCATCTTATTGATCATAAACATACCTCTATAGCATAATACACATCGTCGTCGTAATAATATCATAACACCTCAGTCAAATCTTGAAATCGTCGTAGCTTCCTCCAATAATTTCAAAACCTAAAAAAAATCTGTGCCGCTTCAATAGTGTCATCTACCTCAAACGTACTTTAAAAATCATGATCCCATACCAAATACATCATTCAAAGCTGTCATAGTATCACAATGGTTCCGAAAAGATATGAACAGTTCACAAAGTACAGACAAAATACAATTTCGTAAGTGTGAAGTTATCCAACGGTCTAATTACGTAAACATCTGTCACTGCCGTAGTAAAGAGGTTTGTCTCTCTCAATTAAATGATCAGATAGGTGTGTAATTATGTGTTAGAGAAATATGGTACTGATGTGTTAAGTTGTGTAAGCATATACCATATCAGCTAGGGCTCCTTGTGCTTGCCAAACACATGATACACAAAGTAAGCGTGTACCCCCCTAAGGATTAATGTAATTATACCCTCAGCTGTTACAGATTACAACAATGGAATGAAATGTATTACGGAAAACCTTTGTATCATTGTACTTCAAATATCTTTAAAAATAAATGATTTAAGTACAAAATTAATCACTCAAATACATGTCCTGTAGTGCTAAATGTGCGTCTTGCTGTAAGATAATCTCTGTGGAAGTGTCGTAGTTATTGTCCTCCGAAAGCTAAGTTCTGCAGAAGCCAATGTACTTACCTCATGATACACCAAATTTGAAGTAAACCAAAATGTTGCATTAAAATCTCATTAGCAGTACTGGTACAAGTTCTAAGTATGTGAGCCTTATAGTCGTTACGTAATCATGCAACTAACAAGCAAGAAGGTACAAATAACAACATTGTGTCGTCTGTTCACTATAACAATGCATTCGTAATTTCTGTTTAAAAATGTTCCCTAGGTTCTAGACTGGATATTTAACATCAAACATTGTTGCATGTTAACAGTTTCTTAAGTCTGACAAAGCGTACTAGAAATGTGAAGTGAAAAGTTTTATACCGAAGACTAGGTTAAAAAGCGGATTATCTCTCAATAAATGGTTTTACATGTGAAATGTGGTGTAAACCTTTACTCATCCTAGTACTCACAGTTTGATTTGAATGCAATTATCATGTTGTATACGTCGATAGGGAATGCTAAAATTTTTCTCAAGGTTAGCGTGTATGCAATTTTTTCCTGAGCCAGCCGGCGCAGGTAGCTGCCTGCGGTGCGAGTCATTGTCTGTTTCTTTGTTGGCGCGCGCCGTTATTGGGATTAGGAGACCGACTTCTACAAATTCACGTTGTCGAAAGGGCCCTGCTCTGTTAGAATCCCGCCAGTTCTGATGCAATTCAGGTCTGTCGTTACGATCATATCGTCTGTCGTCATGTCGGTAGATGCTGTAGTTTCTTTCTTGTTGGTCACGTGGTGGAGAATTTCTCCCTGAATCGTAACTGCGCGCTGGACCGTTGCGTCTAAAGTTACACTGTCTCCCTTGATAATAATTATTTTCGTTCCCAAATTGTCTGTTTCTTTGATTGTCTCTGTGATAGTCACTACCGCGGAGAGGTGATCTTTCTCTGTAATTATTACTACTCTGCTAATGGTTGTCATACGGGTGGTGTCTGTTTTGGTCATGATATGTGTTGTGAGAATAGCCTTGTCGTGTCCAGTTATTATTTCTGTCATCGCGGAATTGTGACAGATGTGACCTGTAATTGTTGTGCTCCTGTTTTCGCATTCCGCGAATGTCAGTGTCAATTTCCAGTTCTTGTAAGAGCCCCTGAAAAGCTTCAATGTCGTCTTTGCAACGTCCTGCCAAAATAATATGCCGTAAATGTTCAGGTAATTTGATTAAGCAAATTCCGATCAGTTCTGAGGGGCTGTATGGGTTTGAAAGATACTGAATCTTGTGCAACATGTCTTCAAAATATTTCACAAGACTGGAAAATTCAGATTGTTCGAAATGTTTCATCATTATGATGTCATGTTTTACTCGGTCTTGTGTGGCTTGAGACCAATATGCTGAGAGGAAGGCATGGTAAAATTCTCCTTCACTGTGGCAATCGTGAATGACCGATCGCATCCTTACAGCTGGTTCATTCTCTAAGTAGCCACACATAAATTCTAATCTGTGCTCCAATGACCAGTTGGGAGGAAAACAATGAGAGAATTGATGGAGCCATGCTTGTGGATGAATGTCGTTGCCAGAATTCTTAAATGTTTTGAATTTACGTGTAGTAATGAACAGCTTATAGTCAAAATCATCGTGTCGGCGAGTCGCATATCGGTCATTGTTACGTCGTGTCGGCAGTTCCATCTGAAAATTCGGTGCACATTGCCAATTTCTTTCATAATTTCCGAAATGCCCTGTGTTATTATTTTGCGGCTTTTCCGTATTTCTAAGTCCCTCTTCCCGTGTTGGTGCGCGAGTGTCCTCTGAAATATGTAATTCTTGTATTACCTGTGTCAACTGATCTTATACTTCCCGGATTTCTCTTTTGTACTGTGTATTAATTTGATTTTGATTTTGTTTGAATTTTCTAATTTGTTCATACTCTTCTGTGTCAGTGAAGGCTACAGGTCTTGTGCCATTCAGATCATCATCTACCTTTGTAGATAAGTTAGTGAAGTGATCCGAAAGTTCAACTACTTTCTCTGATAATGTACTAATTTCCTCCATGTGTCTTTCTACTGTGTCCTTTAAGTTTATCTGAGTTTTAGCAAGTTGCGTAACGGAACCGGTAGATGCAACTGAGTCAATTTTAGCTTGCAAGTTCTCATGATTGTCATGAACAATAATTTGCAGTTCTTTTATGGCTGCTTCGTGATTCTGTAATGCATTTTCATGCCACGAAAAAATAGGTTGAAAATGCTCACAAATTTGTGTTTTTACGTCGTTACAGACTTTTTGACATTTCGATTCGATTTTATGTAACTCAGTAGTTAAATCTTCACGTGTTTGTTCAAGTGTGGTGTCTAAGTTTTGAAGATTTTGTTCCATTGTGTCTAACTTTTGAAGCTTTTGCTGTGTTTGTCTCTGATTTTGTTCCATTGTGTCTAACTTTTGAAGATTTTGTTCCATTATGTCTAACTTTTGAAGCTTTTGTCCCATTTGTTGCATTAATTGTAATAACAATGCACTGGTGTCTGAAACATGTTCCTCAGTGCCATTCGGCAATGCATTTGAACCGGCAATATTAACATTTTGACAAGCAGAAAATGTGTCTTGACTTATTTGAGAAAACGGTGAGGACGCAAAACCTGAATCTACTGTATTTGCAAGATTGTGTCCTGTCATTTCGGATTTGTGAGGCGAGCTGTTGCCCACCGATCGATCGATAATGCTTCCCTGTTCACTAATTGTTTCACTGCCTACGCCATTGTTTGCCGCCCGCTCCATTTCCTTATGCACAATTACCAAATTACTATGTTGAACATTAGTTAATTCATTACACGGTGGCGCTAACACACTACTTTCGTGTTCACTGTCATTTCTCAGTTTACTTTGGAGCCTAGTATTACGTTTTTCACACGCCATTATTGTCACAATATTTCACACGACGACACAGAAAAACACAATTTGAAGAGGAAAAATAGGGGAACACATTAACATAACACTGAAAATAATATCTAGTTAATTACAAGCGCAGCTGCGAAATACTTGGTGCAAATCTACATGCATCCCACAACTGTGTACGACAATGAAAAACTACAACTACAAAGGAAATTCTCTGTATATTTACGCGCTAGCAATAAACAAAAGCTACACTAATTACACAAACTACAAGAAAAACTCAGAGGATTCCAGTGAGGTATCCTAGGCTAAGGGTCGACATATGAAACGTCCCCTTTGAACAATTGTACAGGACTGTGCTTAATCTGACACACAATATTTTTAGCGCAACGCAATCTGACTTTCAGAAATCCCTACAAAAGAATGGCCCTGACTAACATTAACCTATGCATTTCACAAATCGCTTACCTCACAAAAATCTTGGTTACTCGAACTACTGCAATACAACGAGTGCCACTACTGCCAGCTAAATAAAAGATTCAAACTATGGAAGGCACTAACTACTGATAGGGATAGTTAGCAAATGAAAGATATTAATAGAGAACAAACAATGTATTTACCTTAATATCATCAAAAGTCATAATATATATAGCAGTTCATCACAAATTACAAAACTCCGCCATCTCTCTCCCCACATCCACCACTCCTGGCGGCTCACCTCCAACTGCGCAACGCTATGCGCTGTTCACATCCTGCTGCCGCTGCCCAACACTACAATGGCAGACAACAATGCAAACTAGACACAGACTGCACACAGCACAGCCAGTGATTTTGTACAGAGGTGGCGTTACCAATAAAAAAACCTAAACAGCCTACTTACAAAAGATTACGGTCACAGTAATGTTGAATATCCCTCAAAATTCCATTTTAAACCTTGAGCGATATTTTCGACCGACAGGAAGTGTTCCTCATAGACCATAACAAGGTCGACCAAGAGAAAGAACTCCATGGTACCGGTACTACCTGTAATCACGGCGAAATTAAGAAATGCATTACAAATGTGTGCTTGAGGCTCAGAGTAACTGATATGTACCCGACACACGCAGCAATGTACGTGTAACATATAGAAAGTTCAGTGACTGAAGGAAGGAAAGGGTTTTTCCAGATCATGTTGTAGAATTCTTCTCTCGTCAGTAGACATCGAGGTAAACAGATATCATTAGATAACATTACACAGTTAAAAGAGTCACCAGTTGTGACGTTGAATCAACCTTGTAGTGTCTCACAACGAACATTTCCGGTCATTCAGCAAAATAAAATCCGTCTGAAGATTCTACCATGCAAAGAGATGTGCAGATGGTGTCTTTGTATCACTGTCTCCAAAAACTTCATCAAGCAGCAACACTGTGCTTACAAAGATAGTGAAAATATTGACTGGTACATTCTGGTGCAGTCCTTTTCGTTTTTTTCCTATCTCGATTACCCTTAACACATATTCACTAGCGTAGCTCAGGTTATTGTGAAAAGGTAAATCAATGTCTTGTATGAATTTAAAACAGTATAACAAGATACGATGCTACATTTCTTATAGAAAAACATAAGGGGTAGCCATTATACCTGGAAAAGAGAAGACCTTGTCTGACGCCTGATTTTTGGCTGTTCAAGCATTTACAACAATGCATTGTTTAAAATATAGTGTTTATCGGTTATACTGCACTTACCCTATCTCAAAGTTATACCCATTGATGCAAATCACTTTTTATGTCTTCCACCGTTATGCTTTGTATAAAGCACTTACATTATGAGTGGAACTCCCCTCCCCCATCCCCTTCCCCCTAGATAAAGATCTTTGCAATCCTAATTTGCATCCTGCCCCATTACACAGATATACATATGAATTAAGTGTCAGTATCAAGAAATCTAGGGCATCTAATGGGTATAGATTATTATAAGGGTGTGCCTAGGACTGTTTGTCTTGAAATGGCATTCACAGTGAAATTAACATTAGTTGCACCACTCTCGCCTTGTTCTCAGTACATGTTCCAGGTACATTCTGGCTGCATAATGACTCCAACACATTGTGTTTCAACAAATCTGCCCTGAAAACCTTTTAACATTCCAACTAAATTCAGTGATCCAATTTTTATCTACTCCACTTGCTCAAAATTAAAGACCCTGATTGAAGTGATTCTCAACTGACTGATGTATTTCTTCTGTTAACTGGAATTTCATGTACTTGCGGTCTGCCCCTGGTTTCTGTTGTCAAAATCCCTTCCATAGTTCCTATCTGTACCATTCCCATTATAATCTCGATTAAATCCACCATTATGATATTCATTCCTAAGACTTTCATATTCTATACTCCCTTGGCTTCCCACCATTTAAGTCTGAATTCCATCCGGCATACTGATGATATCTGTGATTGGTATTTGATCTATTACCCCTCTCCAAAACACTATCGAGCTTGTCCACATACTTTAAAAATTGTTCCATTGGGTCATAAGGTCCATAAATTAAATACCATTGTATCTTCTGTGGTATAGTTTCCTTTTGAATCTACCATTGTGTGTCATTTCGTCAAATGGCCTGTCTAAATGTACTAACCTTTTTAACTAGTTTTTGCAAAATTCCTTCATTCTCATTTCTTCCTCTGTAGTTAGGTCCATTTATTAAAAATTTACTCTAGGTTCTGGGTTGTTCAAACTCTGACAAAGACTTATTTAAAAACCCCATGTCAGATTCAGCAAAAGTTACCCTCTGATCAAAATTTTGGTTTGCCAAGATAAATCTTCCACTTCGAAAAACTTCTAAACAGATTTAATTTTTGAACTGTCTTTCAGACCAGTCACAAAATTATGTTTACAATGTCGAAGATAAGACTGTAGCGTGTAAGACATTACTATGAAAACTTTTCTCCCGAATATTGGCCCATATAACACTAATGTTAGCACACAGATTTTTAGGCAGTGTACCCTCTGGAAATTGTACTAGATGTTTGTTAACATTACGCAACTCATTTCCTATCACAATCACAACTTTAGTTACTTTGTTTTTGACATCACCTAAATGTGCATCTAATTCACTAAGATTTTTCTCTGTTTCAATAATTAAGCTACTCATTTTGTTTTCTAAGGTACCTTTTACCTTGCACTGTTCTCCTTTTACCTTATCATTCCTGTTTAATAATAGAACTGATTTTATAAAACTTTTATCCCATTTAATACTTTCTTTAACAAACTCAGTTTCTAAAATGATTAATTTATTTTCTGTGGTAGGTACTCTGGAATTGATCCCCTGTAAACTAGTATAAGAAAGATTTTTGTCTTTGGTAGAGTATTGCCTGAATTTTACCTTCAATTTCATCGAATTTGTCACCTGCTAAGTTCATTTAAAAGCCTAAAAGTGTCCACTGTTGCTTTGTGTTAATCATGCTTCTAGCTTCTCGCTTTTTTCTTGAAGTTTTGCATCTAAGTGTTCACTTAGCATTGTTCTCTACTTTGAAAGAACAAACCTGTTCACTGCTTCTGCTTTGAAATTTGTAAAAATCTCGAATTCAACTGGGTGTAGGCTTTGTTATTGCTTGCATCCAACTTACTCTGCCGAACTGCAAATCCACTCAACAATTTTGTTGAATCAGGGGTATTGACTTCTTCTGAACCAGGCTGATCGAATATATTTCCTGGCACCCTGCCAAGCAAGGTGGCACAGTTGTTGGTACACTGGACTCACATTTGGATGATAGTTCAAATCCTTGGCCAGTCATCCTGATTCAAGTTTTTCATGATTCCCCTAAATTGCCTGAGGGAAATGCCAGCATGGTTTCTTTGAGAAGGGTACAGCCAATTTCCCTCTCCATCCCTTCATAGCACAAGCTTGTGCTTCATCGCTAATGACCTCGTTGTCAATGGGATGTTAAACCCTGATTTTCTTTTCTTCTTCGTGCACCAAACTATAATTAAATTTCTCTCATGATCCATTTTTGTTACGGTTATTGATAGTCCAAAATAAAGTGTGATGAAGTGTAAAAAAGTTAAAAAAGTGTAAAATCTCTTATCTTTCCTGCCGAAGGACAGTTTACTAACTGATTTCGACAATGTGAGTCTATTCTAGCTCAGTTTGTCTGAATTTTTCATATTCTATGCACATTATTCTTCTGTAGTCATCTTGTACTGTTTTGTACGCATTTTGGAAATTGTTTTATATATGCTGCTGACAAACACAATAATAATTAGAATTTAAGTCTATGATTTTCAGACCCTGGCAGCAGCACCAAATTCCAACAGAGCTACCATGTGATTGTTAGACAAGGAAATCAATAAATGAAAGGTATTAAGGTACCATGCAATCATAGTGTAAACCACTAATGTTGCATTTATGTAGACAATTTTCTGAGTAGTCTTCTTATAGGGAGAAGGTGAATTACTTACCATTCACTGACAGCAGTCATAAAAGGGCTGCAACAGTCCATTTGGGATTTCCAGTACTGAGGCCTAGATTTTAGCGAATGGTGGAAGTATTCCTTCTGCTGTTAACTTTTCAATCTATTATGATGTTTTCATTCAAAACTATGTTGACATGTCTGTTCTGAATCACACCGAAAGGTTAACAAATATTGCATTCCGTTCCAAATTCATACTCCCAATAAATACAGTGATCAGCATTCAACTAATTGTGTACAACATGTCTGCCTATTTTGGTGCCGTGACGTGACCTAGAATATTGACGTATGGTAGATGAATTATGAACATAGAAATATACACTGTGTTACTCACTGTGTACAATAAAAATAATACTCGTGTATCAATTTGGGGTGCAAAATTATTCCATCTCTTAAAATTTATGATTTTGCTTACTTTCATTTACACTACTCATAAAAGTATCAGAATGGCTAATTTTGTAGAGTTTTCATATTCTCTCACTCGAAACACAGTTGCAAGACATTTTTACTAGCTTCAAAAAGATAAAGAAATTGGAACAGCAAAGAAGTATATTAATATACCAAGCTCCCTGTAAAATCTAAGACTCGTGCAAAGTCACCGAAAAGAGGCTTTGGAACATTCATGAGAGAAGGTGGTGGTGATAGATTCAGTTCACACTAAAAAGCTCAAAACTGGGTTCATTACATTGTGAATTATCCTTAATGGACAGTAACATAGCCATTGTGAGGATTCAAAGAGCTTAACCAAAGAGTCACGTAAGCCTAGAACATCATACTAATCAGACAAGAAGCTTACTTTTTCAGTGCTGTCATAACATGGTAGTAATAGAATAACGACATTCAGCTGCACACAATCTTTGCCAGGTTTGTCAGTCTACTTCATGCTTATAGGTTCCCACAACAAAAAGCAGAAATAATGAAATTGGCCATAGGAGAAGCAGTCTCTCCAGTGGCCGCATCTTGCATCCACCAAACACCATTTGGTAAGCCATCAATTGAATACATCCACAAATAAAAGAGAGGAGAGTGCCTTTCATCAGTGCTACACAAAACTAAATAAACTTATTGAGCATTGTCAATGATTTTTACTGAAGTAGAGAAATATTCAAGCATTATGACTAAGTACTTTTTCAGAATATTAAATACAAAACACTATCTGTGAGTAATCAAGGAATCTATTAACAACTATAAATGTTTTTTATGAAATTAGCAGGGAAGACTGTCAGGTTGTGTGAGTATCATATAACGATCACTTTGGTTTTGTAAGCATTGTCAGCCCAACTCGCTAACATAAATGAGCAAATCTCCTTTGAGAAATGGAATGTGAGCAGCTCATCCATCTCCTCATATTTAGCAATATTAACCATAAATATGAAAATTTGTAGAAAAAAAAATGATAATTTTACCATGAGTATGGACAGGAAAAGTTCATTTGAACGGTAACACGACGAATATCGTGAATTCAGCAGTTTTTAAGGAAGTAATGCGAATTCGGCAGTTTTTAAGGAAGTAAAGCGAATTCGGCATTTGTTAAAGAAGTAACGCAAAATCAGCGTTTTTCAACAATATTTTTCTGTGTCCTCGTAAGAAGTTTCGTAAATCTAATGATGTCAGAAACGTATTTAACGTTGAATTGATCCTTGTTCCATCGTTGTACTACTTTTTGCAGTTGTGACGTCGCTAGTGGCCTTTCGACTATCGACTTTAGCGAGCGCGTACGAATGACCACTGTGCGAATTTCGATTATTTCTTTTGCAGTGTATTAGCCACAGTATACCGTTTCAAAGCAATGGCGTAATGAAAATCTATCACAAACACATCACATTGACGAAGCCTACAGTAACCGCTGACAAAAGGATAAGAGAATTTGAAATCGGTGGTTTATATGTTCCTGATAAGCTAACAGTATTTTGTAAATTCTGCAATGTCAGAGTTTCATGAGAGTGTGGCGACCATGGAGGTAAGAATAAGGGAAGATGGCGCTACGTATCCCAGCCGTACTACGTTTTGAAGCCATAGGGCCGTGGCTCGCTGCCATGACACTCTGACCAAAACATTGCCAGTGTGCTATAGCGCTGCGTGTATTAAAGTCGCTAATTGCACCCTATACGCATGTAACGTCATCAGATTGGTTGTTTCAAAGTTTTTGTTTAAAATAAAATCTCGTAAAGGCGAAATTCCGCGTTTCTTCTGATTAAAAATAGCTTTTAATGTAATATTACGAATGGCTAGTCTTCAATGTAAACGATACAATTTTGTTCATTCAGTAATCAATGTGTATCAAAAACTAGGGTTCATTCTTTACTTATTCTTACGATCATCAGATTGGACGAAGCAATGCCAGATTTACGAAAAGTGACGTAGTCTTTTCCGATTTTCGTGACATACAAACCAAAACTTTTCAGTTGTTTGAGTTCAGAATGATGTATTGTAGCAGCTATTTACTAATGTGTAACAGACTGATTGCGGTTCTGACCACCACCTATATCTGAAGAGGTAACCAAGTGACCTGTCTTTGTTGTTAATTATGTAAGCAATGAAGCAGCAGATAAATAAATCTGATAAAATAACTCAATGTGAGTTAATGTTTAGCCAAGAACCTGTCACATTGTGCACAACTTAATTCTGTTGTCAAGTGGAATATAACTGCGGAGAATCCCAATAAATATAGATTAGGTGTTTGTTATACACAAAACAGGTACTTTCAGTTTGGATAACATTGACCCTGAGGAAGAAAACAAAACGCTTTGCCATACAGTTCATACACACTTCAATACATACCACATTTCTTCTGTTAAGGGATATGCAGCAGCTCTAATATGAGACTACGGCACTTTTTTTAGTAACTAACAAATCAACTGCAGCAGCAGCACTTAAATGACATGTCTGTTAGCAAAGGCAGTATAACAGTGTTCCAATTTTCATCTGCTATGGGACTCGTTTTAATATTAGTAAGGAGTTCTACTTATTGCATACTTACCATAGGTTCCAATTTCTTATTTTGGTATGGAAGAGATTTCTTAACAGGGCAACAATGTCCCAGTGTTTTTAGGTAGCTTAGGCATAAAACATTCTACATTGAGCTTTGTTTATGTCATTCCCTATTTTATAATTTTCATTCTTTTAAATGCAAGCCTTTCTTGTCAAGCTGACAGGTATCTACAGTGGTACAAAATGAAATGATGATGGGATTGAGACAGATCATGGAGCAAAACTTTACATCATAGTTTGAGAAGTGTGGAATGTCTCAATCAATAAGCAGAAGCTTCATTGCTTGCCAATGACAAAGTTTTACTAACATTGAAACTAGGATTTGCTTTTGAAATCATTGTCCTAAAAAAATATAGGCTATATATTCCTTATTCATTCATAAAAAGTATGGGAACTGGGAATGAAATAAAGCATAAATATTAGGTACCATATTCAGAATTTTATTCCAGCAAAAAAGCTTTTCTTGATCTGTTATTATCCACTTTGTTGAACTGCTTGTTACAGGTATACAGAAAAATTATTACAATGTGACTTTTCAGTTAACTGCCTTTTTCACAAGATTGTGGAATTTAAAAATAACACAGTTCTATGTAAAAAAAAAAAAATATTATATGAAATTGTAACAAAGTCCACATCATTGCTTGTTGAGAATGAAACAAATGTCTCAGTCTCCTGACCGATACAAATGTAATACTATTTACCATTCCACATACATATGATTTATCACAGTGGTCTTGCATAAACCAGGAAAGTAGTCAAGCAAACAAACATAAGAAAATATGCAATCATTTATAAAATATGTCTTACTACAGATATAAATGTTGTGGGCTGTAGTTTCTGTACAACACATGGGTTTTCATTTCAGTGGATTAGGGGAGAGACTGCTAGAAAATTTAGTGCCCAATGAAGTATTGAAAAACCAGTAACGCTCACCTGCGAACACTACTATCTCTCATTTTTTGAGGGTAAACCACTGTTGGACTAGATCACAAAAAATATAATTTCTAATGACACACAAGCAAAAACCATAACATACCACACAATTATGGGAATGTATTTCAATGTGCCAAGAATGAGGCAATTCTGTTTCTCATTAACATGTTGTCACTTGTGGAAACTTAATTAACAACACTGGCTAGAACATACTACAGCATACTCTGCCAAACAATGGCTAAATATTTCAAAAAGAAATGTATGTCCCATTTGGAAGCACACAGATCACAAGCTATTGCAGAACTAGTACTGCATACTGGAATGGTGGAGTATCAATCACTTGGAAACACTCTGCATATAATGTAGTTCCAAATTTTGGTTTGAGGAAGATATATTTGGAAGGTATTACACACACACATAAAATTATAATTGTCTGACTCTACCATACACCAGGAACAAATTTTCATAGATACCCTGAATATGCTAGTACTAATAGTTTTAAGATACACACATCACAAACATTTTGTAGCTGGTTATAAAAACATAGACATAACAGAAAAGGAAGAACGTGCATCATTTATTAATTACAATAAGGTTACATTCCCAGTTTGCCTCAATATAATGAGTGCTTTATACAAGATGCCTCACACACTAGACCTCTGTGTACAAATATCAGTTACTGACCTTTAAAGAGTACCAGTTTTGTATAGGTTGCCCTGATTTTATTTTCATGCAATGCATCACTTATTCTCTTGGCTGCATGTTTTTGCCGTGTCAGGAGGTATTGTGTGGCAATTGCTTTAATCAGCAGTATCATATGATTGTCCAAGGGATGCTGATTTTTCATGTGGTCTGCTAACTCCTTAAACACTGGCTTGAATATGAATTCACTAAGCACCTCAGACACACATTTGGAAAACTGATTTTTCAAAGGAACTTTAGAATTACCTGTACTATAGCACCTGAACACTTTTTCTGCACACACACAGATGTCAACAACATCATTCGATGGTAAAACCAGCCATCCCCTACTCTTTCTATGAATGAGAGAATAAGCAACATGGCTACCATCCCCTCTCAACACGAATAAACATGGTTCACATTTTTAGGTTTTTTCTAAGTGAGGCACCACAAATCCAGTTATATATACTACAATATGGACTGCCACTTCAGAGAGATAAATTCCAGTACCAAAGTAATCGTGGTCATTGTCAGTTGCCGCTGCACTATTTTCCGTGCTTAGTAACTGCCACCGTTCCGAAGTGTTAGCCACTTTCTTCATAAGTCGTCGCTTAGACTGTTGAAGAGTTTTAATTTGTTTTTTGTACTGATCAGTTTTTCTTATGAGGTGTTCACACTTCGTCTTCAGTTCCTCACTTTCAGAGGATGTCTGACTACGTTCTGGTGGTCCTGCAGTGTACTCAGGAACAAGAGCAGGAACTTCTTCATCCTGCACTCTGCTGACGGCAGCCAAAACTGAAGATGGTAAGGAAGAGCTCTCCTTCCGCAATGGTGGCTTTCTCTTCTTGTCTCCCTAAATGAAATAAACGGATGGAAAACATTAAGAACTGTTTTTAACAGATGGTTGAAGGTGTTACAGTCTTTGTCATGAACAGCATGTTACAGCCTACTAATTACTCTTATTCTTAGTCCTTTCCAGAAATATAAATTATATTTTTCCAGCAGTTATTTATCATGTTCATAAAATACTCATTACTCTAACAAAAACTGTTGTTGTGTTCAGCAGACAACTTGAAATGCCTCCCATGTGTGAAGCTACAAGTAATACACACTTATTGAAAAAATATAAACTTTGAACATGTAAAATATTTCTGCTGGGGTGTCTTGTTTAACTATCACACTGTATCGCTATGGGTGCTGTCGGTTAACAAGTTCTCAATACAACTGGTCCAACAGTTAATGATATAAAATTGTGTGTTATATCTAATTTTGCATTAGTGGTTGGTGCATATTCAATGTTCCACAGTAGTGGATAAAGTTAACAAGAAGGTACTGCCAAAGCTTTTTAATCAATGATATCTTTCAATGGAGAATCTCAATGAATAGTGCATCAAACAAAAGAAATGTTCATTTGCTGTGCTTAACCCAAATACAAAGTTATATTTAACACAGCCCAAGTGTTAATATCTGCGACTTCACTAAATAATTATACCAGACAAACTTGTTAGCTTCAGTAGTCTCATAATCTAAACAGCGAACCTGAATTTTCGTCTCGAATATTCTCTTGTGTGCAGAGGCTGATGCTCATCAAAAAGGAGTTTCATAAATTTGTTTCTACATGACAATGTGGAGAAACAGATTATCTCTTTATACCTTACTGTGTAGCTGCAGAAACACTTTAGTGTTCCAGCACCTCCCCTCTTAAATTCTATATACAGCATGGAATCATTCCTGGGCAAAAGCTATTTGTAAGGACCTAATCAGGTGGAAAATGAAATTAATGTATTCAAATGACCTAAAGGAATCCTCCCAAAATAAACATATATAAGTAAAACTAGAGCTGTATCAATTACTCCTAAAACATAACTGCCATTAACTGGCAAAGACAGTGCAATAAAAATGTTGTACAACACAGTAGACCAGACAAAGTGAGATGTTCACAAACTACTGCCTTAAATATTCACATAACTGATAAAATTTACTTCACACGTGTATTCCATTACTGTCGGAGTTAGAGCTAAATAATAGAAACTGAAAACTAAGTTAACTATACCCTCCCTCCAAAGCCCCATAAATACATCTTGTTTGTAATAAGTTCTGGGACATTTCAGTTACGTTACACTACTGGGAAACACTGTTCATTACCACCAATATTTACTGAAATACGGTACATAGAATGGCAAATCTACACAGTGTCCTGTTTAGGCCTATACTTTACGCCAGTTAATGTAGTGTTAGCTTTTAATTTGGTACATGACGAAGACAAAGTGAGTTACTCAACATTTCGATTATCGACGATATGTACATATTATACTGAAACGTGAACTTGAAAACTAAGACTTTAATTCATTGAATTAACATACCTTTTGCAAATGTTTTGGGTGTGTAGGGAAAACTGATGGTACAGCATTTTCTCGGAGCCTTACTGTTGAAAGGGAAGTTCGGTCTATGTCCTCTTCTCGGAAGAGAACATATAGTGCTCCGTTTAGACGCACGCCAATTCTTCCTCCTCACGGCATTCTCCCACAGAGCTTTCTGACTTTCATTTTTAGGAAATCTAAAATCATACAGGAGAAAAACACACTATAGTACAAGTACCGATGTAGCACACGTTCATTCATAATGAAGTTGTAAAATCACACTTAACGAGACAACTGACACATGAAATGTTATTACCTTCGATTTTGCATCACAATCAGAACGATTCGTACACCCGAACACCACACAAGTCACCATAATAGCGCAAAATCCTTCCAAAAGCGAGCGACAAGCCTATGCACACAAGCTTACAGCAGCAATGTTTTGGTCGGACTGAGATGGCTACCCTCGGCTTCACATAGCTTCGCAGCTGTGATGTCACGGCGTCTCCCTCTATTCTTACCTCCATGGTGGCGACAGTCGACCGCCAGTAACTTCACTGGCGAAGCGCAGAGTAAACGGTCTTTGGAGACTCGAGATTCTGTGGCAGTCCCGTCTGCTACTTGAATGAGTGATACACGTGACGTGAAATTCTGCATTGTTTTTCTTGTGTTTCTGTAATTATAGGAACCTTAATAAAAGTGTCTTATCGTAATAAGTTGGAGTTTTCGGTGCGTGGTCCGCCACTATAGCCAAAAAAACCACATTGGTGACCCCGAATCGCGAAAATACGTTGCAGTCACTCGTTGTGTATCACCGGTTTCGCCCCAATAGACAATGTCGCAGCCTCCTGTTTTTACAGCAGTGCACGATGCCGCGACCGCAGAATGGACATTCGACTGTGAAGTGCAACGCTTTACCCAGTGTGCTACTAATACACTGGGAATTTTCATATCTCCCGTGTTTGCCTCGCCTGACCGGACGACCCTAACCTCTGCCGGCATACTACACCGGGCACTGTACACATCATTGCGGACACCTTCTATGGCATTCTACACTCGACAGAACGCTCCTCCAGCACAGGACTCTGCAAACCCCAAGTTTCTACAGCACAACATGGACCCGTGGTCCAGTTTCTGGGTCCACACGCACGATTCCGTTTAACGTGTCCACCTCCGCGCCAATCGAATGGAGACTCGTGCCAACCGCATCGAGCCATTTATATGCCTATCCGTCCTGCCACTCCGCGCACACCTCGGGCGACGCACCTGCCATGGTTCCACCCTGTCACTCGGCGCTCAATCGCGATCTCGCGCCTCTGCTCGAGATTTCGGCTGCATCAGCAGTTTATCAGCCCGCACCTGCTGCGCTGTGCTCGTGTGGCCATACAGATTCCGGGCCTACAGGTTGCAGTAGCTACTGGGAGATAAAGAAGCTTGCACGGGATAGAGGAGCATGGAGAGCTGCATCAACCCAGTCTCAGGACTGAAGACCACAACAACAACAACAAGGACTGGATACCACATAATTTACCAGGAGATTTTAGGTGACAGAACACCCTCACAGCTGTGGGGATGCTTGTGTGCACAGGTCAGTATTGAGATCTTCTCCGAACTTAGCGCTCTGGACATCGTGGTTGGTGAAGCTGCCGCAAGAACTACAGTTACATTTGCTTCCACATACCGCAGCGTCACTCGAGGATAAACTACGGCTGGCAGACCAGGCACACACCATTATTCGACACAGTCACCTCCCTCTGTGCAGCACAGTGCCTAATACCACCGAGGTAGGTAATCCTGGGGTTATAAATTCCACCGTCGGGCGGTAGAGACCAAGTGCGTGCATATCGCGGACAGCACACGGAACAACAGCCATCTAGCCACCTAGACCTGGAACTGCCAGCGGGTCGGCAACCGCCTCTCCCCACCCCAACTGGGCTAGGGTCTTCCCGCCCCACCTTACACTTCGGCTGGTGGGCCGAGTACAGCTGACTCATGCATATGCTGGTTTCACACCACTTTCAGGGACGCTGCTCGCAACTTCCGTCTGCCCTGCATGTTCACAAACGCCGCACATGGGCCGCAGTAGGCGCCACGGCCCGCGGATACATGCCGGGGCACCCACAGACATTGCATTCTCTCAGATCCCCCATCTTATGAGGACATCTGTACGTCTTGGATTTAGGTTCGCACCGGTATTTTCTCATCGACACCGGAGCAGACATTATTGTCATACCTCCCACATTTTCTGTAAAGGACACGACACCAACCAAACTGTCCCTTCGATCAGCAAATAAGTTGACACTTCATGTCGAGGGTTTGGCCAAGTTACCTATTGAACTCATACCTGACAAACAGTTGATCCTTCTATGTGGCTGATGTCGAAGATCCAGTATTAGGCATTGACTTCGTTTTCCACTTCGGATTGTCTCCTGATCTTTAGTCAGCTGCACTATTGCGCCACGCCTCGTCCACTCATTTTGCATGTTCAGTCCCCTCTTCGGCCCTCCTTCCCCGTCAGCTGCCTGATGACTCCGACACAGCTCCCATCGAGTGCTCTTCATTGGTGGAGAGCCTCACAACTTCCACTGCCCAGCTCCAGCCCTAACACCCTGCAGTCGCCGGTCTCTGTGCTCACAACGCCGAACTGAACTGTGCCATATTGTTGGCTACGCAAGCCCTCACCAAGGCACGATGCCTCGTACAATGCCTGTCAACACTGCCACCATCCAACACCGGTGATGCACTTCGTGGAACTTTGTCGCCACCAACGCAGACAGCTTCCCCGGCACATCAGGTTAGTGACTCTTGTGTGCTACCGATTACCGTTCACGACACACCCGATCGAGTTCACCAGCCGAGCTGTACGCTATCATGAATGGCACAACACACAACATTGTCACAACAGATAGACCTCCAGTGTGCCATAAAACGCGCTGAATGTCACCACATAAACTATGCATTGCTAAAGCCGCAGTGGAGGGACTTCTATGGGCAGGTATTGTTTGCCCATTGGACAGTAACTGGTCCTCGCCCAAACACTTAGTCCCCAAAAAGGACATCACTGTGCACCTCTGTGGCAACTGTCGTCACCTCAATGTGCGGATGGTGTTAGACAATTACCCGATACCTCAGATATTATACTTTGCACAAGTACTTAGCGGAGCATGCATCTTGAGTGTCTTGGACTGCCGCAAGGCATATTAACAGATACCAATGGAACAGAGTGACATACCAAAGACAGCAGTGATTACACCTTTCAGCCTGTACAAATTTTGTTAAATGCCTTATGGTCTCAAAAACGCGGCCAAAACTTGGCAGCGTTTTATAGACTCACTTCTTTTTAACTGCACATATTGCTACGCATACCTCGACGACATACTAATTTTCTCCTACTCTGACAGGGAACATGAACTCCACCTGGCCATGATACAGGACTTATTGACACGTAATGGAGTCAAGATCAATAATGACAAGTCACAACTCCGCTGCACTGCTGTCACCTTTCTGGGGTACACCATCCCCTCGGACAGTGGAAACGAATTGCACAACCTCCGACAGGACCCAGATACTTACTTTCAGATCGTTGCTTGCAACCTACCGAGCTCCGCCAAGCCACATGGGCACCACTCGGCCTATTGTTCCCCCTGCGCTGCGTCACCAAGTGTTCACTACTTTACATAAACTGGCACATCCTGGTGCTAAGGCTATTGCGTGCCTGGTTACAGAACGCGTTGTGTGGCCAGGTGTGATAAGGGATTGTCATACTTGGGCTCGTGCTTGTTTACAGTGCCAGTGCAGCAAAGTTGGCAGGCACACACCGCCCAGTCTAGGTAAGTTCGACATCCTGAAAGGCCGCTTCCATCACGTACACGTGGATCTCGTAGGACCATTACCCATGTCTGATGGTTTCAGGTATATCCTGTCTGTTATTCACCGCTTTACATGTTGGGTCGAGGCAATACCCCTGCAGGACATCACAGCAGATTCCATAGCACGCACATTTGTATCCTCCTGGATAGCTCGATTTGGCTGTCCTACATCCATCACCACCAACCAGGGAAGACAGTTTGAATCCCTGCTGTTTAACAAACTCTGCATCCTTTGTGGGGTGGATAGATTCTGCACTGTGGCTTACCACCCTCAGAGCAATGGACTGGTTGAGCGGTGGCACAGAACTCTGAAAGTGGCGCTCATGTGCCATGGTGGTGAGTGGTGCAACGCACTTCCCTGGGTTATGCTAGGAATATACATGGCTTACAAGACAGACCTCCAGGGTTCACTTGCAGAGCTCCTGTATGGCGAGACCCTAGTTCTCCCCACAGAGTTCGTCAACGACGAAGCAATCGCCAACCTATCCAACCTCCCCATGCTAGTTGAGCGTGTCTGGACACACATAGCTGCGATCCGCATGCCTCCTCCATGGCCACATACCCATCCTCGGGTGTTCCTGCATTCGGCACTGGACTCTTGCGAGTTCATTATGTTAAGGGGATGACGCAGTCAAACTGGCATTACAGCCACCTTACTCTGGCCCGCATCGAGTAGTGGCTCGCACGGACAATACTATGGACATTCTCGTCAGTGGTCACTGGCAGACAGTTTCCCTCCATTGCGTGAAACCTGCCTGGACAATCGAGGAATCTGTAACATGGATACGACTGCCATAGCTGCTACGTTCAACACCGACGGGATGCTCAAGATTCGCATCCCCCTCCCCACCAGTACTCCAACAACGACATCTCCTGTGCCAGTCCAGTTCACGCGCGCAGCTCGACCAGTCCCCCCCCCCCCCCCCATCACCCAACTGGATGGCGGACTATACGAGCACTAGTCCTTCCTGCACAGACAGTATGAACTCTTAGCACATGCTGCTATCAACCAGCGAGCATCCCACAACGCCACTACACAGGAAGACACCCACGTCCTTCCCCCACTTCCCTCAGTGCTCCGCACTCCCGGAGGGGGGGGGGGGGAGCTCTGTGGCGACAGATGAGCGCCAGTAGCTTCATCAGCGAAGCGCAAAGTAAACAGTCTTTGGAGACTCGAGATTCTTTGACAGTCCAGTCTGCGACTTGACTGGGTGACACACGTGTCGTGAAATTCTGCATTGTTTTTCTTGTGTTTCTGTAACTGTACGAATCTTAATAAAAGTGTCTTATCATAATAATTTGGAGTTTTCGGTGCGTGGTCCGTCACTATAGCCAAAAAAAACCACAGGAGTGAAGAGATTCAACAGTGAAACATGTGCAGACCGAAAAACGTAAGGGCAGCAAGTTGAAGTAGACTAATTTGCCGATAAGGCGGCAGTCTACGATTAGCAGCAGCTTTGAAGCTGCAAAAAAGAGGATTTTGAATATCTGGCCCAAAGGACTGTGCAAACATTTTTGCAGGCCAACATTACATTCCACAAACTGGATACATCATTGATAAATAATTTTTTCACATTATTTAAAATATGTGCATCACTCCACACCATGGTTTAGTGATAATGCTTTGATCGTAAATAAGGATACAATGGTATTGATGAATTCCAGTAATATTAAAAGTAAGGCTAGAAGAAGGGTAAAAGCTGAGTTAGGGAACTATGATATTGCACAAGCTCCATACACAAAATTCCTTGGTATATGGGTGGATGAGCACTTGAGATGGGAAAAACATCTAGAAGTTTTGAGTAAAAAATTAAGTAAATGGTGCTATGAGCTAAGAATGCTTTGGGAATGCTGCAACACTGAATCATTGCTGTGTGCTTATTATGCTTACATGAACAGATTGATAAAAAATGGTGTGATCTTCTGGGGATATACAGGTACGGCAAAACAAGCTTTCAAACTTCAAAAAAGAGCTGTTGGAATAATGAAAGGGGTTCAGTGAAGAGTGTCATGCAGGGAAATATTTAAAGAATTTAAAATAATGACTCTTCCAAGCTTATATGTGTATGCTTTCTGAAAACTCACCAGGAGTTTTCAACAATAAATAATCAGATTCATAACCATGAAACAAGGAACAGGGATGATTTTCACATAGACACCCACAAAGGACCTCTCCACTAAAAATTGGTAAACTACCAGCCCAAAATACTTTTTAGTACATTGCCTTTTACAATAAAGAAAATTAAAGAATTTCATAAATTCAAGGTAGATCTTAAACAATTTTTACTAACACATAGTTTTTATAGCATTGAAGAATATCTGAATATGGAAAAGTAATATTATTTATGTATACTGATATAAAATATTTGTATTATCCAAGTTTTAGAAACAAATTAAAGATAAGAGACTATACTGTAATTGACTACATCCATACAATGTATATTGCTAATGGTTGAATAAAGAGATTGATTGATTGATTCTGCCAAGCGCAGCAACAGTATACAAATGTTAAAAATTGAAATAATAGTCTCTGTTGCAGATACTTTATTGATGACACATTCCACGCATCCAGCGCATCTTCAGGTCATTCTTGAGCTGTGAAGACTGGCTTCTGTGGTCTCCACAGCTCAAGAATGACATGAAGAAGCGCGAAACATGTCATCAATGAAATATCTGCAACATGCTGTTATTGTCTTTTTTCCTTTGGTATTTGATTTTGAATAATTATTTGTGTCAAAGTTTTTTGTTAAAACAATTTTTTTCTATGCTTGTCTCATGTTTGGCCCATCCTATCCTGGAAATAGTTACATTTTCAACATAGCATTGAAAAATGATATAATTTCACAAAAATAGATAACTGATAATAGGAAAAGCTTGCCAGAAATAACACCGATAAATAACACAGAAAAGTGCCAAAAATAATACCGATTTTGGCCATAAAATAGCACCGATTTTTTCCTGTCCCTAACCATGAGCAAGTTTGTTTCAGTACAATCCATTACAATGGAGTGATTCAGACTTTACATTCACCAAAGGAAAAGTCCAAGCCATCTTAAGAACACTTAGAGTTTATCAGAAACTGAAGCTTCTGTCAGCATTAGTATCTCATATGTAGGGACCTATGTTGGTATCAGTATACACAGAGGAAGTGTGCATCTCCCAAATTCTGACAGATCATCATAATGTTTGAGTTGCCTCACAGATGCTGAAATGGTGCAGCTTCCATTGCAATCCCTCAATAAGATATACAAGCTAAATGCAAACAAACTATTAGTTTCTCTAGTGATATAGGTTAGCCACTTGAATAGAAAGGAATCTTACATTTATACATCCTGTTCCAGTCTACATAATTAAAAACATATTACAAGTTTGTACACATTAGTAGCGTAGTAGAGTGATACACTGTTTTCCAGGTTGAACAATAAATATTAAAGTTAAACATTATTTCATGGTAAAAATAATTGACACTAATTAACATTTGTAATGAAAGATTCACTCTGCAGATGAGTGCATACAGATGTGAAACTCCCTGGGAAACTATCCCCCAGACTGAGACTCAAAGTTGGGACCTTGGCCTTTCATGGGCAAATGCTCCACCAACTGAGCTAATCAAGAATGACTGATGACCACTCATGACTCATCTTCACAGCTTGGTAGAGCACATGTCCATGAAAGACAAATGTCCCAAGTTTGAGTCTCAGTCCGGCACAGAGTTTTAATCTGCCAGGAAGTCTCATTAATTAACATGTTCTGACAGAAGACTTCCACTTTAACTGACATTATTGCACTATTAAAATTATGAGGGAGATTTTTTCATATCAGCATGAAGATTTTTTATCATCATGCAGATTCTGACATGATCTGACTTAATGATGATATGTGAGTGCTTTTTGTTCACAAACTTTTTGATACACAGGTGGTGCACATTCAAAAGTGTACCTAGGACTCGCATAAAACAGCCAACTGAAATTGAAATTCTGTACTTTCATTGTCAGTTGCCTGAGATTCAGAAGTTAATTAGTTTCACATAAATTAAAGTATGTTTCAAGAGGAGTGAAATATCTATTGCAGTACTTTGTATTCTGTCTCTTCACTCAAAACATTTCCCCATTGCTTACAGTATTCAGCATTTCACTAATAATGGAATGAATTGTGTCTTTGGAATTAGGAAGGTAACTGTAAACAACTGAACCATAAATTTAAATGGAATCTTGCACAAACAACAATTTGGCACATTCATATACAAAAACATTAGTTATTCATTTGAGTACAAAACATAACAGATGGAGGAGCTTCACCTAGTTTAAGACTAACTCTTAAATTTCCTATACTGTGAGTTCGAGATGATAAATCAAGACATATATCCCATCCTTACATGCACGTCAGGAAAATTATCATTATGGTAAAATTAGAGAAATTTGCATTTTTTCAAGATTTCCTCATAGTTGTTCCTAACAGTCATTATCCACAAATTGGATTAGAATGTAGTAAACTTATATACTATATTTGTCACACCATAAACAAATTAGTGGCTCTGAGCTGACAGATATATTAGAAGATTCAGGGTGAACTGTGTTGTAGGAGTAATGTGAGTGTACAGGAAAACAAACGATTTGAAATCTTCTCATTCTATGTATGTATCTAGATTAAATTGTATCCATGAGAAGCAGGCAAACATCATGGAAGGGACCAGTTTGTTTGAGGTATTTTGCTGCAAAACATGGAACAGACAGCTAAACACATTTACTTTTCATACTAGTTTTTCCACTATTGAAAATATGTGTTACCTTTGTCATTAAACACATAACTTTATTTTGCAGTCCTTTATGGAATATGCTAAAATACAAAATAAGTGAGAAATAGTTCATAAGATTTATTGATCCTGTTAATTTTCCAGAACTGCAAATGAAAACAATTAGCATTTACACAGCTTGAATTACAGTTGTGTAAGACACTGAGAGACAAGGCTAAAATCATTCACTTGGTTAAAATGGTATAACAACCTGCCAAAGGTGAAGTTTATAGCAGTAGGCAGACATCATTAAACATAAGTCTCCAGCAGGTCAAGTTCAAAGAATAACCACATATAACTAATGTAGTGTGAGATTATTGTCAACACTTCAATCAGCAATGGAGAGGAATACATGACCTAATGAACAGAAAGGAGACTGTGTCTGTAGCAACTTGGCCGTAAACTGACTGGCTGGCATACCTATACCTACATGATCTACCAGTACTACCAGCTTTGCTGCTAGTTGCTCACAGTAAAGGCACTGGATGTAACAGTAGTGTGATGTAATCCAGTGATATATCTTGTGGCATTACAAGAACCCACTTTTGGTGAGTCAGTGCATAGGGGCAAAAATGAGCTGTATGACTTCTATTTGCCATTGACCATACATACGGCAGAATATGCTTCATCTATTATACATAATGACAATTCACTTAATTACATACACACTTCACCATAAATTTTAACACACGTTCACAATCTTTGCACTAAAACATTTCATTATACATAATGTTTCAAAAAGAATATACATAATTTGACTGCATGTATTCATTAAACAATAGCAAATCAACAATAAAAGTCGAGACATATATTTACAGCTCTCTCAAGTTTAGATTACAGATGTTCAGTATTGCTTCCACTAGCAATATGAACAATGCCACATCAGTACTTGAATTCCTCCCCTACTCAATAGTATGTCATCGTCACTGATATTATGGCAGTTCTGGTCCAGTTCTTCTGCTCTGTAAATGGGTAGAAGTGAAGAAGGTTTGTAGATGTTGGTGCCCCAGGATGAAGTCTAAGGTTATACTGTGGAGATGGAGAAGGAGGCTTGGCCCAATCCAGGGGTTAGGGTGAACTGCCGAGTCAAAGTTGATTTGCATGGTACTGGAAGTTTGCCTCACTGGCCTTTACCTTAGAAAGCAGTAACTTTGCTTGGGATCCACCCTAGCATCCAGCTGTACGTGTGGTCTCACAATAGGGAGTCCACAAAGTAGTGCAGGTCAGCTGAATGAGGTGATTGCTGCACTGTGGGACATAAGAGATTTAACAAGATGGAGTATCTTGGTCGGGAACATCCAGTGAATTGGAGTCATTTGAGACAAAGAGAGGAATCTCACCATGGTATTGCCTTTGTTGTCATCTATGACCATTGCTTTCTTAAGTTATTGTTTGAAGGCATATACAGAACTTTCTGCTTAGCCACTTGAGGCCAGAGGGAATGGAGCTATGAATATGTGATCAGTACCAGTAGACTGGCAAAAACAAAATAATTAAGCAGACACAGACTGTGGGCTAATGCTTGATACATGAGTTGTCAGATACCTTAAGAAATAAGTTTGAGGGCTGGGTTAATATAGTGATTGCAATAGAAGACATCTATGCATACAAGCAGTAGAAGAATACATTTGTGCCACATACTGAAATTTACATCGAGCATGGATGATGATAAGTCACATTTTGCTGTGGATAGCTCCAGTGAATTCCATATGAAAGTGGTCTCATGGAATTTGTGGCATGGGGCAGGTTATGCAGCAGAGCTGTGGAGTGGTCTGGTGGTTTGAGCAGGTTGCATATGTGGTGGCCTTACACTCAACATCTCTGTTGATTCAGAGCCAATAGTGATGGTGTCCCATCCCTTCATGTAAATGGTGCCATACTAGTCACCATGGAGAATCTGCAGGATGAGTAGGCAGAAACATTGAGGCACGATCACCCTGCAGTCTTCATTTTCCAGGAGGTGGAGAGTGACTCTGATGATGACCTGTAATTGATATTAGAAAAACTGATTTATGCGGAGTTCCAATGCTGATGTGGAAGGTAGGTTTGCAGGTCAGCCATTGGTACTAAAGTGCTGTACCTGGAAAAGTATAGGGTTATCACCAGTTCCAAACTCACATGTGTATAATGTGGATTTAGAGTAATAATTTACTTTTCCTAAGAAGCCTTAGAGTTCCTTCTGGTTTGTTGCCAATGGTAAGTAAGTGACAGCTTCAACATGTTTTGAATCAGTCCTGTGCCTCTACTGATAAGGATGTGGCATAGGAATTCCACTCAAGGTTGGAAGAATTCATGTTTATCTAAATTACATTTTAGACCATTCTGCTGGAGTTTTCTTCAGGCACAGATTGTGAAGGCATTCAGCTTCTGTATAATGCACGATAATTATAACACTCAAGTAACTGCCATATCTATACATATACTCTGGGAGACCTCTGCAAAGTGCATGGAAGTGGATACAGAGAATAGTAGGCAACAGGTTAAAGTTTCTTCTGGTTCCAGTTGAGTATCAAGAATGGGAAAATGGTTGATCATATGCTTTTTTGTGTGCTATAATTAGTGTGATTTTGTTTTTACATCCCCTACATAAGTCATACATAGGGGAAGGTGAATATCTCTAGGTTATCCACTTAATACATCTTCTTAAAATTTAGCATGTAAGCTTTTGTCTAATTATTCAGTATATCTGAATGTGTCGGTCAATTCAGTTTTTTTTTTACATTTGTTTCTGCTCTTTCGTGAGTCAAACAAGCCTGTGACCATTCACAATACCTTCTTTGCATACACTGAAAATCACCTGTTCGTCCTATTTGGTGTGGGTCCCATATACTTGAGCAATATTCTAAGATTTGATGCACAGGTGACATATAAGCATTCTCCTTTGTAGATTGACTGCATTTTCCCAGTATTCTGCCACCTGTGTCACCTACAGCTGAGCATATGCAAGCCTTTATTTATTTAGCACTCTTATTATCATGTTCATGATATTGGACGTTTCAAAGTACAAAACAGTATAAAATACTATATGTTTTCATCACTTACAAAATCTTATCAACAAATCTTTATAACAGAAACATTATTCTGTTTAATTAGATTATAAAATTATATATGTACATACTGATAAAAGCTAGTGAAACACCTTGGTTGATTTTGCTAAAACTATTAAATACGACTACTTTACTGAAATAGGCAGAGTAACCCATGGCACTAAAGTTAGGTGCATAATCAGATACATACATTGACAAAAGAAGTTTAGTTTTATACAAGAATACTCTGATAACTATGAATTTTTGCTTAGATACATTATGAGTAGACCTACAGATTTGAGCAGAATTACAGGTATTCATTAACGCTGTTGAAGCTATTGTTTATTAGTAGATTCTTATGCATTTTTTTATATATTTTTATATAATTTTTAAATGTATTAATGCTTGCTATTTTTTTGATGTTATCAGGCAATACACTGTAAAGAATGTTCGGTTTGTAAACAACATTGTCCTTATATACTGATTTCTGTGTACACCCCTATGATAATCATCCCTGTCCCTTGTTTGATAATTGTGTGTCTCACTGTACAAAGCTGAAACTTGATGGTTTTTAATGAAGCAGATGAATTCATATATAAATATAGATGGTAAGGTCATAATTTTTAGTTCCTTAAAGATACTTCTACATGATTCTCTGCAAGCAATATCACTTATTAATTTTACAGTTCTCTTTTGAAGTTTAAAAGATTGCTTTGCACACAGGGGCTTTTTCCCAGAATACTACACCATACCTCAGTAGACTATGCATGAATGTGTAATAAGCACTTAACACTGTTTCAGTATTGCAGCAATCTCTAAGAACTCTTCACATGTAACATTGCTTGCTTAATTTCTTGTTGAGCATTTATACATGTTTTCCCATCTCAGATGCTCACCCATCTGTAATACTAAAAATTTTGTGTGATTCTTTTGCTGAGTTTGGCTATTTGATAATTTGAATTTTACGTTTGTCCTATTTTTGTTTCTCATATGCTTGAAGATCATCCTTAACAGTTTTCTTGTCACTGATACCTAGATAATTACCTTTAAACCATTTTCAGCCACTTCTGCTGTTTTTTCGATTCCTTGCTGCATTCATAACCATTCTTCCGTTTTATAAAGAATCTGGTATCATCAGCAAACAATATAGTGTATCAGCTGTTGAAAATCTTTGTGGTAGGTCATTAATAAGAACCAAGAATAACAATGGTCCTATTATCAAGCTCTGGGACACCCCATAATTAACTCTTATTATATTCAGAATGATACACATTACCATCCTGAGAAATTGGCACTCTTTGTTTTCTATCAGTTAAATATGACTTGAGCCACTGATAGGAAACACATTGGACACCATAACTATATAGTTGTGACAGTAGTAGTTTGTGATTTATAAGATCAAACGATTTGGAAACGTCCAAAAACAACCCACAGACCAGTTCCTTGTCCCCTATAGCTTTGTAAATAAGTTTTAGGAAACTGAAGAGAGCCATTTGTGTTGATTTGCCTATTCTGAAACCATTCTGTTCATTTACAAGAATGTTTTTAGTAAGTCTAGCAATCTCTCATACATTATTCTTTTGATTATTTTTGAAAGTTGGGTTATACTGATAGTGATCTGAGATTTTTTATATCAAACTTGTCACCATTTTTATAATCTGTTATTACTGGTGACTGCTGAAATTCACTTAGAAACACACCAATTCCAAAGGGGTCATTGATTATGTCCACAAGTTGAGAGAAAATATTATTGGTACTATATTTAATAATTTTGTCAGTGGTTCAAACAAATCGGCAGTTCATTTTACTCTTTACTTAACTGATAGCCCTCTGTACTTCTTCAGGTGTTATGGGATATAGGAGCATTGTCTTTCCATTTATTGGAACTATTACGTTTGTCTTTGGACTATACACACTTGTGGTCAGGTTGTTGGGCTATATTAATGTAATGATCATGAAATATATTAGCTATTAGCAGTGGATCATCAACAATTTAATTTTTGTGTTTTATGGGGAATTTATTACTTGTGTTTTCATGTTTGCTTGTATGATTATTAATAAGTTTCCACACAGATTTCATTTTGTTGTTCCCTATTATGAAATATGAATCATTGTACTTCTTTTTGCAGCAACTAAAGCCACTCTGTGATATTTTCTATAACATTTTGCATATGGTTTCAAGATATTATTTTGATTTCCATTTTTATATAGCATTCTATGACTTTCTGATTACTTTTTGATTTCAGTTGTTATCCATGAATTTGATTGTTTATTTTTGTTCTCTTCAGAGGAAATGAATTGTCATAGCACTATTTATAATTTGACAAAAACTTGTTGAATTTTATATCTACAGAACTACTTGTTTCCGTATTCCAGTTTACATTTTTTAACATCAGATTAAAGACCCCAGTGCAGTGATCATTAATTAATCTTCTCTCAGAATATCTCTTGTTAACACTTTTCACATGAGGTATCTAAGTCAATTTAATTGCTTGATGATCACAGAAACCTGTATCCAGTACCTCAGATTTAAAGCTGCATTTTGGTTTACCAGTGAATTTTTGGTCAATAGTAATTTCGCTACTGCTGCCATATCTGGTGATACCTTCTGCACATGTGTCCATATTGTACGATTTTAGTACATTAAGCAGTTTCTGCCTTTTTTACAGTTGTCCTTGAAATTAACATTGAAATCCATAAGCATAATTATGTATTTTGACTGACTATCTAGACAGTTCAGAAGGTTTACCAGACTTTCAGAGAACAATTCAAAATTGCCTATTTATAGATGCAATTATAATTTTGATTTCTGTTAGTTAACATAAACCATATTCAAAATCTTTTCCAATACAGTAGATATTTTTAAACTTAATTTCTTTTGGTGTAATATCCGTTTTTACATATGTACATTTTCCACCCACTCTGTATGTTTCCCTGCAAAGTCTGTAATCCCAGCTGCACATTTTTGTATTTCTTGCAGCCAGTGTTCAGTTACACACAAGACTGAAAGCTCCTTTAGTTTATCATTCAAAAGTACCTGTAGCTCATATAAGTTACTGGTTAGGCCCTGTAAATTGTGATATGGGAGAGTTACCAAATCATTCAATTCTATGAGAGGGTCATTTCTTGCTTGGTTAATTCTTTGAAGAGTAGACGCTAGTCTTCTTTTCATTTCTGTCTTGATTTTCATCTCCTGAGAGTCCTGGAGTTCTTCTTGGTTGTATCCTACTGCAGTGAATTGGACCATAAAAAATCATTCATGTGTTGTTCGGGTGCTGTCCTATGCCTGGTGGTTCATTGTGATCTGCTGTTTTTATCTTCTGTCCAACCTGGTATCTCTTCTTCTTCACTTGTATTAGATGGTGATATTGTTTTCTGTGGTGCTTCCTTGTAATTTGTTCATTCCACAGAATTCATATTTACTGTTAACTAATTTCATAACCCTACCATTCTTGTCATTTGTTCGTCCCACAGAAGCAATATTTACTGTTATCTGATTTTGTAACCCTACAAATAGTCACACCTAGGTATTTGCATGAGTCAATCGATATTATGTGCAATTCTCTGATATTGTAACCACAGAGCATTATGACTTTGTTTCATTTTATGAAGAGCATGACTTTACATTTCTGTACATTTAAAGCAACTTGCTAATCTTTGCACCACCTCAAAATTTTATTGAGGTTTGACTAATGTTCTTGTAGCTTTTTTCAAAGAATACTTCACACAGATAACTATACCACTCGGGGTAAGTCTGAGGTTCAGTTTTGATATGGTTTGCGATATCACTAACATACAACATGGACAAGTGTTCTAGCATACTTTCATGGGCCCAACTGAAGTACTTGGACCTCTGTTGAAAACCATTCATCCAAGATAACATACTATTTCCTGTCTACCAAGATATCTTCAACTGTGTCAATAATTTTGTTTGATACTCAGTATATTCATAATTAGTCAACCTTGGTGTGGTACTGAGTCTAATGCTTTTCTGAAGTCTGTAAATACTGCATTAATCTGATTTCCTTGATCCATGACTTTTAGGATGTCACATGAAAAATGCTCAAGTGGGTTTTGCATGCACAATGTTGTTGGATTCCATGCTGGTTGAGATGGAGGAGGTCATTTTGTTTCAGATAACTTGTAATGATTGAGCTCAGGATATGTTGAAGGATTCCACAATAGATGGCTGTCAGCGAGGCTGAATGGTAGTTTTCTGGATTGCTTCTGTTATCATTCATGTACACAGGTGTGAACTGTGCTCTTTTTTAGTCATAGGCCTAGTTTACTGTTAAGGGATGTATGATATATTATGGTGAAAATGAGATCTAATTCAGTTGTAAATTCTGTATGCAATCCGACAGGGATCACTGTGGGTCTTGCATCCTTGTTTAATAGCTCACATCTTTAGAGCGGTGTGGAAGATAAACTGTATCTTCCTTAGTCATTTGAAAATACAGTTCAGTATTTCTGCTTTTGCTGTAATACCTTCACTTTCAGTTCTTTGGTTATCCATGAGTGTGTGGACACTAACACTGGTGTTGTTGATGGTCTTCATATAACTTGAGTTTCTTTGGGTTTTGGTAGTCATTGACAGCCTCATTCACTGCCATCTCGACAGCCAAATACACTTCATTTTTCATCTCTCTATCTATGGCATATGGGACTGGCTGTGCCTGGAAGATTTTTGATTGTGCATTTGCTTTCAGAGTAATAAGAGCTCCAAAATCATTGGCCTTACTTAAAGAGTCTTGAAAGACATCCTGAAATTCTTTGCACAGTTGAGATAAAATGTCATTAGGTACAAATGTGTTGACAGACGAAGCATTTTCCTAAATATGTAAGCCAGACAAGTCAAAAATGTTGATGCCAAAAATATTTCGATGCTGTCTTTTGTATATAGCAGCACAAATGACATTGTTTTAGTTACTTTTTTAAAAGTGACATGTAAACTAGACATGCCAAGAATCAGAATATCACCTCCATTGTAAATGGACAGTACCATTTGTGACTCTGAAAGTTTTGGCTAACATAATTGTTCATATGTAAGCCAGTTTAACACAGGGACTGATATTACTGTGTCTAGTTGCAGATGCAAGATTTGCTGAGAAATGTTCAAAGGCATGAATAACTTAGCTTTTCTCTGCATTGAGGACCAATTCTATGACTTTGTGACTGACTTCGCTACAGACTTGGAACTGACAGACTTAACAATTTTTGCCTCAGGAAATGGCTTTGACACAATTACATTCACACTCTTATCTTTCTTTTTTAATGAACAAACATTTGACTTGTTCTGAAATTGTTTTGCACACAAAATGATTGAATGTTTCCATGTTTGCCACATTTAAAGCATTGCACCTTTCTACAAGGACAAGCTAGCCATTTATGTACTTTGAGACATTTTGGACATGACTTTGCTTTGTTTACTGCTTGCTTAGTGTGAGGCAGGTGTTTACTACTTCCACCACGTAGCACGGGCCAGGCTGGTCTTGAACATTCCTCACTGGGCCATGGTGCATAACCTGCATGCATACACTTTTTACTACTGCCACTAACTTGAACGTCAGTCTATCAAATATGTCTTGGTGATCCAACAAATCAGCAACCTGCTTGAGAGTAGGATCTTTGAATATGATAATTTGAGCTGTAAGAGAATTGTCTACCACATTTTGGGTAATGGCGTCATGCCACATCTCGTCACTATAATATTAACCACATTCACATTTAAATTTGCACTGCCTGGTTAAGAATGAAATATACAACCTATTGTTTGTCACTTTGCTCTTGCTTCCTTAGCAGTATAAAAAATTTATACTTTGCAGCTGCTACACAAATCTATTCATCAAAATGCTTCTCTAAAGCAGTTACTAAATTGCCATAAGCAACATTCTCAGTGCAAGCTGCGGGAAACAGTTTACAACAATGCTGGTGAGTGTCAACACCAACTGTTGAAAGAAAATGAGCAAACCACTTTCTACGTTGTTTGTGATAGACTGAAAAGTGTGCCTGCAGCTGTAAAAAATACCCATCAAGTCTTCCTGCTGTACATAAAATTCTCAGAACTTAGATGCACAGGCAGATTTAGATTGCTGCAGTGTGGCCTTAGTAGCAGGACGCCATGCTGTTATGTTTGATTGAAACTCCAAAAGTCTATTCATACTATTCCTAAGTTGCTGGATCTCTAGTGCCCAAAATGGAGTGACATGTTTAAGTGACATTTCTGGAATAGAAATGGCATACACTAATTTAGGTAAAGGTGCAAGCAATGACTAATTCCAAGCACAAGTAAAATCAGAGTACTGAACAACAATAAAATACAGTATATATAATGGAAGCAGTCTTCTGCCAGTATTCTGTAGAAAGAACACGTTAGTACACCTAAATACTGGTGGGCAACAGCTAGATCTCAAACAGACACAAATTTTCCAAAATTTAAGCAGCACTTTCAAAACCTTATTTTTCCTTGTCGCCAGATGTTGTAGCTCTTAGTGTCAGCATTGAACAATTTGTTTCTTAGTGGTAGACATGCATACAAAATACATTTCTGTTCAGGAAGGTGCACAGGAATTGAAGCATAACTCAAACATAGAATGAATAACAAACATCATTTAAAGCAGTTATGCCGTGTGGAGTGGCCGTGCAGTCAGAGGCGTCATCTCATTGAATGCGTGGCCCCTCCTGCTGGAGGTTCGAGTCCTCTCTCGGCAATGAGTGTGTGTTGTTCATAGCATAAGTTAGTTTAAGTAGTTTAAGTAGTGACCTAAGCAGTTTGGTCCCTTAGAAATTCACACACATTTGAACATTTGAAAGTAGTTAAATTGAGAGTAGTCAGTTTATAAATTGAAGACGGGTGTGGGGTGAAGTCCTTTCCTTACGGATGGTGTTGACATGTACAATTGTAAATCTCTCTACAATAGTTCAGTTGTGCTGACTGAAGTCAGAGTTTCATAAAAATAACTGCCCCAGCCATGAGTTGACATCTCTGAGATGAAGTAAACACTGAATACCAATGTACATCACTGTGCTGCTAAGTGGCTCCGCAGGGGATATGAGCCGGCTGGTGCTTGGGGCTGGACAGCAATCACTGCAGTGGTGACTGCTGGTGAATGGCAACTGCACTTGATCTGCCAACTTTGGAGTCCTCAGTAATGATGGCCCCCTGTATGGTATTGACTGTACAACAATAACACATCCATGAATTTAATACCAATGGCAATTACAGAATTCTTCATCTCTTCTTGTACTTGAATATGTTGGCAGTTTACATACTGCATAAATCTGTGGCACAGAATCTTGTGAACTGCCTCAAAATGCCACACTCAGATAGGTTAAGCTTTGGAATGTGTCAATCCAAGCACTTTAGCATTTGTGTATGCCAACAGCCTTATATCAACATCATGCACAGCCGTGGAATTGGCCCTTGCCTCTTGGAAAGTACACTAACTATTCTGTGATGTGCACTACAGTTTTTCACGTCTTTCTCTGTTGTTCCTACTATCTCTGATAATGAGACAGATAGTCCCTGTCCTTGACTTTTCTGAAGTGATGCATAATTGTTTTAAATGACCACCCTTTATTTTTTGCTGCAATCATCACTAAAAGTGTTATAAATTGATTCAACATCAGTAATGGCCTTGGAAGGCATTTGCACCAGTTCTTCATTCTCTGTGATTTCAGTGATAGTGACATTTTCAAGTTTCTTGATCAAACCAAAAATAGTGTTTGCTTTGTCCCTTTCCTCTTCAAGTACTTCACATGATAAAGATGGTAATTAAATTGCTATGAAACCTCATAAGGTCATGTTTGCATCAGTCCACATTGTGAATAATACAAACACAAATACAAAATGTCCACTTACAGTTCACTACATCCCTCACACATGAATACTGTAGAGTCAGAATAATCTCATCTTATGCTGATAAGGCACTATGTGCTGGACGTGTGGATTACTTACAGCTGACATTCTGTTAGTCTGTTAGATACCAGTTAAATTGGCAGCTAAAATGTGTGTTACTGATATCTATTGTATTGGCTATGCCTGTGTTCAAAACATGGGTTCAATGCTCATGAGAGATTTTTCAAATGTACGTCGTCAGGCAAAAAAAGTAAGAAGCAGCCTAGAACATCACCACGTTCTTTCAGTACTGCTACATTCAATAGAAATTTAAAGGATGTGAACATGCTGCCAGTGTTGTGCTGACTTCAGTGTCAAGTAGTAAATACTATTCCTTTGATATCATTTCCCACATATTTCCATTTGTCTGTTTAAGTGCATCATATTGACAAGTTGTTTGATGCCCTAAACGAATTACAGCATGACATAACTAAAAGAAAATCATTAAAAAGAATTAACAATGGTGGCTTCACTTGCAAAGTCGGCTGTCAGTGTTTACCCTTTACAGTTATTTTATGTGTACAAGTGCTGATAACATGTTACAATTTTAAGCACTGCTGTATTTCAAATGAAATTAGCATTGAGATCATAGAAATAAGACATCAAACTATTTCAGTGTATTTCATCTATCACAAGCTACTAACCAAAATGTTAAGATGCAGCAAGATGAGTGATTTGGAGCTTAAATTTTAGTATAGATGAAGAAACAGTATCATAACAGGAGGAAATAGAAACAAATTGTTTCTTTGGATTATTACGCTAAGTATATATCTTCTTAAGGAGTATGTGAAAGCTTACAAAGCTGATAAGGTTTAATAAAGCTTTTCAAACAATTAGAAAGGGTAAAATGATGTGTCTGGTATATTCAGGTGCTCCTTATAGGTTTTTGACTGTTTTCAAAGGTGATTTCAACTTATTGAGGACTATAAAGTCTCCAGTGACTGTACATCAACACAACATCACAAACTACTAATAACATTTGTGTAAAGTTTTAGGTGACTGTTGATCAACACATCAGCACAAAATACATAGACATATGGTAGCTCTGGATTCTTCCAGAGATTGCTTAATTCAAGGGAAAAATAAGAGAGAAAACATGATCATTGGACCAAGGGATGGAAGAAAACAGAAATGAGGTTTTAATACCAGTATGTTGAAGCTGATATTCATATCACTCATCACAGACACATGAAGCTCACTACACTATTCCCTTTGTGAGGAGCCAATCCTCAGTACCTAATTTACCAAAGCCAACAAACCTTATGGATGGCTGATAATAATGCAGTCACCAACACTCAAAGAGATTCAAACAATAGAATGGTGCTCTAGCTACATTTTATCATGCATATCATGATGTAGATCAGGAATTTCTTCGCATTTTCATGTGCTTTGGTAATTTACAGCACTTGAAAAAATGTACCAATAAGTCACACTATATTTTGTTATTTAAATTCTTACTGACACAGTTGCAGACTTTTGAAAAAACATTGTTTTTATGAAATTCATATGTAAGGAACACAACACAAATCATCTGACAGCCTCACAAGTTCTGTGGCATTATCACCTATTGAAGTACAATCAGTAAGACACTGTAGGATAGGAAACCTGTGCCTAATAGTTGAGTTTACGTTTTTGGAACACAGAGGATGTGACAGCAGCATTATCCACTCCAGTGGCCATACCAAGTAACTTGTACAACTCTTCTTACTGGCAAACGCCAATATACAAGCTGAAACATGTAAGATAAAACCTGTTCCTGTGTGACACCAAGGTTTCAAGAGGACTTATAATCTGTGTTGTTTTTCAATCTTTATCCATTACATACTTTAGTGATGTTTCACCATCATCCACTAATTCCCTCTATCTTACTTAACAGAAAATTTTGTTATCCATGTCCATAGGCATGCACCCTCCAGGAAATAGGTACTAAGTTTTTATTCATACTGGATTTCTAGCAGTCATTGCCTGCAACACCCCTAAACTGCAGATTTAACAATGCCAACCACAACAACAGGTACATAATCACTATGTATTTTGGGTTTTCTCATTTGTCACTCTTTTTACAGGTAATCATACCAATTCTTTGAGGTAGCTGTAATTTGCCAGGATAATGTCTTCAGTCTTCTTCTGTTATTTCCTCATTCAGCACTCACTGAGTTGCAGAAAGGAGCTAGTCTAACACCATGGTGCATGGATTCTGTCTCCAGTTCTCACCACATAAGCTTGGCAGCAGTATATGTGCCTGTCATCTACTCTCATTTCCTGTAATGACACCCCTCCATCTAGTCATCTGGTGCACGATAGTAGTTTACCATGTATCTATGGGAAAATAAAACCCATGATGGTCTACTGCTTCTCCATTCAGTTTTACAAACAGAGCTATTGTAGTACAGTTACGCTAGCTTGTGTATGTTTAAATTGATACTTCATCCACAAAATTTTAGTTGAGAAAATTGTGAAATTCCAAGGTCATCAAAATATGCTCTCCAGGAATGGGGCCTTCTGTCTGTTGGTGAAATACAGCCCCATATGCAGCTATGAATTATGTATTCCAGTCGGCATCCTGCACAATAATGTGACAAACAGGAGGGATAAGGATTACCATGGCACTGTCCTATGTTGCTAAATGTTGATTCTACCTGCCAATTTGACAATTGTTTTTGGAGGTTTCCCACATTCATCTAGTCATATAGTGGTTCGCCCTAGGCTACCATTTTAATAAAAAAATATAGGTTCAAAACACATTTTCTTCAAATTCAGTTATTCCAGCCAGCACTAAAAAATAGGAATTGTGAAAATAATGCAGTAAGTCCATTAATGTGAACAGATGTAATGTCTTGTAAGTAAACAAAGTCTTACAAGCGATAAAAGAGTGGAATAAACTTTTCTAAAAGTTTATTTCCTGTTCCTCCACTTTTATGGATATTAAAGTGACATTTCTGTTGTCATCCAACAGGATTTTCTCTGTCATTCTGACTTTTTTCTTATTTCAGGTTTTTAATTTTCCGAGTCCACCTAACATTATGCAAGTTAAAATAAATCATTTTTGTGAATATTTTCTAGTTTTAGTTCATAATGTGTTGGATGTTCTACATTTAATGATATGAGAATGTAATTTCAGATATAGTAGTTGAATCATAATATCACATATATATTCATCTTTGTAATATAAGTAGATATTTTTGAATATATTTATTGTTTAGGTACAAAAATAATCTGCCTTCAAAATACTTAGGAAATAAATATCCAAATGTCCATCTTTCAAGGTACAGTAAGTTTTGTGTACTTTTTGTCAAATTTAGTTCATGGGGCATAATTCTCACAATCACTTAATCAATTATGTTAACACTAGCAAAGTTTTGAATCTTGTACTATCTTGGAAAAATTTTTGCACACTCCCAAGTTCATGTCACTGCCTGTCTTTTGGTCTACAACTGATTGCCTTTTGGTCTCCACTTATATTTTGTAATAGTTTTTCATTTTTGTTAAGGATGATACAGGTTTCCACATAGTTGGAACTTGTGGAATCTGCTTGCAGCATGTTCTGTTTCACAGATTAATCTCTCATAAACTATGAAAGACTGCATGTTGCAAATACTGAGGATAATTATTAATCTTGTATTTCATCATTAGACTGTGTGTTTGTTTGCCATAACACGTTAAATGATATGATTCCTCAAGCCATTCCAAAACCTCTGCTAGTTTGGTCTTGATGACGTTCTTCAAAATCAAGCACATTCTGCTGCAGGCAGAACTGTGAAGAGAATCATGTTCAATAGCATACAGTGTTTCCCTGGTAGGTACTGCATGGTTTGTGCTTCTTATCCCACTGAAGACTCTTCCTTGCATTCACATTGTATAAGAAATCTCCGACACAAAAGTAATACAATAATCATTTTACTGAGACTGTTGCCCTAGCATAGTTTTCATTGACACTATTTTCTCTGAATGTTTTCTAAGTTCAACAGTTTCTTTCATGATAACTGACTTTTATGAATGGTAGCAATCTTCTTCAATGGATTCCTGCCTCTGTCAGAGAGTTAAGTGTCTCCTTCAGTGTTATGTTTATAAGACAAAGATTTCTGATGACCTCTGTTTGCAATTATGCCGCTAGATACATTACCTCCATGTACACTATGTGATCAGAAGTATCCGGATACCTGACCGAAAATGACTTACATGTTTGTGGCACCCTCCGTTCGTAATGCTGAAATTCAATACGGTGTTAGCTGACCCCTATCCTTGATGACAGATGCACTCTCACAGACATACGTTCAATCAGGTGCTGGAAGGTTTCTTGGAGAATGCCAGCCAATTCTTCACAGAGTGTTGCACTAAGGAGGGGTATCGATAGAGCTCAATTGTGTTGAAAGATGCAGTTACCCTCCCCAAATTGCTCTTCAACAATGGGAAGCTAGAAGGTGCTGAAAACATCAGTGTTGACATGTGCTGTGATAGGGCCATGCAAAACAACAAGGGGTGCAAGCCCCCTCCATGAAAAACATGGCCACACCATAACACCACTGCCTCCTAATTTTACTGTTGACACTACATGCACTGGCAGATGACGTTCACAGGGTGTACGCCATACCCACACCCTGCCATCAGATCACCACATTGTGTACCGTGATTCATCACTTCACACAATGTTTTTCCACTGTTCAACCGTCCTTACGCCAAGTGTGGTGTTGTTTGGTATTGTACCGGTGCAAAGTGTGGCTTATGAGCAGCTGCTTGACAATGAAATTCAAGTTTTCTCACTTCCCGCCTAACTGTCATAGTACTTGCAGTGGATTGTGATGCAGTTTGGAATTCCTGTGTGATGGTCTGGATAGATAACTGCCTATTACACATTACGCCCCTCTTCAACCATCAGCCGTCTCTATCACTAAACAGACAAGGTTGGCCTGTATGCTTTTGTGCTGTACGTGTCCCTTCATGTTTTCACTTCACGATTACATTGGGAACAGTGGAACTAGGGATGTTTAGGAGTGTGGAAATCTCCTGTACAGAGATATGGCAGAAGTGACACCCAAAGACCTGACCACGTTTGAAGTCCATGAGTTCCGTGGAGCACCCTATTCTGCTCTCTCACAATGGCTAATGACTACTGAGGTCGTTGATATGGAGTACTTGGCAGTAGGTGGCAGCGAAACGCACCTAATATGAATAACGTACCTTTTTGGGAATGCTCAGATACTTTTGATCATTTATTGTACATCTAGTGCGTTTGTGAATTTTGTCTCAACTAAGAGGCACCAGAAACTACAATGAGTGCCAACCAATGGTGGCTCAGGGCACTGCAAGAGATATTGTAATTGAAGTGAGAAAGAGAGACAATATCATTGTGTTATATGTAAGCCAGGAAAAATCCTCCAGGAAAGAGATGGTTCTATCAGTCTTTCACTACATTTCACCCATCCTTGGACATGTATTCTGTACTCATCACAGTGAACTGTTCCTTGTGTGGTGCCAGCTGACAGTAGTAGATATGAGAAAGGTCATACAATTTATGTTAACCAGCAAAACAAATTATGTTTGTAACTATTACAATGCTGCTGGAGTTCATGATCTGAAATGTGTGACAAGTAAGACTTGAAAGTTACAAAAATCATTATGTAGCCTTAGTTGCTCAATGACATTGTCGTGTGCTAAAGTACAAATTGTGGGAGTTCGTAATTATTACCAACTGGTCAGAAGCTAATTCTTACTTACTGGTTTTGGGACTAAAAGCTGTCGTAGATGCTCCATTGACATTGGCAGCAGCAGTTGATCCAATGACTTTTCCACCTATTTGGACACACCATCACAACCAATGATTGAATATTCCAATAAAGAAGAACGTGAAGGATAAATTCTGTCTGAAACCTCTGTGAAACCTAAAAGAAAGCATGAAATATTTTTGCAGTTTTATATGTTTTCTATTAAATTAGGGAACCATAGAACACTGATATTACCTTGGATTTTTCTATATGATTCCCAAAAATATTTCTGTGACCTAATGTTAGTAATTTGGATATTTATGGGATTGCATAATTTTTTTTGGTACATCTAAGCTACTTATAAATACAGTAAACATTTATCATTATTTAGAAAAATGATTGTCTCACTCTTGTTTGCACTTTCATCATAAATAGGACTAAACTTCTTGGTGAAGTTAACATTACATAGAGCTATGGTCTATCACCACTGATTGACACTGTCACAGGCATAACCAAGCATTCTGCATCAATCATTGAAAATAAAGTAAATGATATAGAGAAATTAAGATGTGATGTCATTGTAGATAACTCTAAACTTTCAAATCACTTACATCAGATCTTAAAATTAAACATAGGTGTAAAAAACAAAACTAAAATACTCACATACATAATGGTTTTCTTTATGCCGAAAAGAGTCAGATCTGTCAGAAAGATGAACACTTAAACTTGGAAACACTTGTACATGGAAATTAGCATGAATGGGCAATTTTCAAAGTTCATTTCAATATTTAAATTCAGTTTTGAATTTCAGTTTTGAAGAGGTACTAAGAGCTATTAAAACACAAAATAAAAATGACTGGGTAACTAATGGGATATTGAAGGCTGTAATCGTCAAGCATCTTAGCAGTATAAAAAACAACAAAAACAATGCTGCATTTTGTAACCAATACCATTCATACAAAAAGAAACTTATTTATTTATTTAACAGCTTATGGTGTACATTTATGTAGTAAGTCCAAGTACATATTTGATTTGTCAGTTTTCCAATAAAGTACATTACTTTTACTGATTCTAACTATAGTTTTGCTAAAATAAGTAATAAATTTTAGCCACAACATTCCTGGAATTTAAAAACATCATTACAAAATTTTAGATACTATAAACTGAACAGATTTTATGAGACATACATAATCTATGTACCTAAATTACAGAACATGGAATTTCAATAATTTTATGCTATGGGTCCATCATCTTATATATACGGTATAATACAGTCACATAGCACTTACATATTCTAGATCCTGTTTTGTTTACATTCATAAAAAAAATTTAACAGCAATAATACTGTAGAAAAACTAAATCTTTGGATAAAACAATGCTGTTAAGAAGTTAATACATTTTACTTTTTATTTTTCTCTGTACCTGTGTACATTTTTCTTTTTGTGTACTACATCTGTTTGCTTCAGTTATTTTCATTTGAAAGAATTTCTCTCATTGAATATAAAGGGGTTTCTAATAGCAGTTGTTAGATTGACTGTTTAACTTCTCCTTTGATTTGTCATTAGTGATGTGTGGTGATAAAGAGTTGTACAACTTTTCTGCCCTGTAACCATTGCTTCTCTCATATTGAGTTGTGTTCTGTTGCGGAATTCTTAATTTCTTGGTGTTTGTGGCGTGGTGGTGGTGTACATCTTCATTTTTGTTGAATTTATCATTATGATCCCAAGGAAGGAGCAGAATTTTATATATATACAAGCTGTAGAAAGTTAGAATCTTATATTTTAGGAATAGAAGCTTGCAACTATCTCTTGATCTTTGGTTTCCCGTTATTCTAATTGCTCTCTTTTGTAATTTGAATATTTTAATTGGCTGAGTTGAGTGGCTCCAGATTTCTATACCATAGCTCATTATAGCATTGAAGTATGACAAGTACACCATGCACACATCATCTTCAGTTATTAGTGGCTTAATTTATCTCAGAGCAAAAACAGCACTGCTAATTTTATTGCTTATATTGGAAATATGATCTTTACATCCTAACCAACTGTCCTCAGTGATCCCAAGAAATTTAGCACTTTCAACTACTCTTACATCTAGCTCTTGCAAATTTGTTGGTTAACTTGATTTTCTTTTGTTGTTCCTAAGTAGGATTGCATTAGTTTTCTCATAATTGAGAATTAACCTATTCACTTCAAGCCAGTTTGTGATTATTTAAACTGTTTGATTACTTTTACTTATGGCCTCATGTAAGCTCGGTCTCATAGTTATTCTGGTTGTGTCATATGCAAATAGTATCAATTCAGTGTCTACGTTACAAGGTAAATCATTTAAATATATAAAGAAAAGGAGGGGTCCGAGTATAGAACCTTGTGGCACGGCACCGTATATTTTATATCTTGTAGTTCTGATAGCTGTTTCCCTTGATTGTGTAACACTTCCACTGCTTGTTTTCTGTTCTGCAGAATGACTTTATGATATCAAGAGCACTTCCTCTAATTCCATAGTGGTGTAGCTTCATTATTAATATGTGGTGACTGACAAGATCAAAAGCTTTAGATAAATCACAAAAAACACCAACTGGGATTTGACCTTGATCTAGGCCTGCAGAGATTATATTAATACGTTGAAATGCAGCTGACACTGTAGATTTTCCCTTCTGGAACCCAAACTGTCTACCATTTATGATAGAGTTTTCATCAAAAGATGCCATTAACCTAACAAATATTATTCTTTCTATGATCTTTGAAAAAATGGGAAGGAGGCTAACTGGTCTGTAATTATTTGGGCACATGTGATCACATTTTTTGAATAGTGATAGTGCTCTGGCAATCTTCATTCTATCTGGGAAGATTCCTTTTTTGAGACATGAATTTACTGAGTGGCAGAGGGGTTAAGCAATTTCCCTAGTAGTTAGCTTCAATTTTTTTATTTTTGACAGGTCATTTATGTCTGTGGATGCTTTATTTTTTTAGTTTCTCTATTATTTTTCGTATCTCTTGTTCAGTTGCCGGGTACAGGTGACATGAGTTACTGGGTGACTTTTGTTTATTCTCAACTAGTTTTTGGGCTTGCAGAGAATCGCTATTGTTACCCTGTGTAAGTTGTTGGCAGATGCTGGTAAAATATTGGTTGAAAGTGTTACTAGTGGTTATTGGATCTTCTGTTACAACATTATTGATTTTTAGGCTTAAGCTTTTATTGTTATTTCCTGATGACTTTCCTGTTTCTCTGATTATTATCTTCCAAGTGATTCTGACTTTGTTGGGAACTTGTGTAATAACATTTCTGTTATACAGTTTTTTGCAGCTATTTAAGTTTTATTGTAAATCTGCAAAGATTGCCTGAATTGGCACATAGATTATGGGGACAATTATGCTAATTATTAACTGTTACGGTTAAGAGACATTCTAAAATTATTGAATATAATATGCTGCACAAATAAAAAGCATCAAATTACATATGTTTTTCTATACATTTATGTATCTGTATTGCGTACATTTATGTGTTGACAATATGCATACAATTAATATTGTTTATAGGAAAAATCATAATCCTACAAACTACCCTTTGGCAAAGTGCAAACTAATCACTGCTTAGTGTGTCACAGAGTGCATCCACAGTTACTGTTAAAACCTTGGGCAACACTTCTGGGAGAGAGGAAGTCTTCCTCACACGCCATAACAAGGTCAATAAAGAGTAAGAACTTGCCGCAGGCATTGAATTTGCTAATTAACTCCTCCTGAAGCCTCATATTAGTTGACCCATTTACTACACACCCAACAGTGTGTATCCTAGAAACATGGCATCAGCAACACTGAGAAAGTACAATGAATGAATCAATAAATAAATGAGGAAATGAGCAATTCATTTATGAAACCAGCTCCAACATATCGAATTTGTGTCATTTCATTTTTTTCAGCATAGCCCAAGATAACAGAAATCATTGGAGTACATGCTACACAAACAACAGACATAAATTATGTTGATGAGCCAACCCTGCACTGTCCCAAAATTAACATTTCCAGTTTTTCAGAAAATTAAATGCAGAAACCTTTGTACAACATTAAATGTTACTAAGACTACAGTGCGTGTCTCACCTACTTCAAGCTTTCCAAAGATTCTACCACATGGAGTGGTGAGCAGATGACGTATGTGTAATGGTATCTTCCAAACTTCATTGGGAGTCAACACAGTGCCTACGAAGAACAAGAAAATAATGGCTAAGCTACTGTAGATCTCATGCAATCATTTATATCACTGATGAATCACGTACATATAGGAAGTATGATGTACTCCTATCTAAAAGATACAATAATTTTCAGTGACAGTGCACATTTCCATTTTTCTCTCACCCCACTTATGACTGACATTTGGTGACTAGTATAATGAAGTGTAAATTAGATTATTTAGAACAAAGTCAATGTATGATTTGCAGCAATTTGATTCTGTTTTAAATTCTCTGAATATTCTGTATAAATCTGTGTTTGGCTGTTCAGGAAACATTTCACCTTGAAAATGGGTCTTTCTGGAAATGCTCACAATGATTTCTTCATCCAAAGAAATGGAGAATCTCACAGGCTGATATGTCAAGACAGTACATGGCAATGTTTGACAGCCCAAAGAAGCAGTGTGTGTAAAAACACACACTCAGACTGCTTCCCATGATTCTTCATTTGCCAGCCCCCCTACCTCAACAGGAGATTTTGGTAATATGCTCATTTGACAGTTCACCTGTTTGCTGCTTGTACCACACCAAGACACCTTTGTTTCATGGTCACAGTGATATACCATACACTTATCCAGGTGACTGGGTGACTAGAGATGGCAATTGGATGACCATGACAGCTGCAGTATTTCAGCTGTGGTTTCAGTTTGGCATGCTTTTTGTTATGGTGTGAATAGCTGTGGAACCAACAGGTTGCAATATTTTTCATATTCAATATTTCATTGTCTAAGATACTGAAAACAGATCATTGACTAATTTCCAATTTATCCACTATTGCCTTGATTGTGTGAACTCTACATAGATTGTCACCGTGTTTCTTCTGTTCAAATCTACAAAAGAAATCAACAAATCATTGCATGATGCTCCATTTTATTTATGGTCTATAACATTTTGTTTTCTCTCTTCAAGAAATATGCTATGATAGGGATTAATGTAGTGTGTGGTTTTCAGTGTTTACTGAGTCTGTGAACATGCACCGGCAAATAAACAGAAAAATAATTATGAAAACTTATTTTTTGAGGTGATGATAAAAATTTAATAACTGTCCTTCATAGTTAGCATTAAACTGAATTCCATTCTTCTGAAATTATGTAGGAGAAGGAAATTTAGACAGGTAAATAATTTTAGTGAGATTTATTATTCACTCCAAAGGACCAGACCTGCAGAGTAGCATAGATGTATTTGTGCTGTCACAAGGAGAAGGTAGCAGGCCTGTGTCCAGCTGGTGTTAGACCTCCTATGTCCCCTTCCCAGTTGGCCCCCTCACTGCCTCTCCTACTGGGGTCTTTCCCCAGCCCACTTAAAGCCCCATATACTGAGATGTCCCTGTGCAACAGCAGCATTACATCACATGAACATGGCTCAGAAAAGCATGCAGCTACAATTCAATTTACCCACAAGCAAAGCTCCAGTACAAGGTAGGGCACCGCAACTGAACTGAACACCTTGATAATTTTCAGCCTCTACCCAAATCTCAGTCAGCCCCCACAATGTGTTAGCTGACACTGCCTGTCCCCAATGCACCAAAACCCTTGTATAGTCAGTGTCTGTGTGCAACAGCAGCTTTACATTACATGAAGGTGGCTCAGAAAAGCATCCAACTACAATGAGGTCTATCCACCAACAAAGCTCCTGCACAAGGTAAGGCATCACATCCAAACAGAACTCCTTGGTTATTTCATGCAAGATGGAATACACAGACATGTCATAATTATTGGATGTGATACTTTAACTAAGGTCTGGAGCTGCCAAATGGCACAGATGTGTTTGTTCTGTTGCAGGGAGGAGGAAGCTGGGTTGCGGTGGGCTGGTGTTAGGCAGCCTCCACCTCTAATCCCGTTGGGTCTCTCACTGGGTAAGCGGTTGGGACATATCCCCACTGCATCAGAAGTCACATGTACTACAGTGTCCCAACATAACAGCGTTAGTTCATCATATGAAGAAGGGTCAGGAAAGTCTGCAGCTATAATTGGGTTTCCCCACAAGAACAGCTCCTGTACAAGGTAAGGCACCACAACTGAACAGAATTCGTTGATAATTTTATGTGAGATGGAATACCAAAACACATCAAAATTATTGAATGGGACACTTAAGCTGAGGACTTTTGAGTGCCATAGATGTGATTATGCTGTTGCAGGGAGGTACAAGCAGAGCTGCGGCATGCTACTGTTAAGCAGCCTCCACCTCTAATCCCATTGGGCCTCTCACTGGGTAGGCGGTTGGGACCTGTCCCCACTGCATCAGAAGACACGTCTACTACATTGTCCTACATAACACAGTCAGTTCGTCATATGAAGAAGGGTCAGAAAAGTCTGCAGCTATAATTGGCTCTCCCCACCAGAAAAGCTCCTGTACAGGGTAAGACACTGCAACTAAACAGAAGCTCCTAGATAATATTGTGCAAGGTGAAATTCTAAAACACAAAGTGCCAATTTTATTCTTCCATAACCTGTGCCGAAAGTGTATTAAAATTACTGCACGTAAAACTTCAAATAACGAGCACAGCTGTAAAGAGGCATAGACGTGTTTGTAGTATTGATGGGAGGAGCAAGAGGGGCTGTGGCCAGCTGAAGTTAGGCAGCCTCTATCACCATCCAAGTTGACCTCTCACTGCCTCTGCAGGTGGGGCCTCTCACCATCCCACTAAATGCCATGTATAAAGTAGTTTTTCTATGCAACAGTACCAGTACATCACATGTGTTTGGCTCAGAGAAGGGTGCACTTACAATTAGTTCTAGCCACCAGCCAAAACCCTGTATGGGGTAAGGCATTACAACCAAACAGAAGCTCCTTACTAATTTTGTGCAAGATGCAATATCGCAACACAAACTCATTTCTGGAAATTGTGCAGAGAGTGTATTAAAATTAATGGATGTGACACTTATTTAAGTGCCAGAGCTGCAGAGCAGCATGGATGTGTTTGTGCTGTTGCTGGGAGGAGCAAGAAAGGCTGTGGCCAGCTGGTGTTAGGCAACCTGTACCCCCATTCCAGTTGGCCCACTCACTGCCTCCTCATCTAGGGTGTCTCCCCGTCTCGCAGAAAGCCATGTATACGGTATCATCCGTGTGCAACTGTTCAACAGAGGGTGCAGCTACAATTGGTTTCACCCACGGACATGGATCCAGTACAGAGTAAGGAACCACAACCAAGCAGAAGCGCCTTCCTAATTTTGTGCAAGATGCAATATCACAACAGAAACTCATTTGTGGAAATTGTGCAGAGAGTGTATTAAATTTACTGGATGTGACACTTATTTAAGTGGCAGAGTAGCATGGATATGTTTGTGCAGTTGGAGGGAGGAGCAAGCAGGGCTGTGGCCAGCTGGTGTTAGGCAACCTGTACCCTCATTTCAGTTGCCCCCCTCACTGCCTCCACAGCGAGGGCCTCTCCCCATGCTGCGGAAAGCTATGTATACGGTATCACCCGTGTGCAACACCAGCAGGACATCACATGATGGTGGCTCAACACAGGGTGCAGCTACAATTGGTTCTACACACGAGCATGGATCCTGTACAGAGTAAGGCACCACAACCAAACAGAAGCTCCTTGCTAATTTTGTGCAAGATGCAATATCACAACAAAAACTCATTTCTGGAAATTGTGCAGAGAGTGTATTAAAATTACTGGATGTGACACTTATTTAAGTGCCAGAGCTGCAGAGCGGCATGGATGTGTTTCTGCTGTTGCTGGGTGGAGCAAGAAGGGCTGTGGCCAGCTGGTGTTAGGCAACCTGTACCCCCATCCAAGTTGGCCCCCTCACTGCCTCCACAGCTAGTTCGGCGACCCATACCGCAGAAAGTCATGTATACAGTATCATCTGTGTAGAACAGCGCAACACAGGGTGCAGCTACAATTGGTTCTACCCACGAGCATTGATCTAGTACAGGGTAAGGATCCACAACCAAGCAGAAGCACCTTCCTAATTTTGTGCAAGGTGAAATATCACAACAGAAACTCATTTGTGGTAATTTTGCAGAGAGTGTATTAAAATTACTGGATGTGACACTTATTTAAGTGGCAGAGTAGTATGGATGTGCTTGTGCAGTTGCAGGGAGGAGCAAGCAGGGCCGTGGCCAGCTGTTGTTAGGCAACCTGTACACTCATCCCAGTTGGCCCCCTCACTGCCTCCACAGCGAGGGCCTCTCCCCATCCTGCGGAAACCTACGTATATTGTATCACCTGTGTGCAACAGCAGCAGGGCATCACATGATGGTGGCTCAACAGAGGTCGCAGCTACAATTGGTTCTACCTTCCTAATTTTGTTTAAGATGCAATATCACAACACAAACTCATTTCTTGAAAATGTGCAAAGAGTGTATTAAAATTTCTGGATGTGACACTTATTTAAGTGGCAGAGCTGCAGAGCAGCATGGATGTGTTTGTGCTGTTCCAGGGAGGAATAAGCAGGGCCTTGTCTAGCTGGTGTTTGGCAACCTATACCCCCATTCCAGTTGGCCCCCTCATTGCCTCTACAGCTGGGGCCTCTCCCCATCCCACAGAAAGCCATGTATACGCTATCATCTGTGTGCAAGAGCAGCAGTTCATCACATGATGGTGGCTTAACAGAGGGTGCAGCTACAATTAGTTTACCCACGAGCATGGATCCAGTACAGGGTAAGGCACCACAACCAAACAGAAGCTCCTTCCTAATTGTGTGCATGATGCAATACCGAAATACAAGTTCATTCCTCTGCAAATCGTCCAGTGAGTGTATTAAAATTACTGGATGCAACACCTTAGATTTTATGTTAGGTCTGTTTATGGTATGGGACATGCACCAAATAATGTCTAAGACTTTCCAATAAGATTATTTGTGTGGAAATATGAAGAAATATATAAATTACAATTAGACCAGAAGTGATTAGTTTCTGTGTAGTAATGCCATCTGTTATAGTTATTATCTTATTTGCATGTCCACCACAGTTAGAAAATGTGAAAGTTGTCAGAGTGTCTTCATGCATCATAGTAGTGTACCCATATGGTAGCAAGTTTTGTGTCTGGTTATCACAAAAATAACTCCCAGTGGTAATAGTAGCTATCTACATTCTTGCTGAATAGTGTCTCCAATGAGTTGTGCTTCAGCTATTTAATATAAAAAATGCTCCTTTGTGGTAGTGTTATATAATTTTGTGCAGCAATGAAAATCAAAAAAGGACCTCTATTCCCTTTTTTGCTAAGTGCTACCTGTCACCACTGTGTAGCCAGGAGCATTGATTTGGTGTAGGATCATAATTTTTATTGTCAAAATTAAGCCTCCACTGTTTAACCATTTGAATGTGTTAATGCTCTTTAATTGTGGTATCTTGGGCAATAAATTGATAGTGAATAAATGCCCTTAACATCAGAAACAAAGGAAACACAACAATATTGCTCACATGTAGGTTCTTTCCAGTTTTGCTTACTTACCTTGGGTTGAGGTGCCAGTCTTCCACTCACACACTTGTTCTTCATTTATGTATAAAATAATGACTCAGAGCAGAAAATGATTTTTGATAGAATTCTGATGTGATTACTGACTATTCTTCTAAATTGTGGCACATGCTCACACATGGGTGGATCTCTATTCACATTAAAGCACAAGCAGAAAGGATTTTGCTACCACACCATTATTCTATGTATCTCCAGTAAATTGTTTTGGGATTAAAAGCAGGATTTTTCAGTCGGTTCATTCAGTTCATCAGTCATCCTGAAATAGTCAGATGAAGTGACGTAACAGATTTTATCCCCCTTCTTGGCTGTTTTATAAGTTGAAGTACAACCCAGCAACATTTCATCTCTAGCAGACATCCAGCTACTTGAAGAACCCACAAATCACTAATTACGTGATACAGTACATAACATTACAGCACCTGCTCCTGATTTTTGTTAGAAGGAAACAGAACTTGATTTTACCATATGGCTCAATTAAAAAGTTGTTAAATACCTGAAACATCATTTGCAAAATAAGAAAGGAAAGAAGGTGCACTAGCATTTAATGACGTATTGACAATGAAATAGATTATAAACTCTAGTAGGAAATGGATGGGGAAGGCCATTGGCTATTTTCCTTTGAGAGGAACCATAACAAAATTTCCCTGTAGTAATGTAAGGATACAATAGATAATCAAAGTACAGTAAAGGCACCCTGAAGGAAAACCAATCTCATCAGTGGACTGCAGGAAACAGGCTCTTGTTACCTGTGGACCTGTCCATATATTGTGCAACTTATGTAACAGGATTATCTCAGCATTTTCTACCTTTGTCCCATAATATGGACACTATTAGAATAATAGGATTCAGCGTCTATCTTGAAACACTGGCTACATTTTAAGACTATCGTTTCAAATGTCTTTTGGTATGTGATAGGTAAATTCTCTAGCAATAATAACCATGAAAGGGCTCTCTACATAATATTCAGTGTGTTTCTGTAAGCTTATTAACCTCTGAGACAAAGTTGTCAACTTCATTATTTTGTGTGGAGCTGTGGAGTAAGAATGCTGTCAAACTGAAATATCCTATTTTGCTTGCAGAGTACTGAATGATGCAGCACTTGGAATTTTATGTTACTTGTAATGGAAAACTGACTTTTGGATATAGTAGATGATTTGAATAATTATGTATTGTCATTGAAGAGATTTATTACACTGCAGTGGATTCAGTGTTTGTGTAAAATACCCCAAAAACTAGTCATGTTCTATCAATGTCAAAGCTATTGGAGGAGTACAGTTTACATGTACATTCAGTGGCACTGTATGTTTTGTCATTTGTAGTTTGATTGATTACACTGCAGTGGATTCAGTGTTTGTGTAAAACACCCCAAAATCTAGTCATGTTCTATCAATGTCAAAGCTATTGGAGGAGTACAGTTTACATGTACATTCAGTGGCACTGTATGTTTTGTCATTTGTAGTTTGTTCAAACTGAATTATGTAGAAAATGCAGAATATTGAAGGAAAAGTTTTGAAACACTCATAAGCCTGAGTAGTCTGCAAGAGCTCATCACTAACATTATTATTATCCTTCATCAGGGTCTCACAAGTTTTAAAATTCAGAGTTCAGAAATGAACCTAGAAAAGTTTTAAATGTTGTAAAAATACTTAGCATATTAACCATTACTGCACAATTAGATAAATTCCTTCCTACTAAATGGCATGTTGAAAGTCATTCTTCCCACACATTAATTGGAAATGGAACAAGAAGGGAGTAAAATGATACTGGTACTGTATCCACTACAAACTGTATGATGATTTGAAGAGTACATAGATAATTTGAGATGTAGAGTTTACGAGGCTAGAGAACAAATCCTGCTGTGAAGACATTCTAGTAATTGCTTGCTGTGATGTAGGGAATCCACAGAATATCAAACTCTAGATGTCAAGACAGGGATCTAAATCTCACCCATTGAACGTACAGATCTATGGAGGTTATTAGCGAGTACAGTGACAGAAAAGTTGAGGGAAGGTACCAGTTTGATTATTGTTTGGTTCAGGTGTGGGGGTGGCATCATAATGAGTGTGCATGTGAAGAATGAGAAAGATATTTTTGCTCTCTGCCTTTAACATCAGTTATACCTCCTCTTCCTTACACAACTGTTTTTACTGTAACACATGTTTCACCAAAAGCTTGATGCCATACAAATGAAATAGGTAGCAAATTTACATAATTGGCTGCTGTTTGTGATGATTTACAAATTATAAGTCAACAAACTAATTTTTATGGTTATTGGTAGAAAAGATTACTCATAATGTCCGAAATAATACAAAAAACACAGAAAATTGAAATGTTGTAAAAAACTTCAAGAAATGAGGAACTGGCACACTCCACACCTGAGAAAGTTATATGCCCAAACACGTGAACCTGCATTCTGAGGAAAATAACCTGGTTAACTCTTCACAACGTGATTTCCTTTGAGTGTAATAAAACAACCTGTACAAGTCTTCTGGAGTTGAGGAAAGCTTTTGACACTGTCTCCCACAGTAGATTTATCATAAAGTACTGGTACTGCAGAGCTGGAGTGAATGGTCTTTACCATACTGAGCCATAGAACAGTTAGTAACAATAATCAAAGCTTAGACTGGTTATCTGCTGCCAGAGGCATGCCAAACAACTCAGTACTTGGTCCTTTCCCCACATTCTTGCCATATGAGTCTTTATTATACAAAGATGTTGCAAATCTAATTACACAGTTTGATTATATAGAGAATCTGTGACATAACATAAATATAACAATGGACAGACATGCTAGTTGGTTCCAGACAAATTGCCTGTAAATTAATTATAAGAAAACCAAATATATTGTTTTCACTGCTTGTGTCTCCAGCGAAGAGTACAAAATAATCTAATTGTTAGGTCTCTACACTGACCAGAAACTTACCTAGTTGAGTAACACAGAAAAATAGTGCTTCAGACTGTCTTGAGTGATTCATATGATGTACAAATTCAGAAATAATGTTAGCAAAAATGTTGTATTTTTCCACTCTTGGTTCAAAAATTGTTTTCAGGTGGCAACAAGAAGGCTATCAGATTTATAGTAACAATTTTTAAGAGAAGCATGTGAAAACTCATTTCAAAGCTCCTAGCTGCTACGTGTATAGTTACCTTGTCAGTGTCCGCTCCTGGTAGCTGAGTGGTCAGCACAATGGAATGTTGTACCGAACGGCCCGGGTTCGATTCCCAGCTGGGTCGGAAATTTCTCCTCCTAGGGACTGGGTGTTACGTTGTTCTTATCATTATCATTTCATCCCCATCGACATGCAAGTTGCTGAAGTGGCGTCAGCTCAAAAGACTTGCACCAGGTGAACGGTCTACCAGATGGGAGGCCGTAGCCACATGGCATTTCTATTATTTACCTTCTCGGTATTAAAGAGAATTTAAATAATTTTGACCTGAAGATGTACATACAGAAAGATAACACAGGGACTGGACAGTCAAATGATTTTCCCTACAACAGGCTTGCTAATGTTCATAACAGGTCACAAATATCTTGGCCTCAGATATTTCAACAGAGTCCAAAAAGTAGTCCATTCTTTTGCCTACAGTGCACTTAAACTTATTTTATCAGAGGGGTTTAAGAAAAAGCATACTACTCAAAAAAAGAATAGAAGAAATCAATTTTAAATGACATTAATCTCTGATAAATTACACCCACATTAAGTTGTAATACTAGAGAATACTAGCAGATTCAAATAATCTACGTCATATGGTTTGTTAACAGATTCATGATAACATAATTTTGATGTTACATGTAACACTGTATTGTTGAATTAAATATCATAAAATTTTATGTACTCCTTCTCTTAACTTCACACTGAGGTGACCAAAGTCATGTGATACCGCCTAATATTGTTTCAGAACTACTATTGCCCAGTGTACTACAGCAACTCAATGTGGTGTGAAGTCAACATATCATAGGAAGTCCCCTTCAGAAATACTGAACCATGTTGCACCTGTAGTCAACCATAAATGTGAAAGTTTTGCCAGTGCAGGGTTTTTGCAGGAACTGAGTTCCTGATTATGTCCTGTAAATGTTTTATTGCATTCATCTTGAGAAGTCTGGGTGGCCAAATCATTTGCTCGATTTGTCCGCAATGTTTTTCAGCTGAACCGCAAACAATTGTGCTGAACTGCAAACAATTGTGGCCTGGTGACATGGCGTTTTGTCACCCAAAAATTCCATTGTTGTTTAGGAAGATGTAGTTCATTAAAGGCTGCAAATGGTCTCCAAGTAACAATAAGTAACAATTTTGTTTCAATGATTCGTTCAGGCCACACTATTATAGAGCAGTGAGTGAAACAGTTTGTGAAATTATTTCTTTTGTAATGTTGCAACATATTTCTGCTGATATTTCAACTATAAATCCTATTTTGTCATGTCATGGAGCGTCTTCACTGTCTTCTGAGTTCACTGTTGTGTTGTTCCATAAGGTACCAAAATCATAATGCAAGGAAAACTTAAAAAATGCTGTAATCATAATTAAAAATAAAACTGAGGGTGGGAGATGCAGGTCAATAAATCTTATCCATCAATTCTTGAGTCAATCAAATTATGACAAGTTCTAGATTCACAAGAGAAATTACTATGACAACATATAAGAGATATGAGCAGAATCCAAGTTCTGGTATTATCTAATTTGAAACCCTCATCTTGATTGCTTATATTTCTTGCTAGTTGTTTTTCACTGCTTGCTTTACCTCACAAGCCCAGAAGGATGTGATGGTGGCCAGTTTTTGAAAGTGTTCATAATTAAGAGGGAGAGTAGAGGTGCAATACTTAGCCACTGTAGATTTATTCAGGTGAAGAAGACAGTGTTGCCTATGTTCATTGTATTGTTTCTGTACAGTTGTGTGGTTTGGCCAATATATAATATTTATCACAATGACACAGATCCTTGCTTTTCACTTAAGTGTTGTAGTATCAGACGCCAAATGTGGCATATTGAAACTCGGCGAGAACTTTCCAAATGATTTAGTTGTTCCTACTACAGTGCTCCATTCACCTCGCTCTGTGTCACAGAGCCCCTCAATGCTGAGGAAGCACCCCAGTGGCTTGTGCAACCCAATGCTGTGTCGTGCTGACCTTGTATGCCAGCTGCAGAGTTCTGATTATGTCAGGATGGCTGCTCCAGCAGCCGACTCAGCATTGCTTGGTGTGAGCCGCGGGCAGCCAGCTGTGTCCTTATCCTCGACGGCGTGGCTGAGATCACAGCAACCAACAAGCGCCTGCTATCCAGCGTCTGTATCTGTGGTCCTCACCTCGGGATGTCTCCGGCATGTGTCAGGAGCCAAGACAATTGCCTGGGGTAGCAGGCAAAGGAGTGGCACGCCCTGGCTGGCTGCGGACACTGCGTTGGTCTCAGAGGGTCGAACCAATGACCTGCCGTGGACTGCAATGCTGGTGCCCCATCTGTTGCTGCATGTAGCCTGGCAATGTGATACACCCCGCCATCAAGCAGAGCTGCCACACTTGAATGAATCCCATTAGAAAACAGCACCTATTTATACTCGGCTGTGTGCCTCTGTTTTGCCAAGTGTACTGCTTTGTGTCACGTATGCATAACAGTTAGGTTGGCTATTGGCCTTCCTCTGCCTGTCACTTGCGCCATGGAAACCGCTGTGTGTGCTCTCTCCGGCAGTTCTACGCCCCTGTGGCCTCTATTTGCTTTCGCAAATGCTGGTATGCATAACTTCTGCAATCCGGCCCGCACCTGGCTGTAACTGGTGCTCCGAATATCACACAAAACTAACTTTCCCTGTCCTAAACGGTGGTGCCGCTACAGTAGATTTTCACTAACCTTTCCCAGAGAAGTTTCTGATGTCAGTAAGGTCACCTGTGTCAAATGTAAACCCTTGATCCTTTCTATTTTTAAGAAATGGCTTCTCACACATGGAAAAAAACACTGTGGAACTGACAACACCTCTATATGCTTCTTTTTCCTTGTCTCTTGATTGCTACTGACGCAGGACTTGCACAACTTTCTTAATGCGATATGGAGAAAATTCATGCTCCTAGAATACAGTTTTTTAGTCTTCTAGCTCATTCCGAGTCTGGTAGTTTCAATTGCAATAAGCAATGTGTGAATTTCAGTTCCAAATGACCAACACTGAGTGTAAGGGATTGTGCTGGATTCTACAGAGAAACAAAATCTAGGTGAACAGTTGTGGACTGGCACACAAGTCCTCTCAAACGCAAGTCTATGGGAAATGGTAGATAGTGCAGGCAAATAAACATGGTAAGAGAGACCAGTTTCTTAGTGTCATCAGAATGCAAAACATATGTGGCATTACAAACCCTTGTAAATATGTGACTAAAGACAATGACACACCAGCTGAGCTAACAATGCTAATTTAACCTTGATAAAGATCTGTAAGATACCACAATACCTTAAATAAAATAAAATATCACAATAATCATAGAATAACTAGTGACTCAAAATAATTTCAGAGATGTTGCAATACAAGTGAAAGGTAAATGTGGAGGGAAACCCTTAAAAGTAAGAATTCTTTGTGGGTTGAAATATTTTACTCACATCTGAATATGATTTTATGGTTAATCACATTGTAAAAAATCATTGATTTCCAGTACGTAGCCAGCTGACAAGATTAAATCTGATTAAGGCTTTACAACTTACATTAATTAGGGCTTAACGGTTGGTCATAGACATTAACATCAATGTATGTAACACAACCATCCTGAAGATGCAAGGAGGCCAACCAAAGAATCATGTGAACCCAGATCATCACATTAACCAGGTTCACTTTTTCTACACTGTAGTAATATGTTAGTGACAGAATACCATTATTCAATTGGATACAATCATTGTAAGATTTTTTCTGTCTGCTTCATGCTTCTAGATTTCCACAACACAGAAAAATGGGAGGAATTATGTTGACTACCAGAGAAGCACCCTGTCCAATGCTTGCATTCAGAATCCATATGATACCATCGAGTAAGCCTTCATTTGAAAACAAGCAAAAACAAAAGAGAGGAGAGTAAGTCTTCACTCAGTTCTGTACAAAACTAATCCCAGTTATGCTTCTTCTATTGAATTAGAGATATATTGGCACATCATGATTGAAATCTCTTTTATGATCTTAAATCTGAAATTATCTCTGTTAAGTAATATCAGTAGCCTGGAAATCATCTTACGCAAATGTCTGTTGACACAATGAACAAGGAATATTCAGAATTTTTGTCAGGAACACACAAGAAAGAATTTGTTTTTATAAACATTTTCAATGTAATTCATTAAAAGAAACCACCACTAGTTGCCTTTGAAGAAAGAAGCATGAGCACCTCATGCATCTCCTCTAATGTTGAAAGAAATATTTGTCTGCCCCCAGAGCTAATTTTTCAATATGTCTGATATGTGGAGAATTGGTGTTGGATTCCCAGTACTTACTGGAATTTTTTGTTGGTGGGGGTACTGGAACAGTGTGTGCGCAGATTCATAATATCACTTGGTGATCAATTTGACCAATAAGTAGTAGCTCCAAGGTCTGGGAAGATTTAAAAGGCTGGAAGAATAGTATGCTGATCCCATGCCCCTCTGTACTGCATCTGAGTGACACCACTGGTAGGGGCTGACTGCGCAGTCAGTTGGTACTGAATGACCTGACATGGCCAGTAGACTTAGCTTTAGCTTTAGAAAGAAATATTTCCAAGGCATCTTAAGAAAATGTAGAACTTATCAGAGATAAGTGTCCATAACCATTCTGGAGTTTCTCATTATCGATATCTCATATGTACGTTTGAAAAAATGTCCGTAGAAAAAGTGTGTATTCCCTAAGCTCAGTTTCTGATGAAGGCTTTCACTGAAAGCTAATGTATCTTTTAGTTATGCCTGTTTGAAACTCAGTATGTCAGTTTTACAGTCAGTAGCAATGTATATTTTCCGTTTATTATTGACATTGCTAGATTTTATCACAGAAAAACGTATTTCTGTTAAAAAATTTCTCTTCACATTTTCGAAAACCAATTTCACGACAATCACTTAACTTGTTCTTTGGTTCTTGAATGTACTATCATAATGTGCTGTAGTCCATTTTCTTGCCACACTGCACCAGAAGTGAACCTCCTGTGAGACCTCCAATGTTTTGGCTCAGGACAGCTTCACTTCATTGGACCTACAAATCAACCAAAATTAGCATCCAGTCTACTATCCAGCATTAAGGAATAATTGTTATTTAAACAAGCACTGTCCACAGCTCGTGGTCGTGCGGTAGCATTCTCGCTTCCCACGCCCGGGTTCCCGGGTTCGATTCCCGGTGGGGTCTGGGATTTTCTCTGCCTCGTGATGACTGGGTGTTGTGTGATCTCCTTAGGTTAGTTAGGTTTAATTAGTTCTAAGTTCTAGGGGACTGATGACCATAGATGTTAAGTCCCATTGTGCTCAGAGCCATTTGAACCATTTTGAAACAAGCACTTGCAAATTAAAACAATGTATTCATTAATAGAGCTAGAACTATTTGGGTGATAAGTTGCCATTCCCCCATACCACTTTTAACATTACGTATTCAACATGGTAGGAAACAAATTTTACATCTACATGATTCATAAAAATAATGCCAACCACATCTCTGCCATCTCATGCAAAGCTTATATTTTATTCTCACTTACCATTCACCAACATATATTTTACATACCCGCAGAAAACACAAAGAGCCATCCCTGTTTACTCATGAAAAACTTGTATTTCTGTAGTACACATTCTTCATTCAAAAAATCGTCTACAACACACACACACACACACACACACACACCTGTACACAAATTATTCGGATGTGTGTATCATAGTAGAAGTAAAAGTCACACAGTCACAGCTTGGTGGAGATGTTGTAGCTGTATGCACATTTGTGTTTCATATTACAGGTTATCTGAATCAAGTTGTGTGTAAATCAAAGCTTATCATATGACAGCATCCAGCTGAATGAGGCTGTGCAGCTGTTATCCTCATATGTGGCAGGATACAGTATGCTCTGTCCAGCCATCCTGACTTCAGTTAACAGAGGTTTTCCTGAATGTCTTCAGGCAAATACACGGGTGGTTCCTACATTAAGGCCACAGCTGACCATCTTACCCACCTCCTGTATGTTCGTGTCTTTTGATGAACTGGTTTTCATTGTATAAACATGACAGTTCATATGTCATTGTGAAATAATCCCTGCATAAATAAATAAATATAAATAAATAAATATGAAATAATAAATAAATAAATAAATAAATATGAACAGCTGAGACCCAGTGGATTCAGCCCAGTTGATGTTTCTAGCTTTCTGGACCTTAGACCAAACAATGAAATAAAAGCAGCGTCTATAGAGGATTCACATGCTGTGGGTAGACATATCAGGAAAGGGACCACAAAGGTGCATCATATGAGACACGATCTCCAGCACATTAAGTCATTTATCAGCCTTTAATATTAGTAAGCAAGCCTTTCTATTGGTTGCTAAAATATTCTAGACGTTAGAATAACACCTGAAGAACCCCAACACAGAAAGAAGGGTAGTTACCTCAGTGAAAAGGGAATAAACATTTAAGCCAAGATTGAGATTTTATGTTGATGGGAAGAGAACCAGTCATTTCCATTTGAAAGAACCTATCACTACAGCAATCATTTAGAGAAACTATGTAACAGATGAAACTAGATCTCAGGACACATCACATTAGTGTGGGTGCATTTTAGCTATGTCGCATTTGCTAGATTTCATTACATTTCATTCATATGTGTTTGCTTAATCGTTATTTTTTTGATCTTTCAGTTACTTATAGGAGCTAGTGTAAATTCTTTCAGATGCCGTAGCAGATTTATTTTCTTTATTGTCACTTAAGCTCCATGAAAGAAATGTTACCATACTTGTTCAGACTTTTATCTTTGACAATTCCATGGTGATTAAGAATGTAATTCAAGTTAGAGACAGCTACCATCAACACAGTTCTCTTACAGTGACCATGACACCACTGCTTAACCAGCAACCCATTGTGTATGCTTGGAGCCATGACCGTCATTGACACAAGCATGTGAGGGTTGCACAAAATATTGGCAGTTTGTCTACTGCTTTTGAAGATGCTAAGTACTTTATATACATACACATCACCATCCATACTCTGCATATTCCTCATTGTAGCTAGTATCAGGGATTCTTACTTCACCATTTGGGTGAGCACCAAGGGTAGAACCGCTGCTCAAAGACCCACCTTCAGGAATTAGTATGTTTGTCTTTGTGATCCACATAGGAGCAGTACATACAGGATTATGGTATAGTCCCCTTTATATGCACCTACATACATACTGTCCAAGCCATCACATGGTGCATTGTGGAGAATTGTACCACTGTTAGTAATTTCCCTTTCTGTATCACTCACAAAACAGAGCAAGGAAAAAACCACCATCTCTAAGCCTCTGTACAAACCCAAATTTCTCTTATCTTGTATTTGTGGTGGTTCCGCGAATTGTACAGTGGTGGCTGTAGCATCAATCTACAGTCAGCTGCAAATGTTGGTTCTCTAAATCTCCAAGTAGTGTTTGCTGAAAAGAACAGCATCTTCCCTCCAGGGATTCCCATTTGAGTTCTTGAAGCATCTCCATAATACTTGCATTGTGACTGAAACTATCAGTAACAAATATAGCAGCCCACCTCTGAATTGCTTCAATGTCTTCTTCTAATCCAGGCTGGAGGGGACCCCAAGCACTTAAACAGTAGTCAAGAAACCACAGTTTCCTATAAATTTCTTTTAGTAAACCAGTGTCTACCAACCACCTTCTTTTCCACTGTCCTTGCATGCTTGTTATATTTCATATCGTTTTTCAGTGTTTCACCTATATGTTTAATCAATGTGACTGTCTCAAGCAGCATACTACTACTGCTAAATTTGAACAATATGGGACATTTTTTCATAGCCATCTGCATTAACTTACACTTTCTATATTTAGAGCAAGCCAGAGACTGCTGCTCACTCAGTTGATCAGATCATTTATGAATGTAGCAACCTGTGGGTGTTTGCTGATGATGTGGTAATGTATATCTACATCTACATCTACATGGATGTTCAGCAAATTACATCTTAGTGCCCGGCAGAGGGTTCATTAAACCACCTTCACAATTCTCTATTATTCCAATCTCGTATAGCACGCAGAAAGAATGAACACCTATATCTTTCCGTACGAGCTCTGATTTCCTTTATTTTATCATGGTGATTGTTCCTCCCTATGTAGGTTGGTGTCAACAAAATATTTTCGCATTCCGAGAAGGAAGTTGGTGACTGGAATTTCGTGAGAAGATTCCATTGCAATGAAAGATGCCTTTCTTTTAATGATGCCCAGCCCAAACCCTGCATCTTTTCTGTGACACTCTCTCCCATATTTTGCGATAATACAAAACGTGCTGCCTTTCTTTGAACTTTTTCTCTGTAGGGGAGAGTGGGGCACATTGAACCATAAAAAATATTTCTCTCTGTTACTCATCCAATAATTTTATTACAGAGTTGTGATTTACAGATGTTACAGTTTAATCATTCAAGTATCAAATGACCTTATATGATTGCATTGTCATTAATTTTTTTTTAGCTGCAGGCCTTTGAAGAAAATTTGGTGAATGGTTCATTGTGCCCCACATGTGGGGTACAATGAACCACTTTAAACAGGTTCATTGAAAGAACCTATTTAGCATACAAAGAAAGTGTAAATATACTTTAAACATAATGCGTACATATATTCCATTTGTGAATCATATAATTAAATCTGTAGGCACACAATCATGTTACTTATTTTGGAATTACCGAACATCAGTGGACTCAAAGCTGATTCCAAATTTGAAATATGATTTTTGTCTCTTTGTCACATCATCAGTAGCAGGTCGTGGGAGCACATAAAGTATGTTGCTATCTGGAACAAAAGCTTCATCCTTTACCTAATTCTTTCTCCTGCTCCACAGAAAATACCTTACGATTATCATAGTTTGGTGTCAGTCTTTCTCTGTAACCACATTTAATGTCTTGAACATATCAATGTACAGTTGGGTAAGGTATTAAATGAGATTTAGCTGCTTGATGAACTGCCATGCCCTTATTAAGAACATTCTGTACAGCTTCTTGCATAACGTAATGGTCAGTTTTACCTCTGTCCATCTTGCTGCGGTATGAAAGAAACATCTTCAAACCTGATAATATAAAACAGGACTGTTGAATGTCTGTGATTTAAAAGCGTTAAATTCCTACACATATGTTTTACCCATGCTAAGGAAACAAAGTACAGAGTGCTTGTACTGAACAATTAAAAGATTCCTGGGGCACAATGAACCATTGCTCATTGTGCCCCGGGAGAGCTTGGTTCAGTGTGCCCCTACAGCACATATTTCAAACAAAGCTCATGTGACATTATGTACGAACTTTGTTAATATTTGAAGATCTATATCATTAAAATACAGTATTGAGATTGTTGCAATGACATACTTTCTCTAAAATTTGGTGACAAAGGATTGAAAAAAATTCAAGCTATCTATGTCCCCAAAAATTACTTCACTGTTGCGAAACTAACATTTCGTCAGTACAACACTAATGGCGGGAACTAGATGCTGCAGAAAACAAGCGGCACTTGGTAGAGCAGTACTGACAACATACACACAGAGGAAAAAATAATTTACCACCTTATACTGAAATTATGCTACCTGATTCATTGTGCCCCATGGTTCAGAGTGCCCCACTCTCCCCTACTCCGTCATTCCTATCTGGTAAGGATCCAACACCTCGCAGCAGTGTTCTAAAAGAGGACAGAGAAGCATAGTGTAGGCAGTCTCCTTAATAGGTTTCTAAGTGTCCTGCCAATAAAACACAGTCTTTAGTTAGCCTTTCCCACAACATTTTCTATGTGTTCCTTCATATTTATGTTGTTCGTAATTGTAATACCTAGGTATTTAGTTGAATTTATGACTTTTACATTAGACTGATTTATCATGTGACCAAAGTTTAATGAGTTCCTTTTAGCACTCATGTGGATGACCTCACACTTTTCGTTATTTATGGTCAACTGCCACTTTTTGCACCATTCAGATATCTTTTCTAAATCATTTTGCAGTTTGTTTTGATCTTCTGATGACTTTATTAGTTGATAAATGACAGCATCATCTGCAGACAACTGAAAACGGCTGCCCAGATTGTCTCCCAAATCATTTATATATATAAGGAACAGCAAAGGGCCTATAACAAAGCCTTCAGAAATGCTAGATATCACTTCTGTTTTACTCAATGAGTTTCCATCAATTACTATGAACTGTGACCTCTCTGACAGGAAATCACAAATCCAGTCACATAACTGAGACAATATTCCATGAGCATGCAATTTCACTATGAGCTGCTTGTGTGATACCATGTCAAAAGCCTTCCAGATCCGCTACAGGAAGTGTCACAGAAGGTCCCCATTATATACTTTTAGGGATTTAATTCACCTAGAGTTTCATCTGTTAAGCTGAAAATAGCTCTCTGTGTGGAGACTCCCATATGACAGCCAAACTATACTGATGTCAGTGAGTCATATTGTGTCATAAGTCCTATCATACTGTACTCTTTCAAACACTTTCGAGAACACTGGCAGCAAAGAGATGGGTCGATAATTGGATAGTACATTCCTTGCCCCACTTTTGTGGATGGACATCCGTATTCTATGTTTGAGTCTATCAGGAAATGTCACAGTTTTCATTCACTGGTTGTGTAAATAGCATAGTATGAGACTGAATAAGTCCCCACATCATTTTAAATTCCTGTTTGATATTCCATCATATCCAGAACATACAGAGCTTTTATGATTTTTTTCAGTTCATTTAGGAGTTGTGCTTTTGGAATAAAGAGCTATATTTGGTGTGATTTGCATATGATTTAGTAGCTCTATGGCTCCTTTGGAGACTGTTTATTGTGGCTCCCTGTTATTTCAGCTACTGTGAGAAAAAGCTATTAAAATGTAGGGTTGCGGCTTTTTGATTGTTCCAGTGTGAGCCACTGCCAGAGGACTGCGGAGTCCCCAATAGTTTAGATGTTATGTTCTTATTTGTCTCACTTTTTATGCTGTTCCATATGGTTTTTACTTTATTGTTAGACTTGCTAATTTTTTCTTCATAATGCATTTGCTTGTCCTTCCCCATTCCACCTGTTAGAATTTTACAGTGTATATATATAGTTCCACTTCTGGTTTCATGCTTGTCCTTTGTTCTATATACAGGTATATCCTTTTAGCCAGGTGTTAGCAACTCTTTCTTTCAACGACATGATGATATCATTTTAATCTGTGTTTGGATGAAGCAGGCTTCCAAATGTTTGAAAATTAAGTCCAAGAATGAATTTAATTTCTCATTCATTGTGTGTATCTTGTACACTATCTCCCATTTTTAAGAGTCAAGACATCTTCTAAACAAATTTGTAGATTTTCTATTTATTGTTTTTACATGTTCAACAAGGTTGTCACCATTTACTGTTTTTCTTCTGGTGAGTTTTAAGACTGTGATTTGACCATCGTGATCTGACATACCATTCATTATAGTTTGGGTTTTCATGTCATTGTAATTTGTGGTGTCCAGAAACAGATTATCAAACAAGGTCTTGCTATGCCAGTATACTCTTCTTGAGGATGCAACCATTGGGAGCAAGTGGAAATCTGACAACAATGTTTCCATTTGTTTATGACTGTTAGTATCTGAAGGAAAGATAATGACAAAATTGCCACATAGTACAATCTGATTGTTATTCGTCTAAGGTTCTGCAAGATCAAATTCTTGCTGCTGAACTCCAAGTAACTGAAAATAACCATTTCCAGTCAGTGATGATTTGGTCAGCCCACACCATTGTGGAGCCACCACCAGCTTTCGCAGTGCCTCATTGTCAACGTGACTCCTTGGCTTAATGGGCTCTGGGCCACACTTGAAGCCTACCCTCAGCTCCTACCTACCGAAACTGTGACTCATCTGACGAAGGCACTGTTTTGCAGTCATCTAGAGTCCAATTGATATGGTCACAAGCATTGCATATGCACTGTAGCTGATGTCATACTGTTAGCAAAGGCACTCACATGGTTTTTCTGCTGCCATAGACTTTAATCCCAAATTTCACTTCACTGTCCTAACAGGTACAATTTTCATACATCCGAGATGTATTTTTGTGGTTATTTCAGGCAGTGTTGTTTGTCTATTATCATTGACAACTCTATGCAAACATCACTGCACTTAGTCATGCCGCATGGGGTAGCCGTGTGCTCTGAGGTGCCTTGTCACATTTTTGCATGGTTCCCCCCATTGGAGATTCAAATCCTCCTTTGGGGATGGTTGTACGTGATGCCCTGAGCGTATGTTAGTTTAAGTTAGGTTAAATGGCGGTGTGTAAGTGTAGCAGTTTGGTCCCATAGGACCTTCCCACAAATTTCCAAAATTTCTTAGTTATAAATTGTAGGCCATTGACCACAGTGTGATCTGAGGTGAGAGGTAATGCCTGAAATATGGAATTCTCAGCACACTCTTTACACTGTGATTTGGAAAATTGAGTGTCCCATGCATCTAACACCAAGTACCATTCAGTGTTCAATGTTTGTTAACTCCTGTCATGTGGCCATATTTTCACATAATCACCTGAACCACAACTCCAGTGATAAGCTTTCAGGGATTGTTCAGGGATACTTTTAAAAAATGTTAGTAAAATGGCGTCATGGCCTCTGGAGGGTCATTACAGAATAATAATGTAATTGTAATTTATTTGATTTGTTAGTACAGTCACCCTTGTGTCTGTGCAAATGCCTTCAGAGTAGAGAAGAAGTCTGTTATATGCAGTAATCAAAATTTACATCACACAACTCAGACTATGCAACAACCACAAGATGTACCATGTATTTTGTTATCACAGCATCGTTGTGTTGCTTTTACATTGCATTCAGTGAATTCGTAAACCAAGTGCAGATCGTCCAACTTTTCATTGGTATGCATAGCCGTAATACTGCTGTGTATTCCCATTAATGCACAACTAAAACTGCTGTAAAACAAGATCCTAGGTAGAATTGAGCAGTACTGAAAGCAAACCTTAGGACAGTGTGGTAAGGAGCAAATTACTGCTGTCAACAGCAGGTACAATAGCCAAACCAAAACAAGCCACACAGGCTGTTCATATTTGCACTTTTGTCCATTACATTCAGTGCAATAAAGATACTAAGCTAAATGCAGCAAAAAACAAAAGAAAATGCAGTAACTCTGTAACAAGCTGCCACTAACCACAGATCCCCCAATACCAAAATATACAGAAGGTATCACTGAAGAGCGTACAGAAGTTTGTCAGTGGAGTTCTAGTCTACCGTAATGGGCCTATGTTTTCAGAACCACTGCTTTAATGAGGTTGGTATCTTCCTCAGACACACTGAACAAGAGTAGAATTATCTTTAAGTATTCCAGAATTTTTTGAATGAATAACTCTATGGAATAGCACCTGAATGAACAGTTACCCCTTTATTGATATTAGCATGCAAAAGAAATAATTATGACCATGTCATTTCATGTCAATGTATTCTTCTAGTATTTCAGATCACGGAACAGCGGAGACAGCTGTCTCAGTCAGTAGACACAGTACAAGCACCAATGCACTGTTTGTATTGAACTCGTGGAAACCAGTAAAACGGCTTTTGCAATTAGACCTTTTGTAATGTACCAACCTATTAGTCCGGATATTTCAGATATGAATGATACAGCCATTTTTATGCAATGTCCTCCGTTGTCTTCTGAGTTCACCGTTGTGTTGATCCTTAAGGTGACAATGTCATTAAACAAAGAAGTCATCAACAAAATGCGATAACCATAGCTAAAAATAAGCCTGAAGGTGGAAGGTGCAGGTCAATAATGCTAAAGCACCAACTCCTCAATCAGTAAAATTGTGATCAGATCCAGATTCATGAGAGACATTACTATGGCAGCATATAATAGATATGAGCAGAATCCATGAGCTAAGGTGCAATACTCAGCCATTGCTGATTCATTCAGGTTAAGAAGGAAATTCACTGCTGATTGTGTTCATTGAATTGTTTTTGCACAGTTTGTGGAGTTTGGCCTATATATAATATTTATCACAATGTCACCAATCCTTGCTTTTCACTGTACATTCTCACAAACTTTTCCCAGAGAAGATTCTGATGTCAAGAAGGTCACTCATATTGAACTCAACCCCTTCATCCTTCCTTTCTTTGAGAAATGAGTTCTCACACACAGAAAAAAAAAACACTGTAGAGTTAGCAACATCTCTATTTGCTTCTCCTTCATGGGCTCTTGATTGCTGCTGAGGTACAGCTTGCACAGCTATGTTAATGAGATATGGTGAAAATTCACACTCTTAGAAAACAGTTTTTTAGTCTTTTAACTCATTTGGAGATTGTTAGCTTCAATTACAATATTCAACCAGTGAATCTCAGTTTCAAAAGACCAACATTGTGTCTGAAGGATTGGAATCTACAGGAAACCAAAATGTAACTGAACAGTTGTGGACTGGAACACAACTCCTCTCAAATGCAAGTCTGTGAGAAATGATAGACAGTGCAGGCAAATCAACAGAGTAAAAGAGATCAGTTTCTTAGTGTCATTTCAATGCAAAGCACATCTTCATCTCAATGATGTCCTGTAATTTTTAAGGCTTTCTTATGTTTTATTGCCTTTTAACAAATGTGTCTTAAGGTATCTCATGGCTTTCACATCATTTATACAGTAATTATTATGCATGATTTACTGACTCAGTTTCTGATTTAGTAACATAGTGTGTAGTACTTACAATAGTGGCATCAGTGACCTCTATTTTCTTTGACAGAATTACCTTAACTTACCTACAAGGAAAACCATTATTTATGTTTATAAAATATCATCTACATGCACATATAGGATATTATGTAGTTTAAGAATAAAAACTAAACAATATAACAGCAAGAGGTAAGAGGGCCCTTAACAACATTATTTTGTGCACTGTAGAAACAATTCCAGTTACAAAATCAAAAATGAATATTAAAATCATTTAATACATTCAGAGCATCGTTAGACTTATATTTATGCCATCTCACACGTCCCGCACTGTAATTACAATTGGTTCGAGTCAGCACATAAGTATTATTGTTATTTTTTGATTACTGGATTGTGTGTGTTTTCTTAGACCTTTGTATTGCAGAGACTGGGGTTGTATTATCTCTTTGGTGGGTGGTGGAAACAGGTTGCTAGTTGTCAGGAAGCCCTCCTCCTCTCCACCCATCATAATGTTGCAGTGGTGAGGGGGATAGGTATCTCATGGTTGTCCAATACTCAGTCACACAAAAAAAACCAATTTCTAATTTACACTTACTTTGTGGCAAAATACATGTGTTGTGTTACTAAGTTGCAGGCTGGTCACAGTCAGTATAGCACTCTTAGATCAACAGGAGGCCATATGTCATGGCTGGCTTGCAGTGTCATCCCTGGTGTAGTAGGCCACGGGTCATACTACGTTTGTGGCACAAACCCAAGGCAGGATAGCATGTGTGGCTGGAGTAGGCTGTGATATCAAACTGATACTGACATGCAGCTTAGCATGGGAATTCCGAAGCATACAGAGCCAAACTGTGGTTCTGTTCCAGACTGCAAGGGCTTGTAATGAATTTTCAAACACAGAACAATCAATGAGAGAATGTGCCTGCTTGGGGCTTCAAAGAGCAGTAGAGTTTTCCCCACACAGAGAACCAAAGAGCAGAGGTTGCCAGCACAGGGCATGGCAGCTAATTGGTCAAGGCATTGAACAGAAAACCCCAAGGCAGGCAGGCATGTGACAAGAGATAGAAATTAGCCAGCAGGTGGGCCACCAGCTGGAATCTACGAAGTCAGCAGCATTCATACTTCGTGCAGACAGCAAATCCCCATCTAGTGGTAATAGTGGCTACCAGTAGCAGCTCAATAACATGTTTCTTAACTATATCTGGCATAGTCATTACCTTGTAACTGCTTTGTGATGCTCATTGATGGTGGGTAATGTTTAGATGATGTCAGTCTGTCATTCTTTCCTGAATGGCAGCACATTTCTTCCGAAATATTGTAGCAGTTTCACCATTCTGAAGCCCTGAGCAGTAACATCTGCATTGTCAGCATAGACTGAATATATCTTCTTATACAAGATGCCAACTTGCCCCTCTTACTGAATTTTCTTGCATCACTATGGTTGTGACATCTTCTGTTAAGCACATCACGTGTCTTTCTTCTAGACCAGGTGGGGCCATCAAAACAAAAATTGATGCATTTTCCTTCATTGCCAGCATAAGACTCATGAGTATCATAAGTAATTTTTGGCAAAGATTCTGAAACCATCCTCCATGCTTCATATTGGAAGGAGCCACTTTGGAATACATTGTTTTATAGTCATCTCTGTATATGAATATATCCTTAGGTTGGGAAGAGCATAAAGATATACTAATTGGACAAAAATCCCAGTATTCTGTTGCTGGTAATTGAAGTTTTGGGACCTGTGTATTACTAAAGTCTCATCTCTGCGTACACACAGAATATATGCCATCTGGTATTACTAATTCTTCTTTATTATGAGAGATAATTGTCACTTTCCAGGTTACTCTTTCTGTCCTTGTTGGTTAATCTGTTGATAACATCATATTTTTAACCTTATCTAGCATTCCATAACTATCTCTCTCTCTCTCTCTCTCTCTCTCTCTCTCTCTCTCTCTCTCTCTCTCTAGGTATCTATCTATCTATCTATCTTTCTGTCTCTCTTCCCTGCAATCTTATATTTGATGACTTTTTGTTACAGGCAAATTTTTTCACAAGGTATGTCCCATAGGAGATGTTTTCAAAGAGCATATCAAAGCTTTCCAAGCAGTCTCCTTCTTTCTTTATGGCTGTCGATGATTCACTATGATACATTCTAAACATAGCTCTCTTTCTTAGTCTTCTAGTCTCTAGTTTATTAAAGTTGTTCCTGTCAAGAAATGTTTCATTTTTTGAAAACTGTTTGACCTATAGGTATTCCACTTTCTATTTCCTGTGAACAGTTTTTGTTTTCTATCACCAAATGTCTTAAATAACTAAAAAATTTTATTTGTTCAAAGGTGTTCACTTCCAGTCATGTTTTAACTAGAATTTGTATATGCCAAAGGTCATCTCTATTGTTTTTCCCTCAGTTGTACTTTTTCAAAACTCTTTTACAACCCTATTACTCTTAAATTGTAGTTCTTCCCATGATTTTGTCAAGACTATTTCTTCATATATGTACTTCATTGTATTTATCATTTCTCCTCCTATTATTATGGCTCTCCCTTTTTTAAATGGTTTGTTCAATAGTTTCTCAGTACAAGTATTGAAAAGCCATGTGATAAACAACATTTTTACCTAGCAACTTTTTTCTAATACTCACTTGTTTTGTCATTGCTACTTCTTGTCTTGTATATAGGTGACTTATAAATATTCTTTTGTTTAAGTCTGCAATAACTATCCATATCTTCAGCAGGATACTGCAGCGAATTCTTGGAAATGCCTAAACCCAATTAAAATACTACATTTTCACTGTACTGTTTCTTTCCCTACATTTTCTTTGGCACTGTATCCTATTGGTAGCAGAATTGTTACTAGTCATAAAAATCCTCTTCACTTCCCTCCAGTTCATACTAAAACACTGAGTTATACTTCTGGTGGTTAGCAGATAAAGAAATTTGTAACTGAAAAATCTCATCACACTAAATGTAAGAGATTTACAACCATTGTAAATATGTGACTAAAGACAATGCCACACTAGCTCAGCCAGGAATGCAGATTTACTGTTGATAAAGATTTTAAGTTCCCACGTTACTTTAAATCTAAATAATTACCACAATAATCATAGAATTATTAGTGACTCAAAAACAGTTTCAGAGATATTGCAATACAAGTGGAAAGAATAATCAGTATTAATACATACCAGATAAGTGTGGAGAGAAATCATTAAAAGTAAGAATGTTTTGGGATTTGAAATACTTTACTCACATCTGAAAAAGATTTTATGATTAATCACACTGAATGAAAAATATCTGCACTCTTGAATGTAGCCAGTTGACAAGACCAGATCTGAGGAAGGCTTCACAACTTATGGTAATTAGTGGGTAAAGGTTGCCATATATTTTAGCATCAGTGGATGGTAACACAACCATCCTGAGGATACAAAGAGGCCAATCAAACAATCATGTGAGCAGAGATCTTTACATTAACCATACAACAAGCTTACTTGTTCGACACCAATGTAATATAATGGTTACATAATACTGCTTTAATTTGCATACATTCATTTGTCAGGTTTCTCTGTCTACTTCATCGTTGTAAGTTTCCACATTGTGAAGCAATGGAAGGAATTATGTTGACTAGCAGAGAAGCAGTCTGTCCCATGACTGCATCCAGTATCCACTTGAAACCATCTAGCAAGCCTTCAGTTGAATACAATACAAAACTAAAGAGAGCAGAATAAGTCATTACTCAGTGCTGTACAAAACTAAAGCTAGTTATTGAGCATTATGTGTGTTTTCTACTGAATTAGAGTAATATGATTAAAGTCTCTTTTATGATATTAAATCTGAAATTATTTCTGTTAAGCAGTATCAGTAGTCTAGTAATCTTCTTTCACAAATATCTGTCGACACAATAAACAGGGAACAGTTAGAAATTTTGCCAAAAAGACACCAGAAAGAATTTGTTTTTATAAACATTGTCAACCTAATTCACTACCAGAAACCACAAGCACTTTTCTTTTAAAAATGAAATGTGAGCAGCTCATGCATATCTTCTAAAGTAGAAATAAATATTTGTCTGTCTCCAAAGCTAATTTTTCAGTATGTCTGATATGTGGAGAATTTGTGTTACATTCCCAGTACTGCCTGGACTTTTAGCTAGGTGATACTGCTGGAACATAGTATATCCAGTTTTATAATGCCATTTGGGGATCTATTTCAGTGAGAAGTAGAAGCTCCCAGGTCAGGGAAGGTTTAAAAGTCTGGAAGAATAGTATGCTGATCCCATGTCCCTCTGTAATGCATCTGACGGACTCCATTGGCAGCTGATTACTTGGCAGTCAGTCGGTACCAAATGACGTGACAAGGCCAGTAGGTGTAAGTTTAGCTTTAGAAAGAAATACTTCCAAGACATTTTAAACTCATGTACAACTACTTATAAATAAGTGTTCCCAATCATTCCGGAGGTTCTTATCATCAATGTCTCATATGTAGGTTTGGAGCAATGTGTATAGATAGAGTGTGCATTCCCTAGGCTCCATGCATGCCTTCACTATGTTTCTGTTGAACACAAACTCAAACTGTGTAACTTGCATTGCTGTCACCCAGTAAGATGTTGTTAAAGTGACATGTTTGTTATTGTTTGTATAATGATCCTAACTGCTTACCACAGTGCGGTAAGTTTAAATTAAACTTTGAATAAAATTACTTTTCATCTCTTTGCAGAGAAAAAGATGGTGAGACCTAGAACTATATAAGGATAGCAACTTCGATCATACTTTATTAAAATAGGAAGTCAATGTAATACATGAAGGTACCTGGATCTTGAGGTGCTTTGAGTATGTTGTCACAGTAAAATGGCTGAGTTATTAGGATTTTATGAGCTCTAGTGTACTAGGTTGGTGGTCTGATCTCATGCATGTGTTGTATAAGCTGCCAATAGTGTAGAATTGGCAGTCTATGGGTGATAATGTTTGGTAGGGTGGCACAGTGTGCAGTTACATTTGGGTAAATGGTTAACACTCAGTGGATGGTTGACAGCTGTTAGCCGTTCTCCAAAGCGGAAGTATAGGAAAGAAATATCAAAAGTAGCAAAGGATGCATTGTACTGTATCTATGATGGGAGCAGAACAGAAAAAACTGTACTATGGTAACTGGAACACAGCAGAGTGAGAGCTCATGAGAATAATTCATTGACAGCAAAGTCAAAACTTGAAGGATTCAGACTGAGAAAACAGTAACAGGGTATGAAGATCTATTGCAGTTTTATGATAATAAAAGGTAAATATATGAATATTTATCATGACAGGTTCAACAAAAGTTCAACCTGTTCACTACCTATTAATTAAAATACATTGAATACCACCACACTATACAGACTTCATTCCATCAAGCCCGCCAGCATCAAAATGCTTGCTCCTTGCTCCCACACACTCCTCTTGCACACACTGCTTGATGTCATGTACACCAGGTGCATTCTACTAGGTGCATTCACTATGTAATAACAGCATAACACACATCTATGACCATATTTTTTTTGCTATTTACTCCATCTAAGTGGACACTGTGATTTATTAGATCACAGTGCCCCCCTCCCCCCAAAATCTTGATACAAGAAAGTGACTTTTGTCTAGGATGCATATAATGTAGGAAGAAAGTCCAAAATAAAATTTTTTAAACCATTCACAGGAAACAAAATGACACAGTAATGACAGTGATAGTAATAATAATAATAATAATGAAATTGTGAAGATTTTCAGCTGCTAAACCATCATAGCTATAGTATTAGCTAAAAAATTAAATCTCTTTTGAAATATTTACTGTTTATTTATAAAAGTTATATGTCACCTGGTTAGTTTTCACTGGCAACTAGCAGTTTCATTCTGTCACCTTCCCTTGATATGAAATGCAACAGACAAACAGTAAATGAAAATGAACCCAAAATCAATCTTAAACAAAATAATTAGATCGGTTATAGATAATAGTAAAGGATATTTAGCCTGTACCTTTGCATAACTGTGAGTATTGACTCATTATGTGCCAGTCTAGACCATTCGTATTAATTATACCATGGATAGGAATTCCACCTCAACTAAATAATTTTTTCACCAAAATGTTCACCTTTATAAAATAAAACAGCAAGAAGAGTATTAATTCCAGTCATAAAGTACTCATTACAGAAATGACATATGGAGAAGATAGATCGCTACCCACTGTAAAGATGACTCATTCAATACAGACAGGCACAACAAAAAGACCTCTACACATTTACTATTGACCAAAGCCTTCATCAGAAAAGGAGAAACAGACACACACATTCACAAGCAAGCATTCACTAAAGCTAGCGCAGTTCATGCACATATGACCACATATCTTGATCATCTCGAAAAAAGTTTCTGGAGGTGTATGTTCCATTTCCTGATGAATGCTTCCACTGAAAGCTAAGGTGTCTTTTTGTTGCGCCTATCTGTAACTCAATGTGTCAGTTTTACAGTGAGAAGCAATGTATCTTTTCCGTATATGATCAAAATTATCATGTGGAGTTTCCATTGCTTGATTGCATTACAGAAAAAGAAGTTTCTGTCAATTATTTAAGTGCAAATTTTCAGAGAGATCTTTAGCCACACTCACTTCAATTGTTCTTCAGTTCTTGAATGTACTTTCATAATGGTCTGTTGTCTGTTTTCTTGCTACACTGCTCTAGAACTGAACCTCCTGGTAGTGCTTCAGAGCTGTGGCTCAGTACAACTTCACTTCATCATGCATATCATGCCTAAATAACATCCAGTCTACTATCAGGCATTAAGAAATAATTATTATTTAAACAAGCACTTGCAAATAAAAATAATATATTCATTAATAGAGCTGTAGCTATTTCGGTGATGAGTCGCCATTTCCTCATACCTCTTTACACGTTACCTATTCTGCATGGTAGCAAATAAATTCTACATCTACATAATTCAAAAGATAATGCCAACCACATCTCCTCGGTCATTTCATTGAAAGCTTATATTTTATGTTGACTTACCATTCATCAACATATATTTTACTTACACACAGAACACATAAACAGCCATCACTGAATAGTCATGAAAAACACTTAATGATACCCCTTATATATCTGGAGTACGCATTATGAATTGCAGCAAAATAATATAAATCAAAAAATCAGGCAGACACACACACACACACACACACACACACACACACACACACACACACACACACACACACACTTGCACATGTACACAAATTAATCATATTGGTGTATCATGGTAAAATAAAAGAAGTCATACAGTCTCAGCTTAGGGGAGATGTAGTAGCTGTATGCACATTTATGTTTCATATGGTAAGTTATCTGAATCAAGTTGTGTGTAAATCAAAACATATTGTATGATAGCATCCAGCTGAATGAGGCTGTGCAGCTGTATCCTCACATTTGGCGGGATGCACTAAGCTCTGTCCAGTCATCCTGATTTCAGTTAACCTAGGTTCTCCTAAATGTCTTCAGGCAAATACAAGGATGGTTCCTTTACTAAGGCCACAGCAGATATTCTTTCCCAACCTCATAAAGCATATTTATATATTCTGTGTGTTTGTGTGTTTTGACGAACTGATTTTCATTATATAAATTTGACAGTTCAGATGTCATTGTGAAACGATCCCTGGATGAATAAATATAAATAAATAATTAAATAAATATGGACATTTGAGACCCAGCGGTTTCAGGCCAATGTGTGTTTCTAGCATTCTGGTCCTTTGACCATACAATGAAAGAAAAGCAGCTGCTGTACAAGATGTATATGCTGTGGAGGGCCAGTACAGAAAAGGGACGACGAAGGAGGTATCTGCATTGTATCAGATACAGTCTCCAGCACAGTAAGTTATTTATCAGCCTTTTATATTAGTAAGTAAGCCTTTTTACTGGTTCTTCAAATATTCTACATGTTGGCATAGAACCTGAGGAACATAACCACAGAAAGAAAGGTAGTTTATAGTTATCATTACCTCAGTGAAAAGGCAGTAAAAAAAGAACAGACTTGAATTGTATGTAGATGGGGAAGATAATCAGTCATGTCCATTTGAAAGAACTTGCCACTTGAGTAATCATTTAGAGAACTATGTAACACATGAAACTAGATCTCTGTTGGAGGGTTTCCACTTTATGTCAGGACACATCATATTAGTGCAAAGTTCTATGGTATTAGTGTTGTAATTAATTCAGTGACCTGTTGGGAGTAGTATTAAATTAGATAAATATTTATCAAAGATACTGCTGGACTTTTTTTAAGCTCAGCCTGTCATAATAGCAAAATAGCACACTAAGTTTCACCAATTCTTGTTACCCAACAGTCTTCACCCCTGTACGTTTGAAAAAGGCGTGTGTTTAAATCCATGGTAATAGCTATCATAAAACTAAGAATTATAGGAAGATGCATGAAGACAGGAGTTACTGGTACAGAAAAGAGTAGGTCTTCACAAAATGAGAGAAGGGATCACATGCTCACACTTTCAGATGAAAATGAAATTCAGACGTTACCCTCATGTCAATTTTAGCTTGTGGGTGCATTTTAGCTATGTCACATTTGGTGGATTTCAATACAATTCCTTCATTTGTGTTTGTTTAATCGTTATTTTTGTGATCTTCCAGTGACTTACATGAGATAGTGTAAAATTTTTCAGAAGCTCTTGCAGATTTCGTTTATTTGTTATTCCTTAAGCTACATGAAAAAAATGTGTTCATAGTTGGTCAGACTTTGATGTTTGACAATTCCATGGTGAATAAGAATGTCATTAAAGTTGGAGACATCTGCCATCTCAACAGTTCTCTTACAGTGACCGTCACACCACTGCTGACTCCGCAACCCACTGTGTATGCTTTGAGCCATGCCCATCATTGACACAAACAAGTGAGGGTTGCACAAAGTATTCGCAGTTTGTCTACTGCTTTTGCAGATGCTAAGTTCTTTATATACATATATATCTGCATCCCTACTCGGCATATTCCTCATTGTAGCTAGTATCAGGGACTCTTACTGCACCTTTTGGGTGTGCTCCATGGGTAGAATCACTGCTCAAAGACCCACATGCAGAAATTAGTTTGAGTTTGTCTTTTTGATCCATGTAGGAGCAGTATATAAAGGATTATGGTATATTCCTCTTCATGTACATCTACATACATACTGTACAAGCCGCCAGATGGTGCATGGTGGAGAATTGTACCAGTGCTAGTGATTTCCCTTCCTGTATCACTCACAAAACAGAGAAGGGAAAAACCACTGCCTCTGTGCCTCTGCACAAACCCCAATTTCTCTTATCTTGTCTTTGTGATGCTCCTGCGAATTGTACAGTGGTGGCTGTAGCATTACTCTACAGCGAACTTCAAATGCTGGTTGTTTAAATTTCTTCAGTAGTGCTTTGTGAAAAGAACACCATCTTCCCTCCAGGGATTCCCATTTGGAATCATGAAGCATCTCCATAATACTCACATTGTGACTGAAACTGCCAGTGACAAATCTAGCTGCCCACCTCTGAATTGCTTCAATGTTTTCATTTAATCCAAGCTGGCAGGAACTCGTAACATGCAACCAGTACTCAAGAAACCACACTTTCCTAAAATTCTTCTAGTAAACCAGTGTTGACCAACTACTTTCTTTGAAACAGTCCTTGCATGCTTGTTCCATTTCATAGAGCTTTTAAGTGTTACACCCATATGTTTAATCAATATGATTGTCTCAAGCAGCACTCTAGTAATGCTCTATTTGATCATTATAGGACGTTTTTTCCTAGTCATCTGCATAAAATTATGGGTTTTAGTGTTGTAGGGTTGCCAAATCCAATGATGCACACTATACCACATGTAATAAGCAATATTTTATTACTCTGAAGCACACATATACAGTTATATAGATTCTTTATTCTCTGTCCACTTGTGTACTCTTTTGCACCACAAAGAGCTTGCCAAAGCAAAGATATTACTAGTGACTTGGTCGATAGTCACCACATTAGCAAACCCCCCCCCCCCCAGCCCCCCTTTAGAGTGTGGAGCACCAAACCTTAAATATTTAGGCATACATGGAAAGGAAATACGCAGGGGGGAGGGAGAGGGTTTTTAAACCGAAATCATTCCTTACATTACATTACATTACATTACTGAAGTCTTCGAAAGAGTGAGGGAGGGGATGGTCCTGCCTGACCGGTTGAATCCTTGTACAGCAGCAAGGGTTCCAGGGAGGGGACAATGGGTTGTGATGAGCCGCGGTAGCAGAGGTGATTGCCTGTTGCCGGTACGTAACACTTTTATCGTTGATTGGGTCAGTACCAACAGGAAAGCGGACAGACTGAAGAAGATGAATGTTGGTTAATTTGTCATTGGGGGAGATGGCTTGTTCATAGAAGATATACACATTATCTGGCTGCATAACAAAAAACACTTTATAGCTGCAAATAAAATCTGTATTGACATTCACTACCACTTCCGTTTATGGGTTGACCGAATCTTCACACAAGTTGTTGTTGGTGACATCACGTTCCGAGGCTGGCCCCTGATACTTCACTGAATCCTAATTGGGGAGAGGTGGGGGGCTGCCTGTAGGAGGGGGAGTCTTCACACGCATCACTGTGTGTGGGAATGTCACACGCACCTGTAGCAAATGGTTCAAATAGCTCTGAGCACTACGGGACTTAACATCTAGAACTTAGAACTACTTAAACGTAACTAACTTAAGGACATCACACAACACCCAGTCATCATGAGGCAGAGAAAATCCCTGACCCCGCCAGGAATTGGACCCAGGAAACCGGGCGCGGGAAGCGTGAACGCTACCGCACGACCACGAGCTGCGGACGCACCCGTAGCACTGTCACCTGATTGGAAGTGGGTAACATCACAAGTGCAGGAATGGGCGTCACTCATTCGTGGACTGTCGGTAGATGCCTTGTGCAAGGCGGGTGTAGCAGTGGGTCAGTGCTGACTGGATGGGGTATCGGTCAGTTCTCCCAGAGACCATGCCAGTTTGAGGTGGCAGACAGATACCGTTTGAGATGTGCTGTTAATGAGCACGTTGAATGTGTTGGTACACTGCAATATGACTCTGCATGTGCCCGAGTATGGAGGTCTGAGTGCCGGTCGGACAGTGTCATCATGCACCACGACATGAGTGCACGATTCCAAGTCTTATGCAGAAAGACGGGAGGGAGGGAGTGTGGTCGAGGTGGAGGCATGCAAACGTTAGCGATTAGCTCCTTAACATGCCCGACGAATGTCGAGTCGCACATTTGATCTGGAGGAAGTGAAGGCTCAACTAGCTCTGCTGGGAGTGTGAGGGGTTCTCCGTACAGTACTTCTACCAGGGATGTGCCACGGTCCTCTTCGTATGCGGCCCAAATGCCTAACATTACCCGTGGTAAGGTATCGGCCCACTCACCTCCGTGGCACATCAGGGAAGCTTTAAGAATTCGGTGCCAGCATTTGACAAGCCCATTGCTCTGGGGGTGGTATGCTGTAGTCCTAAATCATTTCACCCCACATAGTTCACAAAGCTGTTAGAAGAGGGCGGACTTGAACTGGCGGCCCTGGTCAGTGGTGATAGAGACCGGGCAGCCGAAGCGCGAGGTCCACATTAATGAAAGGGCTTGGCCACTGTGTCGGCTCTGATGTTAGTGAGAGGAATTACCTGTAGCCAGTGGGTAAACCTGTCAATGGCGGACAGTATGTAATGGGAGGGGCCCGAGGGGGGTAAGGGCCCAACAATATCGATGCATGTGGGCTGGAATCTTCTTCTTGCCACATCGAACGTACCCATGGGGGGCTGTGCATGATGTCCTAATTTAGCGTGCTGACAAGTCATACAAGCTCGTGCCCAACTGCGACATTGTTTCATCACCTGGGCCAAACGAAACATTCACATACCAGATGTGGGGTGGCACGAATGCCAGGGTGTGCCAAGTCGTCGATACTATTAAAAATGTCCCAGTGGAGAGGTGCAGGAATCACCAGACGTATGCGTCCTGTTGAAATGTCGCACCAGATGGGTGATGAAAACCCAGGAAGTGTCCATAGCTCTAGTTAAGTCCGTTTTTAACATTGGAGCACAATGCAGTGAGTTCAGTATCCTCTGTCTGCGATTTAGGGAGTTCACTGACATCCAGTTTGAAGTTAATACTAACACCCAATATAGAAAATCGGCGGCGAAATTGTCTGCCCCTCTGACGTAACATGTGTTGTTCATAAACTGACATATGAGGTCCACATGCTGAAACACATGAGTCCTTGCCTGGGTTACAGAAAGCATATACCAACGGCTCGTGGTCAGTAAATACCACGAGATGGCGATTTTTGATATTGTCTTGGAAATATCTCATAGTGGCTTAAATAGCAAACAGTACCAGGTCAGAGGTCGACCATTTACATTGGGAAGTGGACTATTTGTGGGAGAAAAATCTGAGTGGCTGTACAACAGAACCCATGGATTGCTGAAGTACCACTGCTGTATCACTGGTGTCTGTAGTAAGTGAGATGGAAGCATCAGGAATGGTGTGAGTGAGTGTTACAGCCATCTGTTAGGCTGACTCTAGGTTATCAAATGTCTGACGCATATCTGGAGTCCATGTGACCATCTGAGACCCTGAAGGGTTTTCTCCTGCATGAGCATCCGTCAGTGTGGCTTGTATTTCAGCGTTGTGGGGGATGTGTTTGTGGTAGTAATTTACTGTTCCAAGGAAGCGGTGGAGGCCCTGAAAATATTTGGGCAAGGGCACCGTACTAATAGCCTCGACCCATTGGGGTAGGGCACAGATGCTATTGGAAGAAACCCCGTGGTCCAGAAAAGTGACACTAGTCGGCAGAGTTGTGACTTAGCATTGTTCACTGCAACACCATTTGCTTTTAATAGTTGGAACACTGTATTTAAATGGAGTTCATGTTCCTCAAGTGAGGAAGAAAAATTAACAAGTCATCCAGGTAGGCATATGCAAAGTCCAGTTTTCCACCCAATGAGTCGATGAACAATTGCCACATCTGTGCAGCATTCTTAATGCTGAACGGTATAAACAAATACTCAAACAACCCAAACAGGGTGAAGATAGCGGTTTTTTCAATGTCCTCCGGTGCCATTGGCAGTTGGTGATACGCCTTGTGACAGTCAATTACACTGAAAATTTGTGCTGCATGCAGTTTCGAAGCAAAGTCTCGAATATTTGGGATGGGATAATTATCTAGAATTGTTCTGCTGTTAAGCACCCGATAGTCACAGCAGAAGCGGAATGTGTCACCTTTCTTGGGCACCAAATGAATGTGTGACGACCAACTACAAGAAGAAAGCGAATAGTCTTACTATCTGAAAGTTACGGTGTTTAAGTTTTTTTGGATTTAAACTCCTAGCCTTTGCACATACCAGTGGGTCTTCTGTGGTAGTGAATCTGTGGACAGTACCATTGTTGATCGCGAACATCGATGGGGTGATGAACCCACACGCAGTGCACTATGACTAACCTGTAATGCACACGCTTGTGGGTCCCAGGTCGGCGGGTCAACAGCAGTGGCAGTGATCCACCAGTAGTCCTTGTCGTAAAGTTCGGTGGGGTACTTGGTACTGTTGCGGGCACAGCTTCTGTCCAGCAATGGAAAAGTTATGCAGCGTTGGCGGCAGGTGCGAGAGAGTGGTGAGGGGTTTAGGGGCATGGCCGTGTGTGACAGCTGGGTGACCTGCTCATGAGGGTCCATGAGCTTGGCTTGCATGATGGCGATGCGTAAGCGGGGGGCATCATTGCTGTCCTGAAGTTCGTTGTTGTGTGATCTAAGAGGGAGCAGTGCAACAGCTGTTTCATGTAGCTCACACAATAGAGTGGCGCTCTTGGATGAGAGGGAAGAGGTACCTGAACTGGTGGTACAGTCTATCGAATTAAAGGTTAGTACCCTGTTGTAGGTTGGGTGACAGTGCGTGGGCTAAGAGAAAATCTACCATGAGCATGGTTCATCCACCTCCATGATAACAAAAGTCCACTGTAAGGGGGTGTTAATGTCCTGCAGTTTAAGGCTTAAATTAGTTATTCCATGAGATTGGATCAGGGACTTATTTGCAGCTCGAAGCGGGGGCAAGGCTGATGCTCGAATTTAATACCTGCAGACAAAGGTATCACACTAACCTCGGTCCCTGTGTTGACTAGAAATGAAAGGCAAGACACTGCGTCTTTCACATACAAGCGTCCTGGTGCATGAGGTGAAGAAGTATTAAGTGATAGGCATCTGTGCAGTGCTACGGAGCCCGGAGCGCCTGAATCGGATCTACATCTACATCTACATCTATACTCCGCGAGCCACCTTACGGTGTGTGGCGGAGGGTACTTATTGTACCACTATCTGATCCCCCCTTCCCTGTTCCATTCACGAATTGTGCGTGGGAAGAACGACTGCTTGTAAGTCTCCGTATTTGCTCTAATTTCTCGGATCTTTTCGTTGTGATCATTACGCGAGATATATGTGGGCGGTAGTAATATGTTGCCCATCTCTTCCCGGAATGTGCTCTCTCGTAATTTCGATAATAAACCTCTCCGTATTGCGTAACGCCTTTCTTGAAGTGTCCGCCACTGGAGCTTGTTCAGCATCTCCGTAATGCTCTCGCGCTGACTAAATGTCCCCATGACGAATCGCGCTGCTTTTCGCTGGATCATGTCTATCTCTTCTATTAATCCAACCTGATAAGGGTCCCATACTGATGAGCAATACTCAAGAATCGGACGAACAATCGTTTTGTAAGCTTCTTCTTTCGTCGATGAGTCACATTTTCTTAGAATTCTTCCTATGAATCTCAACCTGGCGCCTGCTTTTCCCACTATTTGTTTTATGTGATCATTCCACTTCAGATCGCTCCGGATAGTAACTCCTAAGTATTTTACGGTCGTTACCGCTTCCAATGATTTACCACCTATGGCATAATCGTACTGGAATGGATTTCTGCCCCTATGTATGCGCATTATATTACATTTATCTACGTTTAGGGAAGGCTGCCAGCTGTCGCACCATGCATTAATCCTCTGCAGGTCCTCCTGGAGTACGTACGAGTCTTCTGATGTTGCTACTTTCTTGTAGACAACCGTGTCATCTGCAAATAGCCTCACGGAGCTACCGATGTTGTCAACTAAGTCATTTATGTATATTGTAAACAATAAAGGTCCTATCACGCTTCCCTGCGGTACTCCCGAAATTACCTCCACATCTGCAGATTTTGAACCGTTAAGAATGACATGTTGTGTTCTTTCTTCTAGGAAATCCTGAATCCAATCACAAACCTGGTCCGATATTCCGTAAGCTCGTATTTTTTTCACTAATCGTAAGTGCGGAACCGTATCATGCTATTAGTTTGGGAACGCTAATGGAGAACAGCATTTCTTAGCCACATCACCATGGTGGGAATGGAAATAACACCAACTGGGACAGCATGTGGCGTCATACATTGTGCTGGCTGAATTCAAGTGACAGTGGAGAGGGTCTTGTTTGTAGGTTCCGCAGTAGTGCTGATAGGAGAGTAACTACGGAGGTGGCAGCCGGGCGGCGTTGGGTCCGAGCACATGCGCCGAGTGAGTTGTGCACGCTCTGTGCCACACGATGGAAGCTGCCGCACAGGTGTGCCAACCCCTGAGGCCAGAGGGCCGCCTGGGGGCCTTTGCGGGGGGGGGGGGGGGGGCAGAATATTATAAACCTGGTCTGCGATCTTTAGTTTGCCGTCTAGTGGGGCTAAAGTAACATGGAGAAGTTGAATTTGAACTTCCACAGGACGTTTGAGCAACCAGATGAACCAAAGTTTAACGTCTGGCATGTAATGTGTGTCTATCATGGGGCGGAGAAGACACCAGAACTGTGACGGGGATCTGGAACCCAGCGACCTGTGACTGATGAAGCGGATAGCTTCCTCTGTTGATGTGGATAGTCGCCCGAGCATGGTGCGTTGGGCAAACACATATTTTTCCGTAGTGGGGGCAAAGCCAAAGTATCACAGATCAGGTCCAGTTCATCATGGAGGTGACATAGTAAGCAAAGGAACTTCGAATTGTCATTGGCGACACTGTGTAGCTGAATAATGTGGTCAAACAAGGCAAACCATATGTGTGGGTGGTCCTTGCAAAGGGGTGGTAGCTTTGGCCAATGGATGGGGAAGTCTTGACATAACTGTTTATCAGAAACTGTCACTCCCTGTCCACAGTTCTGCAGCGTAAATGGCTCAGGTGCAGTAGCGGTGCACCAGCTTTCGACACTGTCAGTGGCACGCAGCACAGTAGGCGTGGCTGATTTGACCTTGGTCGAGAAATCAACGAATCGTGCATTTGGCGGAGTATTGCCAACAGGCATAGAATGGACCGGCATGTAGAGTCCACCATAGTCGACCGATATGTGGAGAGCGACGGAGTACAACATCTGGGACCCCCCCCCCCTCCCCCCAATAGGCACATTAAAATTGTTAAAAATCACCATATACTTGTGGAACACCCGAGGTGGATGTGGCAGGAATGGTGTGTGCCATTGGAAACACTCATATAGCAGACACTGGTAATGGGGGAGGGGGGGGGGGGGAGCTGGTGCAAAATGCAGAGTTCTGGGATAAACATGAAATTTCCCATCTTGAGCATCCGGCTCGATTTGTACCACCACTGATTTGGGTGGAAAGTTCACACTGGCACTTGGGAAACCCGTAAACATAATCACTGGGGTTTGAGCACATTGCGTTCATCATTGTTGATCACTCAGAAGACATGGAAAGTTCATATTCGAAGTAAAATGTTCACATTCGAAGTTTTGTGTGCAAAAAACGTTCGGTTGGTACGGAACACTACCACACAACTGCTGATTCGGGTACGATAATGGAAAGTTATTGCTCGTACTTGATGCCAGCACACGTGACTGTGGAAATGCAGAAGCACTGTCCTATTGAGTACAGCTAGTAGGTGTGTTCGGGAACTGCATCAAACTATTGTGAACACAAGGTGGATAGTTGGAAAACCGCGACGAAGCATCCGTTGGGAAATTTAGTTGGCACATGTGCGGAGCAGTGGGCGGCAAGCGATCCATTGTGTACAGCTTGACGGTACAAAAGTTCGTTGTAGCACTCGCAAACAAAATTTGGAGACACCAGTATGGGCTTTAGTGTTGCAGGATGCAAAATCCAATGATGCACACTATACCACATATAATAAGCACTATTTTATTACTTGGAAGTACACTTATACAGTTAAATACATTCCTGATTCTCTGTCCACCTGTGTACTCTTTTGCACGCAGGCACAAACTGCCGCAAAGAGCTTGCCAAAGCAAAGATATTACACATGACTTGGTCGATAGTCGCCACAAACTTATATTTTCTATATTTAAAGCAAGCTGCCATGAATCACACCAACTAGTAGGTTTTCCTGAGCCATCCTGTATCCTCTTACAGTCACTAATTGAGAAGAATTTCCATTCCCCACAGCTTCATCAGCAAAGATTCACAGACTGCTGCTCATCATGTCAATCAGATCATAAGTCCTATCATATTCTACTGACTCAAACACTTTTGAGAACACTGGCAGCAAATAGATGAGTCAATAATTGGATAGTGGATTCCAAAGATATGGATGGGCATCCCATTCACTGGTTAAGTAAATAGCATAATATAGGACTGAATAAGTCCCCACATAATTTTAAAATCCTGTTTGACATTCCATCATATCCAGAACATCCAGATCTTTTATGATTTTTTTTCAGTTCATTTAGTAGTTTTGCTTTTGAAAGAAACTGCTAAATTTGGTGTGATTTGCATATGTTTTAGTAGCTCTGTGGCTTCTTTGGGGTCAGTTTATTGTGGCTCCGCATGTTATTTCAGCTACTGTGAGGAAAAAGCTATTAAAATCTGGGGCTGCAGCTTTTGGATTGTTGATGTGGGAGCCACTGCCAGAGGACTGTAGAGTCCCCGCTCGTTCAGATGTTATGTTCTTGTCTCACATTTTATGATGTTTCATTAGGTTTTTAAGTTATTGTGAGAATTCCTAAGTTTTTCTGCATGATGGATTTGTTTACACAGGGCTCTCTTTTTAGCACTTGATATTTTGATGCCCGCTGTTACCAGCTCTTTCTTTCAACAGCAGGATGATTTCATTATAACCTGTGGTTGGATGATGCAGGTTTCAAAATGTTTGGCAATTATGTCCAGGAATGAATTGAATTTTTCATTCTTTGTGTCTACTTGGTATATTCCCTCCCAGTGATAAAAGTGTAAGCTCTTTCGAAAGAAACTAGTAGATTCCCTATTTATTATTATAACATGTTTACCAAGGGTGTAGCCATTTACTGTTTTCCTTCTGGTGAGTTTTAAGATTGTGATTTGATGATCATGATCAAACATACCATTTATTATGGCTTGTGTTTTCACGTCATTTTAATTTGTGGGGTCCAGAAACAGAGTATCAATCAAGGTCTTGCTATGCCACTATAGCCTTCTTGAGAATGCGACCAATGGGAGCAGGTTGAAAGCTGACAACAATGATTCCAGTTGTTTATGACTGTTAGTATCTGAAGTAAAGTAAATGTTAAAATTGCCTCGTAGTACAATCTGATCGTTATTCGTCTAAGGTTCTGTAAGATAAAATTCTAGCTGTTGAACTACAAGTAGCTGAAAATAACCATTTCCAGTCAGTAATGATTTGGTCAGCCCACACCATTGTGGAGCCACCACCAACTTTCACAGTGCTTCATTGTCAACTTGACTCTTTGGTCTAATGTTGTCTGGGCCACACTTGAAACCTGTCATCAGCTCCTATCAACTGAAATTGTGATTCATCCGACCAAGGCACGGTTTTCCAGTCATCTAGGGTCCAATTGATATCATCACAAGCCCAGGAGAGGCACTGTAGCTGATGTCACACTGTTAGCAAAGGCATTCACATGGGTTGTTGGCTACCATAGACCATTAATGCCAAATTTCACTGCACTGTCCTAATGGGTACAATTGTCATACATCCCAGATCAATATTTGTGGTTATTTCAGCCAGTGTTGCTTGTCTGTTAGCGCTGACATCTCTGTTCAAATATCGCCGCTGCACGTGGTAGCCATTCGGTTTGAGGCACTTTGTCACAGTTCGCGCGACGCTCCCCCATCGGAGGTTCAAGTCCTTCGTTGGTCATGGGTGTATGGATGCCCTTAGTGTATCTTAATTTATGGTAGGTTAAGTAGTACTGTGTAAGCGTATGGACAGTTGACCTCAACAGTTTGGTCTCATAAGACCTTCCCACAAATATCGAAAATTTCTTAGATATTTAGTGAAGGCACTTGACTACTGGGTGATTCCAGGCGAGAGATAGTGCCTGAAATGTAGTATTCTTAGCAACTGTTCAAACTGTGGATCTTGGAATAATGAATTCCCAAATTCCCCAACTACTATTCAGCATTCAAAGTCTCTTAACTCCTGTCGTGTGGCCATATTCATGTCGGACACCTTTTCGCATAGTCACCTGAACCAAAACTGATAAGCTTTCAGAGATTGTTCAGGGTTACTTTTTAAATATGTTATTATAATGGTGTCATAGCATCTGGAGGGTCATTACAAAGTAATAATGTAATATATTTGATATGTTAGGATCCCCAATACCAAAATATACAGCGGGTATCACTGAAGAGCATACAAAAGTGTGTCAGTGAAGTTCTGGTACAACCTAATGGGCCTATGGTTTCAGAACCATGGTTATTATTGAGGCTGGTATATTCCTCAGACACGCTGAACCAGAGTAGAATTATCTTGAAGTATTATAGAATTTTTTGAATGAATAACTCTATGGAATAGCACCTGAATAAACACTTCCCCCTATATCCATACTAGCATGCAACATAAATAAATGTGACCATTTCATTTCATGTCAATGTATACTTCTAGTATTTCAGATTGCATGGCAGCACAAACAGCAATCTCAGTGACTGTGCACAATGTCATCAGTAGACACAGTACAAGGACAAATGCACCGCTTGTGTTAGATTTGTGACATTCAGTAAAACAGTGTTAGCAATTACATCTTTTGTAATGTACCAACCTATTTCTCCTGAGATTTCAGCTATAATTCATACAATCATTGTCGTGAAGATCCTTCCATTGTCTGCCGATCTCACTGTAGTGTTGTTCCTTAAGATGGAAATATTATTAATCAAGGAAGTCACCAATAAAATGTGATAACCGTAATTAAAAATAAAACTGAATATGGAAGGTGCAGATCAATAATGCTTAAGCATCAACTCTTCAGTCAGTCAGATTATGATGAGATCCAGATTCACAAGAGAAATTACTATGGTGGATGGTTTTTAAAAGTGTTCATAGTTAATAGAGTAGTGAGCAGAGGTGCAATACTCAGCCATTGCCGATTTTTTCAGGTGAAGAAGAAAATATCAGGCGCCTAAGTTCATTGAATTGTTTTTGTATAGTTTGTTAGGTATGGCCTATATGTAATATTTCTCACAATGCCACCAATCCTTGCTTTTCTCTGTATATTGTCACTAACCTTTGCCACAGAAGTCTCTGATGTTGGAAAGGTCACTCATATTGAACTTAACCCCTTGATCCTTCCTTTTTCTTTTTTTTTAAGGAATGACTTAACTACTGACAACATATCTATTTGATTCTTCTTCCTGGTCTCTTGATTGCTACTGAGGCATGGCTTGCACTGCTTTCTTAATGAGATATGATAAAAATTTGCACTTCTGGAATAGAGTTTTTTTAGTCTTCTAGCTCATTTAGAGACTTTCAGCTTCAATTACAATATGAAACCTATGAATTTCAGTTTCAAAAGATGAACAATGTGTGTAAGGGATGGGGTTGGATTCTACAGGGAACCAAAATCCAACTGAACTGGTGTGGCCTGGCACACACGTCCTCTCAAATACAAGTCTGTTAGAAATGATAGACAGTGCAGGCAAATAAACAGTGTAAAAGAGATCAGTTTCTTCATGTCATTTCAATGCAAAGAACATCTGCATCCCAATGATGTCCTGTAATTTTAATTATGGCAGCTATCTGGGCAAGCCATGCAACACGAAACCGCAAAGCAAGCATGTGACAAGAGATAGATATTAGCCAGCAGGAAGGCCACCACTGGAATGTACCAAGTCAGAAGCATTCATACTCTTTACTGACAGCAAACCGACATCTATTAATGAAGTGACTGGCAGTAGCAATTTGATAACTGATTTCTTAATCATATCTTTCATCATAATTATCTTGTAGCTGCTTTATGATGCCAATTGATGCTGCCTGTCTCTACTGGGTAATATTTGTATGAATTCAGACTGTCTGTGGTTCTGAAATGGTAGCTCTGATCTTCCCTAATAGTGTAGCAGTTTCACTGTTCTGAAGCCTTGGGCAGTAACATCTGCAGTGTTAGCATAGTCTGAATATAGCTCCTTATGCAAGACACTTACTTGGCCCTGTTACTGAGTTGCCTTGCATCACCCTGGTTGAGGCATCTTCTGTTAACCCAGTCACAGTGTCTTTCTTCTAGACCAGATGGAGCAATAACACAAAAATTTCCATGTTTCAAATTTGAAGCAGCCAGTTTTGCATACATTGTTTTATGGTCATCTCTGTATATAAATATATAATTAGTTTGGGAAGAGCATAAAAGTACACTAATTGGACATAATTCATGTTTTCTTTTGTTGGTAATTGAAGTGTTGGGCCCTATGTACCACAGAAGTCTCATCTCTGCATACACACAGAATATGTGCCATCTGGTACTACTAATTCTTATTATTATGAGAGATACTGTGCACTTTCCAGTTTACTCTTCCAGTCCTAGTTGTTGACTCTGTTGATAACATCATATATTTTTAACCTTATCCATCATTTCACATCTCTGTCTCTCTCTCTCTCTCTCTCTCTCTCTATCTCTTTCTGTCTCTCTCTCTCTCTCTCTCTCTCTCTCTCTCTCTCTCTCTGTCTCTCATTCTCCCTATCTCTCTCTCTTCTTTCAATTTTCATTTGATGACTCTTTGTAACAGGCAAATTTTTTCACTGTGTATGTCCCATTGGTGATGTTTTCCACTAGTTTCTTTTCACCCTGCTGTTCTTATAAGTAATGATTCATCCCTCATTCTGCCAGACCCTTTTACATTAAACAGTTTTCTTACAAAGGGCATATCAAGGTTTTCCAAGTAGTTTACTTCTTACTTTACGGCTGTCAGTGATTCACTATGATATATTCTAAACACAGATCTTGGTGAATCTCTTTCTTAGTCCTTCTAGTATCTACTTTTCTAAATTTGTTTCTGTCAACATACCTTTCTTCTTTGACCTATGCATGTTTTGCCTTTTATTTCCTATGAACAGTTTTGGTTTTCTATCACCAATTGTCCTAAATAACTAAACTATTTTATTTGTTGAAAGGTGTTCCCTTCCAGTCATGTTTGAACTGGAATTCATATATTCCAAAGCTCATCTCTTTTATTTTTCCCTCAGTTATACACATTCAATACTGTTTTCAACCCTGTTCCTCTGAAATTGTAGTTCTTCCCCTGATTTTGTCAAGACTATTTCTCCATATATGTACTTCATTATGGTTATGTTTTCTTCTCCTATTATTTTGTCTCTTGATTTTATAAATGATTTATTCAATAGTTTGTCAGTACAAATATTGAAAAGTGTTAGTGACAGAAGACATTTTTACCTAATGCCTACTTTCTAATACTCACTTGTTTTGTCATTGGTACTTTTTGTCTTTGGTACAACTGACTTACAAATTTTCTTTCTTTTACGTCTGCACTAACAACCTAGATCCTCAGGAGGATACTCCATTAAATTCGCTGAAATGCCTTTTCCAAGTTAAAATACTGAAGTTCTGTCATACTGTTTCTGTCACTACATTTTCTGTGGCTCTGTGTTTTCTCACAAATCGCTTATTGGTACTAGAATTGTTACAAGAGATAAAAATCGTCTTCACTTCCCTGTAGTTCCTAATAAAACATCGAGTTATACTTCCAGTGGCTAACAGATAAAGAAATTTATAACTAAAAAATTTCTTCACAATAATGTAAGAGATATAAAAAAAAACCTGGTAACTGTGTGATAAGACAAGGACACACCAGCTGAGCAAGCAATAGAAATTTACACTTGATAAAGATCTTTAAGTTCCGACATTACTTTAAATTAATGAAAAATACCACATTAATCAGAAAATTGCTAGTGACTCAAAACAATTTCAGATATGTTGCAATACAAGTGGAAAAAAATAAATAGTTTTAATACATACTAGGTATGTGTGGAAAGAAATCCTTAAAGGTAAAAATGTTTCAGGAGCTGAAATATTTTGCTCACATCTGAACATGATTTTATGATTAATCACATTGAATAAAACATAACTGCACTCTTTTACGGGGTCAGTTGACAAGACTAGATCAGAGGAAGGCTTCACAACTTGTGGAAATTAGCAGATGAAGTTTGCCATATATTGTAGCATCAGAGGATGGTAACACAACCGTCCTGAGGATGTAAAGAGGTCAACCAAACAATCATGTGAGCAGAGACCATTACATTAACCATGCAACAAACTTACTTGTTCTGCACTGATGTAATATAATAGTGACAGAAAACTGTTATTCAGTTGGATACAGTCATTGTCATATTTCACCGTTTACTTCATGCTTCTAGGTTCCCACAACATGAGGCAGTGAGAGGAATTACGTTGACCAGCAGAGAAGCAGCCTGCCCCATGACTGAATCCAGCATCAACATGAAACCAATTAGCAAGCCTTCAACTGAATACATGACAAAACTAAAGAGAGGAGAGTAAGTCTTTACTCAGTGCTGTACAAAACTAAAGCTAATTATTGAGCATTATGTGTGTTTTCTACTGAACTGGAGTAATATTGACACATCTTGATTGAAGTCTCTTTCATAATATTAAATTTGAAATTATTTCTGTTAAGCAGTATCAGTAGGCTAGAAATCTTCTTTCACAAATATCTGTTGACAAAATAAAGCTTTAATAGTTAGAAATTTCACCAGAAAGACACAAGAAAGAATTTGTTTTTATAAACATTGTCAACCTAATTCATTATCAGAAATCACCAGCACTTTCCTTTGAAAAATGAAGTGTGTGCAACTCATGCATCTCCTCTAAAGTAGAAATAAATATTTGCCTGCCTCCAAAGCTAATTTTTCAGTCTGCCTCATATGTGGAGAACTTGTGTTAGGTTCCCTGTAAAACCTGTACTTTTAGCCAGGTGGGAGTGCTGGAACATAGTGTACCCAGCTTTGTAATGCGATTTGGGTATTTACTTGAGTGAGAAGTAGTAGCTCCAAGGTCTGGGAAGATTTAAAAGGCTGGAAGAATAGTATGCTGTTCCAATGCCCGTTTGTACTGCATCTGAGTGACAACACTGGCAGGGGATGATTTTGCAGTCAGTCAGTATTAAACGACCTGACACAGTCATTAGACATAGCTTTATCTTTAGAAAGAAATACTTCCAAGGCATTTTAAGACTTGTAGAATTTTTCAGGAATAAGTGTACCTAATCTTTCTGGAGGTTCTCGTCATCATAATGTAACGTCCCCACAGAAAATACCATCTACCACGCACCAATTAATAATTGTCAATCAAGCCATCCACATTCATTCACTTTGGAAAAGTATCTTATCTGATTTTCTCGTAACATATGCGGCAACAGCTAGACGACGCCAAAGTATTTTCTAGCGCGTTTATTTTTTGAAATAACAGAGATGCATATATGCATTCTCCATGGTTATTGGAGTGGTAACTAGGACAGCTTCTGGAGTAGGGATTGAGGGATTAACGTATTTCTGAGAGATACATATTCTGATTTTCTTCTCGCCCAATCGAGCGAATTAACTTTTGTGCCACTAGCGGTTTGTTTGAAAAGAAAGAGAGTGTAAACGGAAAATAATTATGACGCGGAATCACCGGAGATCTGGACATGTAATGGAGATGGATTTAATAGACAATTTCCATCATAAATAAGGTTCGTGACTTTTTGTTCCGGAGTGAATGAACGAATGAGTTTTTTTCTGAACCATTTGATGATCACGTTGGCCCTGTAATTAGTGGGGAAGTTTCAGCTGTGTCGAAGAGAGCCTGCAATCACTGAGTCTGTGTTTAATCGTCCAAAAAGGCTTCGTACACATCTGGAATTCGCAATCTTTCGTAAAAGGAACAAATTGTCCACACGATTGATTCTCCCGACTGAATACAGTGTTTAACAGTAATAATAAATGTAAAGCTCTTTTACAGCAAGCCAGCCGCTGATTACCAAGACGAAGGACTCCACCAAAGATCCTATTTGGCTGATTTCACGTAATGAAATATAATAAAAACTGTACATAGATAAAGGAGAGAAAGAGAGAGAGTGAATGAAAATAGAGATAATATTAATAATCCTCCATTAGTATAACTTTTTGCTGTCGTATCACAGATCAGCCAAGACACGGGAGGCCTTACATTACTGTATAGATTTATGTGTGAAGGTGAAAGGGTCTTAAAGACAACAGATACATGTCTATACAAACAAGACATTACACAAAGTTAGCGGCTAGCTGCATTCATCATCTGTTCATAGAGGAAGAGACGACAACTTATTATTATCTTGTTAAAATAATCTCATATGTAGGTTTGGAGCAATGTTTGTAGAGAAAGTGAGCATTCCCTAAGCTCCATGCGTGGCTTCACTATGTTTTTATTGAATGACAACTCCTCAAATGGTGTAACTTTCATTAGTAAGATGTTGTTATAGTGACATGGATGTTATTGCTGTATAATGATCCATCCTGTTACCTCAATGTGGTAAGTTGAAATTAAACTGTGACTAAAATTAGTTTTCAGCTCTTTGCAGAGAAGTAGAGTTTCAGAAATACAACTAAATAAGGATGGCAACTTCGAACATACTTTATTGAAATAGAGAAGTCAATTAATATATAAAGGCTTTTATATTAATTATATCATTAATAATAGGAATTCCACCTTAACAAAATAAATTTGTCACTGAAATGTTCACCTTTATAAAGAAAAACCATGAGAAGAGTGTGAATTCCAGTCATAAAGTACTTGTCGCAGAAATAACATATGGAGAAAATACAATGCTACTCACTGTGAAGATTGTGGTGTCACCGCCAGACACCACACTAGCTCGGTGGTAGCTTTAAATCGGCCGTGGTCCATTAGTACATGTCGGACCCGCGTGTCACCACTGTGTGATCGCAGACCGAGCGCCACCACAAGGCAGGTCTCGAGATACGGACTAGCACTCGCCCCAGTTGTACGGACGACTTTGTTAGCGACTACATGGACGGAGCATTGCTCATAGCCGAGCCAATAGTAAGAATAGCCTTCAGCTAAGTCAATGGCTACGACCTAGCAAGGCGCCATTAGTAACATTGCATGTATCTAAAGAGTCTCACCTGTATCGCCACAATCTCCAGATGTACCAAAAGGATGGATTACAGTTAAGTATTCCAGAAGCTACGTACTTTTCATTATAGCATTCATTACGTATCCTGTTTCAGACCTCACGCACCCTGCTTTGGCTTAGCGCGTGCCTTTCGGCTTCCTCTCATTGTGTCTAGGCTGTCTTGTCTAGACACAATTTTTTGGCGACGAGTCAACGGAAAGGGTCTTGTTCTTTCTACTTGCTTCCATTTACTTGTGTCATGGCTTCGCCAGATGTACTGTCGGAATTTTATCGCTTGCAGAATCAGCAGACGCAGGCGTTACTGGATGCCCTTGGGCAGCTCATCCAGGGTCAAAGTGCACTGCAAAACGATGCGGCAGCCGCCGCTCTACCACTACCACAGCCACAACTCGCAGTTGCACCGCCTTTTAGGCCGTTTGACCCAGCTCAGGAAACATGGACGGAGTGGTGACGCCAGTTTGGATTTCATCTCGCCGCCTACAGAATTCAAGGTAACGAGCGGCAGCCTACCGTGTGATAGTGAAATTATTTCCCCAACGCGATGTAGCATCTCTGTCCTACGAAGAAATTATGTCTGCTTTAGATGCCTATTTCAAGGAAACAGTTAATGTAGTTGCAAAAAGGTATACTTTCTTTCGTACAAAACGTACGGCCGGTCAGACTAATAGGGAGTGGGTTGCAACATTGCAAGGCCTTACAAGGGATTGTGCTTTTGAGTGTGAATGTGGACTCCCTTATTCAGATACTATGGTACGTGATGCAATAGCACAGAACGTTTCTGATGTTCGCATACGGGAACAGATTTTGAAACTAGTCAATCCCTCCCTTCAACAAGTGATACACATATTGGATAGACAAGACACGCTTGACTTTGCTCAGGAATCATTTGCAACTTCGCCAGCCGTGTGTAACATTAACCGGCCCGCCGGGCGCGCTGCACGGACCAGTAAACTGCCCTCGCGCGCGACCACACAGCTGGCGCCACACTCTAAACCAGGTGTGCCACGCCAGCATACAAATGCAGTGAAATCATGCCCGCGGTGTGCTCTTAGACATTCGCGTGAAAATTCCCATCACACCAAGCTATTTGATTTTTCTGTAATAAGAAAGGACATGTTCAAAGTGTTTGCCAGAAAAAGCTCAGATCAGACAATCACAACCATTCCAGGCCCTTTGCTTCGCACCGGAATTGAACCAAGAATACTCAGGCTCATGAACCTTCACCCATGGACATTCGTGTAGTTAAGGGGAGTTGGAATGCCGGAAAATGGAAAAAATTCACATTTTCAGTTTTTAACCTTATAACTTAATTTGAAATTTTCTGCTTAAAATGGTGCAAAATTTGTTAAGAAATTCCAATTGGAAGTATTTTTATTTAATTTTTCAAAATTACATGTGCGCCCAGCAAAGTTACCCATCTTGTGATTTGTACACATTTAAATCTTCGCATTTCCGAAAACATTACATATAGAAGGCTGTGGATTTCACTCTTCAGTTGTAGAATCTTTGATCCTTCCATAGGTACCATTGTTTTTACGACTAGCTGTGTTTATTGTTCAGTTTTTGATCTGTGAGTGTTTGTTTTGAGCCTCGAGTTTAGTTTGTCGCTCATTTGGAGTTTGTTATCTGTCTTGTTTTGACTTTCAGTGGTGAGTGCGTAGTTTCTACGATGCCTAGGAGTGCATCATTATTTAAAAAGCGAAAGTTTCGCGGTAATAGATTTACAAATAACGTTTGTTCAAGTGATTCTGCTTCAGCACCTGTTGATGCTGGTGAAAGTTCTGACGTTTGTACAGCTGAGATGTGTGAAGGAGACACGCCCACCAGTGCATCAAAAAAGAAGTTATCAAACTGTGCAAGTGAAATTACAGATGAAGCTTCTAATGAACAATATGTTTTAGTCGACTTTCCTGTTTTTACTGAGTTTATGAAGAAATGTTTGTGTTGTAATCTTTGTGGAGGTTCTTTTGATATGAACATAACAAAATCTATAGGACTTTCCTGCAAAATTGCTATAGTTTGTGCCAGTTGTGAAAATGAGACCTGTTTTTGGAGCTCTAAAACATGCAGTAGCAATTTGTTTGAGAGTAATATCAGGCTAATGTATGCAATGAGAGCAATTGGTAAAGGACATACTGCTGCTCAAACATTTTGTGCCATAATGAATCTTCCACCTCCACCTGCTAAAATTGACAATTACACTGAAGTGATAGGAGATGCTGTTCAGTCTGTAGCAGATTTATCAATGAAAGCTGCTGCCAGTGAAGCAAAATATATAAATGAAGGAAACCCAGATATCCCTGTTGCTTTTGATGGAACCTGGCAGAAAAGGGGTCACACATCCAAAAATGCTGTTGCTACTGTTACTAGTGTGGACAGCGGTAAAGTTTTGGACTATGAAGTGCTCACTAAACATTGTTACCATTGTGCATCTGGTAAGATAGAAGCAGCTCACATATGTAGCAAGAATTATGAAGGTACGAGTGGAGGCATGGAGGCTGCCGCTGCTGTGAAAATGTTTAGCAGATCAGAAAAAGAACGGGGAGTATTTTACACAAAATTCCTTGGAGATGGGGACTCCAAGGCATACAAAAGTGTTACAGAATCCATGCCATATGTCAATAAGACAATAACTAAACTAGAATGTGTCGGTCATGTTCAGAAACGAATGGGCACTCGTCTAAGGAAACTGAAACAGAATCTGAAGGACAAAATTTTGTCAGATGGTAAAACCATTAGAGGTCGCCTGTCAGATAAAATTATAAATGAATTACAACAATACTATGGTATGGCAATAAGAAATAATGCAAATAATTTGCAGGAAATGAGACAAGCTGTATGGGCCACATATTTACATCGATCATCAACTGATGATAATCCTCAACATTTTGCTTGTCCAGATGGTCCTCAGTCATGGTGCAATTATAGAAAATCTCAAGCTACTGGGGATCCTTATCACCATAAAAATTATATTCCATTGGCTGTTATGGAAGTAATTAAACCAATATATAGAGACTTGGGGCATCCTGATCTTCTGCGAAAATGTCTTCATGGTTGTACCCAGAATCAAAACGAGTCGTTCAACAACCTCATTTGGACTCGTGTACCTAAGAATGTATTTGTTGGGATAAAAACATTGAAATGGGGAGTCAGTGATGCTGTTATTTCATTCAATGATGGTCATATGGGTAGGCTAAAGGTCATGGCAAGGCTCGGCATTGCTCCTGGTATCAACACCATCAGAGGTCTTCAGCTTCTGGACAGCGTGCGAGTAAGGAAGGCTCAGTATGCAGCTGAATTTAATACAAAAAAAGCAAGGGCAGCAAGGAGAAGAAAGCTTCTAGGTGAAGAAGAAGAACTAGAAGATGACCCTGATTACTCTGCTGGACACTTTTGATAATAGAATAAAAGGTATTTGTGAATTTTCATAATAAATTACTTTAATCGCATTTTCTGGCATTTGACATTTTTAGTGTTACATGTACCTTTATCTCATAAACCACTCAACCAACAACATTCAAATTTTCAGAAATGCTGCAAAACAGTTCAAAGAGGCCACTGAACTAGAATCATGACAAGAACTGGCTTATTCTCTGAACTAGGGAAGTTTATGTTATACTTTTTCCAATAAAAAATGGCTTAATGGTAAAAAATTCATAAATACTATACCAACAAAAAGAAAACATTGGTTCTAGTTCAGTGGGCTCACAATATATGCTGAAAACCTCTGCCAGAATTTCAAAGTTCTGAAGATAATAGTTCCAAAGAAAAAGGTACACAAAGTTAGCAAATTTAACATTGGCGAGATAGGGCATTCCAACTCCCCTTAATTCCAATTCGTCCAGTGCCCCTGTCTCTAACAGTGACTGTGTTCGTCCCATACGAGGTGTGCGTCGACGTCGCCAGAAATCGCGTCAAGTTGCAAGTGCTTCTGTACCAATGTCAGTTCAAATTGCACGAGACAGTCACTCTTGTCGTCAGCAGGACAATAAACTTTTTGTAGATTTGGACTTTAATGGCAAGGTCATACCATTCCAGCTCGATACCGGAGCTGCAGTTTCATTGCTCAATCACGAAGCGTACAAACAACTGGGCAAACCTCCGTTGCGTGCCGCAAATGTTCAGTTAAATAGTTATTCCGGTCAGAATATCCCTGTGTTAGGACAGTGCAGCCTTCTTGCAACATATAACGGACAAACAAAACTTGTCTCATTTTACGTTCTTCGTTCTTCTACTGCAGTGAACTTGTTTGGTTTAGATTTATTTCAGTTGTCTTTCATGTCTATAGTAAATCAGGTCCTATCCGTGAATCAGACTGTGCCTTCAGACAGTGTTTCTCGTCTGTGTGAAGAATTTGCAGACATATTTGCACCGGGCCTTGGTTGCGCTATGAACTATGAAGCACATATGGAAGTGAAAGTCAACGCGCAACCGAAATTTTTCCGAGCGCGCAATGTTCCCCATGCATTCCGCGATGAGGTCGCAAGAACATTATACGATTTAGAGTCACAAGGTGTGAGTGAATGTGCGCAATCCTCTTCCATTTCAGCTCCGCTTCATCACTTACGCCATACAGGTTTTCCGTTCGTCTGGACGACGGAATGCGAACGCGCCTTTCGCCAGTTGAAATCGGCGTTGCTATCTAATACTTGCCTTACGCCATTCGATCCCCAGATGGACGAAGCATTGCTCATTAGCCGAGCCAATAGTTAGAACAGCTTTCAGCTAAGTCAATGGCTACAACCTAGCAAGGCGCCATTAGTAACATTGCATGTATCTAAAGAGTCTCACTTGTATCGCCACAATCACCAGATGTACCAAAAGGATGGATTAAAGTTAAGTATTCCAGAAGCTACGTACTTTTCTTTATAGCATTCATTACGTATCCTGTTTCAGACTTCACGCACCCTGCTTTGGCTTAGCGCGTGCCTTTCGGCTTCCTCTCATTGTGTCTAGGCTGTCTTGTCTAGACACAACAAAGATGACTCATTGCATGCAGACAGGCACAACAAAAAGACACTTACACATTTACTTTTGACCAATGCCTTCATTAGAAAAGAAAAAACAGAGACACACGCATGCATTCATTCACAAAACCAAGTACACTTCATGCACATATGACTGCCATCTTGAGCATCACGATAAAAGCTCCTGGATGGGGTGGTTGTATGTAAACAATGTGTGCTTACTTCTGTGAATGAATGTGTGTTTGTTTCGTTTCCTGATGAGTGCTTAGACGGTAAGGTGATGTGTCTTTTTGTTACCTGTAACTCAGAGGGTCAGTCTTACAGTGAGGTGCAATGTATATTTTCGTTATATGATCGAAATTCCAACCTGAAGTTTCCATTGCTTGATTTCATCACAGAAAAGTGTTATAACCTTTAATCCTAATAAATTGCGTGGATATACAACGTAGAGCAATAGTGAGTTACATGCTACCAACTCCGAACAGCACTCCACTGCCGTGCCGTGACGTGCCGCCAGCGCCGTTCATAGCCAGGTGGCGCTCCCGCACACAGCCGATTGCGGAGCGCCTCTATCGCCGTGTTCGCATACTGACATAGCGGCAGTTTTAAATCTCATGGCACTGTCACAACACTTGTCCCCCCTTGAAAAAAAAACTCACTTCCTTGGAGACACGGACAGTGCGGAGACATCCATGGCCTCTCGGGAGGCCCCGAGAAGATCCCGTGGAGAAACACGAGAGTATGGTCGAAAATGTCCAGGACGGAAGCTTGCGCGTGGAACGGGCCTCCTGGACGAGATGATGGGTGGAAACTCCGAAGCAGCATCCATAGGTGTCATGGACCTGGGGGTGTGCTCCAGCGAGATGGGTCCCGGAGAAGGTGGCATTGCGACTGGGCTGGTTCCGCCGTACTCAGAAGCGGTAGCGACGTCAGCTGCAGCAACACGCACGGAAGATCGGCAGCAGGGACAGGACTGGCTTCTCGTGCTGGTGGAGGCGAAAGAAGAGGCGGAGGCACCGGCGTGGCCACCACTCGTGGACGCATCTGGTAGTAATGGCGAACAACCATGCCGTCATCCATACGTATTTCACAGAGCCGGCGGCCGCGAAGAGCATTAATCACCCCTGGAATCCATTTAGGGCGAGATCCATACCCTCGAGCCCACACGTCGGCGCCCACCGAGTACTTGCCCACACTGGGGGACACAGTACAAGGCCTGACAGGGTGAAGCAGGTGCAGTAGAGTGTGCGGTTGGCAGCCATGCAAGAGTTCAGCAGGGCTGCAATCACCCAGATGCGTGAAGCGATAAGAACTCAGAAACTGCAACAGAACGTCATCTGTGGAAAATCACTAAGGAATTTTTTCATCTGGCTTTTGAAAGTGCGGACAAGGCGCTCGACCTCCCCATTCGATTGTGGATGGAAGGGCGGTGCTGTAACATGATGAATCCCTTGTCCAGTACAAAAATCACGGAAGGCCTGCGAAGAGAACTGAGGGCCATTGTCCGTGACAATCGTGGATGGAAGACCTTCTAGCGCAAAGATTTTGGACAAAGCCAGCGTCGTCGCCTCAGTGGTGGGCGACAGACATCGAACAACAAACAGAAACTTCGAGAAGGCGTCAATCAACAGTAGCCAATAAGTGCCGAGGAAGGGGCCGGCAAAGTCAGTGTGCACCCGTTCCCATGGCTGCACCGGGTCAGGCCACGGAGAGGGCATTGTACGGGGTGCAGCCAGTTGTTGAGCACACTGACCACACGAAGCGACCATGTGGGCGATGTCTGAATCAATACCGGGCCAATATACGTGCCTGCGGGCCAGGGACTTAGTCAGAGAAATCCCCCAATGGCCTTCATGCAATAGTTTGAGAACATCTTTGCGAAGAGAGGCTGGCACCACGACCTGAGGAGATGTGCCATCCGTGGCCAGAAGAACAACACCCTCACGAACAGACAGATGAAGGCACAAGGCATGGTAATTGCGAAGGGGATCTGATGCCCGGCCCTTGGTCCTGTCTGGCCAACCCCGTTGAACAAAACCAATCACCTGACGCAGGATCGGGTCCCGCGCAGTAGCCGACACGACCTGCGAACCTGTAAGTGGAAAACCCTCGACTGCACAACGTTCTTCCTTATCAATGTGGAAACAAAGTAGTTCATCTCGATCGAAAACCGGGTCGGGGCCCATCGGCAAACTCGACAATGCGTCAGCGTTGGCGTGCTGGGCTGTGGGGCAATAGTGAATCTCATAGTGAAAACGAGACAAGTATAAGGCCCAACGTTGCAGGCGGTGAGCTGCCTTATCCGGAAGCGACGCCGAGGGGCTGAACAGAGAGACCAGCGGCTTGTGGTTGGTGATGAGGTGAAACTTAGAACCATACAAAAAAACGCCGAACTTTTTTAGAGCATAAATGATAGCGAGACCCTCCTTTTCGATTTGAGAATAATGCCGTTGCGCATCGTTGTGGGCCTTGGAAGTGTAGGCAATGGGTCGTTCCGACCCATCCTCATACCGATGGGCGAGAACAGCCCTTAGGCCATACTGTGATGCGTCAGTCGCCAGAACCAAGTGCTGACCCGGATGGAATGTGGCAAGACAAGGCGCCGACTGCAAATGAGCCTTCAGGCGGACAAAAGCCTGCTCACACTTGTCGGACCAACAGAAAGGAACATTTTTGCGTAACAGCTGATGCAGAGAATGAGCCACCGCCGCCGCGGATGGAATGAATTTGTGATAATAAGCAATCGTGCCTAGAAATGCCTGAAGTTCTTTGACCGTAGATGGCTGGGGTAGAGCGGTAATAGCTGTAACGTGCTGTCGTAGAGGACGTATACCCTCATGGGACAAGTGAAAACCGAGATACACAATGGAGGGTTGGAACAACTGTGACTTGTCCAGATTGCACTTCAACCCAGCCGAATGCAGAACCCGAAACAGTGAACGCAAATTGCGAAGGTGTCCTCAGTGGAGGCCCCCGTGACAACGTCATCCAGCTGGTTGATGCAGCCAGGAACGGAAGCTGTGAGCTGTTCCAAAAACCGCTGAAAAATGGCCGGCACTCTAGCGTCGCCAAATGGTAACCGCTGGTACTGATACAACCCACAAGGAGTGTTGATGACGAGAAATTCCTTGGAAGACGCATCCAACGGCATCTGATGGTATGCCTCCGATAAGTCAAGTTTGGAAAAGAACTGGCCCCCAGCGAGCTTGGTAAATAACTCCTCAGGACGGGGAAGAGAATAAGTGTCAATGAGGCTCTGAGCGTTGGCAGTGGCTTTAAAATCACCACACGATCGCAGACTCCCGTTTGGTTTAGAAACCACCATGATTGGCGATGCCCATTCGCTGGAGGTAACAGGAAGGAGAACCCCTGAAGCTGTTAACCTGTCTATCTCAGCCTTGACAGGTGCGCGCAACGCCATTGGAATAGGGCGTGCCCGGAAAAACTTAGGGCGAGCCGTAGGCTTAAGAGTAATGTGGGCTTCAAAATCCTTGGCATGACCCAGACCAGCAGTGAACACGGACGAGAATTCAGAACACAATCCATCCAGCTGTTGATACGGAATATCCTCAGATATGAGGTGCACATCATCATCAATGGAGAACCCGAACAACTGGAAAGCATCATAACCGAACAGATTTTCCGTGCCCGCATGATCCACCACATAAAACTTGAGGGGCCTAACAACAGACTTCTAGGCAGTGGAAGCATTAAACTGGCCAACGATAGGAATTTTCTGCTTATTATAAGTTCGCAGATTCCGCGTAACGGGAGACAAGGGAGGGGAGCCCAACTCCAAATACGTGCGATAATTAATGAGAGTTACTGCAGAGCCAGTGTCCACTTGCATGCAAATGTCTTTATCCAGAACACGAACAGTAACAAACAACTTATTTGTTTGAGAAAGCACACAGTTAACATCCATGTCCGATGCCTCGTCCTCGTCGACAGGAACTTTAGGGGACTGACACACAGAAGCAATGTGGCCTTTTTTCCTACATGAATTACACATGGCCCAACGTTTTGAACATGCGGCCCTGTCATGCTGTACGAAACAACGTGGACAAGAAGGAAGTGCGGAACGAACCTGCTTCTGTGGTTGCTGTTTTCGCTGCGAGCGTGGTGGCCTGACGCGACGTTGTTGATGCGAGTGAACCGCTGCCACATCGTCGTTCCCCTGTGAAACAGGCAAATTGTCCACGTCGAAAGTGGTCTGTACAGCGCCCACATCACACCACTCGTCTATTTCCGCACCAGCAGCGTGACACACTTCAAAAGATTGAGCGATGCTGAGAACTTCCGGCAACGACGGGTTTGGTAGTTGTAAGGCACGTTGCCGAACTTCTTTATCAGGAGCAAGCCGTAGAATAGTGTCCCGAACCATTGAATCAGCATAAGGCTCATGATGAGTGTCCGTGACAAACTGACATCTCCTACTCAGACCGTGTAGTTCCGCCGCCCAAGCCCGGTAAGATTGATGGGGCTGTTTACGACACCGGTAGAACGCCATGCGGGCAGCAATGACGTGGGTGTTTTTTCAGTAATAGTTAGACAATAAGTGACACATTTCTTGGTATGACAGAGAGGCAGGTTCCCGCAGAGGGGCTAACTGAGATAGCAGCTGATAGATCCGTGGGGAAATCCAAGATACAAATAACGACTTCCACATAGGAGCGTCGACAACGCGGAAAGCCAAGAAGTGTTGCCGCAAACACTTCTCATAATCCTCCCAGTCTTCAGCGGCCTCGTCGCAAGAAGGGAACGGAGGCGGAGAAGAGGAAGACAGACAATGAGTAAGCGACGTCGACAGCGGCTGAATAGCAGCCGTCTGCTGTGTTTGTTGCGCCTGAATAACAGCCGTGAGCTGTGTTTGTTGGTCAATGAGCGCTTGCATAAGCTGTTCCATGTCTGCCCCGACACGAACACACAATTCCACAACGCAGGAAAAAAAATATCTGACCTCGTCGCCAAAAAGTATTATAACATTTAATCCTAATAAATTGCGTGGACATACAACGTAGAGCAATAGCGAGTTACATGCTACCACCTCCGAATCCGTCACTCCACTGCCGTGCCGTGACATGTGGCCGGCGCCGTTCATAGCCAGGAAACACTCCCGCGCTCGGCCGAGCTACGGAGCGCCTCTATCGCCGTGTTCACGTACTGACGTAGCGGCAGTTTTAAATCTCGTGGCACTGTCCCAACAAAAAGTTGTTTCTGTCAATTATTTCACTGCAAATTTTCAATGAGCACTTTCGCCACACTCACTTAAATTGTTCTTCAGTTCTTGAAGGTACTTTCATAACATCCTGTTGTCTGTTTTCTTGCTACACTGCACCAGAACTGACCCTGCTGTGAGAACGTCAGTGTTCTAGCTCAGGACAGTTTCAGTTCATTGGACATACAAATCTAGCCAAATTAGCACCAAGTCTACTATCCAGCAATAAGAAATAATCGTTATTTAAAAAAGCACTTGCAAATAAAAATATGTATTCATTAATAGAGCTAGAGCTATTTCGGTGATGAGTTGCCATTCCCTCATACCACTTTACACATTACCTATTCTCCATTGTAGCAAACAAATTCTACATCTACATGATTCATAAAAATAATGACAACAATATCTCCTCAGTCATATCATGGGAAGCTTATATTTTATTCTCACTTACAATTCATCAACATATATTTTACATACGCACAGAACACACTAACAGCCATCACTGAATAGTCATGAAAAACACTTAATGATACCCCTTATATTTGTGTAGAACACATTCTCAATTACAGTAAAATAATATATATCAAAAAATCAGGCACACACACACACACACACACACACACACACACACACACACACACATGCACTTGCACATGTACACAAATTATTCATATGGGTATATCATGGTAAAATAAAAGAAGTCACACAGTCACAGCTTAGTGGAGATGGTGTAGCTGTATCCACATTTCTGTTTCCGTTGTAGAATTTTAGAACATGTCTTTTGCTCGAGTATCATGTCGTTTTGGGAAACCCAGAATCTACTATGTAGGAATCAACATGGATTCCGGAAACAGCGGTCGTGTGAGACCCAACTCGCTTTATTTGTTCATGAGACCCAGAAAATATTAGATACAGGCTCCCAGGTGGATGCTATTTTTCTTGACTTCCGGAAGGCGTTCGATACAGTTCCGCACTGTCGCCTGATAAACAAAGTAAGAGCCTATGGAATTTCAGACCAGCTGTGTGGCTGGATTGAAGAGTTTTTAGCAAACAGAACACAGCATGTTGTTATCAATGGAGAGACGTCTACAGACGTTAAAGTAACCTCGGGCGTGCCACAGGAGAGTGTTATGGGACCATTGCTTTTCACAATATATATAAATGACCTAGTAGATAGTGTCGGAAGTTCCACGCGGCTATTCGCGGATGATGCTGTAGTATACAGAGAAGTTGCTGCATTAGAAAATTGTAGCGTAATGCAGGAAGATCTGCAGCGGATAGGCCCTTGGTGCAGGGAGTGGCAACTGACCCTTAACATAGACAAATGTAATGTATTGCGAATACATAGAAAGAAGGATCCTTTATCGTATGATTATATGATAGCGGAACAAACACTGGTAGCAGCTACTTCTGTAAAATATCTGGGAGTATGCGTGCAGAACGATTTGAAGTGGAATGATCATATAAAATTAATTGTTGGTAAGGCGGGTACCAGGTTGAGATTCATTGGGAGAGTGCTTAGAAAGTGTAGTCCATCAACAAAGGAGGTGGCTTACAAAACACTCGTTCGACCTATACTTGAGTATTGCTCATCAGTGTGGGATCCATACCAGATCGGTTTGACGGAGGAGATAGAGAAGATCCAAAGAAGAGCGGCGCGTTTCGTCACAGGGTTATTTGGTAACCGTGATAGCGTTACGGAGATGTTTAATAAACTCAAGTGGCAGACTCTGCAAGAGAGGTGCTCTGCATCGCAGTGTAGCTTGCTCGCCAGGTTTCGAGAAGGTGCGTTTCTGGATGAGGTATCGAATATATTGCTTCCCCCTACTTATACCTCCCGAGGAGATCACGAATGTAAAATTAGAGAGATATGAGCGCGCACGGATGCTTTCAGACAGTCGTTCTTCCCGCGAACCATACGCGACTGGAACAGGAAAGGGAGGTAATGACAGTGGCACGTAAAGTGCCCTCCACCACACACCGTTGGGTGACTTGCGGAGTATAAATGTAGATGTAGATGTAGATGTAGATCTGAATCAAGTTGTGTGTAAATCAAAACATATTGAATGATAGCATCCAGCTGAATGAGGCTGTGCAGCTGCATCCTCACATTTGGCGGGATGCACTATGCTCTGTCCAGTCATCCTGATTTCAGTAAACACAGGTTCTCCTAAATGTCTTCAGGCAAATACAAGGATGGTTCCTTCACTAAGGCCACAGCTAATCACCTTTCCCACCATCATAAAGCATAATTATATGTTCTGTGTGTTTGTGTGTTTTGACAAACTGATTTTCATTGTATAAACTTGACAGTTCAGATGTCATTGTGAAATGATCCCTGGATGAATAAATATAAATAAATAATTAAATAAATATGGACAGTTGAGACCCAGTGGTTGCAGGCCAAAGTGTGTTTCTAGCATTCTGGTCCTTCGACCATGTAATGAAAGAAAAGCAGCTGCTGTGCAAGATGTACCTGCTGTGGAGGGCCAGTACAGAAAAAGGACAACGAAGGAGGTATCTGCGTTGTATCAGATACAGTCTCCAGCGCAGTAAGTCATTTATCAGCCTTTTATATTAGTAAGTAAGTCTTTTTACTGGTTCTTCAAATATTCTATATGTTTACATATTATCTGAGGAACATAACCACAGAAAGAAAGGTAGTTTATAGTTAGCATTACCTCAGTGAAAAGGCAGTAAAAAAAGAGGAACAGACTTGAATTGTATGCCTGTCATAGCACACTAAGTTTCACCAATTTTTGTTACCCAACAGTCTTCACCCCTGTACATTTGAAAAAAAAAAAAAAAGTGTTTAAATCCATGGTAATAGCTATCTTAAAACTAAGAATTACAGGGAGATACATGAAGACAGGAGTGACTGGTACAGAAAAGTGTAGGTCTCCACAAAATCAGAGAAGGGATCATATACTCACACTTTCAGATGAAAATTAAATTCAGAGGTCACCCTTATGTCGATTTTAGATTGTGGGTGCTTTATTGCTATGTCACATTTTCTGGATGTCATTACATTTCATTCATATGTGTTTGCTTAATTATTATTTTTGCGATCTTTCAGTGACTTATATGAGCTAGTGTAAATTGTTTCAGCAGCCCTAGCAGATTTTTTTTCTTCGTTATTCCTTAAGCTACATGAAACAAATGTTACCATACTTGGTCAGACTTTGATGTTTGACAATATCATGGTGAATAAGAATGCCATTAAAGTTGGAGACAGCTACCACCATGACAATTCTCCTACAGTGACCATGACACTAATGCTGACCCTGCAACCCACTGTGTATACTTTGAGTCATGACTGTCATTGACACAAGCATGTGAGGGTTGCACAGAATATTGGAAATTTGTCTGCTGCTTTCCCAAATGCTAAGTACTTTATATACATATACATCTATATCTATATTCTGCATATTCCTAATTGTGGCTAGTATCAGGGATTCTTAGTGCACCATTTGGGTGTGCACCAAAGTTAGAATCACTGCTCAAAGACCCACATGCAGGAATTAATTAGAGTTCATCTTTCTGATCTATGTAGGAACAGTATATAAAGGATTATGGTATATTCCCCCCCATGAACCATGGACCTTGCCGTTGGTGGGGAGGCTTGCGTGTCTCAGCGATACAGATAGCCGTACCGTAGGTGCAACCACAACGGAGGGGTATCTGTTGAGAGGCCAGACAAACATGTGGTTCCTGAAGAGGGGCAGCAGCCTTTTCAGTAGTTGCAAGGGCAACAGTCTGGATGATTGACTGATCTGGCCTTGTAACAATAACCAAAACGGCCTTGCTGTGCTGGTACTGCGAACGGCTGAAAGCAAGGGGAAACTACAGCCGTAATTTTTCCCGAGGGCATGCAGCTTTACTGTATGATTACATGATGATGGCGTCCTCTTGGGTAAAATATTCCGGAGGTAAAATAGTCCCCCATTCGGATCTCCGGGCGGGGACTACTCAAGAGGATGTCGTTATCAGGAGAAAGAAAACTGGCGTTCTACGGATCGGAGCGTGGAATGTCAGATCCCTTAATCGGGCAGGTAGGTTAGAAAATTTAAAAAGGGAAATGGATAGGTTGAAGTTAGATATAGTGGGAATTAGTGAAGTTCGGTGGCAGGAGGAACAAGACTTCTGGTCAGGTGACTACAGGGTTATAAACACAAAATCAAATAGGGGGAATGCAGGAGTAGGTTTAATAATGAATAGGAAAATAGGAATGCGGGTAAGCTACTACAAACAGCATAGTGAACGCATTATTGTGGCCAAGATAGATACGAAGCCCACACCTACTACAGTAGTACAAGTTTATATGCCAACTAGCTCTGCAGATGACGAAGAAATTGAAGAAATGTATGATGAAATAAAAGAAATTATTCAGATTGTGAAGGGAGACGAAAATTTAATAGTCATGGGTGACTGGAATTCGAGTGTAGGAAAAGGGAGAGAAGGAAACATAGTAGGTGAATATGGATTGGGGGACAGAAATGAAAGAGGAAGCCGCCTGGTAGAATTTTGCACAGAGCACAACATAATCATAACTAACACTTGGTTTAAGAATCATGAAAGAAGGTTGTATACATGGAAGAACCCTGGAGATACTAAAAGGTATCAGATAGATTATATAATGGTAAGACAGAGATTTAGGAACCAGGTTTTAAATTGTAAGACATTTCCAGGGGCAGATGTGGACTCTGACCACAATCTATTGGTTATGACCAGTAGATTAAAACTGAAGAAACTGCAAAAAGGTGGGAATTTAAGGAGATGGGACCTGGATAAACTGAAAGAACCAGAGGTTGTACAGAGATTCAGGGAGAGCATAAGGGAGCAATTGATAGGAATGGGGGAAATAAATACAGTAGAAGAAGAATGGGTAGCTTTGAGGGATGAAGTAGTGAAGGCAGCAGAGGATCAAGTCGGTAAAAAGACGAGGGCTAGTAGAAATCCTTGGGTAACAGAAGAAATATTGAATTTAATTGATGAAAGGAGAAAATATAAAAATGCAGTAAGTGAAACAGGCAAAAAGGAATACAAACGTCTCAAAAATGAGATCGACAGGAAGTGCAAAATGTCTAAGCAGGGATGGCTAGAGGACAAATGTAAGGATGTAGAGGCCTATCTCACTAGGGGTAAGATAGATACCGCCTACAGGAAAATTAAAGAGACCTTTGGAGATAAGAGAACGACTGGTATGAATATCAAGAGCTCAGATGGAAACCCAGTTCTAAGCAAAGAAGGGAAAGCAGAAAGGTGGAAGGAGTATATAGAGGGTCTATACAAGGGCAATGTACCTGAGGACAATATTATGGAAATGGAAGAGGATGTAGATGAAGATGAAATTGGAGATACGATACTTCATGAAGAGTTTGACAGAGCACTGAAAGACCTGAGTCGAAACAAGGCCCCCGGAGTAGACAATATTCCATTGGAACTACTGACGGCCGTGGGAGAGCCAGTTCTGACAAAACTCTACCATCTGGTGAGCAAGATGTATGAAACAGGCGAAATACCCTCAGACTTCAAGAAGAATATAATAATTCCAATCCCAAAGAAAGCAGGTGTTGACAGATGTGAAAATTACCGAACTATCAGTTTAATAAGTCACAGCTGCAAAATACTAACACGAATTCTTTACAGACGAATGGAAAAACTAGTAGAAGCCAACCTCGGGGAAGATCAGTTTGGATTCCGTAGAAACACTGGAACACGTGAGGCAATACTGACCTTACGACTTATCTTAGAAGAAAGATTAAGGAAAGGCAAACCTACGTTTCTAGCATTTGTAGACTTAGAGAAAGCTTTTGACAATGTTGAATGGAATACTCTCTTTCAAATTCTGAAGGTGGCAGGGGTAAAATACAGGGAGCGAAAGGCTATTTACAATTTGTACAGAAACCAGGTGGCAGTTATAAGAGTCGAGGGACATGAAAGGGAAGCAGTGGTTGGGAAGGGAGTAAGACAGGGTTGTAGCCTCTCCCCGATGTTGTTCAATCTGTATATTGAGCAAGCAGTAAAGGAAACAAAAGAAAAATTCGGGGTAGGTATTAAAATTCATGGAGAAGAAATAAAAACTTTGAGGTTCGCCGATGACATTGTAATTCTGTCAGAGACAGCAAAGGACTTGGAAGAGCAGTTGAATGGAATGGACAGTGTCTTGAAAGGAGGATATAAGATGAACATCAACAAAAGCAAAACAAGGAAAATGGAATGTAGTCTAATTAAGTCGGGTGATGCTGAGGGAATTAGATTAGGAAATGAGGCACTTAAAGTAGTAAAGGAGTTTTGCTATTTGGGGAGCAAAATAACTGATGATGGTCGAAGTAGAGAGGATATAAAATGTAGGCTGGCAATGGCAAGGAAAGCGTTTCTGAAGAAGAGAAATTTGTTAACATCCAGTATTGATTTAAGTGTCAGGAAGTCATTTCTGAAAGTATTCGTATGGAGTGTAGCCATGTATGGAAGTGAAACATGGACGATAAATAGTTTGGACAAGAAGAGAATAGAAGCTTTCGAAATGTGGTGCTACAGAAGAATGCTGAAGATTAGATGGGTAGATCACATAACTAATGAGGAAGTATTGAATAGGATTGGGGAGAAGAGAAGTTTGTGGCACAACTTGACCAGAAGAAGGGATCGGTTGGTAGGACATGTTCTGAGGCATCAAGGGATCACCAATTTAGTATTGGAGGGCAGTGTGGAGGGTAAAAATCGTAGAGGGAGACCAAGAGATGAATACACTAAGCAGATTCAGAAGGATGTAGGTTGCAGTAGGTACTGGGAGATGAAAAAGCTTGCACAGGATACAGTGGCATGGAGAGCTGCATCAAACCAGTCTCAGGACTGAAGACCACAACAACAACAATGGTATATTCCTCTTCATGTACATCTACATACATACTGTGCAAGCCACCAAAAGATGCATGGTGGAGAATTGTACCACTGCTAGAAATTTCTCTTCCTCTATCACTCACAAAACAGAGCAAGAGAAAAACCACTACCTCTATGCCTCTGCACAAACCCAAATTTCTCGTATCTTGTCTTTGTGATGCTCCCGAGAATTGTACAGTGGTGGCTGTAGCATTACTCTACAGCCAGCTTCAAATGCTGGTTGTTTAAATTTCTTCAGTAGTGCTTTGCGAAAAGAACATTATCTTCCCTCCAGGGATTCCCATTTGGACTAATGTAGCATCTCCATAATACTCACATAGTGACTGAAACTGCCAGTGACAAATCTAGCTGCCCACCTCTGAATTGCTTCAATGTATTCGTTTAATCCAAGCTGGCAGGAACTCGTAACATGCAACCAGTACTTAAGAAACCGCACTTTCCTAAAATTCTTCTAGTAAACCAGTGTTGACCAACCACTTTCTATGAAACTGTCCTATCACGCTTGTACCATTTCATGTTGTTTTTCAGTGTTAAACTTATATACTTAATCAATATCATTGTGTCAAGCGGCACACTAGTATTGCTGTATTTGAACATTATAGAACTTTTTTCCCTAGTCATCTGTATTAACATTTATTTTGCTATATTTAGAGGAAGTTGTCATTTTTCAACTCAACTACAAACTTTTACCGAGCCATTCTGTATCCTCCTACAGTCACTCAGTGGTGACACTTCCCACTCTCCACAGCATCATTAGCAAAGACTCACAGACTGCTGCTCACCATATCGATCAGTTCATTTATATATGTAGCAATCTGTGGCTGTTTGCTGATGGAGCTGTGGTGCACAGGAAGTGTCACAGAAGATCCCCATTGGGTACCTTCAGGGATTTAATTCACCTACAGTTTCATCTGCTATGCTAAATATAGCTCTCTGTGTGGGGCATCTCTTATGAAATTGAAACTATGCAGAAGTTAGTGAGCCATTTTGTATCATAACCCCTATCACATTCTACTGTCTCAAACACTTTTGAGAACACTGGCAGCAAAGAGATGAGTCGACAATTGGATAGTATAATGGTTGCCCCACTTTTATGGATGGACAACCCTAATCCATGTTTCAGTCTATCTGGAAATGTCCCAGTTTTCATTCACTGGTTACATAAATAGCATAATATGTGGCTGAATAAGTCCACACATGATTTTAAAATCCTGTTTGATATTCCATCATATCCAGAACATCCAGAGGTTTTATGATTTTATTCAGTTCTTTTAGGAGTTGTGCTTTTGAAATAAAGTGCTATATTTGGTGTGATTTGCATATGATTTAGTAGCTCTGTGGCTCCTTTGGAGATTTTTTTATGATAGCTCCCTGTTGTTTCAGCTACTATGAGAAAAAAGCTATAACAATCTGAGGCTTCAGCTTTTTGATTGTTGCTGTGTGAGCCACTGCCAGAGGATAGTGGAGTCTCCGCTTGTTGAGATTTTATGTTCCTACTTGTCTCACTTTTTATGATGTTCCATATGGTTATTATTTTATTGTTAGATTTCCTATTTTTTTTTGCATGAGGTGTTTGTTTGTCCCTCGTGATTCCACATGTTAGAATTTTAGAGTACTTTCTTTTTTCTCTAGTGCAGGTTCCAGGTTAGTGGTGATCTTTTGCTCTGCATACAGGTCTCTCTTTTTAGCACATGATATTTTGATGCCAGCTGTTACCAACTCCTTTTTTCAATAACAGGATGATTTCATTTTAACTCCTGTTTGGACGAAACAGATTTCAAAATGTTTGCCAATTATGTCCATGAATGAATTGAATTTCTGATTCTCTGTGTCTGCCTCATGTGCTTCCTCCCATTGTTAAAAGTGTAAACTCTTTTTTAAGTGATTGGTAGATTCCCTATTTATTATTATAACATGTTTATGAAGCATGTGGCAATTTACTCTTTTCCTTCTGGCAAGTTTACACATTGTGATTTGACGATGATAATCAGACATACCTTTTACTATGGCTTGTGTTTCCATGGCATTGTAATTCATGGGGTCCATAAACAGATTATCAATCAAGATCTTTCTAAGCCAGTATACTCTTCTTGAGAATGTGACCCTTGGGAGCAGGTTGAAAGATGACAACAATGATTCCAGCTGTTTATAACTGTTATATCTGAAGGAAATTTAGTGTTAAAATTACCACGTTGCACATTCTGATTATTATTCCTCTAAGGTTCTGTAAGAGCTAATTCTAGCTGCTGAAACCTAAGTAACTGAAAATAACCATTTCCAGGCAGTGATGACTGATTCAGCCCACACCATTATGGAGCCACCACAAGCTTTCACAGTGCCTCATTGCCAACCTGACTCTTTGGCTTAATGTTGTCTGGGCCACACTTGAAGCCCATCATCAGCTCCCACCAACTGAAACTTAGACTCATCTGACCAAGGCACAGGTTTTGGTCATTTAGAGTCCAATTGATATGATTACAAGCCCAGCAGTAGCAATGTAGATCATGTCAAGCTGTTAGCAAAGGCACTCATATGGGTTGTCCACTACCATATACCATTAATGCCACATTTCACTGCACTGTCCTAACGGGTACAATTATCATGCATCCTAGATATATTTTTCTGGTGATTTCAGGCAGTGTTGTTTGTCTGTCAGCACTGACAAATCAACGCAAACACCACTGTTCTTGGTCATGTTATGCAGGATGGCCACGCGGTTTGAGTTGCCTTGTCACAGTTCACGCGCCTTCCCCATCAGTAGTTCAAGTCCTCCTTCGGGCATGGGTGTTGTGATGCCCTTAGCATATGTTAGTTTAAGTTAGGTCAAGTACTAGTGTGTAGGCCTATGGACAGTTGACCTCAGTAGTTTGGTCCCTTATGACCTTCCCACAAATATGCAAAATTTCTTAGTTATAAAGTGAAGACCATTGATCACTGTGTGATCCGAGGTGAGGGGTAAACCCTGAAATGTGGGATTCTCAGCACAGTCTTGACACTGTGGATCTTGCAATAATGAATTCTGAAACGATTTGGAAAATGGAGTCTCCCGTGCATCTAGCTCCAACTACCATTCAGCATTCAAAGTCTGTTAACTCCTCTCGTGTGGGCATATTCATGTCAGACACCTTTTCACATAATCACCTGACCCAGAACTCCACTGGTAAGCTTTCAAAGATTGTTCGGGGATACTTTTTTAAAATTTTAGTATAAGGGCTCATTCCCTCTGGTGGGTGATTAATGTAATTGTAATTTATTTGATTTGTTAAATGCAGTCATCCTTGTGTCTGTGCAAATACCTTCAGGACAGTGAAGAAGTCTGTTATAAGCAGTAATCAAAATGTACATCACACAACTCAGACTATGCAACAACCACAAGAAGTACCACTTATTCTGTTATCACAGCTTCATTATGCTATTTTTACATTGCATTCAGTGAATTCGTAAACCAAGTGCAGATTGTCCAACTTTTCATTGGTATGCCTAGCCTTAATACTGCTGTGTATCGTCATTAATGCACAACTAAAACTGCTGGGAAACAAAATCCTGGGCAGAATGATGCAGTACTGAAAGCAAACTTGAGGACAATGTGATATGGAGTGAATTACTGCTGTCAACAGCAGGTACCGCGACCAAATCAAAACAAGACACACAGGTCAAACTGTCCACATTTGCACGGTTGTCCACTATATTCAGTGCAGTAAAGATGTTGAGCTAATTCAAGCAACAAACAAAACAAAGTGCAGTTACTCTGTAGTTAGCTGCCAGATACCACAGATCTCCAATGCCAATATACTCGGAAGGTATCCACGAATGTTTGTCACTGGAGTTCTGGTTCAGCCTGTGGGTACCTATGGTTTCAGAACCACTGTTATTAGTGATGTGGGTATCTTCCTACAACACATTGAACCAGAGTAGGATTTTCTTTAAGTGTCACTGAATTTTTTGAAACAATAACTCTATGGAATAGCACCTGAATAAAACCTTACCCCTATATCCATTCTAGTATGGCACAGAAAATTTATGACCATGTCATTCCATGTCAGTGTACACCTCTAGTAGTTCAGATTGTGGAACAGCAGAAACAGCTATCTCTGTGTCTGTGCAAAAATGTCATCAGTAGACACAGTATGAGGACCAATGCACTGCTTGTATTGGACTTGTGGCAGTCAAGAAAACAGTGCTAGCAATTATATCTTTTGTAATGTACCAAGCTATTGATCCTGACATTTCAGTTATAATTCATACGATGATTGTCATGCAGATCCTTCCATTGTCTGCTGAGCTCACTGTAGTGTTGTTCCTTAAGATGGACATGTTATTAAATGAGGAAGTCACTATAAAAATGTGGTAACCGAAATTAAAAATAAAACTGAATGTGGAAGATGCGAATCAAAATGCTTAAGCATCAACTCTTCAGTCAGTCAAATTATGACGAGGTTCAGATTCACAAGAGAAATTACTATGGCAGTATATAACAGATATGTGCAGAATCCATGTACTGGAATTTTCTAATTTGAAAAATTCATATAGACTGCTTATATCTGGTGCTAGTTATTTTTCACTACTTCCTTAACCTCATTTCTCGAGAAAGATGTGATGGCGGACAGTTTTTGAAAGTGCTCATAGAGTAGTGAGCAGAGGTGCAATACTCAGCCAATGCTGATTTATTCAGGCAAAGAAGTAAATACCAGCTGCCTAAGTTCATTAAATGGTTTTTTTATAGTTTGTTGGGTATGGCCTATACATAATATTTCTCACAATGACACTAATCCTTGCTTTTTGCTGTATATTGTCACTGACCTTTCCCACAGAAGTTTCTGGTGTCAGAAAGGTCACTCATATTGAACTTAACCCCTTGATCCTTGCCTTCTTTTTTTTTTAAAAAAAAAGAAAAGAAAAGAAAAAAAGAAATCACTTCTCGCACATTGAAAAAAATCACGTAACAACTGACAACATCTCTATTTGATTCTTCTTCCTGGTCTCTTGATTGCTACTGAGGCATGACTTGCACTGCTTTCTTAAGGAGATATGGTGAAAATCTACGATCATGGAATAGAGTTTTTTTGCCTTCTAGCTCATTTAGAGACTGTCAGCTTCAATTACAATATGCAACCTATGAATTTCAGTTTCAAAAGATGAACAATATGTGTAAGGGATGGGGTTGGATTCTACAGGGAACCAAAACCCAACAGAACTGTTGTGGACTGGCACACACGTCCTCTCAAATACAAGTCTGTTAGAAATGATGGACAGTGCAGGCAAATAAACAATGTAAAAGAGACCAGTTTCTTTGTGTCATTTCAATGCAAAGAACATCTGTATCCCAATGATGTCCTGTAATTTTAAGGTTTTTTTCATTTTTAATTCCTTTTAACAAATGATGTGCCTCATGACTTTCACAACGTTTGTACAAAAATTGTAATGCGTGATTTACTGACTCAGTCCCTGATTTAGTAACATAGTGTGTAGTACTTACAAAAGTGGCATCAGTAACCACTATTTTCTTTGAATGAATCATCTTACCTTACGTATAAGGAAAATAATTATTTATGTTTGTAAAATGTCATCTACATGCAAATGTAGGACATTACTAAGTTTAAATTACTAAAACTATACAGTATAATAGCCAGAGGTAAGAGGGCACTTAACAACATTCTTTTGTGAACTGTAAAAACAATTCCAATTGTAAACAGGAAAATGAAAATTAAAATCATTTAATACATTCAGAGCATCTTTAGACTTATATTTACGCCATACCATGTGTCCCTCACTGTAATTACATTTGGTTCGAGTCAGTACATAAGTATTATTGTTATTTTTTGGTTATTGGGTTGTATGTGTTTTGTTTGGTATTTGTACTGCAGAGACTGGTGGTGTGTATCTCAGTATTATTACTTAGCTAATAAGTGCAGAAAGAAATCCTTAAAAATTAAAATGTTTTGGTAGCTGAAATATGTTACTCAAATCTGACCATGGTTTTATGATTAATCACACTGAATAAAAAATAACTGCACTCTTGTATACAGCCATTTGACAAGACTAGATCTGAGGAAGGCTTCACAACTTATGATAATTAGCAGGTAAAGTTTGCTATATATTCTAGCATCAGAGGATGGTAACACAACTGTCCGGAGGATGCATAAAGGTCAACCAAATAATCATATGAACAGAGATCATTACATTAACCATGCAACAAGCTTACTTGTTCTGCACTGATGTAATATAATAGTGACAGAATACTGATATTCAGTTGGATACATCCATTGTCCTATTTCTCCATCGACATCATGCTTCTAGGTTTCCACGACATGAAGTAATGTGAGGAATTATGTTGACCAGCAGAGAAGGAACCTGCCCCATGACTGCATCCAGCATCAAAATGAAACCAACTAGCAAGCCTTCAACTGAATACATGACAAAACTAAAGAGAGGAGAGTAAGTCTTTACTCAGTGCTGTACAAAACTAAAGCTAGTTATTGAACATTATGTGTGCTTCCTACTGAATTAGAGTAATATTGACACATCATGATTGAAGTCTCTTTAAATCTGAAATTATTTCTGTTAAGTAATATCAGTAGCTGAGAAATCTTCTTTCACAAATATATGTTGACACAATAAACTGGGAATAAGTAGAAATTTCACCAGAAAGATACAAGAAAAAATTTGTTTTTATAAACATTGTCAACCTAATTCGTTAACAGAAACCACCAGAAGTTTTCTATGAAAAATGAAATGTGAGGAGTTCATGCATTTCTTCTAAAGTAGAAATAAATATTTGCCTGCCTCCAAAGTTAATTTTTCAGTATGTCTGATATGTGGAGAACTTGTGTTACATTCCCAGTACTGCCTGGAGTTCTAGCTAGGTGATACTGCTGGAACATAGTATATCCAGTTTTGTAATGCCATTTGGGGATCTATTTGAGTGAGAAGTAGTGGCTCCCAGGTCTGGGAAGGTTTAAAAGGCTGGAAGAATGGTATGCTGATCCCATGCCCCTCTGTACTACATCTGAATGACACCATTGGCATAGGATTACTTGGCAGTCATTTGGTAGTAAATGACGAGACACGGCCAGTACACATAGTTTTAGATTTAGAAAGAAATACTTTCAAGGCATTTTAAACCCATGTAGAACATTTCACAAATAAGTGTTCTAGGCATTCTGCAGCTTTTCATCATCAATATCTCGTATGTAGGTATGGAGCAATGTGTGTAGAGGAAGTGTGCATTCCCTAAGCTCCATGCTGGTCCATGGGTAATAATGTGGGCAGGGTGGCTGCAGTGAGCATTTGAATTTGGGTAGATGGTTGGTACTCAGTGGATGATTGACAGCTGTCCGACATTCACCAAAGTGGCAGTATACGTAGGAAGAATCATAAGTAGCATAGAATGCAGTGCATTGTAACTATTCTGGGAGCAGAACAGAAAAAGCTGTACTAAAGTATCTCAAACAGAACAGACTGAGACGTCATCAGAATAACTCACTGACAGCAAAGTAAAAAACTTGAGTCAGTACTGGAGTCAGACTGAGAAAGCAGTAACAGGGTATATAGATCTATTGCAATTTTGTGATAATAAAATGTAAGTATCTGAATATTTATCATGGCAGGTTGAATAAAACCTGTACAGAACCTGTTTTTTTAAAATACAATGTCTCGTACCTTGTTATACAAACTTGATACCATCAGGCCCACCAACAGCAGAATGCTTGCCCCTTGCTCTCAGACACTCCTCCTGCACCCACTGCCTGATGTCATTTGGATTCACTACTTAATAACAGTGTAACACACATCTGGGACCACATTTTTTTACTTTTTACTGCATGTAAGTGGACACTGTGAATCATATCATCACACTGCTCCCCCTAGTTTCACAGTGAGTATCAATGTACCTTTTCCTTATATGATCAAAATTCCAACCTGGAAATTCTGTTGCTTCATTTCATAACAGATAAAGGTGTTTCTGTCAATTATTTCACTGCACATTTTCAAAGAGCACTTTTGCCACACTTGCTTAACTTGTTCTTCAGTTTTTGAATATATTTTTGTAATGTTGTGTAGTCAGTTTTCTTGCTACACTGGACCAGAACTGAATCTCCTGTGGGAACTTCAGTGCTCTGGCTCAGGACAGCTTCAGTTCATTGGACATACAAATCATGCCACATTAGCATCAAGTCTACTATCCAGCATTCAGAAATAACTATTATTTAAAGGAGCACTTGTAGGTAAAAACAATGTATTCATTAATAGAGCTAGAACTATGTTGGTGATAAATATCCATGCCCCCATACCACTTTTAACATTACCTATTCTACATGGTAGCAAACAAATTTTACATCTACATGTTCAAAGAAATAATGCCAACCACATCTCCTCAGTCATCTCATGGAAAGCTTATATTTTATTCCCACTTACAACTCATCAATACATATTTCACATACGCACAGAATACTCTGACAGCCATCATTGTTTAGTCATGAAAAACACTTAGTGCTACCCCCTATGTTTCTGGAGTAAGCATTGTCAATTGCAGCAAATCTATATCAATCATAAAATCATGCACACACACACACACACACACACACACACACACACACACACACACACACACACAGACAGACACACACCACACACTTATACCATTCATTCATCTTCAATGTACATTTTGTCACTTTCATACACTAAAATAGTTACATGTCTTTCATAAACCTGAAGATATATGTGACTTCTTTTCATTCTACATAAAACTTGCTCTCAGTATCAATCTATCTGTTTTAACTTTTTATTGTGTTATGTTTTCTTCTTGCACAGTGGTTCTCTTTCTATGTACAAATAATATATAGTTTTTTAAAAAATTACTTCAAAAGAAACAGGAAGTATGATAATTACACTACACTCCATTTCCAGTGGCTATATTTTAAAATCATCATCAAATATTTACCATACTTATCAGTCTCCTTCCATCACTTGTTCTCATTTACCTTAGATAACAACTCCCTTGCTAAATTGAATTTATTGGCTTTCCAATACTTTACACAACTCTACAAGCACAGATAAGTAAACTCTTCCCAGTCCATCCTACAGCAGGCATTTCTAGGTTTATAAAACCATGGGAATCCCTTCATTGAATCATGCACTTCCTGCAATTTCTTGATCATTATGTCTTGGTGTCCCATACACTTTATTTTTTCAGCATCACCAGTGCTACATGCTTTATATTACCAAGCACTTTCTCGTGATGAACACATGTTTGATCTTAACCTCGTTGATTTTACAGTATCATATTTTTTCCCCAGCTATTGTATCTGACTTCACCACCACAAGGACGTTAGCCCCATTAACATTTTCTACATTATAAAAAAAATCAGTTATGTCACTGTTCAAATCACTACCAACTCCATTACCAACTGCTTCTATGCCATTCACTTCATTATTTACATAAACAAAACAGTGGAATCGCCAGTGATGAAATAGTTCTTTATTTAATGGGTCAATGAGGGCCCAATGTTTCGGAAAATTAGCATATTTACATCATGAGGTGATGAAGGCAATGGTGGAAAATTGTGCCTGTTGTATGACATCTGATCATTGACCCGTGAGCTATCCATCATGAATAATGCTGGGAGAAGTTGAATACCACACAACAACAAATTGTCGTAATAAATAACTTTCACTTTTAAAATAATATAACTTTGCTCTGCATCAACATGCACATTGGTCACTGCTGCATTCATTATATCACACTCATTCACATTATCTGGCTACTGCAAACATTCACATATTTGACTGTCTTCCAATGGAGAACATTTAGTTTCTTAGTTGCAATCTATTCTGAAAATTACATTCTTAACCTTGGCATTAAAACTTATGAATTCACTTGAGTTACATTCTATCCCCAACTTTGTTTTTGGCATCAGTGCCTCCTTTGGTTAATATACTTTCCATTGACTTGATACTACTAATATTCTCTGCCCTTTGATTTTTTATATTTTCCTTCATTTCATCCAACTAGCCATTAATGTTCACAGAAACTTGCAATATTAAATTCTGGTGATCCACTTTCATTTCAGAGCCATTCATAGAAGATATACTGATTTCATTCTCTGAAGCTTAACTGCAAGGAAAATGATTATTTATCTTTGTAAAGTATAATCTAAATGCAAATGTAGTTGACTACAATATTAAAATGTGCACAAGGCTGCAATAGTCCATTTATTTTTTGTGCATATAGTAAGTGTGGCTCATTTGCTCACATTTACATATTTGACAATACAGAGATTCTGTAGTTCCTCTGACTCCTTCTTTACTACTGCTCGAAGGGAAATTGGTACAGAGCCTGCTCCAAAAAACTGAATAGTTGCTGTTGGTTTGAAGGTAATATGGACTTTGAAATTGTTGGACCATCCAAAATAGACCTCAAAGTTCTTCACAGAGTTCTTCTAAATTGCGAAAACAAATGTCTTATACCACAGGGAACCTGAAAGTATTGGGTACTTTGTATCACTTGCTTCTGACTGGCTTCTGTTCTGAACATAAGATTGACTGGTATTCTTTTCTTGTAACATAAAGTTATATGGTTGTCAACTAGTGACAATGGTGGTAAACCTGTTCTGTAGTATATTCCCATGTTACGTAATGTCACTGTTGGACTTGTGTCTACTTGAAATGATAATGGCTTTTTACTGATATCATTAACATTTTATATGATGTATAACATTCTACTACAAAATTTTAGGTATTGATGAAAATTTTCAAATTTTGTGTTTTGGCTTCTAAGTGATGTTTGATGAATATTAGAAAACATTGGGTCTGTTTGTAGTAGAAAGCTACTTAACTAAATTTGCTCCATTGTTTATGATCTTCCTTCACTGCTTTGTATTCCCAATTGATTCATCATGCATAAAGGAACATAAATGTAGCACTCTAATTAATGAAATGATATACACTATATTCTGATTTCATTTTCGCTTTATTGTCAAAGCTCATTAATTGATTTTGACAAGCTTTTCATGCAGACATATTGCAGAGTACACTGAACTGAAGATGCAGCAAACACTAATCGACTTGGTAGGCTCTGCAAACTTACCATAAATAAAGAAAATCAATCCAGGCCTTCAGCAGTATTGAAACATGCTGCAATACTGGTAGAGTGTATTACAATAAAGCAATGTTTGCATTCATGTCCAATAAAGCACTATGTGGAAGAAGGCTACTTCTGTTCAGAGTGGTTTATTAATTGCTTAAAATGCTTGCTGCTTAGATATCAAGTCCTTACTCAATTGTAATTTTAAGGAATTGTGTCATACCTCTCCCATTTGGCTCATACTGCATGAGTCTGTTATGAATAAAAGAGCCCATATATGGTGGATAACATTATTGAGATCTAAAGGGATATTTATATACTAATTTCTCTCAGTCTGCTAGTGATGATAGTATGCTGCTAGTGACAATCACGTTTATACAAATGACAATGTTTCTGGGCCTGCTACTGGGGCTAGCACATGTAGTGAATAAAACACATAACATCCAGTCCAAAACAAAAAGTAGGCTTTTTGACTGACAATGTCTGACACCTCAAAAACTGTAAAATTCTGTTGCCTTTACATATTAAGACTTCAAGCCATATATGGCTACTAAAGATGGTGGCAGTGCAGTGGATGATATCTATGCTGAAGGAGATTTTTGCATTTGTAAGTTGTAACTCAGAAATTCTACTCTTGCATCAACTACACTGTTCAGTCACACTAATGTGACTACCTGTCAAAAGCCCATATAACTACCTCTTCCCTTTTGGCTGTCTATGAAATATGCCGATGAGATTTTGGAAGGTACTGATAAGAATGTGGAATAACATCAACTCCAGCACTGTGGCCAGCTGTACTATGGTTCTGGGTTGAGGATCCACAGCGCAAACAGCCTGATCAATGTGGTCCTACTGATTCTTGGTTGGGTTTAAATCAGCTGTGCTTTTCAAACCATACACATACACTGATGAGTCTGGAATGAAATACATCACTGATTTTGTGTATCAGGGATCTGACACTTTTTTGGTAGGTTTGTGCTGGTATATGGCTTTAGACGTCTATTCATAGTTCATGTAATTCATGCTAATAATGGGCCACTGATTTGTGTATGCAGTGATGCCGCTGATTGCGACACAGGTGGGTCCCACAGGATTTACATCAGGTAAATTTGGTTGCTGAGACATCAGCATGAGTTCGCTATAACACTTCTGTATCAAGGTTTTGGCACTGAGAAATGGACAATTATACTGCTGAAAGATGGCATCGTCATTGGGGAAGACATCAGGTTTGCAGGGATTCAGGTGATTTTCAGCTATCAGCGTGTCTTTGATTACTACCACAGGCTCCACAAAAGCTTAGAATAATGTCTCCCATACAATAATACTGCTCCTACCAGCCTGCATCTGTGGCCTGCTGCATGTTTCCAGCCACCTTCACCTTAATAGTGTCTGTGGAGATGACCAGCAACCTAATATAGCAAAAGTGTGATTCACCCAAACAGGCAATAATTTCTATTTATCAATCCCAATGGTCCCATGGCCATGGCAATCATAACTGATGATGCCATTGGCACAACATGGAAACATGTAGGGATGGCTTGCTGCGGAGCTCCCTATTTAACAGTGTATGATGAATAGTGTGCTCCAAAACACTTCTGCGCACACCAGTGATCTTTTGGCAGAGATGCCACAAATCACAATACATCCTATTTTATAGAGCAGATGAGCCTCCAAACCCAACAGTCTGTGGATGTAGATGCTCATGACATTAGTACATGAACATTTGACCACCGTCGCTCTTTCAAGATACTCGTTCACAGTCTCTGCTAAGTAATAATTTGTCCTTTGTCAAAGTCGCTTATGTCAGTGGGTTTCCCCATTTTCAGCCCATATCTTCACTAGGGTGATCCCCTTTGCATGTCTTCTCTGCTTACATACATTTGTTACCTCATCACGTGCTTGCAACGCCATCCAGTGTCATGGTGGGCAGTGGTCATAATGTTTTGGCTGCTCAGTGTACACTGCAAGCTGTGTGGTACATTGCTTTGTCCTGCTGGTAGATGCCATCATTCTGAGGGAAAAAAACTGCATGTAGTGGTGGAAATGGTCACAAAGCATACATGCATCTATTGTGCCTTCCATAGTGACTAGATCACCCAGGGAATGCCACAGGACCATTCCCCAGACCATAACGCTCCCTCCTTCAGCTTAGACCCATCCTATGTGTTGCAGGGTGTTTGATTTCAGATGTTTCATCCTGTTTACGTCAATGACCATCTGTCTCAGTCAGCACAAAATGTGATTCTTCGGGAATGGCCATTTGTTGCCACTTAGTGGACATCTAGTTGTGGTACTCATGTGAAAATTCTACCTTTCCTTGCTGATAAACAGCAGTCTGTATAGTTGCATAAACCAGGTGCCTTTTGCAGAGGTCCACATGCAGAAATGTTCGATGAACTGTCATTGAAGAGACACTGTTGGTATTCCATTGGTTCATCTGGGTAGTTTGGCGCTCAACAGTTGCATATCTGTTCACCCATACACATCTCTGCAACCATCATTCACCCATTTCATCTATGGCTCATGGTGTACCAGAGCTGCCTTAGCACAGGTTTCTTATAGCACCATCTTGCCATTTTGGTGTACTTTAATGCCAGCAACATGCAAACAGTTTACAAACTTAGCCATTATGGAAACGCTTCCACTCTTGATCTGAAAACCAATGATCATGCCCTTTTGGATGAGAGATAAATCATTATGTTCCCACATTACAACAATGAGTAGCTCTTGTAGATGCTTTAATTGCTGTCCCTGCAATGACTTTTGTCTTTGCCATGTATTTAAAATATCAACATCTGAGCTGTTATTTATCAGTCCACATGTAATGTCTCATGCAGCTTGTCACTAAACCGTTATTTACCCTGGCTCATTATTCTTTTTAAATCCATAAAAGCCATTGCAGTCATGAACATCACAACAAATGTTAATACATTTGTTCAGTCACCAGTCCATAGTAGGACTCTTCAAACCAGTGCAGAGCAAGACGTCAGTAGCATAGTCACAGTCAATCCAAATAACATCCACAAATGCAGCCCAGGTAGCTCAGGGCCATCATCCATAGAGTAGTCAGGCAGGCAGCTTGAGTAAGCAGTGTAATCAGTATTGAACATCATGTGAAGTATGCAGTCTATGACGGCAACTTTTAGCAGTGTCATGATGTCACAGTGACAGTAACTATTGGTATGGCTTACACTTCCATGGTCAGCAGTGATCTGCCTTGTGGTGAGAGAGTATCTCTAGCTCTGGCGAGACATTGATATTGCTATGCAACACTATCCTTGTACAGATCTGATGATGGAGTCAGAGGTGGTGAACAAGGCCTCTACTTATTGGCCAGTGATGGCCAGTCTGTCGGTCACCCATTTGTGTCATTATAACTGTTGATTACGATGGAGGATGAGCTGACTCTGCCTTCAGACACTTTGGTACCATCAGCAGCCAATGATAACACCGTGATTTAACATCCACATAAAGATATGTGAGCTCATGTCCTCATATTTTTGTGACAGTGGGCTATGGGCTTGCTGGGTTGGATATGGCACTTTGAACAAAATTAAAATCTAAGCATGTGCAACTGATCTACAGGCCTGTCACAATTAATGGAGATGAGATAATATGTTCCAAAGAAGACTGTTAGGTCTTCCTGAGTCACTGTTGATACCATAATTTTTCTTTGGACAATTTGTAACATTTTGGAATTAAATACTGCATGGAACAAAATGGTAATAAGATGCTGACTATAACTGTTGCTGCATTTACAGGAGCTCCAATAGTGTGAGGAAGGTAGTTGTGGGCAGTCATCAGAAACCATCATATGGTGTGTTCTCTTCATGGAAAATACTTTTCCCACACCCAAGATTGTAAAACTTCTGGTGATGATAGTCATCTGAACCACATATAGGAAATTTGAGATGGCTTCCACGACCAGTAACCATATAGTTCCCTTGAATGAGTGTGAACCTACTCCGAAGAGTGGTCACATCTGTGTCAGAGGGAAATATGCTGCACAACACAACCAGAGTCTGAGGACATGCATTGTAGGCTTGCACCATTTTTTGAGTCTCAGTGTCAATGCCTGTGCAACAAACATGATGTGATGCTATCATGTGTATTATTCCCCAAAGTGACCTTTGCAGTAACTGGAGTAGCAATGGCTGGGATGTAGGCAGGACGATAAAACTACAGTTTTCATCCACATAACCAGCAACATTATGAAACTAGTTGTGTTGACCCTATGTTGTACTGGGAAGTATGTTATAAAAGCCGGCAGTAATCCTTTCGGTAGCTGATATGGCAACCCATACTTAACTGATGATGTGACTCTGCAGAGTAGCGTGGTTCCCTGTGTACACGGGTCTATGTGGTGAGAAGTAACAGGGAGTTCTACTAGAATAGATTACACATTGTTATTTATTTGTAAATGCATTGCCTTGTACGTATGAAACTTACTCCATGAAGTTTCATCGGATGGAGAATTTTCATTTGCCAGGCCTATAATGAATGTCAGGCAGTTCTGCGCTTGGGAATAAGCCCCATTACTGTGATCATTGTACTTACTTTTGTGGGAACTTAGACTGGAGGCTTATAACAGCTATGAGTGGCTTATGATCTGGAATTATGTAAAATTGTGTTCCTTACAGATATATGTGAAATATCATAATCCCATATGCTATCACTAATACTTTCACTCTATTTGTGAGTAATTAATTTGGGCCACCACTAAGTCACCTAAGGTAAAAGTGGTCGGCTGGTGTATGTTGTAAGAAGTCTCAGTGTACTTCTTGTGTTCTTCTGCTATACTGTCGCCTCAATGACAGTGTCATATCTCAGTATATGGCCAATTCATGCATCTCTTGTGTGTAGGTTAAGCTTTGAAGGACATAGCTTCCTTGCCTTCACTCTGTTGAGCATTCTGCATTAGCACCACATCTGGAAGCCTACTACTTTGTGTTAGCCTTATTACCTATTCAAGTACTAATGTTGACATTAAGTGTACAGCATGCACTCATGGACAGGTTGTCTTATACTGTTAATGCTTATAAGTTCCCAAAACACAGAAGAAATGTGTGGTTACATCAAAAATGGCAGAAGCAGCCTCTCCAATTGCCACACTCAGTTGCTTTGACGAAATACCTGGGGGATCATTAACAGAATATACTGAGAAACAAATGGCAAAAAGACAAGTTGCTTTACATACATGTATAATACCAGATAGTGAACTTACATTAATTTTTGGAGCTTTCTAGAATAATTTTTCACTCTGCAGTAGAGTGTGTGCTGATATGAAACTTCAACGCAGACTGAAACTGCCAGTCAGACCAAGACTCAAACTTGTGAACTTTGCCTTTTTGAGCAAGTGCTCTACCAAATGAGCTACCCAAGCATGACCCATGATCTGTCATCTCAGCTTTACTTCCACCACTACCTCATCTCCTAACTTCCAAACTTCACAGAATTACTACTGCAAAACTTGCAGGGCTAGCAGGCCTAGAACAAAGGATGTTGTGGAGACATGCTTTAGCCCAGTTTGTGCATGTTGCCAGTAGTTTGGAATAGAGGAGATGAGGTCCCGGTGGAAGTAAAAATGTGATGATGGGTCATGAGTCATGCTTGGATTTCTCAGTCAGTAGAGCACTTGCCTGTGAAATGTGAAGGTCCTGAGTTTGAGTTTCAGTCCAGCACACATTCGTAATCTGCCAGGAAGTTTAATATCAGCACACAGTCCACTGCAGAGTGAAAAATCACTGTGGGAACATCCTCCAGGGTGTGGCTAAGCTGTATCTCCACAATATCCTTTCTTCCAGGAGTGCTAGTTCTGCAAGTTTCACAGGAGAACATACCTGTGTTTGTAACACTTCTGAGGCTGCACAATTTGCCCCACTTGTTGGGCCAGCATCTAGTTTTCCTGCCCAATCTGGACAAGTGCAGAGGATGTGTACGCTAATCATATGGAGCTCCAATGGCAGTTGTGTAATGGAGTTCCTCATAGAAATAGCATGCAGGGTAGGAAAGAATGCCAGTGTGCACTCAGTATGTTTGCCGTGGGATCTCAGGTACAACTGGCTGCAAACAGTGGCACATGTTGGCATGAATGATGACTGCCACTTGGATGCTGAGGCTATCCTTGGTTTCTTTCAGTTTATAGCTAATTTGGTGCATCACACAGAATGCATGTTGAGCTGACTATTTGTTGCATCATACTAATGGTTGATCACAATCCTCTGGTTTGGAGCAGAGGGGAAGGTCAAAAAACAGAGGCTCAGCCTCTCCTTTCAATCATTGTACAAATGCTGAAATGGCAGATATAGACATAACTGAGCATGGAACAGAAAAATAACTACAACTACTTAGTAGTGGATAGGCATTATGACCAGATAAGATACCTATAGGATTCTACAAAGGTTATGCAAAAAAACCATACACCCCTTCTAGAAGTTGTTTATCATAGTTCACTGGACCAAAGAACGATACCTGAAGACTGGAAAAAAGCACAGGTCATCCATATTTTGAGGAAGGCCCATAGGGCAGATGCATCTGTTGCATAATTATGCAACAAGTTTTATGCTCAAGAGTTATGACATTTTTGTTGAATGAAGCTCTCCTCTATAAAAATCGACATGGATTGTCAAACAGAGATCTTCCAAAACTCAGCTCACTCTGTTCCTCCATGAGATACATAGTGCTGCAGACAATGGCGCACAGGTTAATGCCATGTTCGTTGACCTCTGGAAGGCATCTGACATTATGAGCTTATTTAGTATCACAACAGATTTGTGACTGGATTCAAGCCTTCCTTGTAGACTGAACTCAGCATGTCACCCTTAACAGAACAAAATTAACAGAGGTAAAAGCAATTTCCAGTGTACCCCAGGGAAATGTGATAGGGCCATTTCTGTTTACAGTGTGAATAAATGATCTAATAAATGTAACGTATTCATTTGCAATTACATCTACATGGATACTCAGCAAATCACACTTAAGTGCCTGGCAGAGTGTTAATCGAACCACCTTCACAATAATTCTCTGTTATTCCAATTTTGAACACTGTGTGTGTGGGGGGGGGGGGGGGGGGTAGCGAACAGCTATATCCTTCCGTGAGAGCTCTGATTTGCCTAATTTTGTTATGATGATCATTTCTTCTTATGTAGGTCAATATATTTTTGCATTCGGAGCAGAATGTTGGTGACTGAAATTTCGTGGCAAGATACCGCCGCAATGAAAAATGCCTTTGTTTTAATGATGTCCACCCCAAATCGTGTTTTATGACAGTGACACTCTGTCCCCTATTTCATGATGATGCAAAACGTGCTGCACTTCTTTGAACTTTCTCTATACACTCCTTTGGTTTTTGAACACATTCTAAGTTGATTTTTGAACTAATCATAAGTTGATTTTTGAATGCGTGCGTAGTGTACGTGATGTCATTGCCAGGGGAATCTCTGTCACATCAAGAAGTAAAAAATTTTTGCAGACAAAAGAGCATGGGGCTATACGAGCTGAGGTGAATAAACCCGAATGGGTGAATGCAATCGCTGTTTGTTTATGTGGTTGACTGGGTGTGGCAGTGATGGGCATTGTTATAACTATTAGTGAAATCCAGAGATTCAAGCTGCCAGAGTGGAAAAAACGACTAACAGGAATAACAGCTAAGAAAGATTACCTATAACCTTCTCAGTGTAACCAAGAAAATGAGATTTTGACAGAAAATTTTTGCCAGAATGCCACAATACTAGGGCCAGTAGTACAGTCCACAGTTGGCAGCCACTTAAGTACAATTCTTGGCATACGTGTTGTACAAATACATTATAATGCCTGACCAGAGAATGAATATATCTACTGTGAAGGAGATTAAATAAATCTGATCACACTAGGTAACCTGTGCAACCTAAACTACCTTCTTTCAATTCTGGAGATTTGAGAGCGTCCGTAATGTTTAGGAAAATATTAATCTACTTTCTCATCAGTAACTGAAGCTACCATACATAATTATTTCTAAACATGTTCAGGAATTATGGAAAATAATATGCACTGCATATGTTGAAATTTAGAAAAAATGATGAACACTAGACATTAAATAGAATACATCTGTATTTTATATTAGTAAACAGTGATAAATCACTAGCAGTTAATGTACCTCAGCTATCCTTTCTTCCCTGTAGATAGTTTAGAATGAAAGATTTTCTGAAATGGATGACTATTAAACTGATAAATATTGCATGGGATGTTAATAACTCTTCCATAATTGCTCTACCAAGTTGTTAAGTTCTCAGTAACACTTTATAAAATCATAAAAGTAAACGTGAAAGGATGTGCCTATAACTCTCTACTTTTTTAGGAATCACACAGGTAATTTAAAAATGATTACAAGTCCTCTGTTTATTGCCTGAAAATTTGAAAAAGAACTTACCCTTCTCTCATTCGTTTCTTGGCACGTTTAATCAATGGCGATTGGGATGTAGTATCACAGGAATTGGGAGTTAGCTGCTACAGGAGCTGCTTTGGCTACATACATTATCACTCATGTTCCTCTATATTCAGAATACCTATAAACATGAATTAATCTGGGACAACATTTCAGTTTGTCCTTTAATAGGCAGCAATGGAATAGAACAAGTTAGGTCACCTGAAAAATTTTGTACTATGTACTGGGCTTACAGATAATTAATCAGACTTTGCCTGTCCTTTTGTTCCTCTAGGATTGCAGTATCAGTGTTCATAAGGGAAAATATACATCTGCATCTACATCATACATGGTGTGTGGCAGAGGGTACTTCTCACACCTATAACTGATCCCCCCTTCCTGTTCCACTCCCTAATGGTGCATCGGAAGAATGATTGTCAATAAGCCTCTGTATTAGATAATATTTCTTGAAATTTCTCATCAGTGTCATTTCCTGAGATGTATATGGGAGGAAGTAATATGTCATCCAACTTTTTCTGGAAAGTATTCTCTCAAAATTTCAGTAGTAAATCTCACTTGTAATGCTTGCCAATGGAGACTGCTGAGCATTTCTGTAACACTCATGCACCAAATAAATGATCCCATGACAAAACATGCCCCCCTTCAATGGTCTTGTTGATCTCTTCTATCTGTCTACCTGGTAATGATCCCATACTGAACAATACTCAAGAATCGGTGGAATATGTGCCTTATGAGCCCCTTACTTTGTGGATGAGTTACATTTCTAAAGATTCTTCCTACGAATTGAGTCTGACATCTGTTTTTCTTACAATTTGTTTTATGTGGTAATTCTACTTATGGTCACTTCAGACCAGGGTACAGATTAGCTAGCTGTTTATCAAGGAGTTCCTTGTGAGGTGGCGGAGTGGCCATGTATGTAAAAATTAATATTCCATTTGACTCCCTAGACATACCACAATACTGCACTGAACAGATATTTGAATGTTGGTTCAAATGGTTCTGAGCACTATGGGACTTAAAACATCTGTGGTCATCAGTCCCCTAGAACTTAGAACTACTTAAACCTAACTAACCTAAGGACATCACACACATCCATGCCCGAGGCAGGATTCGAACCTGTGACCATAGCAGTGGCGCGGTTCCAGACTGCGCGCCTAGAAATTTTAATGTTGAGCAGAGGCAGTTGAATTTAATGAAACTAAACTTCTAACTTTTGTTGATTATAGGTCCCCTAACTCTGACTTTAGAGCATTTATGCTCAAGTTAGAGTGGGTTCTTGATTCACTTTATAGGATGTGATAGAAATTAGTTATATGTGGTGACTTCAATATTCATTTTGATTATGATTGTTCCAGAAAATGGATGCTGGTAGATCTCCTAAATTCATATGGTCTTATGTGGACGGTGTTATTTCCTGTCAGTGTGCAGGGGAACAGTGGCACAGCCATAGACAATCTTTATATTCATTCTTCGTTACTTTTATTTATTTATATTCTGTTAGTAAAAGAGTTATGGCCTTTCAGACCATGATACACAATTTTTAACATTAAGAGGCTTTTATTCTCAAACAAATGTCACATATAATTACAAATTATGTAGGAAAGTTAATCCAATGGCAGTAGAGAGTTTTCTAAAACTCATCAAGGAAGAAAAGTGGCACAGTGTTTATAAAGCTGATAACATAGATAACGAATATACTGCTGTCCTTAACACATTTCTCATGCTCTATGTGAGTTACTTTCCATTATAACGTTCCAAATGGGGTAAGAGGCAGCCTGGGTGGCTGACTAGTGGGATAAGGATATTGTGCAGAACAAAGAGGGAATTATATGAAAATGTTAGAAGTAGTCACAATCAAGTTACAGTTGCCCATTACAAACAGTATTGTAAGATGCTTGAAAATGTTATTAGGAGGGCAAAGAGCATGTGGTGAGCAAATGAAATAGTTAATTTGCAAGATAATGTTAAAACCATATGGTCAGTTGTGAATCTGGTCAACAGCACAAGGTCAATGACATTGAGTCAGTTCGTAGTAAAAATATTTCTGGTACTGATAAACTAGATATATTTACAATATTTAACAATAATTTTATAAGCATTTCTGGTGAATTAAATAAAAATTTAGTTTCTACTGGGGATCATATAACTCTCTTGGAAAATGCATTTCCAGGAATGATGCCTGAAATACTCCTCTGTGTAACTGACATGTAGGAGATTGCATCAGTAATTGAATGACAGAAGGCTAAGGACTCTCATGGATATGATGGAGTGCGTAGCAGAATATTAAAGTACTGTGCTGCACATGTTAGCACTGTAATTAGTCATATTTGTAATTTTTCCTTAAGGAAAGGTCAGATTCCTGAATGGTTTAAGTATTCAGTAGCAAAGCTGTTTTATAAAATGGGAGAAAGGGATAATACAGACAATTTTAGATCTATTTTTATGCCATCAGTGTTTGCTAAAGTTATTGAAAAGGGTTTGTATGTGGGGATAATTGATCATTTTATATCACACGATTTGCTGTCAAATGTACAGTTCGGCTTTAGAAGTCGTTTAAAAACTGAAAATTCTCTTCTCTCTGTGAGGTACTGGATGGGTTAAACAAAAGGTTTCGAATGCTAGGCATAATTTTTTTATTTAGCTAAGGTGTTTGATTGTGTGATCACAAAACATTGCTCCAAAAGTTGTACCATTATGGAATACGGGGACTAGTTCACAACTGGTTCACCGCTTACTTTAACAACAGACAGCAGAAAGTCATTGTTCACAGTGTTGAGAATGACTATGATGTGGGGTCTTGAGTGGGGTACAGTCTAGTGAAGGTGCCAAGGGATGAGTGTTTGGGCCACTCCTGTTCCCTATTTATATAAATGTTATGCCCTCTGGTATTGCGGGTAACTCCAAGATATTTCTGTTTGCTGATGACACTAACTTGATAGTAAGGGATGTTGTGTGCAACATTGGCTCTGTTTCAAACAGTGCAGTTGATGACATAAGTTCATGGCTACTAGAAAATAAACTAACGCTGAATCGCAGTCTGACCCAGTTTTTTACAGTTTAATTCAACAAAACTCAATGTTTTAATTTCTCAGAATGGGCATATGATTAGTGAAACTGTACAGTTCAAATTGCTAGGAGTTCATGTAGATAGTACACTGTTGTGGAAAGGCCACAAACAGGATCTTGTTGAAAGACTTGATGCTGCCATTTTTACTATTCAAACGGTATGAACACAAAAATTAGTCTTCTTTGCTTATTTTCATTCACTTGTGTTGCATGGTATTATATTTTGGGGAAACTCTTCCCATTCTAAAAGGATATTTTTGGCTCAGGAATGGGCGGCTTGTGCAGTAAGTGGTGTAAATTTGCGGAACTCTTGTCGGCCCATGTTCATTAACCTGGGAATTTTGACAATGGCCTCTCAGTATATATATTCTTTACTGTTGTTTCTTGTTAACAATATCAGCTTATTCCCAAGAATAATCAACTTTCACTCAGTGAATACTCAGCAGAAATACGACCTGCATTCGGATCGGACTTCCTTAACACTTGTGCAGAAAGGAGTGCAATATATTGCTACGTCCATTTTCAATAAGCTACCACAAGAATTCAAAACTCTTAGTATTAATTTACTTGCTTTCAAATTGAAACTGGAGAATTTCCTCATGGGTCACTCCTATTCTCTTCAGGAGTTCCTGAAAAATTAAGCTGATTTTTATGTTATATTTTTGACTGAGTTTCCTGATACTTATTGCTTGACCTATTTTTTTCTTCGTAAACATTTTATTTTTATCTTTTATTACCTTTAAGTTGTAATTTCATGTCCTGACATGTTCCATGACCTCGGATATTTGATCCTCAATTTGGTCCTATGGAACTTGACGTTTAAATAAAACAAAATAAAGATAGCTACTCGTATATACTTTATGGCTGAAACTGTTTCACATAGTTTGTAATCAGTGGTGTAGTACACAGTAGCGGATTTCTTTTCCTATTTATGTGCGATACACAGACTGGCAAGTTGCACAGGTCACACCAATACTCAAGAAAGTTACTAGGCGTAATCCACTAAATTATAGGCCCATATCATTAACTTCGATATGCAGCAAAGATTTAGAAAACATTGTTCTTCTGAAATACAACCACCTCTTTACACATGCAAATTTTTGAGTGTTATAGACAAGGGATTTCAAATTTATTCAGTATTTCTATATTTCCAGAAGGCTTTTGACACTGTACCACACAAGTGACTTGTACTGAAACTGCATGCTTATGGAATATTATCTCAGTTACATGACTGGATTTGTGATTTCCTGCCAGAGGGGTCACAGTTCATAGTAATGGATGGAAAGTCGTCAAGTAAAACAGAAGTTGTTTCTAGCATTCCCCAAGGTAGTGTTACAGGCCCTCTGCTGTTCCTTATGTATATACACGATTTAGGAGACAATCTGCTCAGCTGTCTTAGGTTGTTTGCAGATTGTGCTGTCGTTTATGATCTAGTAAAGTTGTCAGAAGATCAAAACAAATTACAAAACTATTTAGAAAAGATATCTGTATGTTGCGAAAATTGGCAACTGACGCTAAATAATTAAAAGTATGAGGTCATCCAAATATGAGTGCTAAAAGGAATTCATTAAACTTTGGTAACACAATAAATCAGTCAAATCTAATGGCTGGAAATTCAACTAAATACCTAGGTATTAAAATTATGAACAACTTTAATTCGAAAGAACACATAGAAAATGTTGTGAGGAAGGCAAACCAAATACTACATTTTATTAGCAGAACACATCGAAAATGTAACAGACTGTTAAAGAAATTGCCTACTCTACGCTTGTCTTTCATCGTTTGGAGTACTGCTGAGCAGTCTGGGATGCTTACCAGGTAGGATTAATCGAGTCAGCCCCAAATCTAAGATAGTCCGAACCGGGGCAGAAATGTCTTTGAGCATTTGACTTAGGAAGTAAAAAATTAAAAAAAATCGTTTTTGAAAATTATGTTCATTTTGTAGTGCACATCTCTCTCAAGAGTCTGATATGTAAAACATACATGTTCGAGAAAATGTAAAACAAGTTGTTTGGTCTTAAGTGTGACAAAGTGAGGTGTCAGGCATATTCACGCATCATTCTTCTATCACACATCACTGTATTTCAGTCTGTGGAATTAAAAAGTCAATATTTTGTAATGGAAGCTGTCAAACTTATATTCAGCGACAGTGGGAATTAAAATGTCCTGTGGTGCCTATTCTATTCCCAGTCGGCCAGTTTGAGATCATAAATCCCTTTTAAAAACAAAAAATAAATAAATAAAAAAAACAAACAATTAATACTGGTTGGTATTATATATGACCGGGAGAATAAGAACTCTTCAGAAAATTTGCACTCTTTATTGCTTTATAGTTAATAACTTTCTCTTTTGTGTAACATAAAAATAAATATAGGAAACATAAAACCAGTAAAGGCAAGAGACAAGCATGACGTATATATTTCTTCAGTCCTTAGGTCCCAGCATTTTTTTCTCTCTAATGTAGCTACGGCTTTACACACAGTCCTTTACTTTCTGCAAAAGAATCTATAAGCCACACTGTTTTGGCATAAATGGTCTTTCTATATACCTCATTTACATAAATAACACAACAGAATGTATTTCTCGAAGTACCAATATGTAATGTCTATAATGCTTGTTACAGAAAAAAAGTTTTATTTTAGGAAATTTGTATCACATTTCAATTACATGCTCCAGCTTCTCAAGCATGAGATCGAAAAGTAGTGGTACGGAATTTTTATATAAATATGGAATCATCATAATTTTCCATGTAATTTGTGTAATGTCCCAGCTCCTTCTCCTTCCTTGATCTAACAAACAATCTTGTCATCAATAATTCTGTAACATTCCCTGATTAACTTCACTAACCCTGCCAGAATCTCCAGTTCAGGTAATTGACAAAAATAACTTCGGTGGATGTTGTTTTGCAAATGTCAAACATATCTTATTAATTTTTATAACATATTGGATCCCTAAAGTGAATAGTAACAAATCAGACTACATATTGTACATTTACAACTTATTTCTACAGTTAAAAGTATGAATTACATGGTTTTGTGCATAGAATACCACAAGATTGAATAAAAGCAGTATTGCAGTAGGTAAGCTGTCACAGACTTAAATTTTTTCTTCAAGATGAGGTTTTATTTGTCTTGGATATTTGTGACTTAGTTTTTTCTCTTGCATGGTATAAACCTTTTTTTGGAAAAAAATTGTGTTGCAATGGTTAATATGTATATTACTGTGCTATCTGGTACTGTAATCATGGTCAATTATGTTTTGCATAAAAGTGTTTTCTTTTCTCATTACACTTTTTTGACTTGCAATACTACTTTAAATATATAAATGCAGGAAATGAGCAAAATTTTTAGATCTTCAAAGTTAGTTTTGCATGATTTTCTGCTGCTTGCTTGTTTAATTATTCCTATAATTGGCTTCTGTTTCCTGAAAACTGTCTTGGTGTGATTCACATTCTCCAGAAAATGATACTGCAGTTCACTGATGAATGTACATGAGCAAAGTATATAGCCCAAACTAATTCTGCACTGGTGTTATTGCAAAACAATCTTACTACATAGCTAATTTTTGCTAGTTTTGCATTTAGGGATGTACTATGAGAGCTCCCTGTAAGATTTTCTTGAATATGAATCAAAGGAAATTTAGTTTCAGTTACAGCATCAATGTTTTGGTTATCCTGACATATTATTTGTTGTGCTGCATGAAAGAAATATAAGTGAAATAAGTAACTAGACTAATAATGAATGTTTACATGTTTCAATTATATTTGCTGAAAATACTCTGACAGCACATTGTGTATTACTTACTTTCCAAAAACTGTATGCTAACAACCAGCATTATTACACATGGATGTATGTAGCTTCAAAATGTCTTTGATTTATGTGTTAACAAAAGTTTCCATTTTAGAAAATTAATTAATGATGGTGGGGTATTCTGAAAAACATCAAATTTTTGTAAAATTTAATTATAAACTTCCCAAGAAGGTTAACTACATATTAACTTTCATGTGAGAAACATTTTTTACATATCATCAGTTTGATGAAAGTACCTCAAAACCTAATTACCAAATTGCCTTGTGGGGTGTGTTTTACTTGTTAAAAGTGAAACTGGGCACAAGAAAAGTATTGCATCGTTTTTCACCCTCAGCATACCTGCCAAGTTTCATCAAGATCATTTAGTGGCACTTGAGAACGTTCCCTTGTTAGTTAACATGTATTAATGTCTGTTCCTTACTATAACAGGCCACAGGCCTGCACAGATGCCTTTCTGCAATGATGAAGGCCTATAACAGAAACTGCAAGTTGACTGAAGGTCTGCAAAACTAGCTCTTAATTTCCAATGGAATGTGTGTACTGACATGCAACTTCTGTATTTACAGATACATATGGGTTCTGTTGCACATTGCAGTGTATAAACAATCTTTGAAAACAACTGGGAACAGTATAAACAATCTTTGAAAACAACTGGGAACACTAAGTTTTAAAGTGTTGTTTCACATAAAACAGACAATAATGAAGGTCAGCTCTGGCCTTCACTTGTACTTAGAAACATTGCACCCTTCCGATACATGGAAACTTTTATCGATTGTCCAATTGGATTGAGTTGTAAAATCTTCTAAAGAAGTTAAAACTATTTTTCTTAAGCCGTAAGCAGTTCCTAAACTTGGTTTACTATTATGATACTGTGGTTAAAATACACTAACAGAAAAAAATCACAACACGAAGAAGGGGTTGTACAGTTTGGTTGCAGGACCTCAAGTAGCCTCTATCTCAGCAGCACATGGTCATCACTGCCACCTCAACACTTACCTCCAATGATCTCTCGCTTGACACCACTTAAATCAGAAATAGTGGTGGTTTGAGGTCAGTGGAATGCAGGCTACAGGGCATCTGGCTCACAGCTGTTCTTGAAGTAACTGATTTGTATCAGTTCATTGTGTCACTGTTGTGCCAACTGGTGCTCAGAGTGCTGTTAAAATTGCAGCACAATATGCCAGGACCTTCTGCTGAACACAAAGGTGTTTCCTCCTGCTAGTGCCAAGTGTCTGTCCTGAGCCTGGTCTTCTTGCGACTATACATTCTTGTGACCATGATTACCAGCAATGATCTACATTGGTTACATTCCTGACAAATCTTGCTGCAATATCTCAGAAGGAATATCCAGCTTCTCACAGACCTATTACATGGCCTTATTCAAACTCAATGTGGTGTTGACAATGGCATTTATGTTGCCTTAAATGCATTCTTGACTAACATCAACTCACCACATTCAATCTCAAAGGCACCTAACACTCTTGGCCATTACCGCATGTGTTTAAAGCAAACCTGCATCATCACAGTGATACTGTTAGTGCTATTTTTAAGCAGTTCCCATGTAATGTGAACAGACATTATCTTTCAGGTGTCGAAACTTGCCTACCAACTTTTGTTTATGTCACACAATTCTTTCTTTGTATTTTGAATTTTTTCTATCAGTGTACATTATATTACGAAAGTGTGAAAACTCAAATGCTGGGCAAGGTAGCATGCTGCTACAGTAATATAGTGCAGTATTCAGGTTTTTTGAACAACTGAATCATTAATTTGCATTTTTCTGATATGGTAAAATGTTGCAGCAGCAAGGTTACCATACATATATTTGTTAACACAGTTGGAAATACTTTGTTGGAACTGTGTTCCTTAGACACATTTTAAGCCGAGATGACACCTAAATGGAAATGACATCACATAAAAGGTAAAAATCTCTTTAAAACAATTTTCTCTCTTTCCAGAATTTCAGATCCTCTTCAAAGCAGATACATTTATCCAGCTAACCTTATGCAGATCTGAAGATTAGATACAATAGATGGAGATATCGTTAGTAGCCTTTTACTGTTACCACAGAGGCACCAAATAATCTGTAATAGACTATTCATGCTTCTTAAAAGTCTATAAGCTTCCACAAGATTATAGGTCAATGAAACACACAAGGCCAACAGCTTACTCATACTTCAGCACGCTTTCAAATTTGTTGTGGATCAAGGGATAAACCAAAGAGCACCACAATGTGTAATAGATGACTCAGAAAACAACTTACAGAAAGTAGTGGTAATAACATGAAAATCTTATTGGTTACCCCTCACCTGGACATGCTCTCTTCAAAATAGTGTCATCTGAAAACTATTCTGGGGCTCACTACACTAATTTGTGCCATTTTGTGGATTCAATTAACAGTACTAAATCTGAAAAAAACTTCACAATTAATGTTTATCAGTGAGAAAAGGATGTTTGTGGCAATTAGGCTTTACTTGTGATGACATTGCCATCCACAAAGTGCAAAAACATTTACCAAAGTCTGGCTAGCCTTGAAGAAGCCCAGAGCAACACACACAAACACACACACACACACACACACACACACACACACACACACACACACACTCACACTCACACACACACTCACACACACACACACACACACACACACACACACACACACACTTCATTTGAAAGCCCTGTCTTTTCATAGTACCATTGTCTATTAATGTACAAAGAGTGACAATTTGCAGTGCAGACATTTCACCATGTTATCTAAGGCTATTCAATGGTTCTGGGCATTCATAACAAAGAGGAAAGCAAGTGAATAGGTCTCCTGTAGGAGAAGCAGCAATTGTATTGACTGCTTCCTCCTTCTGTGAAACACCGTGTAAAAAACAAAGAGGAAGAGTGTAAGTTGTTTTACTATCCTCTCCATAATAATGTTAGTACTGCCAATTGTGTTTTGAAATATGTGTTTGTCATTGCATGAGAGAAGCACTGACATACTTTGATGATTTTTGTAAAATTTCTGTTGTTTATGAAAGATGAGGCTAAGAGCTGCCATTAACCTGAACTCGTATTAACCCTCCTACACAAAATACCATTTTTTATATTTGACATATGCAGAAACAGGTATCCAAGTATCTTTATATTTTTAACTGGTGTAGAATATAAATGAATAAGCAACATAAAGGCTAAGAAAACAATCTCCTACACACACTGTGGCCCAGATTGTCTCATGCTTATTCATGGTTCTAGGTTTTCAGTACAGAGGATAATGGGAGTGTCTGTGTCAGCTATGGCTGAAACAGTATCTGCATCCACCTTTAATGACACAATGCCAGGCAGGGCACCAACTGAATATACCGAGAAGCAATCAGAAGGAGGGTAAGTTTATCCTCATTAATGTCTAAATATAAACACATATTGAGTTACTTTTTCTGATGTATTGGTGTTTTCAAGTTAATTACAGGTGAACAGGTATACAGTAATTATGTGCACTTTCCTAATTTTAGTTATGTAAATAGTTATATGAGCTAATATAAGTAGTTAAGATGTTTATTGACTTCAGTACATGTTTCTTGAAGGAACAGGTATGAAAGGTGTACCATCTATTGTAGCTCTACCAGTATTAACCTGGTTCTCATAGTCTCCCCTCAGTGGCCCCCCTTTTGATCGGCACAAAGCTGAAAAGTATAAATGAGTGCAAGATGGTATTTACTCAAAGATGTACACAACACCCTTGTTTACATTGAACTAACACACTCATTTGTTCTTCACTAAGTTTGGTATTAGAAACAGTGACCAATGTGTTAATTACAGAAATTTGCTAGCTTATTGAACCACATCTGCTCTACAATTATGTTAGTGAAGTTATATTGCAGCACAAAGAACATTTCACATTTACACATGCCAAAACTTGCACTTAGCATTCTTCTGTAGTAATTCACTAGAAAAAGATTACGCTTTGATGGTTCTTTTAAGCAAGTCTATAATGGGAAGCACCATGTGCAACTGTGACTAGTTTTGATGTAAATAACATTCTTCACTCTTGCTTATCACAGTACAGGTTGAGTGAAATGTTAATTACTTTAGGTTCCAGAAATCATCCAAAAGCTATTAACTGTTAAAGTTCTTGAGTTCTTACTCGTGAGCTATCTAACTGCAAACTGGCAATTTTGAGTGAAGTTTGACTACTTATAGATAGGCATAACAACAAACTGTTACTCTGAAAACCATACAATGTTTTACAGTTTAGCTAGGAATACTTTCACTGTTTTTGATTACATCAAGAACTAATGTGATTTTGCATTAACTAAGGGAAACACTTTTTTAACCTTGTTTCACAAACTTCAGTATTACTGTATGACCTAGGTTTCAGGTTATAAACCTATTTTCCTGAAACCTATGTCATACAGTAAGAATGAAGTTTTTGAAGCAAGACTAAAAGAGTCTTTCATTTAGTTAATATGATATACAGTATTTACCAAGAAACCACAGATGAATCAATTAAAAGAATGAGATTTTGCCTGATAGAAAATATTGCTTGATACAAATGTAGAAAATTACATGTACACTATTCTCCTTATGCAATGTGAATCCCCTTTTATCTATGCCTGATGCTATATTAAAATTTAGGATAAATTACAAGAAATTATTAATCATTTAATTAATTATTTTTGTGTATAATTATCTATCAGTGGCCGTGCTGCAGTGGTAACATCAGTTCCACTCAGATCACTGAAGTGAAATGCTGTTAGCATTGGTTAACACTTGAACTGGTGACCATCTGTTGGCAAGTGGGGTGCACTCAGCCCTTTTGAGGTCAATTGAGGAGATACTTTGTTGAGGAGCAGCTTTTTTGGTCATGAAAACTGACAGTGGCCAGGAGAGCAGGGTGCTGACCACATGCTCTTTCATATCTGCATTCAGTGATGCCTGTGGGCTGAGGATGACAAGTCAGTGTAGAAGGAAAACTATTTAGTGTAGAGGTATCCAGCTTTATAAGTATGATGTTCAGGCTCTGTGCTGCAGGATTTGCATTGTTAGTAGTGCTAGTGTAATGACTTGTTGTTAGGTGTTGGTACTGATATGTTGAAGCAGGATTGAAACACAAGCATCAGTTTGCACTACAGTAGCAGTCAGTCAACATGAGCTTGGACTAGGTGAGCAAGGCTTCACTCATAAAGCTGTTTTATCAAAATAAGCAGCATATTCTTCATGAATATTGACACATTAAAGGAATATGGTCAGGACCTCTTTCTTGAAGAATGTTATTAGGAAGTTTGTATTAACAGGTGTTTTGGAAATTGCTCCTGGGAGAGGACAATTGTGGTCCAGATTGTTGAAGAAGTTACTGTTATATGGCTGAGAATTGTGGATGCAATGTGCAATCTTCAATCAGTTCACAGGCTGTGTCACAACAGCTGAACATTTCATGGTCCACCGTTTGAAAAGTAATACAAACAATTATGAATTGTTATCCCTAATACAGCTCCAGGCTGTATTGGTAGCAAATAGTCATAGTATTGAGAAACGTTTGTAACCTGGAACATAAAAATGGTGTGTAATTAACAGATGTTACTCTCTAATGTGGAAATTAAATGTCTTTCTTTAAATGATTTACAAATTATTCATCTTCCACAAATCCTTACAAATGTTTCCACTAAGTTTCATTGTTGTACGCTCACTAGGTTTTCGTGGGGGATCTCTCAACTAGGGAAAGTTTAATTATAAGCACCGTGTATATGACTATACTTATCTTCATGTCTGGATTCTGTAACTGTCCATGGCAAACTCAGATGTTATACAATACAATAAATGCAGTATAATACAACAGAACAAAGGTCAAAGCAGTGTTTCTCCTGAAATGTATGCAACAGGAAATTCACAAATAATGCTGCTGTTAAGGCTTCTAGCAGAACAGTAATTATTGTAGGTGAAGTGTGTTTGCTTGCATTAACCCCTCAATACCTTACTGCACCATACTTTACATCTATGCCAGTGCCACTGTGAGCCCCTGCCACTACCAGACTGCTTCATTGCACTTTCACTATTGCTAGACAGCCATTCACCAAATGCTCAGCTATTCACCCAGGCACATTTGTTAGACCAAATGTGCCACTTGATGTGTAGAGCCTTACAATGGGTTTTTTTTCTGTCATTGTCTCTTTTGAGAATGTTAAAATGTTTAGACTCTGTGCCTGTCTTATACATTAAAATTTTATAAAATGTTGACAAAATCATTTTATTCCTTACAACTAACCATTTCATCTTGTGAAAGAATTAACATGTGCTACCTCCATATTGTCTCACTTAATCATACAGTGGCCCACTCTTCCTCTCCTTTAAATTTGCTCACTATTTTTAGTTGTAACCATTATTATCAACACAGTGTTACCAATGGTGCGTACTATGCCATTGTGTCACACAGTTTGGCTTTGATGGGGTTTGTTGTTATACTGCATCTTTCCCATGTTGTGCTTATCTTTCATGGCAAAGGCCGGATGACTTCCTGATTGCATGGCATACCAGCTGTTACATTTGCTGTGGCAATAGCTGTGTCCTCTCTCCAGCATATCTGTGGTTGTTAGTTCTCTGGCCCATGATTGATAAGGGCCAGCACGTTTGTAAATACTCAGAGAGCCTTGGGCAGTCTGTCAAATTTCATACAGGACTAAAGGAGAAAATGCACATGGGGTATTAGAGTCACACATGGAACAAGTGGTTTCAATTTTTGCCTCTCCATCACAATGTAGGTTTTCCATAATTTCTATTGATCATGCAATAAAAATATTTGGTTGAGTCTTTTAATGAGACCACATCCAGCCTCTTCATCCTTGTCATTCATCCACCATAAGCTAGAGTCCTGTACCTAGTGATTTCACCTTGAACTAAACATTAGACACTAACCTCTATTTCATTCCTTTCTTCCTTTCAAACAAATCTGCAGTCCTCTGAACTTGATCTGCTTTGTATGATACAGAGACAAGTAGGCAGAAGTAAGAAGTGCCCAACAGCCTTCACCACTGCCACCTCTTAGCATCCTGCGGAGATCTGAGGAAGAGTTGCTACAATGTCCTCTCCCAACACCACAGGATGTTGAGCACTACATTGGTCTTCCATTATATGCTAGTAGTAGTAGCTCACTGGGAGGTGCTACTGCAATACATACAGATGCAGATACATCAGAGGAATCCCCAACTGGAAGACATAAGTTGTTACTGTGAGTTTCTAAAATCACTTCCACAGTAGACAAAAACATTAGTCATCTGACATGCTATTACTATACTAGTGTATAAAAAAACCAAAAAAAAATAATGTGCATAGCTTGAAAAGAGTATTTTAAGGTTCACAGAACAAGATAAACCATTAATCACAAAATGTATGAAACTGAACCGAGTCTACTCCAGAAACTGAACAGAGCCGACTCCATGTATTTTGAAAAACTACCCATTTAAAAAGAAGTAAAAACCTGAAAACTATCTTAAACAACAACAAAAGTTTAGCGGACAAAATAGTTTCTCCCAGCTACCAATCATACTTGCGATAAATTAGTTCAGAAGTACTTTTGGCAATTGATTCCAGTCCTGAGATTTTGGTTTTGTCGATCTGGAAGAGAGATGTTTGCTGATGGGTTGCAGTATGCCTTGCATCGCATCCTAGATGTGCTTTATAACAACATTTCTTAAGGTTCTCTAATTCTGAACCCGTGGTAATTAAATTTTGAATCAGGGATTTTGAAGTACTCCACTTTTTGCCATCCAACACTACTTGACATTTGCACCTTTGATGTACTCAATATTGCCCTAAACACTGAACAGAGTAAGTCATATTCTCTTTCATCCATGCTATTACATGGTATACTACAATACTCTGATGTGATCAATCCCATGAGATTGATCACATAAATAATTTAATTTCAAGTTATTATTATTTTACCAGAAGTGCTACTCAGTTCAAATTGTGATCCCTTTTGTTGGTTATGATCAAACTGTTATGATCAGCATGTTTTTATATGTTTATAAGAATAATATCTGATAACTACACTGAATACAGGGTGAGTCTTATCAGCATTTAGAAGCCCCAAAAGTGCCATAGATGATGATGAGACAAGTAATTTAATATAAGGCACATGGAGTTACAAAAGTCAGGAAATACCCCAAAAAGGAATGAGAAATACTGAACATCTGACATCACCAGATGGCATACCTCATTGCACACGCAGCAGTTGGCCTAGGGCATGAAGAGATTATTGAGTGATGTAGTACTTGCACTAAAGCAAACAGTGCAAATTTCTGACATCTTTTGTGAATGTGGTCTGTTGTAAATGTTGAATTTGCAAATTTATGGTCCTTTCTGTAACCAAGTAAAAGCTGTTTTTAATTTGTGCTTCTTTCCTTTTTCCTCCTTTTTTCTGTTTACAGAAATTATGTAGTAAAGAAAACATAAATCATTTACTGGTAGCAATGCAGTATGGAAGCTTATACCAACTTACTTGTGATGGAATATTGTATGTTTTTGTTGTATTGTACTTTGTATTAATGAGTGGTGACTGCAAGACCAGTAAATTAAATAATAAACCTTACTTCAATGTAAACACATAATTGTTTAATGGAATGAAAAAATACTGCTCGCCAGACACAAGACTCAAACTCTGAGCCCCGTGCACTGAAGTCATGCATGGGAGCCCAGAACCACACTGACGGGAATACTTGAGTAGGGTTGAGATGAGCAGGTGCAACAAACTGATAGGTTCAACTGGTGCATCTACAATGAAGTACTCCAGGTGGTGACATCATCTGTTGAACATTTGTCACCCACTTTTGGGATATTTTGTGACATCTGCAATCCCATGTGTCTTAAATTAATTCACTCAGCATCATTTACATCACTTCGGAAATTTTTAAATGGTGATGAGAAACACCTTGCATATTACATTAATTACCCAGTGAGGAAGAAGCACTAGACAGTGGAGAACAATATCACTGTGATTCAGAGTTAGACTGTGAAAGAGATGAAGAAGGTTATAATGATACTTGCAGTTATTTTATTAGCACAGACAATATATGTAAGGCTCAAAAATTAAATTTCAAGAAATAAGCAAGATTACAAAACAAAAATTGAATGAAAATACCACCTTACCCAAGGCATATTGCTGAAATACTGGCTGCATATTGTTACTTATTTATCCTGGTTAAGAAGAAAGGCAGTCACAGAAATTTAACTGAACTATGAAATTCTCGTGGGTCACATACTGTAAGCTCACATATAGTGTCATCACAGTTTGTTAAACACAAATAAACTTTCTGTAACAATAGGTTTCAATTGTCTATTAGTCCATGAAATCAAACAATAATACTTGGTGATAATTAATATAAGCCTTAGTTCCTGATAGAAATGAAAGTGCAATAGTTTCTGTTTGAATATGATATAAATCCAAGCACTACTTCTTTATGATGCATGTGTATTGAAATTATAACGTAAAGCAAGTGCAATAGCTTCTGTTTGTATATGATACAAATCCAAGCACTACTTCTTTATGATGCATGTGTATTGAAATTATAACATGAAGCAAAGTTCCACCTGTGATTAGAGGGGCTGGAAACCAATCGCTCAGCTGTCAAAGCACTATACAACACAGTTGTAAATTTGTCCACATAAACATCAGTGGTGGTCATAGTTCACTTGCTTAGGAAAAGTTGGATTATAGCAACTGAGAGCAATCTAGCCACTGGTTGGTCTTATATTTGCCATTTACAGAAGTTTATTTGACCAGCCTATTGTACTGGTGGCTCCAGGCTCACATGCTGGATGTAGGCAATGTCACACAAATTGACATGTTCATATCTTCCATTTGCATATCTGGCAAGGTCCCTAAATCATATACAGTAGTTTTGATGGTGTGTATGCATTACAAGCATTTCTTGCTTCTGTTTTGAGGTTTGCACTTAAGCCAGTAATAATCAAGAATACAAAGAAGAAACACTAAAAAATTGGGTATTTTGCATCCATTTTTAGGTCTGTGTAGATGAATACTGTCTAGGTTATTTTTGTCACAAGACAGGAAAAATTAGAGTATTTCCAAGGAATGTGTAGGCATATGCATTTTAATCTCTGAATGGCAGTTAGTTAATAGTACAGAATTTTTCTAATTTTTGGGTGAATGTAATGATGAAAACCTGGAAGTGGAAGAAATGTATAACTGAGTTGCTCAAACAACAAGTTTAGGAACCATTGTCATTCACATAATTACGAATGTTTGAAAGAAACAGACAAAAATCGTAACATATTCTTTATATTTATGACATAATTTTCTGTGGTAAATGATCATTTATAAGAGTAGTATTATTGCATAAAAGCAAGTAGTGAGTAAAGTAGAGCATCAATTATCCAAAACAATTTGGGGCTGGGGGTGTTCAGATAACAGATTTTTTACATAACTAATCCTTTTTTAGAAAAAAAAGTACCACTATCATTGGAGGAATATGAAATGAAGAACCAGATTTGTGTGTTAAATCCAAAAGTGCATGTTTTTTTGTATGTATTACCAATACTGTACATAGCTTACATAAATTACTCATTTTCTATTAAGGCGTCCCTACCATCTATGAAAAGGAGTTCTAAATTAATATTTTCTCCAGACCTGAGACATGCTTTTATTGTCACTAAATCTCATGCACAACTTAAACACAACAGCTGCATGATGTCACACTCTTCCAGATTGCAAGGCAGTGAAAAACTTCCTCACTGTGTGGTTCTTTAATGGTACAGTCATCACTAGCCTCTATCTTGTCACTGCAAGCATCTTGGTCATAGATGACGTTACCAATGACCTCGTCATCTGTCAGTAATCGATAACCAGGAGCATTGGTATCCCATTTGAACCAGTCTTGAATGTTTTTCTGTTCATAATCTCCAAATCTTGAAGATACTTTAACCAGCCCATGCTGTTGCAATACAGATGTATGGTTGGTAGTTCTACAGTTCCAGTGAGGTGCTCATCTGATGGAAGGAGTTTGTTCCAATGTTTTGCTAGAGTAGTGTCCTCAACAGCAGTCTGAACGTCTACTACTGTGTGCACAGCGTCCTACAAGTTAATGCCTGAGGACTGGAGTAATGTTCTGAGGCAAGAAAATAACTTTAGACTTTCCATTTTGTCTTTGCATTGAACAGTTTGAGGGATGACTTGGGGACAACAAAACATTTTCAGAATTACCAATTGCATGCCGTTGCTTTTACACTTCAGAAATAAATACAGGGTGGTATTATTCTGTAAAAATGCTAGCATCTGTCCTTGCATTCTTTTGATTCTTGTAGGTGACCAACTATTTTTTACTCCCATAAAACAGTGTCAAGTTTGGGTTTCCCTATGAACAGAAAGGGTAGCCTATGTGTTCTGGTAACATTTCTGCACACCATAGCAATGATGCAAGGTTTTCTTCCCTTATAACCAGGAACTGACACTTCTTTCTAGGAAACTAGTGATTCTGTTGGCATTTTCTTCCAATACAAAGAAATTTCATCTATGTTGTAGATATTTTTTTGTTATAGCACTTGGTGATAAATTTATTTAAAGTCTCTTTGAAACAATCTGCTGCTTCAGTGTGAGCAAACAGTTCTTCACCTTGAGTGTCCAATTCCCCAATTCAATGCCTAGATATAAAGTGCATAATCCAGCCAGAAGAATAATGGGTAGCTTTGAGAATTGAAATAGTGAAGGCAGCAGAGGATGAATTAGGTAAAAATATGATGACTAGTAGAAATCCTTGGGTAACACAAGAGATATTGAATTTTACTGATGACAGGAGAAAATATTAAGATGCTGTGAATGAAGGAGGTGAAAAGGAACAGAAATGTCTCAAAAATGAGATCAACAGGAAGTGCAAAATGGCTAACAGGAATGGCTGGAGGACAAATGTGAGGATGTAGAGGCATATATCACTGGGAGTAATATAGATGCTGCCTATAGGAAAATTAAAGAGACCTTTGGAGAAAAGAGAACCACCTGTATGAATATCAAGCGCTCAGATGGAAAACCAGTTCTATGCAAAGAAGGGAAAGCAGGAAGTTTGAAGGTTTATATAGAGAGTCTATACAAGTGCCATGCACTTAAGGGCAAAATTATGTCAATGGAAGAGGATGTACACGAAGATGAGATGGGCAGTATGTTACTGCATAAGAAATCTGACAGAGCACTGAAAGTTCTAGGTTGAAACAAGTTCCTGGGAGTAGACAACATTCCATTAGAACTACTGATAATGTTGGGAGAGCCAGCCATGCACGAAACTCTTCCATCTGGTGAGCAAGATGTATGAGACAGGAAAAATACCCTCAGACTTCAAGAAGAATGTAATAACTCCAATTCCTAAGAAAGAAGGTGCTGACCGGTGTGAAAATTAGTGAACTGTTGTGACTCGCCAATCTTTCAAAGTGCCGATGTGCAGTTACGTGCGTCCTCTTCATGTGACGCTGTCTGCCAGCCATGCAGCAGCAGCGCCACCTAAGCGGCCAGCCAGCCAGCAGCCGTGAGACTTGGACTCAGTTAGTATTTGACTGTTAAAGTGACACACATCTTACTCTGTTTACTTGATCTGTGACATTCATGTATTGCATTGTCCGTGAAATATATTTGTTCAACTTGAAGTTATAACATGAACTATCAGTTTAATGAGGCACAGTTTCAAAATAATAACTCAATTCCTTTATAAGCAAATGCAAAAACTAGTATAAGCTGACCTAAGGGAAGATCAGTTTAGATTCCAAAGAAATGTAGGAACACTTGAGGCAATATTGACTCTACGACCTATCTTATTTATATGATTTGTAGTCGTAGAGGAAGCTTTTGACAATGTTGATTCGAATACTCTCTTTCAAATTCTGAAGGTCACAGGGATAAAATACAGGAAGAAAAAACCAGTACAAGATTTGAGCGGCACAAATGGGAAGCAGTGGTTGAGAAGCAGGGGAGACAGTGTTGTACACTATCCCTGATGTCATTCAATCTGTGTACTGAGCAAGTAGTTAAGGAAACAAAAGAAAAATTTGGAATAGGAATTAAAATCCAGGAAGCAGAAATAAAACCCTTGAGGTTTGATGAAGACATTATAATTCTATCAGAGACAGAAAAGGAGTTGGTAGAGAAGTTGAACAGAATGGATAGTGTCTTGAAAGGAGGATATAAGATGAACACCAACAAAAACAAAATGAGGTTAATAGAATGTAGTAGAATTAAATCAGGTGATGCTGAGGTAATTAGACTGGGAAGTGAGACACTTAAAGAAGTAGATGAGTTTTGCTATTTGGGCAACAAAATAACTGATGATGTTCGAAATAGAGAGGATATAAAATGTCGGCTGGTGATGACAAGGAAAGCATTTCTGAAGAAGAGATATTTGTTAACATCAAGTATAGATTTAAGTTTCTCCACTAGGCAGTGCCACAAGTTCCTCCAAATGTCGTAACTCAACATACACACATATGTAATACTAACTAATGTAAATCCACCCGATGATGGAGGTTTAAACCTTCGAAACGCGTCGTGGAAAAAATAAAATGGTGACTGGTAACAGTAAACTTGTTGTTTCATTTAATTTCAGGAATTCTTTTCTGAAAGTATTTGTACAGAGTGTAGCCATGTATGTAAGTGAAACATGGGCACAAAGGAACTAGCAGCTTTTGAAATGTGGTGCTACAGAAAAATGCTTAAGTTTAGATAGGTAGATCATGTAATTAATGAGGATGTACTGAATAGAAGTGGGGTGAATAGCAATTTGTGGTACAATGTGACTAGAAGAATGGATCAGTTGTCAGTTGGTAGGGCACATTCTGAGGCATCAAGGGATCACCAATTTAGTATTGAAGGGAAGTAAATCATAGAGGGAGAATGAGAGACAAATACACTAAGCAAATACAGAAGGATGTAGGTTGCAGTATTTACTCAGAGATGAAGAGGGAAGAACAGGATAGAGTAGCATGGAGAGCTGCATCCAGCCAGTCTTTGGACTGAAGACCACAACAACAAGCAACAAGCCAGCCAGTAGTCACTTTAAAGTCAGTATTATCCCAAAGTTTCTTATTTAGTGAAGCACTTTTTCATAACTCAAAGGGCCACTTATGGACTGTACCTGCGTGAACCAAGTGTACACTGCAGTGTCTAAATTATGATTTTCTGCCATTTTCATCATTTTTCTGTGTAAGATTCCATCTTCACTGCCAAGTCATTTGGCAAGTTTTGTAATAGTGTTACATTCTTTTTAATATCCATTCTTGTGGCATGCCATATACCCTAGCTAAGCTTGATCCACTAGCACCATTCCTCAGTTGGCCAAATACTTTAAGTTTATTGGGAATATTGAGAACAACTCATTTACATTTATTAACTGTTGTGAACAGTATAACTACAGCATATTTCAAGTGAAGGCTAAAAAGCCACTCATGGATGATGACTAGAGGATTGAGTTCAGGCAAGAACTAGTGGTCACTAGCGGAAAAGTACGATGTACAAATTTAAATTTATTGACTGAAACCCTTTCATATAATCACTGTTTCAGTTGATTCACAAAAAGTTATCAATATCCTACTCTATAATATGTCATGTTTACCAAGAACACCTTGTAAATACCTTCTCAAGGAATTTTTCATATTAACTGTTTCACAATATGTCTATTAGCCCATGAACTTCATCATAAAAATTCAATCAGGATTTGAGGTGAGTACGATGTTCATAGCTGTTATACTAGAAGAAAAAAATACCTTTATTACTCTTCAATTGACACTGTGCAAAGCTCATTCCATAAGGAAGATATAAAAATAATTTTATTTGTTAATTTATGTACTAACGTCATGACTGATTTGCCATGGAACAGAATTTTAAGGGACCTATTTGAGACCTACAAACTTATGCAGATATCTTACTTTCAAGCTAATCTGTAGACTAGCTTAAACCCAATCTTTCTCCTTTTCTACAGACAGAGCACAATCTTGTCTTGCATTCAGGATGGGAAGGAAATCGGCTGTGCCATTTCAAAGGAATCATCCCAGCATTTGTCTGGAGTAATTTATGGAAATAATGGAAAATCAGAATCTGGATGTTCGGACATTGGTTTTAACCATCGTCGTCCTGAATGGGAGTCCAGTGTGCTATGTAGTGCGCCACCTTGCTCAGTAATATATAGAAAAGTAGTAACACACACACTGATTAAACACTGCAGAGTCAAAGAAACTGGTACACCTGCCTAATATCACGTAGGGCACCAGCGAGAATGCACAAGTGCCACAACGCAATGTGGCCTGGACTCGACCAATGTCTGAGGTAGTGATGGAAGGAACTGACACCATGAATCCTGTTGGGCTGCCCATAAATCTCTAAGGGGACTAAGGGGTGGAGATCTCCTCTGGACAGCACATTGCGAGGCATCCCAGATACACTCAAGACTGTTCATGTCTTGGGAGTTTAGTGATCAGTGCAAGTGTTTGAAATCAGAAGAATGTTCCTGGAGACACTCTGTAGCAATTCTTTTTATGTGGTGCGCTGCATTGTTCTGCTGGAATTGACCAAGTCTGTAAGAATGCACAATGGTCATGAATGGATGCAGGTGGTCAGACAGGATGCTTATGTACATGTCACCTGTCAGAGTGATATCTAGATATATTAGGAGTGCTATATCACTCCAACTGCATATGTCCCACACATGTCACACACCAGGAGGAACACCACTGTGCCTCTCTAAGAAATGGGAAGATTTGGCTTATTCCTCAGGTAGCCACCATACTTGCTGACAATGGTCATCTAGGGTAGCGCAGAACCACGATTCATCACTGAAAAGAATGTGACAGCTTTCATCAGCAGTCAAAGCTACCTGGTACAGCACCACTCCAGACACAACTGTTTGTGTTGTGGTGTTTTAGCAGTCCACACAAAGGACAGCAAATCCCTACTCAAGCTGCTGCTTTCCTATGACCAGTGGTACAGGATGACATAGAATGTTGCAGATAGTCCATTACTTGTGGATCTTCAACTTTATCTTATGTAGTTTACAGGTGAATGGCCAGACATCAGTGTCCAGTGAGCACAGTATTTCAGTGAGCAACCACATTGCGATCATCAGATGCACTGATGAACTGACTGCTTAGGAGCTTGTTCATGGTCTGCACTCAAGTGTGGACGTGCATACAGCATCTCCTGCCTCATCTCCTCCTCCATATTGCTCCATCGAAGGTTTATGACCCAGTGACTTGTGATGGTGACATCTCCAATTTCTGTTGCTCTGTATGACTCTGAAGTCAGTTTTTAATGGGATACCACTGCACTCTTCTCTGTAACCTTGTCCTGATTTTCCCCACATATACCAATGCCCATTGTTTCCCAAAATTTCCTATCAAAATTTAATCTATTCATGTGATATCTATTCCTGTCTTTATCTTGTTGCTTGTATGGTTCAAAGTTTATCCTTCTCTCATAATTCTTTTGTGATAATTAGCCTGATTTCTTCTATTTTTTCCCCACACCAAAGTGACTAGATCTCAGTTGGAGGATCCCTAATGTACCTCATCATTACCCCTATTTTCATATCTACTGTAGTTAAATGGTTTGGCGTTTCCTTCCAATGATCTGTTTAAATTTTCTTGTATTCTTTCTCATTAATATTTCTGTCATTTAACTGTGGATCACTTTTCTGACATCTTCCCTCATAATTATACAGATAATTTCTTCCCCGTTTCCTTCTGTAATTCCCCACTCTTGCGCTGAGTCACACTATGGAAATTCTGATTAAAAACTATGTACATAATTTCTCTCTAATCCCCTATCCAGTTTATCTACATATTTCAGAAATCAAAATAGAATCGTCTGCCCCATATACTAAACCCTGTTGCACTTTCCTTGGTAATCTGTTCTTTCATACACCTTTTTGTGTAAGCTCATCAAATGATTGATCTAGGATTATTAATTTTCTCAGGTGCTTCTCTCAAAAATCTTTCATGTTGCCATTCACTTCTAACTAATTGGTCCATTTATGAATTAACTTTTGATACAAGCTTGTTCAGTTTCTGACAATTTATTCAGAAAGCTGTTTTCAAAAGCACAATATGTCATTTCTGCATAAATATCTTGGTTAGTCCAAGAGAGTGCTTCCTCATCCAGAGACTCTTTTACAAACTTTATCTTAAGCAAATCAGTCAAACAACTATCAAAATTATGACAAAAATGTTGATAAATGTCAACAATGCTAAGGTTATTATTTCCTCTAAAACTTTTAATTGGCACATTGGTGCTCATCCCACTACTGTTACTACTGAAACTTCTAGTTACAAAATTTTCCTCCAATTCAGATAGTTTTCTAAGAATATTAACTACTTTACAATTACATGGAATTACATTACAACTTTCTCTAGTGCAACAACTTTATCATTAACTACCTACTTTTCAAGTTATTAATTTTACATTCAAGATTATTGTCATTTTGATCCATTTCTGATCTTAATACGTGGCCTTCTTGTTTCATCAGATTGTGCATTATTTCAAAAGTTTTCCAAATTTCTCAACTTTATCAGGACAATTTTGTTTTAAATTCAGTCACTTCACGTATAACAGAATCAATCTGTACATTGATTCATTTGTCCCCTGAGTGTGCAACTAATTTATATTTATTAAGATTCCCTATCGTTTCAGGCACTTGAATGCCAGTCTCCAAATTTCGTTCCTCAACTCCTTTAACTTGTCATTTTTAGCAGTGATTTTACCACCCCTATCACTTTTTATTGTTTTAATCCTACCAATCAAATCTTCATTTAGTTTGCTTTTTAATGCCTCAGTTCTACCCCCACTCCCAAATTGTTATTCAGTTCCCTGTTGCATTTTTCTAGTTTTTCTTCAAAAAGCTTGGTTAGTTGTCAAAACAAACTATACTAATAGTTCCCCCTGATAATCCTCTGTGACTGAAACTTCGGAATGGACAGCAAGCACTACTAACATTCCTGCCTACTGCTCCTTTGTCTTGCCTCTGATTTTGTTCCAACCTTGTCATTAAAAACAATTTCTATCTCCTAAGGCTATTCGTAAGTTTCATACTGTCATTGAAAACTGGTTTTTTAATAACTGTGTATGTAATGGGGAGCAGTCATTGTAATTACAATGATGTGATCACTCGCACTCTTAGCACTTAATATGAGTACTTTTATTCCTGCAACATATACACAATGCGTTAGCATAGAGCATGTACTACAGAAAACTCATCTGGCAAAGATACAGTTGTTTTTGCTGTGGTAGGGCAGCGATGTTATTGGGGGATAGAGTGCTTCTAAATCCCCCCAGAGGAACCCCCCCCCCCCCCCCCCCTCAAATCACCAGAGTGCAGCATGGTGACTAGTGTACATCATTATGTGTTGTCCTGCTGGTGATGGGTAATGTCAACATATTGTAGTCTGCCAGGTACCTGGGTGCCTGTAAAGTGTGGCTGGCCTGTGAAGTCAAGCAGTGGTGCCATTCTCACAGTGGCGATGTCCATTGAGGTGTTGGTGGCTGTTAGTGCGCCATCCAGTATCATAAAATTCTCTGGGGCCGACAAGAGCATGTAGCCGTCCAAAGAAAGAGTAGATTTCAGACTTGCTGAATCAGTCGTAGGTGGAAGGGGCATGCAGTGCTCTAATGACCTCAAGACCATGCTATAGCCTGACTGTCTATTGTTTAATTTGCACCTGAGCATGACATGTGTACATGATTGGAGGTCCTTGTGCTCAAAGATGGTTGGTTTGTTGTGGTGGGATGGCGATGGGATGTGGATGTGGTGGATGTGGTTCCTGACATGTTTTACTAGGTTGACATCAACAGGGTCGGTGGTTTGTGGTACAAACTCTGTTGGGAGGGTGATCGGTTCCCCATAGAGCACCTCTGCAAGTGGGGCACCCAGATCATCTTTGTAGGCAGCTCGTATGCCCAGCAGCAACCAGGGGAGAGCCTCCGCCCACTTTTGGTTGTGGTGTACGAGTGCAGTGCCACTGTTCCACAAGTTCATTGGATTGGGGATGGGAGGCAATTGTGTGTAACTGGTGGCACCCACAGAGGCGGCAGAGCTCAGAGAACAGGGTCAACTAAAACTGCTGGCCCTGGTCTGTTGTCAGGGACTCCGCGCAGCCAAAGTGTGCAGTCCATAATGTGATGAAAGCTTGGGTGACGGTGTCAACTGAGTTATCAGTCAGAGTGTGGCCTTCACCCATCAGGTTGTCCTGTCTACAGAACATGTACTTGTATCTGTCTGAATGTGGGAGGGGCCCCACCGGGTCTATGTGGACATGTTGCAAACAGCCCTTCAGGCTGGAGAATTTCCCGAAGGGTGACTATGCATGACGTTCTGTCTTGGCCCATTGGCATTTGTTGCAGGCTCTCGTCCATGCAGTGCTGTCCCAGTTAATGTTAGTCCAAAAGAAACTATCTGTTATCAGTTTTAGTGTCGGGCATACTTCGGGGTGAGACAAGCTGTGGAGGAGGTCGAAAACTGTCTTCCTGAAGTTCTGTGGGATGACAGGTCATTGTCTACCATGGGATACGTTGCAGCAAACTAGTTTTGTTGTGCCTGCAATGGTGCACTTCCTGAGCTGGAGGCCTGTTATGTGTCCAGATAGCAGGTTTTGAAAGTTGGTGTCAGTTGCTTGTGCCTCCAATAGTTGGTCAAAGTAATGGTGTGCCAATGTGGCAGCGAGTCATGAGACGAAGTCAGCCAGCATGTTGTCTGCTCCCTCATACATAGTGTAAGTCGGTAATATACTGGTATATTCTGAAATCAAGTTCAGGTGGCAGAATTGTCAAGAGGAGGTATTGGGTGGCAGGTATTTAACAGCGTCTGTGTTGATAGTAAGCTGACAGCCCTCAATGTCATGTGGGAAGTATTGAATCACTTTGTATATCGTCAAAAGCTCACAGTCAAAAGTTCACCACATATTCTGGGAGTCAGTAAGTTTCCACAAGAAAAGCCATAGGGGTTGGGTTGCACTGGGGACTTCCTGTTGTAGCACTGCCCAAATCGCTCGGTCGTTGGTGTCGGATATCATAACCATATGAGTGTCCATGGATGAAAGTGCCAGGGTGGTAATCTGAGCCAGCTCTGTTTTGATGTTCTCGAAAGTTCCTTGCAAATCATGAATACAAGTGAGCTTATGTTTGCTTGATGTGTTCTTGCCACAGAGTGACTCTGTGAGCAGGACGAGTGTCTCTGCGGCATGGGGGAGGTGTTGTATTAAAAATTAATTACCCCTAAGAAAAGGTGCAACTTTTGATAGTCCATTCTTGATGGTAGGTCCATACTTTGTCTCTGTTTTCTGGGGTGGGATGGATGCTCGAAGTGTTGACGAGCTGGCCTATGAATGTAACACATTTTTGCCAGAGTTGGCATTTGTCCTCATTGACAACAACAGCCCGCTCTGCTAGTTTGTTGAATACTACTTGCAGGTGTTTCTCATGACCTTGAGTTGTTTCTAAGAATATATGTACATCATCCAAGTAACAATAGCAAAAGAGCATGGTAAAAAAACAACCTGTCAATGAACCACTGGCCAGTCTGGTCTATGTTCTTTAGTCTGAAGTGCACAAAGAGGAACAAATAGGCCAAAGGGAGTAATTATTGCAGTCTTTGTGATGTCCTTCATGGCCATTGGGATCTGCCAACTATCTCTTTTAGAGTCGATCACGCTAAGTATGGTTGCACTAGCCAGTTGCCGGAGGAAGTCCTGAATATTGGGCTTGGGCTAACTATCAATGATGGTGTGCACATTCAAATGTCTGTAGTCTCTGCACATCCACCACATTTTATCTGTTTCCATTGTCATTGTAGTCAGTGAGGCGCACGCACTGTGTGATGGCCTAATGGTGCCCTCATGTAACAGTTCCTTGATCATGGCCTCGGCCACCTTTAGTTTGTGAGGGACAAGGTCGTGGGGCTGGTGTTGGACCAGTGGACCTAGGGTAGTATTAATTCTCAGCGATGGAGTTGTTGTTCAGGTGAATGCGATAGGCATTGCAGTATGAGCATCTTCGCTGTCTCATATCTGCCAGTGGTTGGTGCATGCAGTAGGACATCACTGGTAAGATTGATGTTGGTAGGGAGGTGGTTCAATAGCACCAAAAACTTGTCACAGTCATCTGTGATCCTGGCCAACTGCATCATACACTCGCAGAGTGTGAACCATTATTGCAGGGAATCAACTTGTAGCGGTGGCAGATGTAACTCGGTGTGTGGCTGGCGGTAATCTGCCTAGTGGTGAGTGACCAGGACCTGTATGAGGTTGTACTCATGTGAAGTAAATGGTGCAGATTCATGAAGACCTTTTGGTGGCACTGATAAAGGCGGAGGCTGGAGCTGTGGCACGGTTGTTGCGGTAGGTGTATTGGTAATGAGAGAGTCATGACCGGTTATCACAGAATGTGGCACAGGTGTCACAGCTGGTGCATTGGCGTCATGAAGGATGGTGTAGTAGTGGGGAAGCAAGGAATACAGTGCGGTGGACAGGGTGGCGGATGGCACATCAGTGTAGATCACCCAACCCGGCAGCTGTTGGAAGTAGTCCATGTGTTCACACAGTGTGATTCGTAGTTGCAGTCAGGCTCGCCATACTGATATGCTGTTCTCACAAAGTGTGAAAACCCTGTGCTGTTGCAGGTAGACACGGTATGCCTGCTATTTGAGTGACTTCATGTGGCAGGTGTGACCCAGAGCATGACACGGCTGTTGTCAATGTGACGTCATCGTCATGACGTGACCTCAGGCACAGTACAAAGATAACAAGTGTGACGTCACCCAGGTGATGCATGATATAACATAGAATGTAAATTTCAGGTGTAGGACATGGAAAAGTATGGTCTGGCATAGGTAGGATGGATTTGTCTGCAATAACCTGCAAATATCAGTTCTCTGCAGTGGAAGGTGGTCATACATGGTGGCGATTGTTGGTCAACAGTTGCAGTAATCTGGAGTATGTCTGTCCATAATGTCAGTATGTGCTAAGTCATTAGAATGAAAATGAATGGGTTGTAGTTCATTAACAGGGTCACTGATCGGTATATTACTAGCACTGGCTAGGTGGGAGGTGGAGATGGCAGCAGGCAGCCATTGTACACAGTGCACACCTGTTGATGTACCACAGTTAATTAAGGGTGTGGCAGGCTTCATCTCATGATTTTCAGTGCTAACATAGTACTTGATCTGTGATTTAGTGTGTTCATCTGTTTGGCGATAGGTAACAATGCCCTGGTTTGGTGGTTGTTGAAACAATTGTAACACTGAATGAGATTTTCACTCTGCAGTAGAATGTGCACTGATATGAAACTTCCTGACAGATTAAAACTGTGTGCCAGACAGAGAGTCGAACTTGGACCTTTGCTTTTCACGGGCAAATGCTCTACCAACTGAGCTACCCAAGCACAACTCATGCCCTGTCCTCACAGCTTTGCTTCCACCAGTAGGAGCCCTTGTTTTGTTCAAGACATCTTCAGGACTTCCTTCAAGTTTGTGAACAAATATATTTATATATATAAAGATGGTATCTGTTCTTTTGGACATGTTCGAAAGAACATGTACCATCTTCATATATATATATATGTAGTTACAGCTCACCGGCCACTTGACCATCTTCTCCTTTTGTGGGGATGCACAAACAGTGCCAGAACTCTTACAGGAATCAGCAAAAAACTGTGAATAATGAGTATAGTGGGCAGGGGCACTATGAATATAGTGTGGGACAATTAGTTGGACATGTGGATCTCACAGGAGGCATACCAGAGATAAGTCCCTGCTGTCACACTATCCTCTGTGTCCTTGGTGGCTCAGGTGGATAGGGCACATGCCATGTAAGCAGGAGATCCTGGGTTTGAGTCCCAGTCAGGGCACACATTTTCAACTGTCCCTGTTGACTTATATCAACGCCTGTATACAGATAGGGGTATTCATTTCATTGTAATGAATATATTTATGTTTGAATTTGGCCTACTGAAGAGGCATACAATGAATGTTTTTAATGAGGTTGTTCTATAGGACAAATTTCAAAGTCGGGTTGTTTTTCTGACTTTTTCAAAGGTTCTAAGCAACAGTTATTGATACCATCTTTCTCAAACATACATTTTCCTCAATGAGCATTTTTTTTTAGAAAGCAACTTGCATTCTCTTTGGGGGTAGATCATCTGATGATGTAGATCTTTCATTAGCTGAATATGCTGTCACTCTCACTGTTTCATTTTTTATCAATTTCTGGCTGTGTTGTTTCACCTCCTGTAATTGTTATTACAGCTGCTCCTCTGAACACTTTCTTGTGTAATCAATGTTTCTTTGTGTGATACTGCTGCGGCACCTCAATAAGTAGGTAGAAATAATATGTTGTAGGTCTCCTTTGTAGTTGGTGAAGAAATTGTGTAACATTTCTGAATTATAGAGAAAACATTTTTCACTAACACTTTGGTATTCTGGCTGAGTAGTCATTTGCCCCATTTGCTTACATGAATTTTGTTCATTGCACAGTGGTTTCTTTCCAGACCATAAATAGTGAGGAAAAAAAAGCATTTGAAGTGGTATCGCTGATCTTACTGTAAGTCCTGTTTGGTTTTTGGTTCTCTTTATTTACAGTACACAAAAAGATTCAGTAAGGTCATGACTTTGTTGTTTGCTTATCGGAATCAGTTTTTGATCACCTAGTGTACATAGCCTGTCTCTTAAGATTCTCTTTGCTACTTTTATTTCAGTTTAATAGATGTCATCGTTTGCATTTTGCTCTCTTCTTCATGCAGTTTGCGTAAGTGCTGCCTTCCAATTGTTATTACCTAAGCTGCATATAATAATGTATGGCAAACTGTAATTTTCCAGTTTTGGACATTAAGTAGGTATATTTGTTAACTGAGTTGGTCATTTTCATTATTCTTACTTTTTTGTCTGATTTTTAAACATTGAGTGAAGCATGTAAAACAGATAGCAAGATTAACATGAGAATTTTTAGTGATTGACAAAAATGCTTCAGACAAAAGTTGCTATGGGTGATAGGGCAAATTATGCGGTGTTAACAGCCTTAAAGAGATACAACAGTCAACTCTCTTATTTTAAATTGTGCTACGTTGTACTTTGGCTCCAGAACAGTATATATTGACATGAAAAATCAGCCAACCAATTGCAAATAAAGGTTTATTATCCCTTGATCATGGTTTCGATATTTGTAAAAATATCTTCTTCAGAAGCATTGGCACTAAAAATGTGTACAGCAATTACAAAATGATTTTTACTAACAGAAAACAAATATTAATAGAAAAACATTTCTGAAGTAAATGTACTCATTTATTACATCACATGATGCACCAATTGATTAGATGAAGCTGAGCTCCACTTGCCATAAATGAAATTGGTGAAACAAGAGTTACCACAAGCCATGGCTTTAGATAACGTGAGATTACATGTATCGGACTTTAGAAAGACTACTCAGTAAATGCCCACAGGTAGAGGCTCCTGTTATCATATAAACAGAATGGGCGTCTCAAAATAAAATACATGCATAAATTACATATACTTTATGCCAGAGACTAATTCAATTGCTAGAAATATACAGGCTCAAGCGAGCAGGAAAAACTGGTCTACAGAGAGTGCTGCTTTTGGCTGATTTTTCGGTCTGTTCTGAATTACACAGTTGCTGTTTCACAGCCATGTTTAAGATTTTGAGCTATTGATGAGGTAGGTTATTTAATATAAATATTTTTTTATCTGGAAAGCAACAGATTAAAATGCGTTTAAAATAGGCAATTTACTACTATTATTGTGTTGGGCTGAATAACACACCACTCTGAAGTTCTTGCAACTGTTGACGGTAATATGAGGTCATGAATTAAGATATTCTTAAACTGTTGTATATTGATCTTAGGGAAATAGGAAGGGACATTAGGATTTAATGACTATTTACAGTAAAGTCATTAGAGATGGGGCAAAACCTGAATAGGGTAAAAATGAGTAAGAAAATTACTTGCGTTCTTTGAAAAGAAATCATGACAGCCTTTGTCTTAGTTAATAAAGGGCAGTAATTGAAAACTAAAATCTAGATGGCCCCTTGGTAATACAGAACCCATCATTCCTCCTGATAGTTCATTGCCCTTTGGATGATCTGATTAAAGTGTGGATCAACCACATCCAATACAGTAATGTTGAGATTCACCAGCAGATATAAATACTGGGAATGTTGACACCTGCTGATGAAGTATGATACTGGTGGCTTAATAGGATCCATGAATGCGGTACATAAAATGAGATGATGGTGATGTGTTATTAAAATAACAAATATAGTTTGTTGTGCTGATTTATTACTATGATTCCTATCACTGCATTTGTACAACACAATTTATGCAACTACAATATGGTACTCTTAAAAAGAATCATCTGGGGAATTTATAAGGTCAGTTTCAAATACAAAATCAAAAGAATGTTGGGAAAAATCCTCTGTTACCATAAACTTCTGTAACTGCTCAACAACTAAGGTAAAAAAGGAAAATGGAAAGACCTGTTATTCTATAGCACACAATGACAACCATATAATATTTTGATAAAGAGTTGTGATGTCGTACAGGACTTAAAAACATGTCACATAAGAATCATTGGTAGCTCTTTTCTTGTCATAAAATACAACAAATTCAATAGAAATTTGACTCACTGCAATGAAAATAACAAAAATACTGCAGATTTGTGGGTCACCTTTCCAGGGTAGTAAACAACAAGCACTGGATACTGGTTAATGCATGCTTGTTAATAGTACAATAATCTGTCATAGACAGATCATTATGTCTGCATTTAAAAACCAAATAAGACCAATTTCCAATCACAATTAATAAAATAATCTCTGCCCAAGACCATCTACCATTAGGTAAAATGAAATTACAGCAGTTATATGGAAGCTGAAGATATCTCCATAACCAAAGTGAGCAAATTACCAACACAACCAAATATTACAGAATTATTGTAAGAAATGATGAGTTTTTTTAAAGGCAGAAGCAAATTGTCTCCCTCTTTTACTTTTTGATTATACATGGTACTGAACTACTATGGACACTCTGTTTCAGGTTGATGCAGTGACTGGAGGGTGTTGTACAAAGGGCACAGCATAAGGTGTGGAGCTGAAGCATGAGTGCAGTCTAATAACAGATACAGTTTCTTGAGTATAGAGAAACCCAAAACCCACACTTGGAGTGAAGCCAGCATCACAATGAGTGTAGCAGTAATATTTCTTTGATTTTGTGTAGTTTACTAATTCATGAAAAAATTTTATTCATCATTCAGTAGAAAGCTTACATTTTATTGTTCAATATGCCTCCACATTTTATCATGTGTGTTCACATGAGTTTGCTTGATAAGATATTTGTCAGAAAGGTTTTAAATGTTTTAGCTGCTTGTTCCTTATAGGCCAGCCACAAAAGTGTTAATTTTTGGAAAAATTCTATACTGAAATGCGGTAATGTCTTTACCATATTAGTAACAGTTTTTACCACTGGATCATCAAATATGTAGTAAATATATTTTGCTTTGTCACATTATTTGGCTCTTCACTTGGCATACGTAAGACATTTTTTAAATTTTAATCTGTTTGTCTGTGTATGTCAATGAACACTCAAAATATGTAATTTGTTAAATAATCAATGCCGTAATGATGAAACAACTATTGTATGAAATATGGCACATATATTTAAGACTTAAGAAATTATTAATTCATTGCTCTCAATTATGTATGCTATAAAATAGCACCTAGTCACTCAAGTATTATCTAAAGTTTAAAATAAAACAGGAAAACTTTTATTGTTTTATTTATGAATGATTCTTCTTATTCCATTACCCAGTTCAGTGATATAATAAATGTTATAAATTGTGCTGCCATTCAATTCATTCCACTCTCACACTAAAATTTTTTTATAGGCTACATACTTTTCTCAGCTAATCACTCAACATGACTTAAGCTTCACTTGAAAACTGTGCAGGGCCACCTGTATTTAGCCATTTTGATATGATTAGAAGCTGTTTTCAATACCAGCAGATTTCCTACACTGTATTAGGTATCATAATGTCTTGTACTTTTGTGTTTCCATGTTATTGTCCTCCTCCCATAACCACACTATCTAAGTGTATATGTTCACATAATTCATTCAAACCCTTCTTCCATTGATTAGTAACAACTATAATGCATGCCACTTTCATGTCTCCTCCACATTATGTTCATTAGGATAGCGCATTGTCCATAGGGTAAATAAGCCATTTCACAGATAAATCCCAAACTTTCTTACTATTTTTATCATCACAATCATCAGCACTGAATAACAACTATTTATACATTTAACTATTCAGTCTAATAATTGCAGACCATTTTTGTATGGATGTCCAGTCATTGTTATTATTAGTTACATTGATGGAAATCTTGACCTGTTTTGCCTGTTACTGTCAAGAAAACAATGTAATTTGAATCTTAAGCCTTTCGTGAATGATGGAGTAGGGTTGGACAATGTAGAAAGAAAGCTATTTTTCTGTAAGTTGTGACTCACACACACACAGTCAAAAAAATGTTGACATCATGACCTAGATAGCTATGTGACTCCTTTTGTGAACCATTGATGCAAAAGTGTTTTGAAAACTCTGTACATAGTGGATATTGTCAGGATATGAGTTACATTAAAAAAATAATAAAAACCTATGTTGATATTCCTAACTCTGTATGTCACCAAGAACATGCTGTAACAGTGTTGATGTTTCTTAAGGGCAGTGGCCCCCTTTGATGAATGAAGTGTGTACATGTTCTGTTCCATAGATGGGAAGTAGTACATGCTGTACTTTGCCCTTGTGTTTATTGCATAACAGTATAGAGAGTTATATAACATAAAGTCCGACCCAATAGCTGAGTGGTCAGCGTGACGGATTGCCATCCTACGGGCCCGTGTTCTTTACCTGACTGTCAGAGATCTTCTCCGCTCAGGGACTGGGTGTTGTGTTGTCTTCATCATCATTTCATCCCCATCCAGCATGCAGGTGGTGGCGTCGAATGTAATAAGACCTGTACCAAGGCGGCCGAACCTGTCACTCAAGGGGCCACCCGGCCAATGACACCAAATGCTCATTTCAATTCCATTTATGGCATAAAAAAATGCCAAATATTTCGATAAGCTTTTGGGCCTTGGTGCATCAGATTATATGGCTAAAGTTCCTGCTTGTCAATATGCTATTAGGTATCCTGGTCAATGATATCCCCACAAAAATTTATTTTGTCATATGGTGTTTTACCTTTGAGAGACCAATTATTTTAGTTGACTGTCACTGAACAGAGGCCACATATAGACTAGCCATAATGCAGTTACAAAAGATGCCATTTTTGAAGATATATATGAAGGACCCAGCTAAGTACACATGACATAACAATACAGTGGCATATCGTGCAAAGAATAGTAATTGACATGTTGCATGGTGAAGAGATCCACCTGCATCACCATTTGATAATTCAACACCTGCATCCAGAAGATTACCTTCTACAGATGCAGTTTGTGGATGGATTCAACCATCATATTAACCAGATGATAACTTCTTAAAAGTTTTAATAAGGTCTGATGAAGCAGGAGTAATGGATGAGGATAACTTCAATATGCATAATGCCACTATTGGTGTGCAGGCAGCTTGCACATCTCCTAAAATCATGTATATCAGATTTGCTTTAGTGTGAATTTACAGGAAGTTGTATTTCAGGTCCCCACTTCCTAAATCAGTTGACTGTATCACCCATTTCGTGCTGTTCTAGGCGCTACAATCTGGAGCCGTGCGACCACTACAGTCGTAGGTTCGAATCCTGACTTGGGCATGGATGTGTGTGATGTCCTTAGGTTAGTTAGGTTTAATTAGTTCTAAGTTCTCGGTGACTGATGACCTCAGAAGTTAAGTCACATAGTGCTCAGAGCCATTTGAACCATCACCCATTTCTCATAAACAATTTGCCTGAGGTGCTGGAAGATATTCCATTTTACATTCTGAGGAGGTTGTAGTTACAACATAATGGTGCACTTGCGCACTCTGGAAGGAATATGTAGAGCCATTCCTGGAAATGGGTTAGTTACATAAGTCCAGTTTCATAGCCTCTGTATTTGCCTAATTCCTTTATATTTGTTTCTCCAGAGGCACTTGTCCTGGTGTGCAGATTTATTCTATTGGCAAGGAATGTACAAGATCTAGTAAAGGAACATCTAACTGCTCATGTAACTGTGTATGCAAGTATGTCTGAAACATTGCAGAGGAGCATGATCCAGTGAGTTACCAAATGTTTGGAAAATGCAAGGAGGCCACTTTGAGCAGTTGATATTAAAGTCTTTCGAAATAACATTATTTTAAAAAAATTTCTCCACAATCAGAAATCTCAAATATGAGTTATAATAAGCTTCTGAAGGTAATCATTATCTTCTTTATTATATATTATACTATGAGAATCTGCTTTGAAGGCAGTGTATGTTTCATCAAAGACATGGTGTTGTGATAGTGTATTTGTACTATCTTAGCAGGCTGCTAAAGTATTTCACCTTGCAGCTTATGCTGAATGTAGTTTGTATGTTTAACTTTTTAAATGATTTTTGTCCTATTACAGATAATTTTTGTTTAATATTATTACTATTATTATGATTGCTATGCTCATAATTAAAATATTATAGTTGCAGGATATATATGGTTTAAAATATAGTGTATACTATATTATCATCGAGTTTCAAGGATCTCTGTATGCAGAATCTGTGTTTTTTCTACAAGTAGGTCATAATCGATGATCAAAAAATAAATTCCATAGTTCTGCATCAGACAATATGAGCCTGTTAATATCTTCATCCTCCAATATACTTTTTCTTAAAACTGTTAGCGGCTAGCAATTGTCTAATTTCTTAACACAGCATCATTAGTTTTTCCAGTAACCTGAAATGATCTGTTGATAGAAGGGGGCAACTTCTTTTGCATGAACTGTATAGAATATTAACAGTACTTTTCAATCCCCAATTTCTTGACACAAGAGGACAATGTAGGTGCGTGTCTATTCTGTGATGACTACAGTATTATCTGGCATTGTGGTTTTCAGGCAAGGAGCAAATGAAGAACTGTATTACAAAGTTCCACAGTGAAAAAAATTTGAAAGACCAAATTTGATACTTCAGCTTTATATCTATCATCAGACACCTTCACCCCAATATCGTTACTGAGCAGTTGAGTATGTAACTTTGAACCACTTACTTAATTTGTGACAAACAAAAACTAATTCAGATACTTGGTCAGTTGGAATAATAAAGTTTTGCTTTTGAGTTCACTGAACACATCTTGAACTACTATCCTTATGTTCAGTATCAAAATGTTGACCAGGTTCAATGGTAAGTTGTGCGTCTTAATTATAGCTGTGAGCAATGACACAGGAAAAATGATATGGAATACGACAAGAATTATAAACAGCGAAATTAATATTCTCTAGCAGCTCAGTCCAGTGAAATGAATAAAGGTCATTACAATTCTGTCTAAAGTCAGTATAGCTGTCAGAATCTCATCTGTTCAAAAATGTGTGGATAGCCATCTATCTTGAACATTTGAGGACATTGCTTCTGTTCGTAACATTTTCGTTTCTTATGATGGTATTCCAGATGCTATGGATTTTTTTACTGATTGCCATTTTTTATTTGTAGTTCACTGTTACTATTTGAGTTTACATATTGTCATTTTTTCATTTGGAGGTAGTGAGTGGAGCTGTGGACACTAGAAAATGGAATGCCATGTGGGAACATTTCTGACATATTCTTCTTTTTTGAGTTCAAAGAGAGGGATAACAGGAGTGGAGGCAGCCAGAGACATTTGTGCTGCGTATGGGGATAGTACCATTGGACAAAGTATGGCAAGAATATGTTTTTCCCATTTTAAGGACGATTGTTTTGACATTAGTGACACCCCACGTTCATTTAAACATGTCAATCTACAGTCACCCTATCAGTGTACTTGAGAACTGGCAAATTTGATGAACTGTTATGATTCCACCATGTTGAGACATTTCCAAAGAATGGGAATGGTTCAAAATCGAGTGTATGGGTACTGCATGCTCTAAGCCAAAATCACAAAAATCAGTGGGTGGTCATATGTGCATCTCTGCTTGCTCGTCTCCAGTTGGCTCATGAACAACACCAACCATTCCTATCCTGTATCATTACTGGTGATGAGAAATGTTGTCGTTATGCTACCATAAAGAAAAGAAAGGAATGACTGAGCCCAAACAAAGCAGCAAATCCCTGCACAAAGACCTAAGTGCATCCACAGAAGATAATGTTATGCATCTGGTAAGACAGTGATGGTGTGATGTTCTAGGAATTGCTTTCCCAAGGTGTAACCATCACTGTTGACATTTATTGCCAACAGCTGAGATGTCTTGCAGACACAATCCATGCACAGTGATAAGGAAGACCACGTGAAGTGATGCTGCTCCACAGTAACGCCCGGCAGCATTCTGCTAGACTGACAAAAAACACCACACAGGTCTTGCGACCTCAGATTTTCACCTTTTCCACTCTCTGTTGAACAGCCTTCAGGAAACGTCCTTTCTGCATGAAAATATGCTATGAAAGTGGTTTGATGAGTTCTTCAACTAAAAATCACATAATTTCTATAGTCGCAGAATCAAAGAGTTACTACAGCATTGGCAGACTGTTGTAAATAGTGAAGGAGCATACATTAGAGATAACCAAAGTTTATGTTCGAATTTATTCATCAACCCAATATATGCTAATTGGCAATACCAAATATCAAGGCAAAAACTTTATTTTTTATCCCTGTTAATGTAAATGACTTAAAAATAAACTTACAGAAATAGTGTACTGGTTAAAAGAATTAAATTGTGATGTTTATTCACTGAAAGAACACTGGCTAATTCATAGTGAACATGGATTAAGTGTACCTTATCAGTGCTAATTAGCCACATGTTATTGTAGAGGAAATCTTAAGTATGATGGTGTTTCAATCTTTATCAAACAAACCACTAATTTAGAATATGAAGCGTAGAAGCAGTTTTTGAAGTTTCAAAAATGCTGATTCTAAGTCAGGAACTAATAGCTGTACCACACAACACTCTCCTAGTAATAACATGGAATTATTTCTAGAAAATCTTGAAAAAATGATTATAATTCTCTTAAAATATTATAAAAATTTAAAAAAATGATACACCAGGAAGGAACTACGTAAATTGGTCACAAATTGAAATTCATACAGGTATTGAAGGAAAATACAAATTTGTAAACTTTGGCAGCCGATGGATGAATATATGAGGCTGCAGCATAATTTCACCTTGCAGCTGGCAAGTATAGTAAACACAGGACATGCCAGTATCAGGGCATTAAGTCTTCGTGAATTTCACACTGTCTAATCAAGTGGACAGTAACTATGCCTCACAGACAGGTGCACAAACAATACATGCAGCTGTTAGCATTTCAGAGCGGGTATGTTGCTGGGCTCAAAGAAATTGGTGGGAGTAATTGGTGAAATGCTCAACATTTGAATAGTGGCAATCCAATTATTTAACAATTTCAGCAGGAATGGGTAAACCATAGTCAAACATAGTATCAATAAGGAAGTGGTCGAGCTAGGGAGATGACAGAAAGTGAAGACAGAACAATTCTTAGAGGCACTCAGAGCACTGGATGCAACATTATCATTGATCTGACATACAACTGCTGTTTCAGTGACAACAACAACTATTAATAGATAGCACACCGAAAAGGGGCTGAGGTCATGGTGTCCCTTGCCCCAAATGCCATTGACCTCTGTACACCAGCAAGCCCATTTGCAGCAGTGTTAGGTACATTCAGCCAGGAATTGCAATGAATGGAGTAGAATTGTCTTCAGGGATGAGTAACACTTTGAACTGACGCCCAAAGGGCAGCAAATACATGTCTGGAGATAACCTGGACAGCAGTAGGATATCAACTGGACTGTCGTCCACCATATGGCCTGACAAGTGGGTATGACAGGCTGGGGTGCCACTTCATTTCATAGCAGCCACCCTTTGGTTGCTGTCTGTGGTATCCTTAAAGCACAGTAGTACATCAACTATATTGTATGCACCATTTTGTTGCCCTTCAGTGCTTACATTCTGGTGAGATAACACCTATATGCATACAATGAGAGTTTCTATTGCTGGTCTTTATGCTTCCAAACCATACGTTGGCCAGCAAGGGTGCTGGATCTCTTACAAGTATAGAATGCTTCGAGCATTATGGACAGGGCCTTCTATCCAGCTCAGGATTTCGGTGGTCTAATGCACCAGTTGTACAGAATTTGCCACAATATTCCTCAGGAGTACAGACAATTCTGTCAATCAATGCCAAACTAAATAACTGCTTACAGAAGGGCTAAAGGTGAACCAATGAATTTCTGACTTCCTCAATTTGTAAAGCTCTGTCTCTCAAATAATTCATTCGGTTTTCCTGAAATTGTAATAATTTACTTCTCTGTAAATGCAAATCACATGTATCGATATCCATCCTATTTGGGTAATTCTTTCCTGGTGCATAATAATGGCAGAGTTATAATATTTAGTAATATTAACATAGACATTAGGTATAAGACTAAAAATATGTTGTACCTATTAGATATGTTAAGATCACTAGACTACTACTGTCTGTATGATAATCACATCAGGCTCAATGAAAGCTTAGATAATATAATCTGCAACTTTCAACCAAGTAAAACTGTATTTAATACTACAGACCTCACGATTTCTGACCATTCTGGACGATGGCTTAGGCCCCCTCTAAGCCACAAAACAGACAGTTCTTCACCTTAACTTGGAAGGGAAATCAGACCAAGCAATGAATATGAATTGAATCAGTTAAAAAACCATCTTAGATTCATCAACTGGGATACAGTAGTCGATAATGTTATGTTTGCCAACGAATCAACACAGAAATTTTTAAAATTACTTGTAGAAAATCTTGTCACATGTCCTATCTATAACAAAAACCACACAAAACAGAATCAGTGTAATAAACCTGAAGAACTGAGGGACTGGAACATGCCCCAGCTGAGCCAACTTAGTGAGGAAATGACTGAACACTGCTACAGATTGCAGCAGACTCTAGCTGAGAAGGAAGCTTACACAGCAACAAGAAGGATGTATAGATTATAAATGAGAACAGTCAAAGGATACTTAATGACAACTATGTACTCAACTCAAAGTGTGAAGTAGAATGGAAAGTTATTAAAACAAAAGTAAGCTCTGAAATTAAACACAACATTTGAATCTAACCAGGCACCTAAATGCACAATTTACCAGTCCTGGCACAAATAAAAAATCTCGCTGAAGATGTAAATAATGCCAAATCTTTGGTCCCAGCTCTAGACAGCAAGCTACTGACAATTTTTGCTGGTCTTGTGTAACTTACCGAACAGTATGTGAAGCAGTTGTCAAACTTAGCAACTCAAAAACCAAAAGCTTCTATGGGTTCTGAAACTATGTAATAAAAACATTAAGAAAGAAATTTTACAGCCACTAACTCAAATCATCAACCAAATACTTCATGACGGTATCTCTCCAGATGGCCAAAAACTACTATTTTAATACCTACTCATACCAGAGGTGATAAAGCATCCCCTAATAGCTGCCATGCCATCTCACTCACACCAATAATACCAAACATAATATAATATTATATGTAGAGACAGATGGACCATCATTTCAATGAGAATACCATACTTAGCTGTTAACAACATGGTTTCTTTTAAGTTTAACGAAATAACCTCTGAAACTCTTCTGAATTTGAGAAAAATGTTTGATACTGACTCCCACAGCATACACTAATCATAAAGTGCCAATACTACAGAATTGGAGAGAATGCTCTTCACGTTACTGAGTCACATCAAGCAAGGGTGAACAGTCACTAACTATACTCAAAGATCAGAATGCTGATCTGCTACAAAATGAATCCCACATGGCTCAGTACTCTGTACTTTCTTATTAATTGTGTGTATGAATGATTCACCCTCATTTTTATCATTTGAGTTCTTATTAGACATAGGTGATACAACTCTAATTATGCAAGTTGATGATCTGGAGGAGCAATGGACAATTGTATTATTGGTTTGAGATAAAGTGTTTACAAATTATAATAAAAGAGAAGTCATTGTTTTCAGTTTTAGTGTCTCCAATAAAGATTACAAAATAATTAACCTGATGGTTTTCTACATAGACCAGAAACTCAGCTGGATGAGTCACATAGAAAAACTGTGCTCGAAATTATCTTGAGTGATTTATTTGTTGTACAAACTGAGGAATAATTAAGCATAAACCTATTAGTGTATGGACATTTCACATTTTTCCACTCCTGCCTTACAAAAGGAGCTCTTCTACATGGTAACTGCCCCAGGTCAAAATTGTATTCAGATGGCAAGAAAAGGCTGCCAGATGTATAGCAGCACTTACCACAAGAGAATCTTGTAAAGATTACTTCAAAGATCGTAGTGTAATTGTAATTCCTAGCCTCTATATGTAAATTTGCCTTCTCAATGTTAAAGATAAATTATATGATTTTAACCTTAGGATGTCTGGCCTCAAACACAACACAAGAACTGGACAATCAATTGATACACTCACAGTAAGCTAGTTAAGGTTCACAATAGCCACAAATATCTAGGCCCCAGATTTTTCAGTAGACTTTCAAAAGCTGTCCATTGTCTTAGCTACAGTACATTGAAAACTGTTTTAGAAGATTGGTTTAAGAGGACAGCATGCTGCTCCATAACAGAGTATGAGGAATCGAACTTAAGTGACTCAAAGTTCTAACTAATTACTGTCAGACAAAGTTGTAAGAAATCATTGCTTAAAAGGTTATTGCGTATATAATTTTCACATACTAGGTAATGATGTTCCACTGATGTAAATATGATGAAGTTTTATGTACCTCATTTCTCTTAGCCTTATATATAAATATTTCTACCAATAACATGTAAAATGTTTGAAGTGAAATAAACTGTATTCTGATCTCTATTCGCTAATGGTTCTCTCCTTATCCATATTATGTGACACAATTTTTTAATTAATGGATGGGTAGAGCCATAAAAAGATCGGTTTCCCCAATGCTGTATGTAGATTAATGGATTAATTTGTTTTTTTACCAGTCACACACAAAAAATAGGTGTAAGGCAAGACAAGTAGTCACAAAATTTGTGACTGTTTAAAGATCACAAGATATTTCTCAGAAGAGTGGTCAGTCAGCTTTCGGGCACCTCAAGGGTCATTAATGGAAATTATTCTTCTCCTGAGCCATATCAGTGACTTGAACGTCCATACTAATTTACATAAAACAATATTATTAACAAAAGAAGTACAAAATGCAGATACCCTAAATGTAGTTAGCTCTTTTATAAGTCAGCTCAGTAAATTGTCAACAATATATCAATTCACTACAAACCCTGAGAATGGTAATAGCAAAAATTGACACAATTAAGTCAAACAAAAATACACATTCAGAACGTTTTAAATCAACACTATTTGGTATGTATATATGGGCATGATGCCAATAAAAGGTCCAAATTAGTTCAGCACATATTTTCACCTTTAATCGTCTTTGGTTTCTTGAAAAATTCGATGCCAGAGCTCTCCTTTTGTTTGTTGTTTCGTCACTCTCCCTAACAAGACCTCAGCAGTAGTCACCCATCAAAGGGCTCCAATGGCCTTGGTGATGGTATTCTATGGTAAGAATGTCTCGGTGAAAGTGTTCTCCATGCTCATCGCTTACGGCTCCCAAATTTTCCAGGAAGAAATCGAGGTGAGAATGTAAAAAGTGAATTGTAAGCAACATTCTTATAATTTTCTAACAGTTCTTTCATAATGATAACATAGTTTTGTCTTTTCTGTTACCCAAAAAGCCCTTCAAAATTGCTTTAAAGAAGATCAAGCACCTAATTGGATATCTGTGAGTTTGCTATCAAAGCTTGGATCTTTCAGAAATTTTCTTATTTGTGGTCAAACAAATATACCCTCTGTCAGCTTTACATCACTTACTTTGGGAAACTTTTCTTTTAAGGTATTGAAGGCCTCACCTTCTTTATTCAGAGCTTTGACAAAGTTCTTGATAAGGCTCAATTTGGTATAAAGGGGAGACAAAATGATTTTATTCCATCCCAGGGGACACCGCCTTATAGTAGGCACCTTCAGTGCCGGGCGGGAGGGTTTGTGTGCTTCGGTGAAGTCGAGAGCTATGCCGGTGGTACCATAGCTACTGGCAGGATCTCCCAAGCCGGACTTATCTCGACAGAGGAGCTAGAAAAAGTGTGTCCCACAACATAGGGCAGGGAGGGCTCTACAGGTGTAGTGAAGCCAGCTTCCCTAGAGGAGTAAACATCATACAAATCCTGGTCCTCCAGGTTGGGGGTTGGGCATGGGGCTAATAACCCCATACCGTTAAAAAAAGAATATTATGGGAACTCAACAGAAGCCTCGGAAACTGGATGGAAAGCATGTATCACGACCCCGGCAAAGGAAATGGATAAAGGATCTAACTGTAGCATCGTGGAATGTGAGGACAATGCTTCAACCTGGAAAAATGAAAGAAATAGCCAATGAAATTTTAAAATTCAAATATGATATTGTAGGGCTACAGGAAATAAGATGGCAGGGGAATGGGCAGATAGATAAACCTGATTACTCATTGGTATATAGTGGACCAGAAGAAAGAACAGGCCAACTTGGAACAGGGTTTATAATAACGAGGGAAGTTAGGAAAAGCCTTCTAGAATTTGAACCAATAAATGAAAGGATGTGCAGACTCAGACTAAAAGGTAAATTTAGGAATATATCAATAGTTAATGCACATGCACCAACAGAGGAAAAAGAGGATATAATTAAAGAACAGTTCTACGAAGACTTGGAAAAAGTATGCTGTGCAGTACCTAAATACGACCAGATGCTAGTAATAGGAGATTTTAATGCAAAAATAGGGAGGAATGAACATCCGTATGGAGTTTCTGGAAAATATTCACTACATGAAGAAAACAATGAGAATGGAGACTTACTATGCCAATTCGCAGCAAGGAATAATATGATTATTAAAAGTACCTGCTTTCCACATAAAAGGATCCATCTGGGTACTTGGAAGTCTGCAGCTAATGGAGTAGTCAATCAGATTGACCATATTTTAGTGATTGCACGCCACTCCACATCAGTTACGGATGTATGGAGCTGCAGAGGACCAAACTATGATTCAGACCACTTTTTGATAAAATCAGTCTTGAGAGAGAAACTGTGACTAACAAAGGGCAACAGAATGGGAAAGATGATGAAATGGAATACAGACAAACTGAACATTCCTGATGAAGTAAATAAATACCAAGTAACACTAAGCAGAAAGTTGAGCAATGAAGAGACCACAGTAGGAGTAGATGAAAGGTGGAACAGGTTTGAAAAAGCCATTAAGGATGCTGCAGAGGAAATAATAAACAGAAGAACCCAGGAGTGGTTTGATGAAGATTGCAGGTCAGCAATAGAGGAAAAGAACAGGGCAAGAACAAAAGTGCTACAGAGAGAAACCAGAAATAATGTGGAACAATATAGAGAATTAAGGAGAAGAGCTAACAGACTGTGCAAGAGAAAGAAAAGAGAGTGGAATAAGAAGAAATTTCAAGAACTTCAAGAACTAAAGGAACAGAGTGAAATAAGAAAGTTCTATCATGCCATAGGCAAAATGAAGAATAGATTCCAACCAAAAACAACGGCCTGTTCCAGTAAAGATGGGAAAATGATAAGGGAGGAAGAACAGATAGTGGAAAGATGGGCAGAGTATTTCAATGATACACTAAGCACCAGCCTAGAAGATGAAGAGACAGCTGCACAGGAGGGAAGAGTGGAGCTGGAAGTAGACAATGAAACCAATGAGGCAAGAAAGCCAACACTACAAGAGGTCTCCCAGGCTGTGCAGAAGTCAAAAAACCACCGAGCCCCTGGGGAAGACAGCATAATTGCTGAATTAATAAAAACTGGTGGTGAGGCTGTAATAAAGGAACTGCACACATTAATATCAGATATATGGGAAACAGAAACTGTGCCATATGATTGGAAAATTGGAATAATAGTCCCCAATTATAAGAAAGGGGACAGAACAGCATGTGAAAACTATAGAGGTGTAACACTCCTAAGTACAGCTTATAAGATCTTCACAAGTATATTAAACGAAAGGATACAGAAGTGTGCAGAAGGCATACTAGGGGAATATCAGTGTGGCTTTCGACCAGGCAGAGGAACAACTGATCAAATATTTGTGATAAGGCAAATGATGGAAAAGTTCTATGAATATGATATAGATCTGCATTTCTTATTCATCGATTTCAAACAAGCCTTTGACAGCATAAATCGGCAAGAACTATACAGAGTACTGAAAGAAGTTGGTATATGTGTTAAATTAATAAGACTAATCAGAATGACAATGACAGAGACAAGAGCAAAAGTAAAGGTCCTTAGCAGAATAAGTGATAGCTTTGACTTTAATAAAGGTGTGAAGCAAGGGGATAGTCTCTCCACTGTCCTATTCAACATAGCCCTTCATAGTGCAGTAAATAAAATCAACAAAAGAGGCACCATATTTATGAAAACTAGCCAGATATGTGCATACGCTGATGACATTGCTATAGTAAGAAGAAATACCAATACACTCCTAGAAACATACTGGGCAATGGAAACAGAAGCGTTAAAAATTGGCCTCATAGTAAATGAAAACAAAACAAAATATATGGTAATATCACAATCTGAGGCCAGAAGAACCCCTAAAAACCTATACATCAATGGGTAATGCTTCAATGGAGTGTCCTCTTTTAACTACTTGGGAGCCCTAATAACAAATGATAACAGTATTGGAAAGGCTATAAGGGAATGAATACAAGCAGGAAACAGAGCTTACTTTGCAAATATGCAGCTTTTCAAAAATAGCCTTGTTACAAGAAAAACTAAACTGCTAATATATAATTCCCTAGTCTGCCCAGTTATCACATACGGCTCAGAGGTATGGACATTGACAGAACACGATAAAAATGCTCTAAGAAGCATTGAGCGGAAAATACTATGCAAAATCTATGGGCCAATAAGGGAGGAAGAAGGCTAGACAATACGCTACAATGCCGAATTACAAGAGTTAATACAAGGCAGGGACATAGTAAAATTTGTGAAATCACAGCGAATACGATGGCTAGGATAGTTGGAGAGAATGGCAGAGGATAGAACTCCAAAGAAAATGATGAAAGGTATGATCCATTCAGTTAGGCGAAAAGGGAGACATAGAAGAAGATGGATCGATGAGGTATAACCGAGAAGTGTGGAGGAAGGTTGTTGAAGAAGCCAAGGCTGACCAAGGGCTGTAGAGCTACTGAAGAAGAAGAAGAAGAAGACGAAGAAATGATTTTATCAGGCTCAACCAATGGGGTGTTGTTCACATTTACGTTTCGAGGAACATATGACTTCCTTAGGCCATTCCTGGACTGTATAGGGGTTCATGGTGTCATGGCTGTCCCAAAGGCACAAAAAGCAGCAGTATTTCGTGAATCCAGCCTGTAAACCTATAAGGAGTGCAACAACTTTTAAATCACAGCAAAGCTGCCATTCATGATCCTCAAATTTGATTGCCTCTAGCAGCAAAGCCGTGGTTTCACAAGTTTCTTTCATGTCTACTGCGTGAGCCAAAGGTACCATAATGTGGGGTGAAGTGATACAACGGGGTGAATTGAGACAAAATGCAACGTTTGCTATAATATGTCTCTGTAATAGCAACTCAAAGTAAATGTTGGCTACAATGACGTTTCTCTGACCATTTAGGTCTGTCCTAATGCCTGTGACCATCAACTGTTTTTTCCTGGCATTTTTTCTGGTCAGTTGAATTGTTTACTTTGACAGGTTATGTTGCGCTTTTTTTAAGATACTGGAAACTTTACTCAACTAACACATATCATACATTTCAATAAAGCTGAACTTCTTGTAAAAGGTGCGGATGCTAATCCTGTTGGTATTGAAGAAAACCTGGATGAATCTGTAAAAAGTCTGCTTCAGGAGCTACAATATGGGAAAGAAACACCGAGACCACGAACCAGGTGGACAGAAAGCTCCACATTGAACCAGAAAGAAGTGTCAAGAACGTTAGAAAAGATGAACCAGAATCAGAAGAAGAAATGGAGACGTCTCATGACAGCAATGACGAAGATGAGGAATACTATATTGCTGCCCCAGAAGAAAGTGAGAAAGGAACTGTGAAGTAGTTGAGCCAACCACAGAAGTTGATTGCATGACACTCACTGTAGGAAACTTTTTGCCTGTAAAACTAAAAGACCAAATAACAAAAATAGATAAGTTAAATTGTTCGTAAGTCTCAGGTGTGTCAGATACCAGCAGTGGTAGTAACAGGGTTATAGAAGTAACTTTTCTAAAACAGTATAGCTGCTATAGAGACACTTATGTATGGCCAGAAATCAAGGAGTCAAGTATTGTATACCATCATGAAGTTATTTCATGTATTCCAAAGCCAGCGACTCTTGACTATGGTTGCCTTCAATTTCCAAAAAATGTTTTCTAATTTCTTTGTGAATAAATAGTTTTTTAAAAACATGCTATGTGTTTCAGTTCACCCCAGCACTGTTAGAACATGATACAGCAGCCATTTCATATGTTGTATCACCTGGCCCCTTTACCTGAGGTGAAGTGAGAAAAGGTTTTTTTTAAAAAAAATAGGTAAAGAAAATAAGAAAATTAGAAAGATTTACATGGACAGATACTCCAAACATAGATCTAACCAGCCACTGGTATAAATAGATTTTTTTAAAAAAAATTATGTGTTTTAATATGTTCTTAATTTGCCAACTGTATCACTTCACCCCATTTTAGAGTACCGTTGGAAATGCATTGTCATAATGCAGTAGTACTGCTTTCAAACTGTTTTTACTGAAGTCAACACTCATGTGGATTATGTTGCAGGCCTACACCTAGCTGCAGCATCACACCATTGACATGTCTACATACACACACGGAATTCTGCATATCGAAATATTGAGCAAAGGAAGCACCTCTTAATCTGAAATAGGAAATTGCGGTCCCCGAAACTAGAAGATTCCGTTGTTGCAGTCTCAACCCCATGAGTTCAGCTTGCTGTTTCGAAAGTTTTAGATCGCGAACCAAATGGTTCAGTTCCTTTTGATTAAAGAGCTGAGGAGAGGAGTAATGATATTGAGGGCAGTACTCTTCTATATATTCAATACTTTTTGATTCACTTGACATGGTGTCTGGTTCAGTGGCTTTCCAGTTGCAGACAGGAGCAGGCAACCCCTCATCATAGAGCACAGATAAATGAACTGAAGATAGGTTTGGATACTTTATTTTAGTCTAGTTTTGCTTGAATGCTCCAAAATATTTGTAAGATAGAAGTAACAGTCTGAATAATGGTCATTAGGCACACACCACACCATTGGAACAGTGAATGGCATAGCTCGGCGTTTTCCTTTCAACCACTCAGTTAAGATTGTAGTACAGGTTATGCAGGCAATATGAGGTGCAAAATTTTTATCTTATCACCAGCAGGACAATCAAAATACATTTTATAAGCCTTCTTAACCAAATCAATGATTGGTTTTCTTTGGGTTTTGGAGTGAATTTCCCACACACATAACAAAAGTTGTTGGGGTGGTTTGGACACCAATGAGATTCACTAGTTGCCATTTTTCTTGGTGCAAGTTTCTAACACAAGAAGTTCGCACTATCTTTCACAGGAAACAGTCTTTGAGGATCTCTGCCACACCACTGGATGACCATACTAACCATATACTGACGATTTGTAGATCTTCTAGCTCTCCTGCGCATATCAAAAACGAACAATTAAACATCAAAACAGAAGAGGGGCAAAAAGCGAAGTACTGAATACAAAAAATGAAAAAGCTTTAAAAACTCAAAAACGGTACATACTAGAACATTTTGAAAAGTATATTTGGATTCAACACAATAAAATATATACTAGTAGATGTATCACATCGCAGATGTAAAATAGCTGTTGGCTAGTGTTGTTATTGGAAACAGAGATAGACAGCTGTATAAACCATTGTTTAAAACACTGCAAGCGCTGTTGTTACAATGCATGAATGTTGCAGACAAACTAACGAATATTTAAAAATTTAACTGGCACAGATAGTTGCATGAGACATAACTGTGACATACACAATAACAATTCAGGATTTAAAGGAGATAGGCACGTAATCTCAACTAATATGTGTTTATGCTAGAATGGTGCAAGCAACATGGGAATAAAACTGTTCTACATGTTGCCCGATGATTTGAGACATTCACACATCAAAATAAGTTTTGCATCACCCCGGTTCCCAGAACACTGGAAGATAGACGTTGACTGTAGATATTGTATCACAGACGCAGTCCCTTTGACTGTACAGAGAAGTCAAAAAACATCCTGAAAGATGTAAACAAACATGCTTGAGCAGCACCTGTCAGCCGGAGGAGGTTCGACAGCTGATCAGTTCCAGTCATTCCATCAGGGAGGAGGTACACAGCTCATGTTATCTGAAGTTCAACAATGTCTAGATGGTCAACACCGTAGTTCGATCACTTCTGCATTGTTACTTTGTGCCAGGAAGGGCTCTCAACAAGGGAAGTGTCCAGGTGTCTCGGAGTGAACCAAAGTGATGTTGTTCGGACATACAGGAGATACAGAGAGACAGGAACTCTCAATGACATGACTCGTTCAGGTCGTCCAAAGGCTACCACTGCAGTGAATGACCGCAACCTACAGACTATGGCTCACAGGCATCCTGACAGCAATTCCACCACGTTGAATAATGCTTTCCATGCAGCCACAAGAAGTTGTGTTATGACTCAAACTGTACGCAATAGGCTGCATGATGCGCAACTTCATTCCTGACGTCCATGGCAATGTCCATCTTTTCAACCACGGCACCATGCGGTGCAGTACAGATGGGCTCAACAACATGCCGAAGGGACTGCTCAGGACTGGCATCACGTTCTCTTCACCAATGAGTGTTGCGTATGCCTTTAACCAATCGTCGAAGACATGTCTGGAGGTAACCCAATCACACAGAACGCCTTAGACACAGTGTCCAGCGAGTGCCTCAAGGTGGAGGTTCCCTGCTGTTTTGGGGTGGCGTTATGTGGGGCTGGCGTACATTGCTAGTGGTCATAGATGGCGCCATAATGGCTGAACGATATGTGAATGCCGACCTCCAAGTGACAGTGCAACCTTATTGGCAGTGCATTGGCAAGGCGTTCATCTTCGTGGACGACAATTTGCGTCCCCATCATGCACATCTTGTGAGTGACTTCCTTCAGGATAACGACTTTGCTCGACTAGAGTGGCCAGCATGTTCTCCAAACATGAAGCCTATCAAACATGCCTGGGATGGATCAAAAAGGGCTGTTTATGGATGACGTTACCCACCAACCACTCTGAGGTGTCTACGGCGAATCGCCGTTGAGGAGTGGGACAATCTGGACCAAAAGTGCCTTGATGAACTTGTGGATAGTATGCTATGACGAATACTGGCATGCATCAGTGCAAGAGGTTGTGCTACAGGGTATTAGAGGTACTGGTATGTACAGCAATCTGGACCACCAGCTCTGAAGGTCTTGCTGTATGGTGGTACAACATGCAATGTGTGGATTTCATGAGCAATAAAAAGGGTGGAAATGATTTTTATGTTGATCTCTATTCCAATTTTCTGTACAGGTTCTGGAACTCTCGGAACTGAGGTGATGCAAAACTTTTTTTCATGTGAGTATATTAAATGTAACTGTATTTAAAAAATCTAGTAAGTGAATGTTGGAGCTTTAATATAGGTACATATGAACATTATTATTTCTCATTGCAAACACTAAATTCTTATAAACTCCAGTATCGCCTGGTACATCATACTGCATATCACTGAATAGGCTAATGAAATACACTACCTGACAAAAAAGGTGAAGCTCTCAGAAGGGGAGGATGGTATGAAATGCAGTGTAATGGGTTCAGAGGTTATGAGGTGTTACTGCAATGATTACAAAACTGAGTCACATTTACAAAGAACTTGGTAGTATGTGCTCATCTAACAATATGAAGTTGCAGCCCTTCTAACCCAGATAGAATCATTTGTAAACTGTTGTATCGTCTACTGAGACAAGAGGTCCAACAGCTGTTGAAACTGGTCGTTGATATACTGGCACTGGAACAGAGCTGATGTCTGCGCCGGTCCCACACCTGTTCCATTGGGGAAAGACATGGGGTTCTTGTTGGCCACAGGAGTATCTCAACACAACACGCACAGTTCATAAAGACTCCTGCCTGGTATGGGCAAGCATCGTCATGTTGAAAAATGGTGCTGCAAAATTTGTAACTTCAGAGGTAACAGGGTTTTTGTGACACACCATTGTACTGTCAGAGATCCTTATATCACTACCAGCTATCACTAGAAGCCATACCCAGTGGCTCCCTACACCATGATGTCAGGAGCAACAACAACGTGTCTCTCTGTAACATTGGAAGAATGGGACAATACCATTGTATCTCTCTCAAACAGTGGAACAATGGGACCTCTTCCTGTCACCATGATATTCACCAAATATGACCAACTATCATAGTGCAGAACTGCAATTCATCACTCAACCAAAAAATGGCTCTGAGCACCATGGGACTTAACTTCTAAGGTCATCAGTCCCCTAGAACTTAGAACTACTTAAACCTAACTAACCTAAGGACATCACTCTACATAATACAGCACCAGTCATTAGCAGGCAATGTATCATGCTCACAGTACCACTTCAAAAACATGTGTTTATGCTGTAGTATCAATGGCAGCTTACGAATGGAATGGTACATCCATAGTTTACCTGCTTCTACTCTTTGACAAAAAGTATGGTATGACGTATAATGTATAGTGTTACATGGAGTCAATTACTTTTTCTCAGATGACAGGTGCATATGTGAAGGGGTTACGATTGACTGGAATCTTGATGATGAGTATGCCTCTGCTCACATTCCGGTGCAGTACAAAATGAGGCCACTGTCATTCCCAGATGTCACATAATTCTGGATACTCAATGAGACGATCAGCTACCTTAATAGAGACCCACAATAAGACCACTTTCAAACTCTGTCAGGAGCTGAGAAATCTGTCTCACACGAATACATATCTTTCACGGTAATCACTCAGCACCTGATACCATTAACATCCGTTATTTATCCTATCAGGCCAGGTAACAAACTAAACATGAACAAACCTAATGCACTCTGGTGGCTGTTTTACCTGTCAGAAAGAATTACAACTCTAATCATTTAACCATCAACCAATGGCATGTACATGCCTGCAGTTGCATTGACATCTAGTCATGTCCTACGGGGAGCTTCAGTTTTTTCCCTTGGCCACTGTAAATAAATGGGATAATGGGAAGCATATCTAACCCATCTTATTGCTAATTAATGACTCTTGTTACTACTATCATTTGCGTCTTCAGCTGTTATACTTAAAAATTCTGGTACACATGCTTAGACAACATCTAGCCAGATTTAATTCAAATTTTTTGCACATAATTAATCATAAAAGTAACGCAGATCACACATAATAAAGTAACTCATTTGCTCCACATTGCGTGTAATTACTTTCATATGTTTTCTCTTATAAGCACTCATAAAATTGTGTTACCTTTCATTACATGGAAAGTTGTCCTAGACCGAGGATTACTCTAGATGTTAGTGCATAGAAATACTTGTTTCAAATTATGAACCAATAACTTTGTACACAGTTTACAATACATTTGAACATTTTACAAAATTGTCAGTGATATAGAAATGCATAAGATGAACACAGATCATAATTCTCGTCTAATTTAATCTCTCTATCTATCTCTCTCTTTCACTCTCTCTCTCTCTCACAAACACGCACACACAAACACAGTAAATACAATTCCACTTTATTAACATGACTTCACTCACACCACTTATTTTAATGTAGTACATCCACCATCCTTCTTCCTTTTCATAGTTACTTTCAGCATGCTATGTATTTTCAAGATAATTAGGGAAAACAAGACGAGAGTAGAATGACCAGAATCACCTATTATAAAAAACTGTAACATTCAGACAATATACACATGTGAATGAATGCACACTGCAGTATCTGAGGATGTTCTCATTTCAAAAATGCCACTTTAAAATTTCAATTTCATGCATATTGTATTACATTATGTAGATAGGTTCTGATTAAGTAAGCCTTAAGTTATTTCTAGATATTTATATTTTTCCTGTCCTTCTTATTCTGTGCGGTACACCTTAATACAGAATGTGCCCAACATTTATGGAACCATTTGCAATGAACTGAACGTGAATCAACTCAAGATGGTAAGCATCCCAACATCTGGATTCTGTATATAGCCCTAGTAATGTTTACCATAGCTGTACAGTTATTCTTCAAGTAGATGATTATTTCAATTTGTGTATGGTGAAGACTCAGCTACAGGATTTGAACGTTCCACCCCAGTTATCAATCATGACGTGGACTCCAAGAAATTAATAATTGTAATTTTCTTTCTGTCTCAGTAATATTTTACGTTCAGTACCTAGTCTTTGCAGGCACATACACTTGCCACTATATGTGTACTGCATTGACAGATCAAAGTTCAAGGGCAGTACAGAGCCCATCCCCATTATTCCCCATTCGACCTGAAATATGAGGTTTGCTGAAAACTTAAGCCTAAGAATTTTTTATGTGAAAACTTTTAAATAAAAGAAACTTTATTAACATTATCCATCTTTATTCTTCATATCTGTATATTTGGAGCCATCTGACACCAGAGGGCTCCTAATTGTAGCGTGCAATATGGTGGAGTGTAAAGTAAGAGTCGCTGCGTGAGAAACAGTGTACTGTAATCGAGTTTCTAATTTCAAGAGCTTGCCCATACACAGTGCATCTTCTCCTTTAGCATAACAATGCCAGATCACATATGAGTGCTGCAACATCTGAAACGATCTGATGCATGGGTTCACTGTCATCGATCATCCTCCATACAGTCTCATCTTCGGTCAGTCGTGGTGGCCAAGCGGTTCTAGGTGCTGCAGTCCAGAACCAAGTGACTACTATGGTCGCAGGTTCGAATCCTGCCTCGGGCATGGATGTGTGTGATGTCCTTATGTTAGTTAGGCTTAAGTAGTTCTCAGTTCTAGCGGACTGATGACCTCAGATGTTAAGTCCCATAGTGCTCAGAGCAATTTGAACCTATTGAAGTCTCATTTTGTCCCCATCTGATATTCATCTGTTATTAAAACTTAAAGCCACTTTAAAGGTGTAATGATGTAGTGCAAAAACAGATACACCAGCGGCTCCGTCATCAAAGTCAAACATTCTACAGTGACAGTGATATAGGAGTCTAGTCCCAGATTCCTACAGTCACCAGCAGAAAGCCGGGCATGATACACTGGTGAAGACCTAGCTATGCTTCAAAGCACCAAGAAAACATCATTAGCAATAACAAACATATTTATTAGGCAGTAATACAGGGCTGTCTTCCAAAGTGCTGTGCCACAGCTGGGCCAGCAGAACAGTAGGATCATCAACAGAGAAGGCCAGCATGTGCCGCTGTTGCAGTCTCACCAGTGCAGCGAAGTGTCATGTGGTGGCTGTTACATCATATGGTGGCCATTGGGCCATCGACGACAGTGGCCTCCAGCTCTATGTATCACCAAAGTACTGTCATGAAGATTTGCACTCAGGGGTGCTGCCCTCAGGTCTGCCTGGCCTACTTTCTGACTAACAGGTATCGACTCTCACCTTCCAGGCCCCATTTCTGTTGCCTCAGATGTTGACAGTGCAGCTGGCGGCAGCAGCGTCCTACCAGCAAGACTCATGACTTCATAGATGATGGAAGACTGCTTTGTGTGGTGAGGCTTGACCTCCATAGCCTCCCCTCTCACTGGGTAGCTGCAACTGCCACAATGACTGAGACTACATACTGGGAAGGCAGCAATCAGCACTCAACAATTGGACATATATTAAGAAGGATGAGTTTTTTGTATTGGTGTTTCCTGTCTTCCCATGGTGCTCTGTGGCTGTGGGGATGGCAATGACATCATGTGTCCAGGTTTACCCCTGCTGTCAGCTCTCCTAGTAACTTCAGCCTTTCGCAACTTGACCTTTCAGAGGTTGTTTTCTGCTGATTTAGCAACTGAACAACACTCTGCTTCTGACTAGTATGATGGTACCTCTCGTCTTCCGTGATGTCATTATGCGTGCTTGCTGACTTTGTCGCTCAGTTGTTCCCCCATGCCGTAATTGCCACCATATCTGCCATAACTCGCTCAGCATGTCTCGCTCTGGCAGTCTAATGGTATTGACACAAGCAGTTTATCTTGCAGAGTTGCCAATTTACAACTTGGACGAATTGTTTATGTCATTCAGCGATGCTTTCTGCAGGCATAACATCTCTCCCTTCCTTTAGAAAATTCGTCTCGAATTTTTCAGTTTGGAGTACTCGTCATAACCGGATCGTACATATTTTGCACCAATGGTAATATATTATAAATCTTTAGTTATTCTTTCATTACCATACAGCTAATTTACATGATTTTCTACTGTTGATACATCGAATCGAAAAGGCAGATCTTCGCAGAAATCGTTTCTTACACACCAGTACAATTACTCACAGCAATCATAGATGTCGCTTATAGTCGTGATACTGTGATGTTGTCTGCCTTGGTAAGTGCAGGAACATTTTTTTGGCTGCAGTTCCTCCTTTTTGCATTCTTACTAGTTCATCCAATGAGCCCAAAATATCTCGATTCAGGTTGTAATTTAGAAAGGTTAAGTTTTGCATAGGCTGCACCTGTAGCAGTTTATTGGGCCAGTACAACAGGGGTTGTTCCCACTTAAGTGTGGTCATAATAGTGATCGGAGCTGGCAGATGTAATGTGACACCCGCTAAGAAACAGGTCGTACCGTTCATTTTTGTTCTACTAAGCTGTATTTCTGCTCTGTTGATACATCTTATTTCTTGTGTTCACAACAGTTAACTGTGACGATTTCTGGTGAAAAAACTGACTAGACCTAGTGGGTGACTACTCTCAGAAAATGTGGATTTGGCGTTAACACTTCCCAGTGACATTCATTAACTTCGGCTTTTACCAGGAATAAATGGACCTTGCATACCTGAACACCAGTCTGTATCACTCCGCACAGACAGATCGTAACAATTTCATTCTGGTATCTCTGTAGGTCTTCCAACAACATTAGAGCTACGCATCCCTCTGGTCTGAAATTATTAAGGGGAATTGGAACGCCCTATCGCAACAATGTTAAATTTGGTGACTTGGCTTCCCTGTATTTCGGGAACCACTATAGCCATTGACGTGAAACTTTTCCAGGACATTAAACTGTGTATTTTGAGTCTACTGAACTACAATAATTGCATTGCAGCCACTGCTTTCGGAAATACAATTTTTTAATTACACAGTTAACATTTTGTGTACTTTTTTGTACGTTATCCTAAATAATTTTAATTATACATAGCATTATGTTCTTCTTTTGCTTCAGTACACTCAGGATATGTATATTATTACTCCCAGGAAATTTGAATACTCTACTCAAAGTGGTCTCTGAGATTTAGAGAAAAATGCAACTGAAAATGTAAATTTCCAGGCATGCCTTCTATAGCTTCAAAAGACTGTGACTCACTTAGTGTATGCTTAATTTTTTTATTTTTGGTCACTCAGAAACACGCTGCACCATACTGTATATCATCCTCTTGATCTTTTTCCAAGTTTTCTCTTGTTTTCTTCTTTCTGGACTCCTTAGTGGCCAATTGTACTTTATACTCTTCTTTATCAATGTGAACCTTGTCCATCTGTTCAAGTTCTCTGATGCAGTTTGCTCCAGGATTAACTCTCACATGCTCTACCACTTTCACCCTACCAATGTTGCCATCATTAAAAGCAATAACAGAATCACTGACCCCCCTCCCCCACTTTAGTGCCTTCATTCCAACAAAAACATTTTTTGGTAAGTGAGTCCATATAAGATTATTGAACGACTCATTGGGATTTTGAAGCTGACCATGCAGACACTTCTTCAGTAATTCAGGATTTGCCAGGTCTCTGTAAATAGGTGTAAATAGGTTTTATGATATCCATGACTGCTTTTGGGATGGAATGTTTATGGCTGTGTGAACCGTTTGAGTACTGGACATTGTGGTAACTGCACCATGAATCAGGTCCAGGAGGGCAAAGGTAGTGTACTAGTTTTTCATCAATTGACAGACTGTGCAAGAAGGTAGCCCATGCTGCCTGCTTCATTTTCTACAAATCCTCAGTATTATTTCTAATGGCCATCCCATAATACTGCTGTAGTTCATCAGTCTTTTGTCCGTCAGCCTGCCTCTTATGGTTTATCCATCAGAAAGTTTTTTGTCTCCCAAACATTGCTTCAACTTCCCCAACCTGGTGCCCATTCTCTTCTAGACATGACCAACACATTCCTGTTTTGTGATAAGCTTCTTACCATAATGCTCAGGGGCTACTACATTGTTATATGCTTTTGAATCTCCATCACCATCAATGTAACACACTCTCCTTTCGTTCACAGATGGACTAAAAATTTCACTACGTGCAAAGGCCTCCATACCATCACTTGTTCCATCACAATTTCTCTCACAGATGTGCCCTTCTTCTTTCCCTGTCTTACACTTATAACAATTTTTGGTTAAAATCTGGAAATTGATTAGCTTTCCAGTATACACACTGGTCATTGTAGAAACAGCGCTTCTACAAAGTTCCATCAAAAGCTACTAGTATGTCAGTCATACTATCATTTATTTCAACAGCTTCGTTTGCAGCGCCCTTCATTGTCTCACAGGCAACAGATTCCACAGCAGCCCCAATAAATCCTGTATACTTGTCGATTTTACAAGGTGGGCATGGCATATTCATCATGGCAAACATTGTTTCTGACACAGTGTGATTTTAGCCAATACCTCTCAATCCATAAAACCACCTAACATTTGCTTCAAAATAATTATCATTACACTAATCAGAATACCAAAATGAATGAGTATATTTTTAACTGGCACAATTAATGATAAGTTTCCTGGCTAGTCCATTTGATACCTCACTGTCTTCATGTAAACTAACTGACCCTCCACATATTTTACAATACACACATTCACCTAACACCCTTGTTAGGAAATGTGATTCTATCAGAATATAACCTAACCTACAATTTACATCACTTTCGTTTTGAGAAAACTGTGTATCACAATGTTTTATTTTAATCTTCGCAGCATTAACTGGTGTTTCTCTACACACTGACGAGTCTGCCTTTATTTCATTGTCTGCAATTTCACATGTCACACGTTGAACACAATTTTTCCCTTTATTCAACAATCTATTACTATGAAGCCCACGTTTGTTACAAAGACTTCGTTTTGGCGTCATACTTTACTTTTTGAGAGATTTACCAAACTATTCGTCACTTTTTCTTGGGAAAATGTTAGCACTTCGACATACAACGCATGTATATACTACGAAACGATGCGATACGGTTTTTGACAGTGCTACAATCACAAACATGTAATTTAACCTTTATAACACCTCAATCCACAGCCTTCTGCATAATAAATTACCGATTTTATTAGATCTTGAAGTAATGCACATAAAAATTTTAACATTTTCAACCAGTGTAGATTATATTTGAAAAATAAAATAAAATATTTTGCATGATATATATATATATATATATATATATATATATATATATATATATATATATATATATATATATATAGGGTGAATCACCTAACATTACCGCTGGATATATTGCGTAAACCACATCAAATACTGACGAATCGATTCCACAGACCGAACGTGAGGAGAGGCGCTAGTGTAATAGGTTAACACAAACCATACAAAAATGCACGGAAGTATGTTTTTTAACACAAACCTACGTTTTTTAAGTGGAACCCCGTTAGTTTTGTTAGCACATCTGAACATATAAACCAATACGTAATCAGTGCCATTTGTTGCACTCCTCCGCTGTTCGATCGTGTGTATCGGAGAGCACCGAATTACATAGGGATCGAAAGGGAACGGTGATGGACCTTAGGTACAGAAGAGACTGGAACAGCACATTACGTCCACATGCTAACACCTTTTTATTGGTCTTTTTCACTGACGCACATGTATGTTACCATGAGGGGTGAGGTATACGTACACACGTGGTTTCCGTTTTCAATTGCGGAGTGGAATAGAGTGTGTCCCGACATGTCAGGCCAATAGATGTTCAATGTGGTGGCCATCATTTGCTGCACACAATTGCAATCTCTGGCGTAATGAATGTCGTACACACTGCAGTACATCTGGTGTAATGTCGGCGCAGGCTGCCACAATACGTTGTTTCATATCCTCTGGGGTTGTAGGCACATCACGGTACACATACTCCTTTAACGTACCCCACAGAAAGAAGTCCAGAGGTGTAAGATCAGGAGAACAGTCTGGCCAATTTACGCGTCCTCCACGTTCTATGAAACGCCTGTCGAGCATCCTGTCAAGGGTCAGCCTAGTGTTAATTGCGGAATGTGCAGGTGCACCATCATGCTGATACGACGTACATCGACGCGTTTCCAGTGGGACATTTTTGAGCAACGTTGGCAGATCATTCTGTAGAAACGCGATGTATGTTGCAGCCGTTTGGGCCCCTGCAATGAAGTGAGGACCAATGAGGTGGGCGCCAATGATTCCGCACCATACATTTACAGTCCACGGTCACTGTTGCTCTACCTGTCTGAGCCAGCGAGGATTGTCCACGGACCAGTAATGCATGTTCCGTAGATTCACTGCCCCATGGTTTGTGATACCCGCTTCATCGGTAAACAGGTAGAACTGCAACGCATTCTCTGTTAATGCCCATTGACAGAATTGCACTAGATGATTAAAGTCATCACCATGTAATTGGTGATGTAGTGACACATGAAACAGGTGAAAGTGGTGACGATGCAGTATGCGCATGACACGACTATGACTCAGTCCACCGGCTCTCGCAAGTTCCTGTGTACTCATGTGTGGGTTCATGGCAACAGCAGCTAACACACCAACTGCACCCACTTCTCCTGTGACGGGCCTATTACGGACCTGTTTGCGTGTTATGACCATACCTGTTGCATACAGTTGGCGGTAGATGTTTTGCAATGTGCGGCACGTTGGATGCTCTCTGTCCGGGTACCATTATGCATACACCCTGCAGGCTTCAGCTGCATTTCGTCGACACTCGCCATAGATGAGTATCATCTCGACCTTTTCAGAGTTCGAATACACCATGGTCACAGTTCCTACAACACTACACTATCACAGATGTCTGGTAACACGGTGTACTACAGTTGGTCTGCGTACAGAGACGAATGCAGAATAACAATTGCAGCAAGTGCTACATGCAGACACTGTGACAGCAAGACCAAACCACAACAGTGCACTACAGCCACACTCGTAAACACGGTCGTCATCATAAAAATGTCCCTGCAGATGCTGCTCGCTGACCGTGGCCCGTGTTCGTTACAACACGCAACTGAACGTCGGAGGTTTCAAGCGTCAACTTTAGGTTACAATATCTCTGGATGTAATTAACGTTTTACAATGCAACAAACGGCACTGATTACGTATTTGTTTATATGTTTGGATGTGTTAACAAAACTAACGTGGTTCCATTTTAAAAAAACGTAGGTTTGTGTTAAAAAACATACTTCCGTGCATTTTTGTATGGTTTGTATTAAACAATTACACTAGCCCCTCTCCTCACGTTCGGTCTGTGGAATCGGTTCGTCAGTATTTGATATGGTTTACGAAATACATTCAGTGATAACGTTAGGTGAGTCACCCTATATATATAAATATATAATTTTATTCAGAAAACTGCAAATTTTATAATGAGACAAAAATCCTCTCTAACTCATCTTAGTACATATTTGGTCTGTATCTGCACCCACTTACCCCCTTCTTCAGAAGCTTACCTGAACAGCTCACTTAAAAGGATTAATATGTCCCATGTGAATTGTCAAAGTCTTTGTTGGTATCAGTATTTTAAACTTGAAATCTGAAATCATTTCCACTACTAGGTATGGTCCATGGTGTCTGGTCAGGAATCTCTGTGTTTTTTTTTTTCTTTTGGTGCATATGGATTCATTACTAATACTTATTGGCCGATCTTGTACTGCTGTAGCTTCCCTACTCATTGTCCCATGTGCTATAGCTGTACTAATGCTTCTGCATTTGCTTGTCTTACTTATTCCCAAATGTTTCATAATTTCTTAGCAAACATTTTTACTGATTCAGCATTGGACCCAAGGCCAAAAGGTGAAGAAATTTTTCTTCCACATATTACCACATATGGTGAAAGACCAGTATCCATATGGACTTTAGCTATATGCAGCAATTACAAAATTTAAATATATGTTCCAGTTTTCATGATTACTGCTAATGTAATAGCTCACCATCTTGCAAATCATGTTGTGAACTCTCTCTGTTTTCCCATTGGCTGAAGAATGGGAGGCCCTTGTTTACAGCTTGCGAATTCAGTTGAGCTGACACAATTGCTTAATAAGATTGGACATTATATTGGTACCTGGTCTGTAATTAATGTGTCCAGAATGTCAAATGTGAGTAAACATTTATTTACTAATGCTTGAACAAATGTATTCGAATTTTGGCGAGGGATTGCTGTCATTACTATATAACATGATCAGTGGTCAATTTTAGTCAGTATATACTTATTTCCTGATGGTGTTTTATTAAATGAGCCTAAAACGTCCACCTCAAGCATTGTCAATGGTTAAGACGCTTCAGATAGACATTGTAACAGAACTGGTCAGTGGCTGAGACCAGCTCATGGTGCCCACAGTATACGGGTCCTCACATATTTCCTGACATCTCGTTTTCAAATGTTCCACCAAAATTTTTCAGAAAATCTTCTATCAGTTGCTTTTCATCTACCATGATCTCACAACATATGGTCATGAGCTTGTGAGAAGACTTTTTCTGGAAAGCTGCAGGTACCACCACTCATAATCTGCACTTGGTTTTTCTGCAGTGATTTGAGGTTGAGACTTGAATTTTTGTCAGTCAGCATCTACAGCTTGAGCCTTTCATCATTCAGCAATGCTACTAATAATTGTTAGTAGAACTGCAACTTTCCTGCTCAAACTGTTGGTGTTAGCAAGCCTTTCACCTGGCTTGTGTGTTATCTCACAATCACATCCACTCAAACGGAGCACCCACCATCTTAATCTGCTACAAGAATCCTTCAATTCTAATAAGCGTTTGAGATCAGTGTGTTTTGTCACAACTAAAGTTTTGGTCATTTAAGTGAGAGCAGAAGTATATAATACCACCAGAGATTACTCTTAACATTTCTCTGTTGTGGAATAATGTTGCTCTGCTTTGTTCAACTGTTGGGATGTTTATGCTACAGGATGCTCTTTACAACCTATATAAAGGGCAGTCACGATTTTGGCTCATGTGGTGCACCAAACCACTCAGCCTCGCTTCATATTTCCCCTCTCGCCATGCTACACTGAGTGCAAGTAGTGTGAAGAGAAGAAAACTATGAATGCACCCCATTTAAATGGCAATAAGTCACACTACATACGACTTGGTTTTACATTTCACATTTCTCAACAACGTATGTCACAAACAAAACAAATTTTCAGCATTATTCAATTATTTTTGGCACGCTGAAGACATAACATAATTTCTAAATGATACAGACGGCCAGCATACGGACAGACGCAGACAATTTCACGAGTTTCTCGTTTAACTGCCACATAGTCGTAACGTATTTAGTTTCATAACCGAAAAATGTCTTTCATACAAATATGTCGATAGAAATATTGTAGCACTTTTGTAATCTCGTCATGGAGACGTGGAAACTCTACCTGAGGAAAACAATTTAGACATCCTGGACATTTTTGAAGTAAAATGATTTGTCGTAACTGGAATTACGTTGTAGGTTACTCAGTCACATCTGCACATCCGTAGGGGCGGTTTCAACTGAAGCGGCAAACGGTCTCGAAAACGGCTTGTAATAAACAGATGTCGGATTGACAGTGTCCTCAAAATCTTTATGAAAGTATCCTTGTAATTCTTTCTTAGCCACAATGAATTCTTGAAACCTCGCATTTTCTTTAATCCCAGTGTCCCTTCCACAACGTGATTTTTTATTTAAATGCATCCCCATCAAATCAGACAGAAGTTACATTGCGAGTGTGGACAGGACGCAGTCAAGTGCACTTAAAGTAATATGTCTGCAGTCTGTTCCGGATGTTCTAAGTTTCGTTCTTGCACTCCTTTCTCCTTCTTAAATTCAACAACAGCGAGTTTTCAATTGAAAAATTGTTCCAGGCATGCCACTTCACTTTCAACGTCCTTTTCAGTAATACATGAAGTCTCCACACTCTTTGTTCAGTTCCATTCAAAACTGTTGCAACCGACATGGGGACAATGCATGTGCCTTCAGATATTTTGCTGTTTGTACCACCAACTTCTTCACGTGGTCCAGGCATGCAAATTTAGCACGAGGTGTTCTTGATGTACGGAACAATGAATCCCATTTGTCTATCATTGTAATTTTTTGTTCTTTTATTTTCAGCTAAATCTTTAAATTCATGCTGTTTGGTAATTTAATGTCATTTTATAGCAAATTTTCAGTACCCATCACTTATGCGACTGCATAATACATGGTGAGAATCCTCATACCTCCGTTCTGCCATTCCCATTTATTTTTAAAATGTTGTGACTATAGATCTCTAGACTGCCTCTTCTTGTGCAAACAGACACATGAACTGCGAATTTCCTTCATACCATAAAGAAATCGCGAAGGTTAAACAGCACTTGCAGCACGATTCTACCTAACTGAAGAGACATGTTCCGACCGAAAAACTCCGCACCCTGATACTAACTGATATGTGGCGTTCTTCCGAGTACTTTCGAGAAGGACTGAGCAAAGCCGAGTGACAAACTGGGCTTGGCCCGCTTTTGGGTCCACATGCTGCACACGTGAAGTCTGGCACGGCGTCGCTGGCCCTGATCTATATTCTGCTCTAGGGCAACCCGAAGAGTCACAGTAAGGCCCTCGCATTTGATGGACTTCCTAACGGTGTAACACAGCGCTATCAGAAGTAGAGCAGTGCTAGGTTCTACAGGGACAATCTCAATGGACTACTGTAGAAGTACGATGAATCAGTGAATCTTTCTCTGACAGGATTAGGAAATTTAAACTGCAAATGTATGAACTAAAGCAAAATGCGGGGGCCAATAGGATGATTATGTGTGAGGCAGAGAATAGATCTCTGGATGTGTTTCTAAGAGGTATTTCTATTGATGTGAAGGAGGTCAGAATAGAGAACCTAGGTGACTTATCTGCTACCGTTAGGATGCTATGAAACTGGAAGACATTAACTTTGCTACACGAATACAGGATGATCGCAGCGTTTTTTTTTTTTTTTTTTTTTTTTTTTCCTTCTGAAGTGATGTGGGCGCATGGCCACATCAGGAAACAACATCGTCAACCCAAATGTTATGAGTGTAAGGAGGTGGGCCATAAAACGCGTGACAGTTGGAAGAAAGCACGGGACAAATAATGTCTTCATAATCAGTCATTAAATGAGAACAGGGGTGCCTCATCCGTTTAACACTATTCACAGTAGAATACGAGACTTCACAAACGTATGCAGAGACAGAGTGCTTCTTGCTAGGCAAAGTAAATGGCAGAGAACATAAATTTCAGGAAGACACAGAGACTCACGTGTCAGAAGGCAGTCTGGATGCTTTGGGCAGAAAGATATTGAGGTCGCCACTGTATAAAGTTATGTGGACTAGGTGATACTAACATGAAGTCGTTGGTGACAACACTGTTCGTTTTAACTTGAGTAATAAGAGTTTTCGAGGGCATGTAGAAGTATTGCCATGTTTTGGCATAGGGGTACTGTGCGATCCTGGAATTCGACTTTCTTGCTCAACATCATTTAAAAACTGATCTTTGGCAGCGCACAATTGAACTAAGGGCATTGTTTCCACTAGGAGCAACAGCTAAAACTGTTAGACTGTCACATGGTTCACCAATCCTGGAAGTGATAACCAATAAACTGCAGATACGGGCATGAAAGCTTAACATGCGTTATATGATACCACAAGGTGAAAATGGATACAAACCTACCTGTGCATGTATTATATGTTGTAGAACCATTGTAAACTGACTCAGAACTGGATACGTCACACTGTTTTGTATGCTAAAGTATAGTACACATCAGCCAGTGACTTGGACGGAGATTTAATAGTTCCATTCAGTTTTGATAATTTGGATGGGGACAAAGCGAGGACTTTCCATCATTTACTACTATGCCCTTTGTGACAGAAAATCACAAATCGAGTCGCACAACTGGTACGATAGTCCATCGCACGCCTTTTAATTAGAAGTTACATGTGAGGTACGCTATCAAAAACCTTCCAGAAATTTTCAAATATGGAATCAATTTCACATCCCTTGTGAATAGCACTCATTACTTTGTGAGAATAAAGAGCACTATGGAACTTAACTTCTGCGGTCATCAGTCCCCTAGAACTTAGAACTACTTAAACCTAACTAACCTAAGGATATCACACACATCCATGCCCGAGGCAGGATTCGAACCCGCGACCGTAGGGGTCGCGCGGTTTCAGACTGTAGCGCCTAGAACCTCTTAGCCACTCCGTCCGGCGAGCTAGCTGTGTTTCACAGGAACGATATTTCCTGAATCCGCGTTTTCTTCGAGATAACTCATCATGTTCGAACACAGTGTGTGTTCCAAAATCCTATTGGAAATCAACGGTAGCCATATGGAACTGTAATTCTGGCGATTATCCCTACTTCCTTTCTTGGATATTGGTGCGACTTGTGCAGCTTTGCAGTTTTTAGGTATGGATCTTTCAACGAGCCATAGGTTGTATATGATTGTAAATATGAAGCTATTGCATCACTATGCTCTGAGAAGAACCTGTCTTATGGGCAATCAAGAGCAGTGGCCAGCAAATGCGTTATGGAGGATGGGGGGGGGGGGGGAGGATGGGAGGGGACGGCTACTAGGGTGGTCGCCCAGGGCACCGCGACCCAGGAGCGCTGCGCACTCCAGTGGAGGTCTAGGCAATGTATGTCTAAAAAAAAACAGTAAAAGAGATGAACAATGTTGGGTCTAAAATTAACCACAATAGTTTAACGTTTACAGTACTTAAAAAATACCTTAGAAACATTCATTTTATAAAATTTTAGAATTTTTGATGTGGTTTGAAAATGTTGTTGAAAAAAGCTCTGAATTAGTACACTCTTGTAGCTCAATGACATTTACGGCACTTATTCGACAATGGCCGCATATCAAAATCAGGTGCGGTCAGCCATGAAAGGAATGGGTATTGAGAAAGAATGAATGAAACAATCCACCACTTTGTAAACGAAGGCGCCCATAGTTGTTGAGGGGGGGGGGGGGGGGTAGCAAGGTGTGGAGGATGGGTGGTGATACGTAGTATCTCAATCTCTCCGTCTATATATTAATGATAGATTAAAGTCTAACGAACTGTGAAAACAATGCCATCGCCATCTAGTGAAACTCCCTGAAAGTACAGCTCTACACAGCGCGACGTAGCCCTGTCTACCTGCGCAATTATATGCGGAGAAGTCCCAAGTTCTGAAGTAATTACCTAATGACTGAAACGAAATAATAGTTCATTTCATTACACTTCTTTCTCAACATTGGCTAGAACCGTTCAATACTTAGTGAGTTGTGGATATTATTGTAATTGTTCAGACTTTAGGCTAAACTAAATAGGGTATTTTATTACTTTAAAAAAAATGATAATGTATACTACTCAGGCACGGGCATGGATGTGTGTGATATCCTTAGGTTAGGTAGGTTTAAGTAGTTCTAAGTTCTAGGGGACTGATGACCGCAGAAGTTAAGTTCCATAGTGCTCTTTATTCTCACAAAGTAATGAGTGTTATTCACAAGGGATGTGAAATTGATTCCATATTTGAAAATTTCTGGAAGGTTTTTGATAGCGTACCTCACATGTAACTTCTAATTAAAAGGCGTGCGATGGACTATCGTACCAGTTGTGCGACTCGATTTGTGATTTTCTGTCACAAAGGGCATAGTAGTAAATGATGGAAAGTCCTCGCTTTGTCCCCATCCAAATTATCAAAACTGAATGGAACTATTAAATCTCCGTCCAAGTCACTGGCTGATGTGTACTATACTTTAGCATACAAAACAGTGTGACGTATCCAGTTCTGAGTCAGTTTACAATGGTTCTACAACATATAATACATGCACAGGTAGGTTTGTATCCATTTTCACCTTGTGGTATCATATAACGCATGTTAAGCTTTCATGCCCGTATCTGCAGTTTATTGGTTATCACTTCCAGGATTGGTGAACCATGTGACAGTCTAACAGTTTTAGCTGTTGCTCCTAGTGGAAACAATGCCCTTAGTTCAATTGTGCGCTGCCAAAGATCAGTTTTTAAATGATGTTGAGCAAGAAAGTCGAATTCCAGGATCGCACAGTACCCCTATGCCAAAACATGGCAATACTTCTACATGCCCTCGAAAACTCTTATTACTCAAGTTAAAACGAACAGTGTTGTCACCAACGACTTCATGTTAGTATCACCTAGTCCACATAACTTTATACAGTGGCGACCTCAATATCTTTCTGCCCAAAGCATCCAGACTGCCTTCTGACACGTGAGTCTCTGTGTCTTCCTGAAATTTATGTTCTCTGCCATTTACTTTGCCTAGCAAGAAGCACTCTGTCTCTGCATACGTTTGTGAAGTCTCGTATTCTACTGTGAATAGTGTTAAACGGATGAGGCACCCCTGTTCTCATTTAATGACTGATTATGAAGACATTATTTGTCCCGTGCTTTCTTCCAACTGTCACGCGTTTTATGGCCCACCTCCTTACACTCATAACATTTGGGTTGACGATGTTGTTTCCTGATGTGGCCATGCGCCCACATCACTTCAGAAGAAAAAAAAAAAAAAAAAAAAAAAAAACGCTGCGATCATCCTGTATTCGTGTAGCAAAGTTAATGTCTTCCAGTTTCATAGCATCCTAACGGTAGCAGATAAGTCACCTAGGTTCTCTATTCTGACCTCCTTCACATCAATAGAAATACCTCTTAGAAACACATCCAGAGATCTATTCTCTGCCTCACACATAATCATCCTATTGGCCCCCGCATTTTGCTTTAGTTCATACATTTGCAGTTTAAATTTCCTAATCCTGTCAGAGAAAGATTCACTGATTCATCGTACTTCTACAGTAGTCCATTGAGATTGTCCCTGTAGAACCTAGCACTGCTCTACTTCTGATAGCGCTGTGTTACACCGTTAGGAAGTCCATCAAATGCGAGGGCCTTACTGTGACTCTTCGGGTTGCCCTAGAGCAGAATATAGATCAGGGCCAGCGACGCCGTGCCAGACTTCACGTGTGCAGCATGTGGACCCAAAAGCGGGCCAAGCCCAGTTTGTCACTCGGCTTTGCTCAGTCCTTCTCGAAAGTACTCGGAAGAACGCCACATATCAGTTAGTATCAGGGTGCGGAGTTTTTCGGTCGGAACATGTCTCTTCAGTTAGGTAGAATCGTGCTGCAAGTGCTGTTTAACCTTCGCGATTTCTTTATGGTATGAAGGAAATTCGCAGTTCATGTGTCTGTTTGCACAAGAAGAGGCAGTCTAGAGATCTATAGTCACAACATTTTAAAAATAAATGGGAATGGCAGAACGGAGGTATGAGGATTCTCACCATGTATTATGCAGTCGCATAAGTGATGGGTACTGAAAATTTGCTATAAAATGACATTAAATTACCAAACAGCATGAATTTAAAGATTTAGCTGAAAATAAAAGAACAAAAAATTACAATGATAGACAAATGGGATTCATTGTTCCGTACATCAAGAACACCTCGTGCTAAATTTGCATGCCTGGACCACGTGAAGAAGTTGGTGGTACAAACAGCAAAATATCTGAAGGCACATGCATTGTCCCCATGTCGGTTGCAACAGTTTTGAATGGAACTGAACAAAGAGTGTGGAGACTTCATGTATTACTGAAAAGGACGTTGAAAGTGAAGTGGCATGCCTGGAACAATTTTTCAATTGAAAACTCGCTGTTGTTGAATTTAAGAAGGAGAAAGGAGTGCAAGAACGAAACTTAGAACATCCGGAACAGACTGCAGACATATTACTTTAAGTGCACTTGACTGCGTCCTGTCCACACTCGCAATGTAACTTCTGTCTGATTTGATGGGGATGCATTTAAATAAAAAATCACGTTGTGGAAGGGACACTGGGATTAAAGAAAATGCGAGGTTTCAAGAATTCATTGTGGCTAAGAAAGAATTACAAGGATACTTTCATAAAGATTTTGAGGACACTGTCAATCCGACATCTGTTTATTACAAGCCGTTTTCGAGACCGTTTGCCGCTTCAGTTGAAACCGCCCCTACGGATGTGCAGATGTGACTGAGTAACCTACAACGTAATTCCAGTTACGACAAATCATTTTACTTCAAAAATGTCCAGGATGTCTAAATTGTTTTCCTCAGGTAGAGTTTCCACGTCTCCATGACGAGATTACAAAAGTGCTACAATATTTCTATCGACATATTTGTATGAAAGACATTTTTCGGTTATGAAACTAAATACGTTACGACTATGTGGCAGTTAAACGAGAAACTCGTGAAATTGTCTGCGTCTGTCCGTATGCTGGCCGTCTGTATCATTTAGAAATTATGTTATGTCTTCAGCGTGCCAAAAATAATTGAATAATGCTGAAAATTTGTTTTGTTTGTGACATACGTTGTTGAGAAATGTGAAATGTAAAACCAAGTCGTATGTAGTGTGACTTATTGCCATTTAAATGGGGTGCATTCATAGTTTTCTTCTCTTCACACTACTTGCACTCAGTGTAGCATGGCGAGAGGGGAAATATGAAGCGAGGCTGAGTGGTTTGGCGCACCACATGAGCCAAAATCGTGACTGCCCTTTATATAGGTTGTAAAGAGCATCCTGTAGCATAAACATCCCAACAGTTGAACAAAGCAGAGCAACATTATTCCACAACAGAGAAATGTTAAGAGTAATCTCTGGTGGTATTATATACTTCTGCTCTCACTTAAATGACCAAAACTTTAGTTGTGACAAAACACACTGATCTCAAACGCTTATTAGAATTGAAGGATTCTTGTAGCAGATTAAGATGGTGGGTGCTCCGTTTGAGTGGATGTGATTGTGAGATAACACACAAGCCAGGTGAAAGGCTTGCTAACACCAACAGTTTGAGCAGGAAAGTTGCAGTTCTACTAACAATTATTAGTAGCATTGCTGAATGATGAAAGGCTCAAGCTGTAGATGCTGACTGACAAAAATTCAAGTCTCAACCTCAAATCACTGCAGAAAAACCAAGTGCAGATTATGAGTGGTGGTACCTGCAGCTTTCCAGAAAAAGTCTTCTCACAAGCTCATGACCATATGTTGTGAGATCATGGTAGATGAAAAGCAACTGATAGAAGATTTTCTGAAAAATTTTGGTGGAACACTTGAAAACGAGATGTCAGGAAATATGTGAGGACCCGTATACTGTGGGCACCATGAGCTGATCTCAGCCACTGACCAGTTCTGTTACAATGTCTATCTGAAGCGTCTTAACCATTGACAATGCTTGAGGTGGACGTTTTAGGCTCATTTAATAAAACACCATCAGGAAATAAGTATATACTGACTAAAATTGACCACTGATCATGTTATATAGTAATGACAGCAATCCCTCGCCAAAATTCGAATACATTTGTTCAAGCATTAGTAAATAAATGTTTACTCACATTTGACATTCTGGACACATTAATTACAGACCAGGTACCAATCTAATGTCCAATCTTATTAAGCAATTGTGTCAGCTCAACTGAATTCGCAAGCTGTAAACAAGGGCCTCCCATTCTTCAGCCAATGGGAAAACAGAGAGAGTTCACAACATGATTTGCAAGATGGTGAGCTATTACATTAGCAGTAATCATGAAAACTGGAACATATATTTAAATTTTGTAATTGCTGCATATAGCTAAAGTCCATATGGATACTGGTCTTTCACCATATGTGGTAATATGTGGAAGAAAAATTTCTTCACCTTTTGGCCTTGGGTCCAATGCTGAATCAGTAAAAATGTTTGCTAAGAAATTATGAAACATTTGGGAATAAGTAAGACAAGCAAATGCAGAAGCATTAGTACAGCTATAGCACATGGGACAATGAGTAGGGAAGCTACAGCAGTACAAGATCGGCCAATAAGTATTAGTAATGAATCCATATGCACCAAAAGAAAAAAAAAAACACAGAGATTCCTGACCAGACACCATGGACCATACCTAGTAGTGGAAATGATTTCAGATTTCAAGTTTAAAATACTGATACCAACAAAGACTTTGACAATTCACATGGGACATATTAATCCTTTTAAGTGAGCTGTTCAGGTAAGCTTCTGAAGAAGGGGGTAAGTGGGTGCAGATACAGACCAAATATGTACTAAGATGAGTTAGAGAGGATTTTTGTCTCATTATAAAATTTGCAGTTTTCTGAATAAAATTATATATTTATATATATAGGGTGACTCACCTAACGTTATCACTGAATGTATTTCGTAAACCATATCAAATACTGACGAACCGATTCCACAGACCGAACGTGAGGAGAGGGGCTAGTGTAATTGTTTAATACAAACCATACAAAAATGCACGGAAGTATGTTTTTTAACACAAACCTACGTTTTTTTTAAATGGAACCACGTTAGTTTTGTTAACACATCCAAACATATAAACAAATACGTAATCAGTGCCGTTTGTTGCATTGTAAAACGTTAATTACATCCAGAGATATTGTAACCTAAAGTTGACGCTTGAAACCTCCGACGTTCAGTTGCGTGTTGTAACGAACACGGGCCACGGTCAGCGAGCAGCATCTGCAGGGACATTTTTATGATGACGACCGTGTTTACGAGTGTGGCTGTAGTGCACTGTTGTGGTTTGGTCTTGCTGTCACAGTGTCTGCATGTAGCACTTGCTGCAATTGTTATTCTGCATTCGTCTCCGTACGCAGACCAACTGTAGTACACCGTGTTACCAGACATCTGTGATAGTGTAGTGTTGTAGGAACTGTGACCATGGTGTATTCGAACTCTGAAAAGGTCGAGATGATACTCATCTATGGCGAGTGTCGACGAAATGCAGCTGAAGCCTGCAGGGTGTATGCATAATGGTACCCGGACAGAGAGCATCCAACGTGCCGCACATTGCAAAACATCTACCGCCAACTGTATGCAACAGGTATGGTCATAACACGCAAACAGGTCCGTAATAGGCCCGTCACAGGAGAAGTGGGTGCAGTTGGTGTGTTAGCTGCTGTTGCCATGAACCCACACATGAGTACACAGGAACTTGCGAGAGCCGGTGGACTGAGTCATAGTCGTGTCATGCGCATACTGCATCGTCACCACTTTCACCCGTTTCATGTGTCACTACATCACCAATTACATGGTGATGACTTTAATCATCTAGTGCAATTCTGTCAATGGGCATTAACAGAGAATGCGTTGCAGTTCTACCTGTTTACCGATGAAGCGGGTATCACAAACCATGGTCCAAGAGACAACAAGTCCATAGCAATGATCTGATAGCTGCTGCAGTAACAAGGCAAACATAAATTCTCAGTGAACACTGGTTGCAGACTGTAGAGGTACTTGCTTCATGCACATACCACAACCACGGCTGCTGCTTCCAAGTTGTGATCAGTATACCATTTGAGGTGGTGTCTGAAGTCTCACATGTGTAGCATCTTTGGGGCATATGAATAGTTATGAGCTTCATATTGCAGTCTGATGGTGATACTAAAGATACAGCAGGCCTTATTTCACAGAAACCTAAGACAGATCATGCAGTGAATTCCCCACACTTTTTGTACCAGTCCTAGTATTTTTTGACAATTTTGAATATTATATTAAGTTAAACCAAAAAGCAATATGCGTGGGTGGGTATTTGCAAAAATTTACCAATAGAAGTAGGGGGACAAGACAAAAATTTTCTTTTTGGTATAAAATTGTTGGCCAGTTTCAAGACATGTTATTCTACAAAAAATAAATTTATAGATGACACACCCACACCCACAAAAACACACACACATACACACACAAACACACATGCACACACACACACACACACACACACACACACACACACACACACACACACACACACACACACACACACATACACAATTCATTGTATACCAAATAATTTCTAGTCATTCGTTCAACATTTATTCCAGGTAGATTACTTTGATACTTAAAATATATGCATCCTTTCAAACTATCTTCAAAGTACACCTCTCTGTATTATTATAATTATTATGGAAGTGGCACATTTTTAATCTGATGGTCTGAAATTGTGACGTAGTGACATCCAAACAACCATAAGATATACAGCAATTGTTGAAGCTGTAGTGTTATCCAGTATGACCAGCCACATAATGCTCCAACTGGTTAAATGAGAGTTTTAGTGAAATCATGAGAATTTCAGAGAATTCAGTAGGGAATTAAAAATCTGTATTCCAGATCTGGGGGTGGTGGTGAGGGGGGAGGGGGGGGGAGAGAGCAAGTGCCCCTCTTTTGTGTCCTCTCCTGCATCTTTGTGGACACATATGACTTTATGGACATTGTACAGAGAAGACAGATAGCATATAGCTCACGCTCAAGGACAAAATTAAGCAATAATTAGATACTTGTGTGGGACATGGAACTGATGACAGTTAAGTGATCCAAGGGATCTGAAATGCTTTGTAGAGACTTTAAGGCAACTATAAATTCATAGTCAGTAATATAAACACACTCAATAACTAGTTCAGGAGAGTTTCTGTCAATATGAGCAAGAGAACAATGTTTTTAAAAATTGTATCCCAAAATTAAATATTTACAGTCGCCATTGGATAAGAGACCAACAAATGAATAATAATATTTAACACACCCTTCAGTCATAGTATCACAAATGCATTAGCAATATTTCAAATAAATGGCAGCATGATCCTGTCCTACCGCCAGTGTGCATGAATAAAGTGCTAGCCCAACAAAAGCAGCTCCATACTAAAATTAGTCACATATTTAAGGCACGTATGTTTTGAAATTAGCATTGCACCATCTAAGCAACATTTATCAGCAATTGTCGCCCTTCCTTACCTCACCAGTATTACATTATTAGGAAATGCAAACTTTATCTCCAGAGCTGTGAAGAGATTGAGGCCTCTTTATTTATCAATATATAAACCATACAATTTGGGTGGTCTTATTCAAAGAAGCAAGCGTTCTTAACAGTCACGAGCAAGTTTCACTTGGCTCTCTGTTTGGCAAACTACATACACTATGTGATCAAAAGTATCCAGACACCTGGCTGAAAATGATTTTCAAGTTCGTGGTGCCCTCTGTCAATAATGCTGGAATTCAATATGGTGTTGGCTCACCTTTAGTCTTGCTGACAGCTTACATTCTCGCAGGTATACATTCAGTCAGGTGCTGAAGGGTTTCTTGTGGAATGGCAGCCCATTCTTCATGGAGTGCTGCACTGAGGAGAGGTATCGATGTCGGACAGTGAGGCCTTGCACAAAGTCAGCATTCCAAGACATCCCAAAGGTGCTCTATAGGATTCAGGTCAGGACTCTGTTCAGGCCAGTCCATTACAGGGATGTTATTGTCATATAACCACTCTGCCACAGGCCACGCATTAAGAACAGGTGCTCGATCGTGTTGAAAGATTCAGCCGCCATCCCCACATTGCTCTTCAACAGTGGGAAGCAAGAAGGTATTTAAAATGTCAATGTAGGTGTGTGCTGTGATAGTGCATTGCAAAACAACAAGGGGTGCAAGCCCCCTCCATCAAAAACATGGCCACACCGTAACACCATCACCTCTGAATTTTACTGTTGACATTTCACACACTGGCAGGTGACATTCATCAGGCATTCACCATACCCACATCCTGCCATCGGATCACCACATTGTTTACCATGATTTGTCAGTCCACACAACGTTTTTCCACTGTTCCATCGTCCAATGTTTACACTCCTTACATCTAGCGAGGTGGCGTTTAGCATTTACCTGTGTGATGTGTGGCTTATGAGCAGCCGCCCGACCATGAAATCCAAATTTTCTCACCACCCTTGCAATTGTCATAGTACTTGCAGTGGATCCTGATGCAGTTTGGAACTCCTGTTTGATGGTCTCGATAGAAGTCTGATTATTACACATTACAGCCCTCTTCAACTGTCAGCGGTCTCTGCCAGTCAACAGACAAGGTAGGACTGTACGCCTTTGTGCTGTATGTGTCCCTTCACGTTTCCACTACACTATCAGATTGGAGGTTGAGGGTTAATTTTGGGGAGGAAACAAAACTGCAAGGTCATCAGTCTCATCAGATTAGGGAAGGATGGGGAAGGAAGTTGGTCATGCCCTTTCAAAGGAATCATCCCGTCATTTGCCTGAAGCAGTTTAGGGAAATCATGGAAAACCTAAATCAGAATGGTCAGATGTGCAATTGAATCATCATCCTCTCAAATGTGAGTCCAGTGTGTTAACCACTGTGCCACCTTGCTTGGTATATCACATTGGAAACAGTGTGACACCCAATCACCTAAGCACGAACAAAGTCCGTGAGTTCTGCAGAGCACCCCTTTCTGCTCTCTCATGATGTGTAATGACTACTGAGGTTGCTGATATGGAGCACCTGGCAGTAGGTGGCAGCACACCACACCTATGTAAGTTTTTGGGAGTGTCTGGATACTTTTGATCACATAATGTCTGTGGAAAGCCCTTGGCAGTATAAGAAGGTGCACATCAATATGGAACATGCACAGCTCTTTCATACCAGTGCACACAATTCCATACAACAAACTGAGGCACTTAGGGCAAGATAATGGTAAGCCATATTAAGTTAATTTTGCAGGACAGTCATTTGAATGTTCTTAAAGTTCATAAATCAGGTAATGGGCATAACAGGTGTATTTCTTATATTGTAAGATTCTACATATGTTACAGTGTTCTTCTCACATGAAATAAAACATTTTTAACTACTGCACGCTATGAAAAACAATATTAAGTATAAGGACTAGATACAGTTCTCTGGCTTGTGATAGTGTATCACAAAAGATTCAGTGCCAAAATTTGGCTTTACCAATTGGTATTAAGTGTAATATGAAATACAGCCATCAGTTAATGTTGATTGAATAACCTGTTCTGTGGCTTTGTACTGAGTAAGGGATAAATAATATCTGTGATGCACTAAAGGTATATAGGGAAGCAGGTCCATGATGATAGACAATTTCTCATGCTGCATAAGAATAGGCCTACAATAATCTGGTCATAATCTGTGAAATCTATATTGGACATCTATGCTTCTCAACATTAATGTCATGGAAGTCTCTTTGAACAGTGTGTTTCAGGAAAACTGAATCAGGATCTGAGACCAAAAATTTGAATACAGTAACTTCTGATTAGTTACTATAATATACTGTCTATTTCTTGCTGTATTTGTTAATGTTATGTGCTGATGAGGAATTGTGCTGAACTCTAGATAATCATCATGTGTTATAACTTTTTTTCTGCTCTGTTTTTCTTGGCAATATCAAACCACTCAGTGGGCGAGAAAACATGGCTTGCATGTCTTCTTCAGTATTACTCAATGGTAGCAAAATTTCTATATCACAGGAGTTGTGTGTGACCAGGAATCAAAACCTGTTTTTAGTTTCTTTGCACCTGTAGTTTTCATTTGTAAAGAGGACTCCTACAAACCAGTTGAGATGATCACAATATTGAATCGGTTTCTACTTAACCTCTCTAATAATGGCTGTTTTTATCCCTCACAGTAGGGTACAAAGTGATTCCAGTATAAAGTACTGATTGTCATCTTCCAATCAAGATAAACCTTTTAGGGATTCTCATTATTGCTTTAGTGACCTGGGTAGGTCAGAATGCTTTGAATGTGCTTGTGAACTCCTTCTGTCACTTCAGGTGGATATTTCTGATGTTTTTTATGGTGCCACCTCTGGTCTGTCTTTACATAATGGCATCCATCCATCCTTGAGGGATGATGGTGTAGCATGCTTGGTTCAGAGTCTGCAGCGTCTGCTGTGGCTAAAAGGTCCCACTCAAGAGTGGCAGTCCCTACTGCAGTTTGGACATGTGAAATTTGAGGGACTTCGAACAGATGCTGTTCTGTCTCTTTGTTTTCTTCTTTTACCGATTTGTACCTGTGTGCGTTCGTCCTCTGAGAGCTTGACGCCATTGCGTACAGTTTCTCGCCACTTGACATGGTCATCTGCAATGCTTTCCCAGTGACTTGGATTGATTCTAGTCTTGGTCAGGTCTCTCTTGCAGACATCCTTGAAACGAAGATGCGGTCATCCCACTGGCCTCACACCCTCCTAAAGTTCTCCGCACAGCAGTTGTTTCGGTATCCGTTCAGGATCCATGAACCTGATGTGTCCCAACTATCGTAGACATTGATGACTCAGGAGTGTAAAGATGTTGGTTGTGCTTGCATGATGAAAGACTTCGGTGTTGGGTACTCTATCTCTCCAAGAGATCTGAAGGATCTTCCAGAGACAGCGAAGATGGAAGCTGTTGAGTCGAGATTCATGCCTAGAAAGAGTTGATCATGTCTTGCAGCTATAGAGAAGGGTGTTGCAGACTTTTAATTTAGTTTTTGTGGTAAGCAGTCCGTTGTTCCATACTCTGTTTTTCAATCTAGCCATGACAGACGATGCCTTTGTGATTCTGTTAGTAATTTCAGTGTCCATGGACAAGCAGCTACATATTGTGGATCCCAAGTAGGTAAAGTCATCAACTACCTGCAGAGGATTGCCATCAATTCTGATGGATGGAAGGTTGGTAGTGCTCTGCGCCATGATCTTAGTATTTTGAAGGTTGATGATTAGACCAAATTTTTCAAAGGCATTTGATAATTTGTTGATTATATACTGCAGCTCATCTTCTGTGTTCAATACTACAGCTGCATCGTACACATATAACAACTCACGGATAACAACTGTATTTACTATGGTCTTGGCCTTGAGGCAAGCGATGTTGAAAAGATTTCCATCAGATGTTGTATGTAGATACACTCCCTCCTCACAGTCTTCAAAGGCAAATCTGAGCAGAAGGGAAAAGAAAATCCCAAATTATATAGGAGCTAACGCACACCCCTGTTTCACACCGCTATTAACAGGGAATGCTTCTGCTGTTTTACTGTTGAAGCAGATTGTTGCTTGTGTTTTCTCATGGAAAGAGACAATTATCTGTAGTAGTTTAGGTGGGCATCCAATATTCTGCCACAGTTTGAAAAGCCCATTTCTGCTCACTAAATCAAATGCTTTAACAAGGTCAATGAAAGCAATATAAAGTGGCCTCTGCTGCTCATGACATTTCTCTTGTAGCTGTCTTAAGGAGAAGATCATATCTACGGTTGATCGGCTGGGCCTGAAGCCAGACTGAGGTTCTGGATAGATTCTGGAAGCTAAGATTTGTAATCGCATTAGGATGACTCTTGCATAAGCTTTCCCAGCTACACTTAGTAATGAAATGCCTCGGTCATTGTTACAGTTGTTTCTGTTCCCTTTCTGTTTATATAGAGTAACTATCCTCGAATGCCGCATACTCATCGGGACATAACCTTCTTCCCAGCTGGTTGTAATAAGTGAATATAAATGTTTGAGAAGAACAGACTTGTTATACTTAATAACCTCTGCAGGGACCCCATCTACAACTGGGGCTTTTCCGTTAGCAAGAGAATTTATTTCTCTACTAAGTTATTCCATAGTAGGCATTGCATCTAGTTCCTCCATAACTGGCATTTGTTTGATGGCATCACATGCATCCTTGCTAACTTCATTCTAGGCTCCATACAACTCGAGGTAGTTTTCAACCCAGCATTCCATTTTTTTGCCTTCATCAGTAATGACTTCACTTGTCTTGGACTTCAGAGGAACTGTTTTTCTGACAGTTGGTCCAATTGCTTTCTTAATACCATCGTACATTGCCTGAGCATCCCCAGAATTGGCCGCTTTCTGTATACCTGTACATAAATTCAGCCAGTAGTTATTTGCACATCTCCTGGATGTTTTCTGTGCCCTATTCTTTGCTTCTCATAGGTGATCTCGAGTTCTTTCATTTGGGTTTCTTTTGTAAGCGAGCAGGGCTTTCCGTTTAGCCTCAGTGCCTGGTTCCATTTCTTCCAAATTTTGCTCGTATCAGTCCTTATTTCTTTTTCCTTTTATTCCATAGGCCAATACTGCTGAGTTGTAGATTGCACCTGAGAGTTTTGCCCATTTCTTATCAACATTCCTTTCTGCTTGCACGTTTCCTGGGAAAGCACTTTCAAAATTACTGGCAAAATCCTGCTTTCTTTGTGTGTCGTGAACATGATCTGTGTTGTAATGGGGATGACATCTCGGTTTAGCATGGTGACATTTCTTAGGAGTGAGCCTCAATGTGCATGCCACCAGGGCGTGGTCAGTGTTGCAGTCAGCACTATGATAACTTCGTGTCAGTATCACATTTTTGAAGCCAGTACGCCTAGCTATGACTAAGTCAAGTTGAAGCCAGTGATGGGAGTGCGGGTGTCTCCAAGACACCTTGTGCTTATCTTTAAGCTGGAAATATGTGTTTGTAATACAGAGGTCACAAAAGCAGCAAACTTCAAGCAGTCTCTGGCCATTTTCATTAATTTTTCCCACCCCAACTCTAGTATTTAAGTCCCCAAGATTACATAGTGTCTCGGTGCTAGGTACCTTGGCTATTCTGTCAATGTGTAAATAATAAAACAGATCCTTCTCTTCCATGCTGGATGATAAGGTGGGAGCGTGCACATTTAGGATGTTGACAGTGCCACTTGAGGAGCATATTTTCAAAGCAATAATTCTCTCTGTTCCACCGGATGGTGGCACAGTACAATCCAGGAGGGTGTTTTTAACAGCAATTCCTACATCATGAAGTCTTGGCTCATCTTGAGACTTCCCCTGCCAGAAGAATGTGTAATTATCCTCCCTGATAGAGCCCACGTCCTGGAAGCCGCGTCTCCTGCAGTCCTGCGATGTCAACAGTCAAATGATGGAGCTCTCTGTCAATTACAGCAGTCTTACGGATGAAATCAACCTCTTGGGCATCGTCAATGTACCTTGGACACATGGTCCTAACATTCCAGGTGGCAATACGAAATAGTGATTTCTTTATTATTTCATTTTTGTTGTTGGTAGGTGTACTATACCAACCCGCTTGTCAAAGATTACTTCTAAGCTCCACACACCCCGTGAAACAGGCGGATAGTGGCGGGACAGCACCTTATTCTCTGGGGGCTGCCCAGCTTGAGGCAGATGGTAGCTGTCCAATGAGACGCAATGATGTCTCCCACCGTCGGAAGTGGCCCCTGGCACTCGAGTCTTATGCCAATCAGACAGAGCTTATAACCGGTAACTGCCTCTTCCCGTGTTGTGCCGAAGTTCTTGGACATCACTGAAGTGTCCTATCCAGGATGCTACAAGCCTGAGCGATAAATATGAAGACTCGTGAGTTGCCCAATCATCACGGTCTCCCTCTCGACCTAAATGATAATATCTTGAGGAAAGGCAAGCCAATACGTCTGGTATCACTTTGGTTTCAGGAGCTGCCGGAAGGGGACATAGTGCGCCTTCCAACTGCCTTTGGGGGCCCACTCCAGATTTTCTTTCAGGGCTTTCTCCCTTAGCCTTCATCCCTCCCGAGACTAACCACAAGGCAGTGGTGTGTTAAGGTAATTAGAGAAAGAAAAGGAATGGTAACTGAGGAGAGGGTAGGGAATAGGATATATAGGATATAGGATATAACACATGTCATTGTGAGGCACACTTTGTCTGGCTCCTCTGCTGAGACCTGCCCGGCTAGGTTTGACCTGCCAGAAGCTGTGCTACCACCAATATAGCTCTCAGCTTCCTTGGAGCAAACAAACTCTCCCGCCCACATGGACAGTTCTATGATAAGGCGGTACCTCATGGGAGTCATGTCTTTACAAACTCTTTAATACTACTGACTTTCTTTGCAACATTTTCCACTCTTCTTCCCAATTTGTGTAGCCTGTGAATGGAGAGAAAAGCATTTCTCTCCATTCACAGGCTTACAGATTTTGATATCTTCACCCTGCACCTTAACGGTGCAGATAGTTGTGATCTTCCAGGAAGGCTTACCCGATTTTTTCTCATAGGAGTGTTTAGCAGGTGCCATTTGAGATACACAAAGAGGAGTAGTTGTTTTGTGTATCAACATTCTCTAAGTCACAGACTCCATGTAATATTGTGAAATCTGGTTCTGCTGTCTTCATCATCCATTTCTGATGGCAGGGACATGGATGTCCCATTTCTTTTGCAGCTAATTTCATTTTTATAGCATCATTGTGTAATTCTGACTCTTAAAAAGGAAAATAACATTTGTGTTATAACATGTTTATGAAAAAAATCATGTTGCAAGTAATAACAATACTAATCCAGTATTATTCTGTTCTCGCTCTCCTAATTAATAATGTTAATAATTGGTGTTGTTTCAGTAAAATGATATCATTTTTAACGCTCTTCAACTGTGGTCAGTAGCCCTTCTCTCAATTCAGGAATTCGCTGCCATCATCAACACCTTCAACCCTTAACGGGTGAGATGGCCACCTCTCTAACAACAAATGCTGAGTCTCCCTCTTTGTGGAAGGAAAAAAATTAAAAATTATGAAGAGAATCAACCCATGAACCTACAATGAAAAATAGTGCAATTTATCATCTATATTGTGACATTACTAGATCAATTTAGCACTTTAACAGCTATTTAATGGAAAGCCATAATAACCCCTATAGCAGGCACCTAGAGATGTTCATAACCAGTGTAAAACTGTTCATGGTTAATAGGCTCCATATAGATATCTTGGAAATGTCCCATGGATCACAAATCCATTAATTTCTTAGTATTGAGAGCTTTCTCCACCGTCATGGTAACCCACATTGTCACATGCTTCAGTATAGCATGCCACATAATTATATTTTGTTGTTGCTTACCTCTAATCACATGGATTTTGTCAATAATCTACATCTACAACATTCATCTCAAGAGGATTCGCTGTCAAAATGGTTGGCTTCTGTATCAGACCTTAGTACATTTTTTTCATGCAAACAAGTCACACTGTTTCCTCTGTGAGTCATCATCTTGGCTGTGGCTTGCCATACTAAAACAAAAAAATTATGTACTTTGTCTCAGTGCAATACGTAACAACAGAGTGTGTTAGCCTCTTCATATACTACCCTGCCAGTGGTTTTCCATCCTCTAGCAGATATGAAAAACACAGATATCTCAATTTCACTGAATGTATGGCTTACCAGCATCTAGCCTTGAGCACTATTGTATTTGAATCTAATTCACTCAATGAAGTATAATGTAATTACAGTTAGGCACAGAGACATCGGCAGTAGTATATACAACCCAGAAGTTCCATGTCTATTTCCATGACAACAAGTTTTTCCATCTAATGGACCTTGTAATCGAGCATTAATAACCATATTTGTCCCATGTAATATGGTACCAAAGCAGACACCTGAACAATAACAAAGATGGACTATATTTCTAGAAACATACAAACATAAGATTTTTAATAGATAGTCATCCACAGTACCACCTCTAATGCTCTATTCAAACTTCCAGTAGACACAAAAGTAGCTCTAGCTACTAACAAGAATCACATCCTAGTGGTAGTGATTCAAAGGGCCCAACAGATGTGGCTCAACCATTCACCCCTAGAGTGCATCACAACTTGTGCAGCATCACCAGTTATCATTAGCTAATAGAATGTTGATAGAATCCAGAAGAATGTTAGATAGTTATTCCAAAGCAAATCTCTGTGGAAATTTGAATTATGGCCAGTATCTGTCATCCCTGGCACACTCACCTGGACAATTTGGAACTGTTTTTAAAGTATATATGGTTGGTGGTGGCAGGCACAGTGTCTAGTTACCCATACATCACCAACATGCAGTCAGTTGCTACAGATCATATAATCTGAGGCCTAAGTAATTTTCTCATATTTGATGATGATGATGTTTAGTTTGTGGGGCACTCAACTGCATGGTCATCAGCACACATACAAAGTCCTAACTTTTACACAGTCCAATTTTTACATCATCCAATCTAACCACTGTTACAAATGATGATGAAATGATGAGGATAACCCAAACACCCAGGCCCCGGGCAGAGGAAATATCCAACCTGGCCAGGAATTGCTCATGTTTGAGGTAAGCCTACTCACATACCACACAACACAAATAACCTGATAATCCCAAAAGAGATATTTTATGGTGGAAACCCGTAAATGTTACTACACCTCCTCCACATTCAGCAATCTCCATCCTGCACCCAAAGACCTTGATTCTGGCAGCAGTAGAGAGCACCCATGGCCAGATGATGTTCACTGCAGCCACCTGGGATAGTTGTCAGTGGCACCACTAAAACTATCTCTGTGATGGTCTTGCCGACAAACCACTAACAAATGAAGAACAACAACACCATCAAATAATATCCCATGAAAAATTTCACCAGACATCACAGATGATATGTGATACTGGACCAACAGCTTCACCACAACCAAGGACAGCACCCCATACAGGTGGCACCTTCAAGTAAAACAGTATTTCTCAGAAAGATTCTTTTAGGGAGATCCAGTGGTGGGTGGTCTATTGGCAGGTTCTGCCAATTACTGGTCTAACTACCCTAATATCTCCATGCCTATAAACACAGACTGTCAGAACAGTGCTCCAACACTGAACATCCAAATACTTAGCACATTAATAATCTGCCGGAGTCACTATCAGTCAAGTTGATTCTAGGCCAATTTGCTTTCCGTTTGGGTGAGGGTTTTCATGTCAGGTAACGTTATTGACAATAATGCTGTATCACAGCTGCCACTAGACCCGGAGGTAACTAACAACATGAGGGCACCTCAGGCCATGAAACCACCATGGCTTGATCAGCCAACTTCATATTACTGGGACATGCATCCACTGACACCAACATATGACACCCAAATTGAACAGTAACCATAAGCTTGTTGCTATGCTCATGTGAAGTACTCACCAGTCTTCTACTATTAATGTCAACTCATGTCCACTATGGATTTTAAATAAAATATTCTATGGATTGTTGCTGTGATTAGTGGTTTCAAACTTTGGTTTTGTTCATTGATTCTCTTCTGTGCCAGTTTAGTTGTCATTGCTAAGTACTCATGCCTTCAATACAGGAACTTGTAAACCTGTTCTTGATATTAACTACATTAATATTTGTGATTTAATACATATTAGCATGTCACTGACAAACCAGACTCCTCTTGCTCACCATAATTAGGAGGTGGTAGCCCATAAGATGAACACTTACTGCTGTTATCTTGGTGTAAACTGCTATAAGTATTGAAAACAATGCACAAACAAATTCATCAGACACCATTACACATTTTCATTGGACACTGGCCTATGATTTGTGTCTTTGTAACTGCTAAAGGCTGATCATTACACTTAATTTATATATGCCAAAGGACTTTTCTTTCTTTTCTTCAAACCACTACCAGTGAGGTTTTCCAGTGGAAATAATGGGAGCACAAGCTGAATCTTGTACTGGTGTTGCCCACATTGGTGAAAACCAGCTGCAAGCTCTTCCATATTGGGGTCTAATTAAAATTAGGAGGATTATATTTAATTAGATTCAGTTCATAGATCTATGAGCAGTTTTTTTTCCTTTTCAATATTTATTAAAAATTTTTAATTGTTCCAGATAATTTAGAAGATGCATTGTGGTCTTCCGTAATCAAAGACACATAGAAGATTTAATTTTTTCCCTAACCATGTCAGATCCTGCATCATGGTACCAAATGGTAAGGAGGCAGTTTTTTCTGTACCTGCATACTGACACTCTTTGTGTATAGATGGGGCTTAGTCGCTAGAGAGATTTTAAGCCAAGTAGGGTCTTGTAGCTATGTACCTCCTTTAAACATGAAAATCCTAATCGTTTCCCTTCTGTTGGTAATGTATACTCAGTTTTCTTCCAGTACTGTGTTTAGGAACGTAAAGACACAAACTGCTTCCTATTTGTCAAGTAGGACCTCACCAAATTATGAGCTGTGCCTTGAATGACATAGATCCACAGTTTTTCCTGCAATATGGTCGTATCAACACAGTCAAATGCTTTTTGTAAGCCTAGAAAGATGCCACATACATGTTCTATGTTATCAATTGCTTGAGTGACACCTTTGATTCAGTTGGATGATGCTGTAATGGTGGATGATCCCTTGGCAAACCCATACTGCCCCTGAGAAATCACTTTTTTGCATACCAGGAAGTTCCACATTCTTATGTATATTAATTTCTCAAAGATTTTGGATATTCAGAAACGGGTCAAAAGTTTTCTACTCGATTTCTGTTTCCATTTTTAAAAATAGGGACAACTCGAGCAATTTTCAATTCATCTGGAAATAGACCATCTTCCATATGAGAGTTGATAACTGTGGATAAAGGTGATGCAATTTCATGTATACATTTCTTAAGAGTGTCCAGACTAAGACCATCATAGCCTGCTGCATGGGAATTCTTAAAGTTAATCACCATTTTAATTAATTCTTCTTTACTTGTTGGTGTCAAAAATATACTTCCTGACACTGATGTTCCTCTGAATTTGTATTTATGATTTTTAACATGATTGTTTATGCTTGAGCCAAAAGAAGCAAAGTAATTGTTAAATAGATATGCTATTTTATTCCGATCAGTTTCTATTGTGCCATTTATCAGCAAGTTGCTGCATGTTTCCTAGATTTACCTATTTCTCTATTTACTAGTGACCATGATGTTTTGGAGATATTAATTGAGTTCTGAATGGCAATTTCAAAATATTTCTGTTTTTCCAAAATTAGGAGGTCTACATAGTATTTCTGATACTTTTTGAACTCTTATTTTAATTTTTTATTGCTCAAGTAATTTAACATAGCATACTCATACCAGGCTTTTGAAGGTGGTGCTACAGAATAATGCTCAAGATTAGATGGGTAGATCACATAACTAATGAGGAGGTATTGAATAGGATTGGGGAGAAGAGAAGTTTGTCGCACAACTTGACTAGATGAAGGGATCAGTTGGTAGGACATGTTCTGAGGCATCAAGGACTCACCAATTTGGTATTGGAGGGCAGTGTGGAGGGTAGAAAGTGTAGAGGGAGACCAAGAGATGAATACACTAAACAGATACAGAAGGATGTAGGTTGCAGTAGGTACTGGGAGATGAAGAAGCTTGCACAGGATAGAGCAGCATGGAGAGCTGCATCAAACCAGTATCAGGACTGAAGACCACAACAACAACATTAATGACAACCATCACAGATCCTCCACCATGCTTCCGAAGAAGAAGAACACAGTTTATAGTGGGCACACTCACTGGTGTTCTTTGTATGTTATCAGTTCCTAATGTCTCAAGTGTCAGATTCATTGAATAAAATTAAATTCTTCCATATGCCACTACAGTAGGACCTGTGTGCTGGCAGAAACACCACAATAATTTTGCAAATATTTCCCATCATAAATCCATATTGCACAACCTGCTCTGTAGATAAATTTTGATCTCAGTACTCTCTTATATTTTACTTGTTATCTTGTTATTGATAAGAATCATAATTTATGGCCTGTTTTTATTATGGTGCTCAGATTTCCCTCCACTATTGTGCTTAGCAGGTAAAGATTTATCATTAATTTGAGATATGTGATCACACCAGATACAGATAAAATTACATGCCTCTAATAGATTAGAGCTCAAAGTCATAAAAACATCAGCTGAGCAGACATCAACAATTTGTCCTTGACAGAGATCTATAATGTTCCACATGAAGTAGATACAGGATGCAACTTGAAATTATCTTTCACAATTACTAGTCCATTTATGACTAACCTTTCAAACCTTACTGACAAATTTTGTACATTTTTAAATATAATCTCATGCCTCTTTGCTTTACTGCTTCTAAAAGGCTTCCTTGGTAGACTGACTGTGCTCTTTCCAAATGAGACTTGCAGTCAGGATATCACCCATATACACTGCTAGTTTGGACAGTAAATCGTCGTTTAGTACCTGACACAATCCGCTTATGAAGACACAAATGCTAAAACAAAAACCAAAAGGCCAATCTGCAAACTGGTAAAACACATCTTGTACATAAAAGCCATGTGCTTATGAGATTTGTGTGTCCACAGCGTACATGTCTTTCAATACTGAGAGAAGTCTTTCACTGTGGAGCATATTTTTACTGTTGTTGTTGTTGTTGTCGTCTTCAGTCCTGAGACTGGTTTGATGCAGCTCTCCATGCTACTCTATCCTCTGCAAGCTTCTTCATCTCCCAGTACTTACTGCAACCTACATCCTTCTGAATCTGTTTAGTGTATTCATCTCTTGGTCTCCCTCTACGATTTTTACCCTCCACGCTGCCCTCCAATGCTAAATTTGTGATCCCCTGATGCCTCAGAACATGTCCTACCAACCGGTCCCTTCTTCTTGTCAATTTGTGCCACAAACTCCTCTTCTCCCCAATTCTATTCAATACCTCCTCATTAGTTATGTGATCTATCCATCTAATCTTCAGCATTCTTCTATAGCACCACATTTCGAAAGCTTCTATTCTCTTCTTGTCCAAACTATTGTTGTCCATGTTTCCGTTCCATACATGGCTACACTCCATACAAATACTTTCAGAAACAACTTCCTGACACTTAAATCTATACTCGATGTTAACAAATTTATCTTCTTCAGAAACGCTTTCCTTGCCATCGCCAGTCTACATTTTATATCCTCTCTGCTTCGACCAACATCAGTTATTTTCCTCCCCAAATAGCAAAACTGCTTTACTACTTTAAGTGTCTCATTTCCTAATATAATTCCCTCAGCATCACCCAACTCAATTCGGCTACATTCCATGATCCTCGTTTTGATTTTGTTGATGTTCACGTTATATCCTCCTTTCAAGACACTGTCCATTCCATTCAACTGCTCTTCCAAGTCCTTTGCTGTCTCTGACAGAATTACAATGTCATCGGTGAACCTCAAAGTTTCTATTTCTTCTCCATGGACTTTAATACCTACTCCGAATTTTTCTTTTGTTTTCTTTACTGTTTGCTCAATATACAGATTGAATAACATTGGGGAGAGGCTACAACCCTGTCTCACTCCATTCCCAACCTCTGCTTCCCTTTCATGCCCCTCGATTCATATAACTGCCATCTGGTTTCTGTACAAATTGTAAATAGCCTTTCACTCCCTGTATTTTACCCCTGCCACCTTTATAATATGAAAGAGAGTATTCCAGTCAACATTGTCAAAAGCTGTCTCTAAGTCTACAAATGCTTGAAACGTAGGTTTGCCTTTCCTTAATCTACCTTCTAAGATAAGTCATAGGGTCAGTATTGCCTCACGTGTTCCAACATTTCTGCGGAATCCAAACTGATTTTTGCCGAGGTCGGCTTCTAACAGTTTTTCCATTCATCTGTAAGGAATTCGCATTAGTATTTTGCAGCTGTGAATTATTAAACTGATAGTTCAGTAATTTTCACATCTGTCAACATGTGCTTTCTTTGGGATTGGAATTATTATATTCTTCTTAAAGTCTGAGGGTATTTCGCCTGTCTCATACATCTTGCTCACCAGATGGTAGAGTTTTGTCAGGACTGGCTCTCCCAAGGCCATCAGTAGTTCTAATTATTTTTACTAATCAACATTAAACCATAGAGCTGCTCTCAGTCTGTGACTTTTTTTTCTAATGCAAGATCAAAGATTTCCTCCCTTCCCTTACATAATTTCACTGCATCCAGGTATATGGACTATAGCTCTGCAGATGACAGTGGGCCTAATTTCAATGTAACACTTATCGTGGACTAGCATTCAACTTTCTTGAAGCCTTTCATTACATTACAGAAATCACCTTGCTAGGCTACCTTCTGCCTACATAATGAGATAAGCCTGTACTAAGAACTATTCATTGATTACAGCATTAAAATGTGCACAAAGCCACAATACTTCCCTTTATTTGTTGTGCATATGATATGTGTGGCCCATTTGCTCACATTTACAGATTTGACAACACAGAGATTCTGGAGTTACTCTGACTCCTTATTTACTATTGGTTGAAGAGAAATTAGTACAAAGACTATTCCAAAAGGCTGAGTATTTGCTGTTGGTTTAAATGTAATATGGGCTTTGAAATCATTGGCTCCAAATTGAGAAAATGAATATCTTATACCACATTACACCTTAAAGTACTGGATACTTTTTATCACTTGCTTTTGACTGGCTTTTGCTCTGAGCATAAGCCTGAGTGGTATTCTTTTTTTGTTAGAAGAAGTTATGCAGTTGTCGGCTAGTGACAGTGGTGGTAAACCTGTTTTTTATCGCGTTAAATAACATTACTGTTGGACTTGTGTCTACTTGAAATGATAATAGCTGTTTGCTGATGTCATTGAAATTTCATATGGTGTACAACAGTGTAGTACAAAATTTTATATATTGATGAAAAATTTCAAATTTTGTATTTTGTTTGAGGCATATTAGGAAACATTGCATCTGTTTGTAGTAGAAAGCTACTTAACAAAATTTTCTCCATTGTTGCAGTGGTGATTGATTATGATCTTCCTTCACTACTTTGCGTTCCATGAAGGAACAGAAATGTAGCACTCTTATTAATGAAATGACGTATGCTACGCACTGGTTTCATCTTCACTTTACTGCCGAAGCTACTTAATTGATTTTGATAAGTTTTAATGCAGACAGATTGCAGTGTACACTGAACTGAAGATTCAACAAACACTAACTGACTTGGCAGGCTTTGCAAACTTACCATAGATAAAGTTAAACAATCCTGACCTTTAGCGATATTTAAACATGCTTTATTTTGGTTAGAGACAGCTTCAATGCTGGTAGATTGCATTACAATAAACCAATGTTTGCATTCTTGCTAAATAAAGCACTGCATGCAAGAAGGTAACTGTGGTTCATGAGCAAGAAGGCAACTGCTGTTCAGAGTGGTTTATTAATTGTTTAAAATGCTTGCTGCCCCAATACCAAGTCCACACTCAATTCTTTAGTTAGTGTGGTGCATGCCTGGGGCATACTTGCTGCAGCTGCCAGTCTCAGCTCTTGTCTGATGTGCCAAGTATCTGCAGTACATTTATGTAATCTGCACATTAGCACTATTTCTAGTTGTGGTTATTGGTAATACTTGATGTAGTAAAGGGGGCTGTAATTTTAAGGAATTGTGTCATATCTCCTCCATTTGTCTCATACTGCGTGAGTCTATTATGAATAAAAGAACCCATATATGTTGTCTGAGATTATTGGAATCTAAAGAAATATTTATGTCTTAATTTCTGTCAATCTGTTGGTAACGATAGTATGCTGCTAGTGACACACACATTTATACGAACAACAATGTTTCTGGGTCTGCCACTGGGGCTAGCATATGTAGTGAATTAAACACCTCTTGTCCAGTCCACAACAAAAAGCAGGCTATTTGACTGACACTGTCTCATACCTCACAAACTGGAAAATTCTGTTGCAGTGGCAGTGCAATGGATAATACCTAAGCTAAAGGATATTTCGGCATTTATAAGATGTAGGTCAGGAATATCTACTCTTCTGTCAACTACACTATACAGTCACATTAATGTTACACCCCGTCAAAACCCCGAATAACCACCTTTTCAAGTGTGGCCATCTGTGAAACATGCTGCAACAGAGTCAATGAGGTTTTGGAAGGTACTGATAAGAATGTAGAGCCATGCAGACTCCAGCACTGCTGGAAACTGTACTAAGTTTCTTAGTTGAGGATCCACAGTGCAAACAGCCTGATCAACATGGTCCAACAAATTTTCAATTGTGTTTAAATTTGGTGTGCTATTCATACCAGGCACATACACTGATGAGTCAAAGAATTATGACCATATACTTAAGAGCTTGTTTGTCCATATTTGGAATGAAATACATTACTGATTCTGTGTATCAGGGATCTAACACTTTGTTGGTAGGTTTGTGATGATATGTGGTATTAGATGTCTCTTCACAGGTCATCTAATTCGCATTAATAATGGGCCGATTGTCTGCGTACACAGTGATGCAGCTGATAACAACACAGATGGGTTCCACAGAACTTACATCAGGCAAATTTGGTTGATGAGACATCAACATGAGTTCACTATAACGCTCATAAAACCATGTAGCATTTTGCTCTGGCTCTGAGAAATGGACAGTTGTACTGCTGAAAGACGTCATCACCGTCAGGGAAGACATCAAGCATAAAGGGATCCAGGTGATTTGCAGCTGTCAGCATGTCTTTGATTCCTATCACAGGTCAAAAATATTCAATGAATGGTCTTTGAAGAGACACTGTTGGTAGCTCCTTGGTTCATCTGAGTAGTTTGCTGCTCAGTTGTTGCACGTCTGTTTACCCATACATGTCTCTGCAGCCATCATTCACCCCGTTCACCTATGGCCGATGTTGTGCCACAGCTGCCTTGGAACCAGTTTTGTGTAGCACCATTTTGCCATGCTGGTGTACTTCAATGTCTGCAGCATGCAAACAGTTTACAAACTTGCCATTTGGCCATTTGGTATGAAAACCAATGATCTTGACCTTTTGGATGTCAGATAAATTGTTACATTGCCACATTACTACGCTGAGTTCACTGTTTTCCACATCTCCCACCATTCTTTATATACCCTCCACTGCTTGCGCTTGCAACTGCCATCTGTGGATGGTTATTGCTTATTGATGTCAAATACGGGAGGTAGCCATATTAATGTGAATGGGCTACGTATTTGTTCTGTTATTCTTGTTGTTCTTGCTGTGACTCTTGTAGCTGCTTCAGTTGCTGTTCCTGCAATGACTACAAGTCTGTAAAATACCAGCATCTGCACTGTTATTGATCAGTCCACATAGAGCGTCTGATGCATTTCATCACCAAGCAGTTATTTACCTTGGCTCATGATTCTCTTTAAACAGATGAAAGCCATTGTAGGCTAGAATATCACAACAAATTTTAACGTGTTCATTCAGTTACCAGGCCAAAGTAAGGGTCTGTAAACCATTGCAGAGCAGGTTGTTAGTAGCATGGTCACAGTCACTCCAAATAACATCCACGAATGTAGCCTAGGTAGTTCAGTGGCATAATCCATAGAGTAGTCTGGCAGGCAGCTTGAGTAAGAGGTGAGAGTGAGTGCTGAACATCATGTGAAGTGATCATTCCCTAATGGGAACTTTTAACAGTGTCATGATGTCACAGTGACACCAACTATTGCTATGGCTTACGCTTCCAGGGTCAGCAAAGATGTGCCTTCTGGTGAGAGAGGGTCTCTAGCTCTGGTGAGACATTGATATCATTATGCAACAGTATTCTTGTACTGGTTTTATAATGGAGTCAGAGTGGTGAACAAGGATTCTGCTTGTTGGCCAGTGCTGGCCAGTAGTTGGAGGAAGGCAGGCCTTGTCTGGTGTCTGTTGGTCATCCATTTTTGTATTATAGGGGATTCAGAATTATGATTGTGTTATTACAACGGTTGATTATGATGAAAGATGAGCTGAATCTGTCTTCAAACATTTTGGTACCATCAGTGGCCAATGAAAACACCCTGCTTTCATATATGCATACAGATATGTGAGCTCATGTGGTGAGTAATATTTTTGTGACAGTGGACCACGGGCTTGCTGGGTAGGATATGGCAATTGAAACAAAATAAGAACCTAAGCACATGCAACTGACCTACAGCCTGTCACAATTAATGGAGATGAAATGATATGTTGCAAAGAAGATTGTTAAGTCTTCTTCAGGCGCAGAAACACAGTTGATAGTAACATTTTTCTTCTTTGGACAATTTGTTGCATTTTTAATTAGATACTGCATAGAACAGAATGATAATAAGATGCTGACTATAACTGTGGTTGCATTTAGAGGACCTCGAAAAGTCTGAGGAAGGCAGTTGTGGGAAGTTATCAGAAACCATAATATGGCGTTTTCTCTTCATGGAAAATAAATTTCTCACACCAAAGATTGTAATGCTATTAGTCATGGCAGTCATCTGAACCACATACAGAAAATATGAGATGGCTTCCATTAGTAGTAACCATATCGTTCCCTTGAATGAGTGTGCATGTGCTCCCAAGGGTGCTCACATCTGAGCCAGGGGGAAATATGTGGCACAGGGCAGCCAGAGTCTGAGCACATGCATGTAGGCTTGCACCAGTTTTTGAGTCTCAGTGTCACTGCCTGTCCAACAAACATGACGTCGTGCTCTCATGTGTATAATTCCCCTATGTAACCTTCGCAATAATTGGAGTACAAATGGCTGGGATCTAGGCAGGGCAATAATCCTACAGTTGTCATACTCCATAACCAACAACATTATGAAACTAGTTGCACTAGCCCTATGTTGTAGTGGGAAGTATGTTATAAAAGATGGCAGTAATTGTTTTGGCAGGTGAACTGGCAACCCTTACTTAACTGATGATGCGACTCTGGAGAGTGGCATGGTTACCCCTGTACATCGGTCTATACTGTTAGTAGTAAAAGGGAATTCCACTATAATAAAATACACATTGTTATTTATTTGTTTGTGCAATGCCTTTTGTGGGCAAGTGCTCTACCAGCTAAATATGACTCATTATCTATCATCTCAGCTTTACTTCCACCACTACCTCATCTGTACCTTCCAAACTTCACAGAAGTTCTCCTGCAAAACTTGCAGGGCAAGCAGGTCTGGAAGAGAAAGGATGTTGTGGAGACATGCCTTAGCCGAAGTTTGTGCATGTTTCCAGAAGTTTGGAATGCAGGAGATGAGGTCCTGGCAGAAGTGAAAATCTGATGATGGGTCATGAGTCATGCTTGGGTTTTTCAGTCAGTCAAGCACTTGCCTGTGAAATGCAAAGGTCCTGAGTTTAAGGCTCGGTTCAGCTCACAGCCTTAATCTGCCAGGAAGTTTCATATCAGCACACACTCCACCGCACAATGAAAAATCATTCTGGAAACATCCTCCAAACTGTGGCTAAGCCATGTATCCACAATATCCTTTCTTCCAGGAGTGCCAGTTTTGCAAGTTTCACAGAATTTCTGCGATGTTAGGAAAGTAGGAGGTGAGGAAACAGCTGAGGTAAAACTGTGATGAATAATTGTGAGACGTGATTGGGTGGCTCAGTTGGCAGAGCCCCTCCTGCAAAATGCAAAGGTCTCATGATTGAGTCTTGCTCCACCATATAGTTTTAATCTATCAGGAAGTTTCATTTTTGAACTTTTTACGCACATTTTGATAACTTAGATAAGGTCTAAACGTGCCTAGCATATATTTGATTTTGTGTTAGCTTTGGAGCTTTTTCTGTGAAGGAATTTCAGTTGGTTAGATATAAAATGGTAACTATAGACTTTAAATGACAGAATAATTTGAAAGATTTGTTAACTTAAACAGAGGTATGTATGGAACAGACAATAGAGGGCTAACAGTTTTGAAAGTACATGACTTGAAGCGTGTTTATACAGCTATAAAATATGGTTAATTGTGATGGGAAAATGAAATGGCGTGGAATTTTTGAAGAAAAAATCCGATTTATAGCATAATGTGACTGACATGCCTCTCATGAACACATGTCCAAAACAAATAATTGTTAATACAGTCAGAGAGTGCTAAGATATCAGTTTAGTGGTGCTACATTGAACTGTAAGTTATTACTCATTTATTTCAGACAATTGTGATTTCAGCCCAAGTGCAGGCTTAAATGTCTCTGAATATCCGACCAGCCTAAATGATCAAGCAAGTTACATACCAGTGTAACAACTGACAGGTTAGCAATAATGCTGTTTTTATACATACATATCTATAGAAAAAACGTTTCTGAAGGCTGCTGTAAATTAATTTTAATATTTACTATTTATTCAGAGAATGCCTGATATTTATGTTAACATAGGCATACTTTTGAGGCATTAACAAGCCAGTAAGTACAGCACCAGAAGATTGGCATGACGATGAAGTGTCATCTCTAAATGGAGATTAGTTATTAAAATGAATTAAAGAAATTAATGCTAAGCTACACGAGTTACTATTTGCCCAAAAACTTAAGTTCCCGTGACCAAATGATTACATATACTGACTCAGAAAGAATTCCTCTTTGGTGTGATAAATGACAACTTTCTCTAACTGTGTAAAATATAGTTAATACACATTAGTAGGAGAAACAAACCTGCATTGTTCAGATATAGTGTTACTAATGTACTTCATGGCAAAGTCACATTGATTAAGTATCAGGGGGTACATTTGCTAAGTGATATGATCTGGTACAAACATATAAGGTCAGTTGTAGGATAGATGAATGGTTGACTCCAGTTTACTGGGAGAATTCTAGGAAAGTGTAGCTCATCTACAAAGGAAACAACATATAGAACACTCATGCAACCCTTTCTTGAGTTCTGCTCAAGCATTTGGGATCCCCACTAGGTAAGATTAAAGGATAATATTGAAGCAATTCTGAGAAACACTGGTAGATTTGTTACTTGCAGGATTGATTAACTCATGGGCATTACGGAAATTCTCTGTGTACTCGAACAGGAAGCCCTGGAGGGAAAACAATGCTGTTTTCATAAAAAATTATTGAAGAAAGTTTGGAGGAACACTATTTGTGACTGACTGCACATCATGCACAAGGACCAAAAAAGAATCTAGGAGAAATTAGGACACATTCTGAGGCATATAAACATTCTTTATGTCTGTTCCATTTGTGAGCATAGCAGGAAAGGAATGACTAGTAGAGATCAGAAACAGAGTGAATATGAATCTAATCTTTGGGTTGTATGTTTCACAGATCAAGACACAGCTGTTACATCAGTGTTAACAGGCTTCCTTTGTTCATCCTATATCCTCCTGTAGTCACTCAGTGACGACTCTTTCCTGTACACTACAACATCAGCTAACAGTCACACATTGCCTGCTCACCTTATCTGTCAGATCATACTTCCCTGGGACATTCCCGGTTATGTGCTTGTCTCTGATGCACACTCACTGTCCAAGACCAAGTACCTTGTTCTGCTACTTAAAAAGTCTTCAAGCCACTAACATACCTGACAACTGATCCCATATGCTTGGACCTTTGTTAATAATCAGTAGTGGAGCACTGTGTCAAATACTTTCCAGAAACCCAGGAATTTGGAATCTGCTTACTGCCCTGCATCCATGGTTCACAGAATAGTGTGTGAGAAAAGGGCAAGCTAAGTTTAGGGAGACAGATGCATTCAAAATCCATGCAGATTTGTGGGTAGAGGGTTTTCTCTCTCAGGAAATTTATTACATTCAGAGTTAGAATAAGCTCCAGAATTCTGCAGCAAACTAATGTTAAGGAAATTGTCTCTAATATAGTTGGTTCATAATTATGTCCTGCTCATGTATGTAATCACCTTTACTTTTTTCCATTGCCTGAGACTTTGTGATAGATAAGATGTTCATGAGAAACACAAGCTAAGTAAGGAATCTATGTTGAAGTGTACTCTCTTGTGAAAGTAAATTGAATTTAATATCACCCTATATTACTATGAGAGATGCAGTTCAGCAGCTACAGATAAAATTACGTTCAGGGTATATAGTCACAGGGTTTGTGCAACCAAATGCTAGTCTTAGCCAAGTAACAGAAAATAAATGTGTGCCTTAGGGAGTTTAGCAAGTGAATTCACAAACATGCAGAGTGAATTCTCCAGGGCCATTGGGGTCAGGTGAGACAAATGTACTTCAGTTAAATTAAAAAATCAGACTGCATTCAAGAAAATAAAAATGTGCACACTTTCACTTCACCACATAAGAGTAGAGTGAAACAGGAAATTAGTGTGATTCATGCGAATATTAGGGAGGTAAGAAATAAAATAAATGAGTTGTTAGTTTGTTTCAAAGATCTCAGCGTTTGGTAAGAAATTTATATCATTTGTCTCTCTGAACACAATGTAACCACTGGGATAGGGATATTTGTAGTAGGTGGCTACATGTTACCTGCCTGTTCATGCCGATTGTCTATGGAGAAAGGAGGAGTTTCACAAAAATGCTTGTATATTCAAAAGCACAGAAATAATTGAACTTTCTGTAGACAATGATATAGCAGCAAGTGCTCGTCAGTTAATACTGAACAATATAATAACAATATTATTGTTACAGTATACAGGTGACCACAGGGTAATTTGTACAGTTTCATAAAAAACTGAGATATCCTAGCGTGCTGTCTGTCAGACTGAATGATGGAATTATTGATTTGTAGTGAGTTTAATGCAAATCTCTTAAAGGAATCTTACAGGTTTGATGTTATTAAACTTAGACAGTTTACTGTCACATTTAAGTTTACCTACTTGCATGGCTCATGATAATAGTACACTGACAGATAATGTATTCAGACAATGAGCTGAAGTTAAAGAAACAAAAATCTTCCCTGTGATAGATACATTACATATCTTAGCTACATGTAAAGTCCAGAAAAACTCAATGGAGGCAATAAAGATGACCAATGACAAACCAATGAAAATTTTAAGGAAAAACATAAGAACATATTGACCGGAGTGAAGCTTACAAAGAGCCTAATACCAGCTCCAAATTCAATGTACATCTTATTAAGTTTTTAACCATTTTTAAAATCATTTTCCTGTGAAAGTAAATAAATCAAAGAAACTTTGGGTCACTAAAACTATTAAACTATGTTCAGAATGAAAAAGAGAAATCTAGAAAATCATAGAAAACAGCCAAACTGGTAAGGATCTGATTCTGATACTTTATTAATCATTTTGTATAAATACATTCAATAAATATATGTAATCTGGAGTACAGAATTTTTATTCCTTACAAAATTCACATTAACTTCTAGAAATGAGTGGATAATCAAAGCTTTGACTTTCTCCTTGTGCCTTTGTCCTGCATGTGCACAGGATTGGCATGGTTATTAGCAGATTGAGCAGGTTTATTTTAGGGTATTCCTGGATACTCTTTCTGTTGCCATCCACTGAGATGGAATATCTGTATCTTAACAGTCTGTGTCTAGTGCTATTCACATGAAAATGAATGATAGTTTTCCAAATATTTATGACTCATATAACTGAGGTGGGACTTACCTACTGGGATGTGGAAAATTGCCTAAAAATCACTTCCAGACTGACCAGCACACTGACACTCATTGTTAAACGTCCTGACCAGCTCTATCCAGGACCAGTGCACCACTCATCCTCGAAGCAGTGCTTTAACATGCTCAGATTTCCTGGTAGGTAGCGGATAACCATATCTCTTGGATACAGTAAGTTATTTGTGTCACCTATAAAATTTAATTGTTGTGTCTCGACATGTAATGAAAGTAACCAACTCTTTTATATAATAAATGACAGCTGGCCATTCTGGTATCTTTTTAGCCATTTTCTAGTTATATCAAATTAGTTAAGCACCTTTACTTCACAGTACATTGCGATTTTGTGTTATTCAGTTGTCCTGTGTTTTGTGTCATTGTTTCAGAAATGCAATCAGCCTATGGTTCAATAAAATGTAATTTATGATATTATGTATTTCTAGAAACAAGTGTTGTACACAAAGACTGAGTCAGTCAGTATATGGAAAACAAAATTTAAATAATGTGTAGACACTTGTGTGAGTGAGTCTGTGCAAATGTCAGAATGTACATTTATAAATTTTGTTTAGCCCACTGATAACAAAACATAGACCCAGTGTTAGTAGTTAGTGCTAAAATCATGTAAATTCATGTATTTGTCTTGAAACTTTGTATGTAGGCTTTCACAGGACCTTCAAGTACTACCAGTTCTGGTAATCCTGGTTGACACTAACCCATGAATCGAACAAACTTTGCACTATTCATGCTGCCTTTCTTTTTGCACCTCTGATATAATGCCTGATATGGATCGCAGTCACTTGAGTAATATCGTAGGATGGATCATTGAAGTATTCTATAAGCAGTCTCCTTTGTAGATTGAATGCATTTTCCAAGAATACTATGAATAAATTTTTGATGGTGTACAGTAACCAGGATTTTAGGGTGGCTACTGTACATCATCAACATTTTGTGTAACATAGGAGCCATGATCTCTAACCCAGTGGTGGATATATATGGGGGCGTGCAGGGCAGGTCCCCCCCCCTTTCCCCCCCCCCTCCTTGCGGAGGCATCCCCATTGCCACCCATGCCAGTCAGCCCACATACTATTCATTCATTTCTTTCGTCAGTCGACTCGACTGAATTGAGTAGTTGTACTTTCCTATGTAGCACGCGCATCCATGTCATCATATTTTATACGTTTCTCTCTGGCACATAGATAGCTAACATACACTGATTCTGTTATGCAAGTGTTGTCTGTTTGTCCTTGATCTGACTATCCTACTTTGTACATGCTGTACAAAATATTTGCTTGTCTAGCTCCATCTATTGCTACAGTAGAAAGAAGTTTTTAAACACTGTGGCATACAAAGACATGGCTGAGATCGACAACGAGGGAGAATCGACTTAATGGCTTAGCTCTGTTGAACACTCAACCTGACACTGATTGTCCAATTGATGATGTAATTATCTAATTTGCCAGGAAGAATAGGAGCATAGAATTCATCATTTAAGGAAGAGAATCACAATTGTAACTATTTTATATCATACGATGCCATTGTCTTGTATATGCGTATGTTGTTGTTGTTGTTGTGGTCTTCATTCCTGAGACTGGTTTGATGCAGCTCTCCATGCTACTCTATCCTGTGCAAGCTTTTTCATCTCCCAGTACCTACTGCAACCTACATCCTTCTGAATCTGCTTAGTGTATTCATCTCTTGGTCTCCCTCTACGATTTTTACCCTCCACGCTGCCCTCCAATAATAAATTGGTGATCCCTTGATCCCTCAGAACATGTCCTACCAACTGATCCCTTCTTCTGGTCAAGTTGTGCCACAAACTTCTCTTCTCCCCAATCCTATTCAATACTTCCTCATTAGTTATGTGATCTACCCATCTAATCTTCAGCATTCTTCTGTAGCACCACATTTCGAAAGCTTCTATTCTCTTCTTGTCCAAACTATTTATCGTCCATGTTTCACTTCCATACATGGCTACACTCCATACGAATACTTTCAGAAATGACTTCCTGACACTTAAATCAATACTGGATGTTAACAAATTTCTCTTCTTCAGAAACGCTTTCCTTGCCATTGCCAGCCTACATTTTATATCCTCTCTACTTCGACCATCATCAGTTATTTTGCTCCCCAAATAGCAAAACTCCTTTACTACTTTAAGTGCCTCATTTCCTAATCTAATTCCCTCAGCATCACCCGACTTAATTAGACTACATTCCATTATCCTTGTTTTGCTTTTGTTGATGTTCATCTTATATCCTCCTTTCAAGACACTGTCCATTCCATTCAACTGCTCTTCCAAGTCCTTTGCTGTCTCTGACAGAATTACAATGTCATCGGCGAACCTCAAAGTTTTTATTTCTTCTCCATGAATTTTAATACCTACTCCGAATTTTTCTTTTGTTTCCTTTACTGCTTGCTCAATATACAGATTGAACAACATCGGGGAGAGGCTACAACCCTGTCTTACTCCCTTCCCAACCACTGCTTCCCTTTCATGTCCCTCGGCTCTTATAACTCCCATCTGGTTTCTGTACAAATTGTAAATAGCCTTTCGCTCCCTGTATTTTACTCCTGCCACTTTTAGAATTTGAAAGAGAGTATTCCAGTCAACATTGTCAAAAGCTTTCTCTAAGTCTACAAATGCTAGAAACTCTTTCCTTAATCTTTCTTCTAAGATAAGTCGTAAGGTCAGTATTGCCTCACGTGTTCCAGTGTTTCTACGGAATCCAAACTGATCTTCCCCGAGGTTGGCTTCTACTAGTTTTTCCATTCGTCTATAAAGAATTCGTGTTAGTATTTTGCAGCTGTGACTTATTAAGCTGATAGTTCGGTAATTTTCACATCTGTCAACACCTGCTTTCTCTGGGATTGGAATTATTATATTCTTCTTGAAGTCTGAGGGTATTTCGCCTGTTTCATACATCTTGCTCACCAGATGGTAGAGTTTTGTCAGGACTGGCTCTCCCACGGCCGTCAGTAGTTCCAATGGAATATTGTCTACTCCGGGGGCCTTGTATCGACTCAGGTCTTTCAGTGCTCTGTCAAACTCTTCATGCAGTATCATATCTCCACTTTCATCTTCATCTACATCCTCTTCCATTTCCATATTATTCTCCTCAAGTATATCGCCCTTGTATAGACCCTCTATATACTCCTTCCACCTTTCTGCTTTCCCTTCTTTGCTTAGAACTGGGTTTCCATCTGAGCTCTTGATATTCATACAAGTCGTTCTCTTATCTCCAAAGGTCTCTTTAATTTTCCTGTAGGCGGTATCTATCTTACCCCTAGTGAGATAGGCCTCTACATCCTTATATTTGTCCTCTAGCCATCCCTGCTTAGCCATTTTGCACTTCCTGTCGATCTCATTTTTGAGACGTTTGTATTCCTTTTTGCCTGTTTCACTTACTGCATTTTTATATTTTCTCCTTTCATCAATTAAATTCAATATTTCTTCTGTTACCCAAGGATTTCTACTAGCCCTCGTCTTTTTACCTACTTGATCCTATGCTGCCTTCACTACTTCATCCCTCAAAGCTACCCATTCTTCTTCTACTGTATTTATTTCCCCCATTCCTGTCAATTGCTCCCTTATGCTCTCCCTGAATCTCTGTACAACCTCTGGTTCTTTTAGTTTATCCAGGTCCCATCTCCTTAAATTCCCACCTTTTTGCAGTTTCTTCAGTTTTAATCTACAGGTCATAACCAATATATTGTGGTCAGAGTCCACATCTGCCCCTGGAAATGTCTTACAATTTAAAACCTGGTTCCTAAATCTCTGTCTTACCATTATATAATCTATCTGATACCTTTTAGTATCTCCAGGATTCTTTCATGTATACAACCTTCTTACATGATTCTTAAACCAAGTGTTAGTTATGATTATGTTGTGCTCTGTGCAAAATTCGACCAGGCGGCTTCCTCTTTCATTTCTGTCTCCCAATCCATATTCACCTTCTATGTTTCCTTCTCTCCCTTTTCCTACACTCGAATTCCAGTCACCCATGACTATTAAATTTTCGTCTCCCTTCACAATCTGAATAATTTCTTTTATTTCATCATACATTTCTTCAATTTCTTCGTCATCTGCAGAGCTAGTTGGCATATAAACTTGTACTACTGTAGTAGGCGTGGGCATCGTATCTATCTTGGCCACAATAATGCGTTCACTATGCTGTTTGTAGTAGCTTACCCGCATTCCTATTTTCCTATTCATTATTAAACCTACTCCTGCATTACCCCTATTTGATATTGTGTTTATAACCCTGTAGTCGCCTGACCAGAAGTCTTGTTCCTCCTGCCACCGAACTTCACTAATTCCCACTATATCTAACTTCAACCTATCCATTTCCTTTTTTAAATTTTCTAACCTACCTGCCCGATTAAGGGATCTGACATTCCACGCTCCGATCCGTAGAATGCCAGTTTTCGTTCTCCTGATAACGACTTCCTCTTGAGTAGTCCCCGCCCGGAGATCCGAATGGGGGACTATTTTACCTCCGGAATATTTTACCCAAGAGGACGCCATCATCATGTAATCATACAGTAAAGCTGCATGCCCTCGGGAAAAATTACGGCTGTAGTTTCCCCTTGCTTTCAGGCGTTATCAGTACCAGCACAGCAAGGCCGTTTTGGTTATTGTTACAAGGCCAGATCAGTCAATCATCCAGACTGTTGCCCTTGCAACTACTTAAAAGGCTGCTGCCCCTCTTCAGGAACCACACGTTTGTCTGGCCTCTCAACAGATACCCCTCCGTTGTGGTTGCACCTACGGTACGGCTATCTGTATCGCATAGGCACGCAAGCCTCCCCACCAACGGCAAGGTCCATGGTTCATGCGTATAATCAGTTTTAAAAAAAAGCTTTCTTAAAGTTTGCATGTGACTTGATTATTTTTTATTGCAGTAAAAGTAGCCTAAAGTTATCTTTAGTACCCCCTCCTTGATGTTTTTCTGCATCTGCCACTGCTCTAACCATCTCCTTATGTGACAAAATTGCATTATCCTATTGCTTAACTGAAGTCAGCTTTCAGGTACAACTAAGGCTGAAACTATCTCCATAGATTGTAACAGTCAGGTACTTGAATGAGTTGACTATTTCCAGTTGTAACTCATTGATATTTTAGTCAATGGATACTACGTTTTTGCATGTTTTGAAGGGCACAGTTTTACATTTACGATCATTTAAAACACGTTGCCAGACTCTGCACCATTTTGAAATCTTATCAGGAACTGTGTGGACATTTATGCAAGCGGCCAGTGTGGCCGTGCAGTTCTAGGCGCGTCAGTCTGGAACTGCGTGACCGCTACAGTCGCAGGTTCGAATCCTGCCTCGGAAATGGAGGTGTGTGATGTCCTTAGGTTCGTTACGTTTAAGTAGTTCTAAGTTCTAGGGGACTGATGATCACAGATGTTGAGTCCCATAGTGCTCAGAGCCATTCGAGCCATTTATGCAAATTGTTTCGGCTAGTCCTTCATTATACATGACTGTATCATCTGTAAAAAGTCTGAGGTTACTGTTAATGCTGTCTGTTAGTTGATTATGCAAAACGGACAGTAACGGACCAGTGTTAGCAGATGTAAGAACTGTCGCAGAATGTCCAAATTTTGTGAGTGTCATGAGCAAGTCCCGCTGAAGCCTTATGAGGAGTGGCAGGTGTCCCGACTTCAGGGCACTACTATCAGTTCTAAATGTAGTCCACATTCACTTCCAAGTTTCTCGAGCACATGAAAAGTTACAAAATGCGGTTCTTAGCTCCCTGATTGTGATACCGGTAACCAGTAAAGTTAGAATATGGTGAGCCAGGACGCCGCAGTCAGCCAGTGATGTAGAGAGACTCCCCAGCACATTCTCGAACTTTACATTTCGAAAACACTCAACCATGCGCTGCCACTGTTATGTTATTACCGACACGCATCACCACTCTCGTCAAATGGCCGATTGCGAGTTAGCTTGTTGCGCCACACAGTATTTCCATTCCACGGCAGAGGACGTCTTTTGAACCTGTTTTGTTTCAGTTTCGTGCACTTTTGTTTGTAATGAGAAACAAAACGCGAAAAACAGGTGCCTTTTATGTGTGTGCAGAATGCCTTGTCAACGTTCTCAATTCGTTGTCTGTAGAAATACTACGTTTTAAGTAATGCGCCGAATATGCATCTGTTTCGAAACACGGTGAATATAAACAGATGAATGAAGTTACATGATGGATATATTAAGTAACTAAATCAACAAGCCTAAAAAACGACCGTCTTACCTTTTAAAGTTTTATTAACATTCTTAAGAAACGCAAGGCACATAATACATTACTGTGCATTTCTTTCCTCCTATGTAACCTTTTAGGATTTTTTGTTAACGATTGATTGTAGACTTGCTTATGAATCATAGATGTCAGGAAGACTGCTGAAAAAACCAATTTTGTTTCTTTTCAGGATATTGCATGTGTTTCCTTGCACGTGTATTGCATGTGTTCTTATTAAGTTTTTGCTCTCCCTAGGCATTCATACCTGGACTGACGCAACAAATTTCATTGGTTTGAGCTGAGTACCAAGTGCCGGCTGCATATATAATTATTCCAGTCTTGTATTAGTCCGTCTCTCGCATTCGCCTCTATGTCCATCTCTTCCTTTCCTCCTCTCTCATCATCTTCTTCATCCCCTCCCTCTATCCAATTCCCCCAGCCCCTCCAGCCACTCTCAGTGCATCTATTCCTGCCATTCTGTACCTCCTCCTCAACACTACCTCTCTCCATCAGCTACGTCTTCCTCTGTCCATCTTCTCCCACCCGTCTAACTCCATCTCCTCTTCCTCATTTTTGTCCCTCCCCCCTCTCTGTCCACGTTCTCCTCCCCATCTCTCTGTCCATCTCCGCCTCCCCATCTTGCTGTTTATCTCCTCTTCTGTCCATTCTTTGCCCATCTCCTCCTCTCCTCTCTCTCTCTGTCCATTTCCACCTCCCCCTCTCCTTGTCCATCTTCTCTCGCCCGCGTGTCTGTCCATCTCCTCCTTCCCCCTTTCTGTCTGGTCACCTCCTCCTCCCACCTACTCTCTCCATGTTATAACTCCCAACACAACACAAGGCTGATGGTTCTTACCCCCACAGTATTTCTTTCCAGATCATTGCTAATATGTGGTTGAAATTGTTCCACAGCTTTAAGACAAGTGTTTTACCCCTGACTTTTCCTGTGTACACACATGTCAAGTATATTTCACACATATTTCACATGTGTTGTTACACATATTTCACCTATCTCTCTAGCGAATTTCACCCTACAGTTTCATTTCCACACAACTCTGTGTTTATGACGTTATATATCCTGGACTGTGAGTCATACAATGATGTTATTTTGCAGGTAAGTCCAGTGGTATATGTGGATACTGTTTGTGAAACGTGTTGTGACTAGAGTTACTTGTAAAGAAGTAACAAATTAAACCGTCATGCATGATGCCGCAGTTTTTCACGCATCTCAGTGTTTATGACGTCGTATGTCCTGAAGTGTCACTCGTACAATGACACAATTTTTGTCGTACATTAAGTTGCAGACGTAAATACTGTCTGCAAAATGTGTTGCGAATGCAGTTAGTAGTAAAGAAGTAAGAACTTAAAACGTCATGCTTCATTCGGTAGTTTTTATATGTGAACGGCGAAAATGTAGAATGCGATAAAATTTTCCCTTTCGTTGTTTTGTCGGTGTTGTCAGCGGAAACAGATTAAGTGTAAAGTTTGTCGCAGGTCACAAAGTGGTCTTATTGTCAGATACTGGATCAGTAAAGTATGAGTATTTGTTAGTCATGGACTATACTACTTTTCTCCCCCATCTCTATCTGTTTTATAGGTAGCTGGTTCTTTTCCTCACAGTGATTCTTTCCAAATGGTAAGTGATATGTGTACCAAGTTTGGTTGAAATCAGTCCAGTGGTTTAGGAGGAGGTGTAGAACATAAATACATATAACAATTTATACAGAGTGGTCAGTAACAGTCTGGAAAGCTGTTTCTCAGTTGATTAACATTGAAGATAGCCAATCAGTCCGTTGCGTATGCAAATTAGAATCTTGGCTTTGTATTATACGCCCAAACGAAGTTGACACTTGGTGTGGTGGCTGATGGGAGAGACCTTCAAGGCATTTCTATTTTACAATCACTCCCATCAGCCACTGCGTCGAGTGATAACTTCGTTTGCGCGAACAAAATATAGTACGGTACACTTTTCGCCTGTTTTGAAAAGAATTTTAATACAGAATCTAAGCATCTGTCATATATGACTTACTCTGCTTCTTAGGTAAGTACATACATCCATTTCTTTTATCATTGCTCCTTCCATTACTCAATGAATAAATACGTTATGAGTCAGTTCGTGTGGGTGATGTCGTTTACATAATCTCTGGAACAAAATGGACAACCGCGCATGTGAGTAAATAATTAATTTTTAAGTGATTACCTTTACCATTTCGCCCTACTTTGGTTTAGTAGCATCCGCAGTGTGCCTGTAATACGTGATTTGGCTGTTCATGTATTTTCTAGATACATTTCAACTTCTGTTGGCTGCTTATAAACAACTGCCATTGCACTTACTTCACGAGTTTTTACGTATTATTGATTGGAAATACAAATTTACATATTTTAGTGGCACTATATAATTCGGCTGTTTGGCAGCTTACGGTAGTTCAGTTGGTATTCGAGCACCCACACCGAAATGTGTATATTTTATGCTCTAAGTCACCAGCATCGATACAAATACGAGTTTTCTGCTGATAGTGTCCAAAAATTTTCAATACAAATCTACACATGTTTATTGCACCTTAGAATTTTGCTATTAGGCAGTATAGTTAAGTGCGTATTCGAGCACCTACACCGAAATGTGCTGCACTTTATGCTCCATATCCTATAGGAATTTGTGTTTTCCACTGTTAGTGTCAAAAAATTCCTATCGTAATGGGAAAAAATGAAAACGGAAAGACAAGTATCATAAAAAATGAAAATATCGAACGGTAAGGTGAACAATAACTGCAGTTTCACCCCATATCTGAAGTATGGGATCTGTACAGGAAAGGGTAAACACGAAATTCGAACGTAACGCAAGGAAGAGAGACTCAAAAATGTATCGGACGTATTACTACCTCAGTTATGAGCAGTGTAGCCTCTAGGGGAATTTCACAAGTAATCCATTACAGGCACGTCATTTGGACTCTTGTTTAGTAGGGGCGATCACTTAGGCGCTTCGACGTAGATCAAAAAATAAATAAAATAAAAATAAAAAATATTACGGTCTCAGTAATGTTGAATATCCCTCAAAACTCCATTTTAAACCTTGAGTGACATTTTCGATCGACAGGAAGTGTTCCTCATAGGCCATAACAAGGTCGACCAAGAGAAAGAACTCCATGGTACCGGTACTACCTGTAATCACGATGAAATTAAGAAATGCATTACAAATGTGTGCTTGAGGCTCAGAGTAACTGGTATGTACCCGACACATGCAGCAATGTACGTGTAACATATAGAAAGTACAATGACTGAGGGAAGGAAAGGGCTTTTCAGATCATGTTGTAGAATTCTTCTCTCGTCAGTAGACATCGAAGTAAACAGATATAATTAGATAACATTACACAGTTAAAAGAGACACCAGTTGTGACGTTGAATCAACCTTGTAGTATCTCACAACGAACATTTCCTGTCATTCAGCAAAATAAAATTCGTCTGAAGATTCTACCATGCAAAGAGATGTGCAGATGGCGTCTTTGTAACACTGTCTCCAAAAACTTCATCAGGCAGCAACACTGTGCTTACAAAGATAGTGAAAATATTGACTGGTACATTCTGGTGCAGTCCTTTTCGTTTTTTTCCTGTCTCTATTACCCTTCAGACTTATTCACTAGCGTAGCTCAGGTTATTGTGAAAAGGTAAATCAATGTCTTGTATGAATTTAAAACAGTATAACAAGATACGATGCTACATTTCTTATAGAAAAACATAAGGGGTAGCCTTAATACCTGGAAAAGCGAAGACCTTATCTGAAGCCCGATTTTTGGCTGTTCAAGCAACGTTGTACCTCACAAAGCACCTCCTTGTCATCTTGTCATTCTGGAAGTGCTAGCCCCACAGTAGTATCTTTATCTGAGGAAAGGGGAAGACGTCAGTGGGTGTCATATCAAGAGGACATTGGGGGTGAGACAAAATTTGATGACACAAAGAAGCTGCATGTGTGACTGTGTCGTGCCTAGAATGAGCTACGACACTCATATGGAACAGATTAACCCCATGGACAGCTTCCCTTGCTTTTGCTAACAGCCTCCAGTAACCTTGAACCTTGTCAGGACATTTTGAAAGTATGCTCCAGTGACGATTGTCCGTTCTGAGTGTAATCAGTTTGCACCACACTATGTTAGCCCCCTCCCCCCCCCCCCCCCCCCCGCAAAAAAAAAAATTAATTCAGCAACATCTTTCTTGATCATTGTTCAGTCTTGACGTTATTTTGGGAATGGCGAATTCACATGTTTCCACTGCTTCCTCTGCTTCTTTGTTTTGGGGTCATAGTAATATGCAGAGCATTTGTACATGTGATTTTTTAGCTGAAGAAGTCATCTGGACTGTTCTGAGATAGCTGTTGTAGGCCCTATAATTTTGATGTGGTTTTGCAACCGTCGCAAACAGTTATGGAGACGAACAGGTGTTGAACTACGTAATGATCAAAAGGCGTGTGAGATATTTAAGACAGATCTTTGTCAGATTTTCAACTCTCCCACTATTGCTTTGATTGACACATGCTGGTCTTCGAAGACCAGGGCCTCCACTTTTCTTGTGATTGCTGTTCTTCACAGTGAGACGGTGTGCTACTGAAACTCATTTACACAGGTATCTGCCAAGGGTGGTGAGAGGGGGCACTTACCCCGTTCTAGTATCTGAGGATGGTTTCTTATTCGTTACAGAATTCTTGCGAATTTATAACAGTGTCTGTCTGTGTACTGGGACTGCAGACATGTTACATGTAAAAAAACTATTTTTATGTCATAATTAAAACTTTATGTTATACTGGTACCTCCTAGTTACCTCCAAACTGCATTCCACTTCTCTAGAAATGGAGAAGCAAGCAGAGGAGAAAATATGTAAATAACTGCTGGGAGAATAATGGTCCACATCTAAGGATTAGCCAGGGAACAGAGCTGCGGAGTGGGACAGATGTGTTTTTGTTGTCGTAGGGAGAAGCAAGCAGCACTGTGGCTAGCTGGTGGGCGACAACGTCCAGCTGTGCCAGCTAACACGTCCACATTGCTGCTGTGGCCTCTTCCCATTCCATCCAAGGCAGTGTATACCAAGCTGTCCCTGTGCAACAGTTGCAGTATGTCACATGAAGATGACCCAGGAAACCCTCTACAATCTTTAACTACAATGGGGACTACTCACCAGGAAAGCGCATGTGCAAGGTAAGGGACACAACTAAACTGAAACTCCATGTTATTTTGTGTTAAATATGGTACCAAAATAGAGTCTCAAGTTCGTTCCTCTAGAAATTGTACCAAGACCAGTGGATCTGGTTAGTGCAAAAATAAATAAATAACTGCAGATTCTGTTACTGAGAACAGACAATAGACATGCAATTAGCCATCCGGTCAGCTGTAGCCTGTCTATGTGGAGCTTCCAGTCAGGTGTCACAGAGCAAGAGCTTCGAAGCATGGACACTTTACAGCAGTTGTCTTCAACAAAGCTCACACAGTGCTGGGCAGCTACCTCAATGAAATAAGATTGGGGATCCAAAAGAAATTACAATTAGTAAGTTATTATTTTTTGTATATCACACTCCATTTACAACAATGCATTGTTTAAAATACAGTGTTTATCAGATATACTGCACTTACCCTATGTCAAAGTTTTACCCATTGATGTAATCACTTTTTATATCTTCCAGCGTTATGCTTTGTAGAAAACACTTACTGTATGAGTGGCACTCCCCTCCCCCATCCCCTTCCCCCTAGATAAAGATCTTTGCAGTCCTAATTTGCATCCTGCTCCATTACACATATAGACATATCAATTAAGCGTCAGTATTAAGAAATCTAGGGCATCTAATGGGTATAGATTAGTATAAGGGTGTGCCTAGGACTGTTTGTCTTGAAATGGCATTCACAGTGAAATTAACATTAGTTGCACCACTCTCACCTTGTTCTCAGTACATGTTCCAGGTACATTCTGGCTGCATAATGACTCCAACACATTGTGTTTCAACAAATCTGTCCTGAAAATTTTTTAACATTCCAACTAAATTCAGTGATCCAAGTTTTATCTACTCCACTTGCTCAAAATTATAGACCCTGATTGAAGTGATCCTCAACTGACTGATGTATTTCTTCTGTTAACTGGCATTTCATGTGTTTGCAGTCTGTCCCTGGTTTCTATTGTCAAAATCCCTTCCATAGTTCCTATCTGTACCATTCCCATTATAATCTCTATTAATTCCACAATTATGATATTCATTCATAAGACTTTCATATTCTCTACTCCCTTGGCTTCCCCCCATTAAAGTCTGAATTCCATCCGGCATACTGATGATATCTGTGATTGGTATTTGATCAATTACCCCTCTCCAAAACACTATCGAGCTTGTCCGCATACTTTAAAACTTGTTCCATTGGGTCATAAGGTCCATAAATTAAATCCCATTGTATTCTCTGTGGTATAGTTTCCTTTTGAATCTACCATTTTGTGTCATTTCGTGAAACGGCCTGTCTAAATGTACTAACCTTTTTAACCAGTTTTTGCAAAATTCCTTCATTCTCATTTCTTCCTCTGTAGTTAGGTCCATTTAAAAATTTACTCTAGGTTCTGGGTTGTTCAAACTCTGACAAAGACTTATTTAAAAAACCCATGTCAGATTCAGCAAAAGTTACCCTCTGATCAAAATTTTGGTTTGCCAAGATAAATCTTCCACTTCAAAAAACTTCTTAAGAGATTTAATTTTTGAACTGTCTTTCAGACCAGTCACAAAGTTATGTTTACAATGTTGAAGATAAGACTATAGGGCGTAAGACATTACAATGAAAACTTTTCTCCGGAATATTGGCCCATATAACACTAATGTTAGCACACAGATTTTTAGGCAGTGTACTCTCTGGAAATTGTACTAGATGTTTGCTAACATTACGCGACTCATTTCCTGTCACGATCACAACTTTAGTTATACATTGTTTTTGACATCACCTAAATGTGCATCTAATTCACTAAGATTTTTCTCTGTTTCAATAATTAAGCTACTCATTTTATTTTCTAAGGTACCTTTGACCTTGCACTGTTCTCCTTTTACCTTATCATTTCTGTTTAATAATAGAACTGATTTTATAAAACTTTTATCCCATTTAATACTTTCTTTAACAAACTAAGTTTCTAAAATGATTAATTTATTTTCTATGGTAGGTACTCTGGAATTGATCCCCTATAAACTAGTATAAGAAAGATTTTTGTCTTTGGTAGGGTATTGCCCGAATTTTACCTTCAATTTCATCGAATTTGTCACCTACTAAGTTCATTTAAAAGCCTAAAAGTGTCCACTGTTGCTTTGTGTTAATCGTGCTTCTAGCTTCTCACTTTTTTCTTGAAGTTTTGCATCTAAGTGTTCACTTAGCATTGTTCTCTACTTTGAAAGGTCAAACCTGTTCGCTGCTTCTGCTTCGAAATTTGTAAAAATCTCGAATTCAACTGGGTGTAGGCTTTGTTATTGCTTGCATCCAACTTACTCTGCCGAACTGCAAATCCACTCAACACTTTTGTTGAATCAGGGGTATTGACTTCTTCTGAACCAGGCTGATGTAATATATTTCCTGGCATCCTACCAAGCAAAGTGGCACAGTTGTTGGTACACTGGACTCACATTTGGATGATAGTTCAAATCCTTGTCCAGTCATACTGATTCAAGTTTTTCATGATTCCCCTAAATTGCCTGGGGGGAATGCCAGCATGGTTTCTTTGAGAAGGTCACAGCCAATTTACCTCTCCATCCTTTCATAACACAAGCTTGTGCTTCATCTCTAATGACCTCGTTGTCGATGGGATGTTAAACCCTGATTTTCCTTTCTTCTTCGTGCACCCCACTATAATTAAATTTCTCTCACGATCCATTTATGTTACGGTTATTGATAGTCCAAAATAAAGTGTAAAGAAGTGTAAAAAGTTAAAAAAAAGTGTAAAGTCTCTTATTTTTCCTGCTGAAGGACAGTTTACTAACTGTTTTCGACAATGTGAGTCTATTCTAGCTCAGTTTATCTGAATTTTTCATGTTCTATGCACATTATTCTTCTGTAGTCATCTTGTATTGTTTTGTACACATTTTGGAAATTTTTTTATATATGCTGCTGACAAACACAATAATAATTAGAATTTAAGTCTATGATTTTCAGACCCTGGCAGCAGCACCAAATTCCAACACAGCTACCATGTGATTGTTAGACAAGGATATAAATAAATGAAAGGTATTAAGGTACCATGCAAACCACTAATCTTGCAAATTAAGTAGACAATTTTCTGAGTAGTCTTCTTATAGGGAGAAGGTGAATTACTTATCATTCACTGACAGCAGTCATAAAAGGGCTGCAACAATCCATTTGGGATTTCCATTACTGAGGCCTAGATTTTAGCGAATGATGGAAGTATTCCTTCTGCTGTTAACTTTTCAATCTATTATGATGTTTTCATTCAAAACTATGTTGACATGTCTGTTCTGAATCACACTGAAAGGTTAACAAATATTGCATTCCAATCCAAATTCAAACTCCCAACAAATACAATGATCAGCATTCAACTAATTGTGTACAACATGTCTGCCTATTTTGGTGCAGTGACGTAACCTAGGATATTGACATACGGTAGATGAATTATGAACGTAGAAATATAAACTGTGTTACACACTGTGTACAATAAAAATAGTACTCGTGTATCAATGTGGGGTGCAAAATTATTCCATCTCTTAAAATTTATGATTTTACTTACTTTCACTTACACTACTCATAAAAGTATGAGAATGGCTAATTTTGTAGTTTTCATATTCCTGCACTCAAAACACAGTTGCAAGATATTTTTATTAGCTTCAAAAAGAAATATAAATTGGAACAGCAGAGAAGTATATTAATATACCAAGCTCCCTGTAAAATCTAAGACTCGTGCAAAGTCGACCAAATGAGGCTTTGGAACATTCATGAGAGAAGGTAGTGGTGATAGATTCAGTTCACACTAAAAAGCTCAAAACTGGGTTCTTTACATTGTGAATTATCCTTAATGGACAGTAACATAACCATTGTGAGGATTCAAAGAGCTTAACCAAAGAGTCACGTAAGCCTAGAACATCACATTAATCAGACAAGAAGCTTACTTTTTTATGCTGTCATAACATGGTAGTAATAGAATAATGACATTCAGGTGCACACAATCTTTGCCAGGTTTCTCAGTCTACTTCATGCTTATAGGTTCCCACAACAAAAAGCAGAAGTAATGAAATTGGCCATAGGAGAAGCAGTCTGTCCAGTGGCTGCATCTAGCATCCACCAAACACCATTTGGCAAGCCGTCAATTGAATACATCCACAAATAAAAGAGTGGAGAGTGCCTTCCATCAGTGCTATACAAAACTAAATAAACTTATTGAGCATTGTCAATGATTTTTACTGAAGTAGAGAAATATTCACGCATTATGACTAAGTACTTTTTCAGAATATTAAATACAAAACACTATCTGTGAGTAATCAAGGAATCTATTAACAACTATAAATGTTTGTTATGAAATTAGCAGGGAAGACTGGCAGGTTGTGTGAGTATCATATAACGATCACTTTGGTTTTGTAAGCATTGTGAGCCTAACTTGCTATCATAAATGAGCAAGTCTCCTTTGAAAAATGGAATGTGAGCAGCTCATCCATCTCCTCATAATTAGCAATATTAACCATCAATATGAAAATTTGTAGAAAAAAACTGATAATTTTTCCATGTGTACGGACAGGAAAAGTTCATTTGAACTGTAACACGACGAATAACGTGAATTCAGTAGTTTGTAAGGAAGTAATGCGAATTTGGCAGTTTTTAAGGAAGTAACGCGAATTCGGCATTTGTTAAAGAAGTAACGCTAAATCAGCGTTTTTCAACAATATTTTTCTGTGTCCTCGTAAGAAGTTTCGTAAATCTAATGATGTCAGAAACATATTTAACGTTGAAATGATCCGTGTTCCATCGCCGTACTACTTTTTGTAGTTGTGACGTCACTAGTGGCCTTTCGACTATCGACTTTTGCGAGCGCGAACGAATGACCACTGTGCGAATTTCGATTATTTCTTTTGCAGTGTATGAGCCACAGTATGACGTTTCAAAGCAATGGCCTAATGAAAATCTATCACAAACACATCACAATGACGAAGCCTACAGTAATCGCTGACAAAAGGATAAGAGCGTTTGAAATCGGTGGTTTATGTGTTCCTGATAAGCTAACAGTATTTTGTAAATTCTGCAATGTCAGAGTTTCATGAGAGTGTGGCTGCAGTCGACCGCCAGTAACTTCACTGGCGATGCGCAGAGTAAACGCTCTTTGGAGACTCGAGATTCTTTGCCAGTCCCGTCTGCTACTTGACTGAGTGATACACGTGTCGTGAAATTCTACATTGTTTTTCTTGTGTTTCTGTAATTATAGGAACGTTAATAAAAGTGTCTTATCGTAATAAGTTGGAGTTTTCGGTACGTGGTCCATCACTATAGCCAAAAAAAACCACATTGATGACCCCGAGTCGTGAATATACATTGCAGTCACTCGCTGTGTATCACCGGTTTCGCGCCAATAGACAATGTCGTAGCCTCCAGTTTTTACGGCAGTGCACGATGCCGCGACTGCAGAATGGACATTCGACTGTGAGGCGCAACGCTTTACCTCGTGTGCTACTAATACACCGGGAATGTTCATATTTTCCGTGTTTGCCTCGCCTGGCCAGACGACCCTAACCTCTGCCGGCATACCACACCGGGCACTGTACACATCGTTGCAGACACCTTCTATGGCATTCTACACTCGACAGAATGCTCCTCCAGCACAGGACCACGGAAACCCCAAGTTTCTACCACACATCATGGACCACACGGCTGTCCAGTTTCTGGGTCCACATGCACGACCGCCGTTTAACGTGACCCCCTCCGTGCTGGTCAAATGGACACTCGGTCAAACAGTGTCGAGCCATTTATGCGCCTATCCATCCTGCCGCCCCACACACACCTCGGGCGACGCACCTGCTGTGGTTCCGCCCTGTCACTCGGTGCTCAATCACGATCTCGCACCTCTGCTCGAGATTTTGGCTGCATCAGCAGTTGATCAGCCCGCACCTGCTGCACTGTGCTCATCGTGTGGCCGTACAGATTCCGTGCCTACAGGTTGCAGTAGCTACTGGGAGATGAAGAAGCTTGCACCGGATAGAGTAGCATGGAGAGCTGCATCAACCCAGTCTCAGGACTGAAGACCACAACAACAACAACAAGGACTGGATACCATGTCTCGCCTAAACAGCTAACGTATGTTCAACGCAACACATCACCTGCCACTGCGGCACAGTTCGCACCAGTGAACACAGTGCAAAATCCCCGTACGTTTTGTGCCTTTCCTATAGCCCCGCAAGCACTGGCCCCCGGCCATTTTCCGAAGCTGCCGCCATTACAACCAGAAAACCCAGTGACGTGGTTTACCTTCGTGGACAACATGTTGGACATACATGGTATTGCGGGCGACAGCACTCATTTTGTGTGTTTAGTGAACCACCTGCATGACCAACCTGATCTCATCAGTGACTTATTGCAGAACCCACCTCAGAGCAACGAATATGCCTATGCTCGTGCATTACTCATCGAGCGCCTCTCTCGTCTGCAGGCCGATACAATTCACAACATAATTTACGACGAGATTTTAGGTGACAGAAAACCCTCACAGCTGTGGGGATGCTTGTGTGCACAGGTCAGTACCGAGATCTTCTTCGAACTTAGCGCTCTGGGCATCGTGGTTGGTGAAGCTGCCACAAGAACTACAGTTACATTTGCTTCCATATACCGCAGCGTTACTCGAGGATAAACTACGGCTGGCAGACCAGGTATACACCATTATTCGACACAGCCACCTCCCTCTGCGCAGCACAGTGCCTAATACCACCGAGGTTGGTAATCCTGGGGTTATAAATTCCACCGTCGGGCGTTAGAAACCAGGCGCGTGCATATAGCGGACAGCACACGGAACAGCAGCCATCTAGCCGCCATGACCTGGAACTGCCAGCGGGTCGGCAACAGCCTCTTCCCACCCCAACCGGGCTAGGGCCTGCCCACCCCGCCTGATGCTTCGGCTGGTGGGCCAGGTACAGCTGACTCATACATATGCTGCTTTCACACCATTTTCAGGGACACTGCTCGCAACTACTGTCCACCCTGCTCGTTCCCAAACGCCGCACATGGGCCGCAGTAGGCGCCACAGCCCGCGGATACAGGCAGGGGTGCCCGCAGACATTGCATTCTATCAGATCCCCCATCTCACGAGGACGTCTGTACGCCTTGGATTTACGTTCGCACCGTTATTTTCTTGTCGATACCGGAGCAGACATTAGTGTCATACCTCCCACATTTTCTGTAGAGGACACAACACCAACCAAACTGTCCCTTCGATCAGCAAATAAGTTGACACTTCGTGTCGAGGGTTTGACCAAGTTACCTATTGAACTGATACCTGACAAACAGTTCACTTGGTCCTTCTACGTGGCTGATGTCGAAGATCCAGTGTTAGGCATTGACTTCGTTTTCCACTTCGGACTGTCTCCAGATCTTTAGTCAGCTGCATTATTGCAGCACGCCTCGTCCACTCATTTTGCATGTTCAGTCACCTCTTCAGCCCCCCTTCCCTGTCAGCTGCCCCATGACTCCGGCACAGCTCCCATCGAGTGCTCTTCATTGGCGGACAGCCTCACAACTTCCATTGCCCAGCTCCAGCCCGAACGCCCTGCAGTCGCTGGTCTCTGTGCTCACAACGCCGAACTGAACCATGCCATATTGTCGGCTACGCAAGTCCTCACCGAGGCACGATGCCTCGTACAACGCCTGTCAACACTGCCACCATCCAACACCAGAGATGCACCTCGTGGAACTTTGTCGCCACCAATGCAGACAGCTTACCCGGCACATCAGGTTAGTGACTCTTGTGTGCTACCGATTCCCATTCACGACACCCCCGATCGAGTTCGCCAGCCGAGCTGTACGCTATCATGAATGGCACAACACACAAAATTGTCACGAGAGATGGGCCTCCAGTGCGCCATAAAACTCGCCGACTGTCACCACATAAACTATGCATTGCTAAAGCCACAGTGGAGGGACTTCTACGGGCAGGTATTGTTCGCCCATTGGACAGTAACTGGTGCTCGCCGATATTCTTAATCCCCAAAAAGGACACCACTGTGTGCCTCTGTGGCGACTGTCGTCACCTCAATGCGCGGACGGTATTACACAATTACCCGATACCTCACATACAATACTTTGTGCAAATACTTAGCGGAGGATGCATCTTGAGTGTCTTGGACTGCCGCAAGGGATATTTACTGATACCAATGGAACAGAGTGACATACGAAAGACAGCAGTGATCACACCTTTCGGTCTGTACGAATTTTGTTACGTGGCTTATGGTCTCAAAATTGCGGCCCAAACTTGGCAACGTTTTATAGACTCACTTCTTTTTAACTGCACATATTGCTACACATACCTTGACAACATACTAATTTTCTCCCCCTCTGACAGGGAACATGAACTCCACCTGGCCACGATACAGGACTTATTGACACGTAATGGAGTCAAGATCAATAATGACAAGTCACAACTCAGCTGCACTGCTCGTGCTTATTTACAGTGCCAGTGCAGCAAAGTTGGCAGGCACACACAGCCCAGTCTAGGTAAATTCGACATCCTGAAAGGCCACTTCCCTCACGTACATGTAGATCTCGTAGGACCATTACCCATGTCTGATGGTTTCAGGTACATCCTGTCTGTCATTGACCGCTTTACATGTTGGGTCGAGGCAATACCCCTGCAGGAAATCACAGCAGATTCCATAGCACGCGCATTTGTATCCTCCTGGATAGCTTGATTTTGCTGTCCTACATCCATCACCACCGACCACGGAAGGCAGTTTGAATCCCTGCTGTTAAACAAACTCTGCATCCTCTGTGGGGTGGATAGATTCCGCACTACGGCTTACCACCCTCAGAGCAATGTACTGGTTGAGCAGTGGCACAGAACTCTGAAAGCAGCACTTATGTGCTACGGTGGTGAGTGGTGCAACGCTCTTCCCTGGGTTATGCTAGGAATAAACACGGCTTACAAGACAGACCTCCAGGCTTCACTTGCAGAGTTCCTGTATGGCGAGACCCAAGTTCTCCCCGCAGAGTTCTTCAACAACAAAGCAGTCGCCGACCTATCCGACCTCCCCATGCTAGTTGAGCGTGTCTGGACACACATAGCTGCAATCCGCATGCCTCCTCCACGACCTCATACCCGTCCTCGGGTGTTCCTGCATTCGGCACTGTACTCTTGCGAGTTCAGTATGTTACGGGATGACGCAGTCAAACCGTTATTACAGCCACCTTACGCTGGCCCGTATCGAGTAGTGGCTCGCACGGACAATACTATGGACATTCTCGTCAGTGGTCGCCGGCAGACAGTTTCCCTCCAATGTGTGAAACCAGCCTGGACGATCGAGGAATCTGTAAACCCCCCCCCCCCCCCCCCCCGAGTCGAGTGTTCTTCCATCAGGTGATGACCCCGAACTCACACAGACGACTCACTCCCCTGTGCCCCTCCATGATCGTATGCACACCGACCCTATACCTGTGGGCAACTCAGCGTATGATGATACTCTACCCTCGTTTCAAACAGGCACTGTATGTGACAATCCACAACCTCAGGATCAACCACATGTTGTGTGTGACATTACACTGTCCAAGTGTTGGCACACAATACCCACATAGAGTGTTCCAGTGTTTCTCCTGAACTACGTTACTTTTCTCCCCCACCTCCGTAGTGCTCCCTACACCCACTGTCGACAATACCTGCATAGCTATCAACGCCTCTGAGTGCCCACGCAAAGAGCTTTCCTTGCAGCTCCATGAGGGATCCATCTTCGTCCTCCGCATAGGGGAAACTTCACGTGGGTCCACACCCTTGTCACACATCACCATGCTGCACACAGTCCCTATCCCAAATGGGGTGGAAATGGCTGCCATAGCTGCAACGTTCAGCACCGATGGGATGCTCAAGATTCGCATGCCCCTGTGCCAGTCCAGCTCACGCGCGCAGGTCGACCAGTCCCCCCCCCCCCCCCCCAATGGATGGCGAACTATATGAGCGCTAGTCCTCCCTGCACAGACAGTATGGACTCTTAGCACACGCTAGTATCAACCAGCGAGCATCCCACGACGCCACTACACAGGAAGACACCCACGTCCTTCCCCCAGTGCTCCGCACTCCCAGGGGGGGGGAGGGGGGCGGGGCGCTCTCTGGCGACAGTCAGCCCTCAGTAACTTCACCAGCGAAGCGCAGAGTAAACAGTCTTTGGAGACTCGAGATTCTTTGGCAGTCCCGTCTGCGACTTGACTGGGTGATACACATGTCGTGAAATTCTGCATTGTTTTTCTTGTGTTTCTGTAACTATACGAATCTTAATAAAAGTGTCTTATCGTAATAATTTGGAGTTTTCGGTGCGTGGTCCGTCACTATAGCCAAAAAAAACCACAGGAGTAGAGGGATTCAACAGTGAAACATGTGCAGACGAAGAAACTTAAGGGCAGCAAGTTGAAGTAGACCAGTTTGCCGATAAAGCGGCAGTCTACGATTAGCAGCAGCTTTGAAACTGCAAAAAAGAAGAAGAGCGATTTTGAATATCTGGCCCAAAGGACTGTGGAAACATTTTTGCAGGCCAACATTACATTCCACAAACTGGATACATCATTGATAATAATTTTTTTCACATTATTTAAAATACATGCATCACTCCACACCATGGTTTAGTGATAATGCTTTGATCATAAATAAGGATACAATGGTATTGAGGAATTTCAGTAATATTAAAAGTAAAGCTAGAAGAAGAGTAAAAACTGAGTTAGGGAACTATGTTTTTGCACAAGCTCCATACACAAAATTCCTCGGTATATGGGTGGATGAGCACTTGAGATGGGAAAAGCATCTAGAAATTTTGAGTAAAAAGTTTAGTAGATGCTGCTATGTGTTAAGAATGCTTTGGGAATGTTGCAACACTGAATCATTGCTGTGTGCTTATTATGCTTACATGAACAGATTGCTTATATACGGTGTGATCTCCTGGGGAAATACAGTTACGCCAAAACAAGCTTTCAAACTTCAAAAAAGGGCTGTTAGAATAATGAAAGGGGTTCAGAGAAGAGTGTCATGCAGGGAAATATCTAAAAAATTTAAAATAATGACTCCTCCAAGCTTATACATCTATGAATGTGTATGCTTTCTGAAAGCTCACCAGGAGTTTTCAACAATAAATAATCAGATTCATAACCATGAAACAAGGAACAGGGATGATTTTCACAGAGACACCCACAAAGGAGCTCTCTACTAAAAATCGGTAAACTACCAGCCCAAAATACTTTTTAGTACATTGCCTTTTACAATAAAGAAAATTAAAGAATTACATAAATTCAAGGTAGATCTTAAACAATTTTTACTAACACATAGTTTTTATAGCATTGAAGAATATCTGAATATGGAAAAGTAATATTATGTATGTATACTGATATAAAATATTTGTATTATCCAAGTTTTTGAAACAAATTAAAGATAATAGACTATATTGTAATTGACTACATACATACAATGTATATTGCTAATGGTTGAATAAAGAGATTGATTGATTGATTGTGGCCAAGCGCAGCAACAGTATAAAAATGTTAAAAATTTAAATAATAGTCTCTGTTGCAGATACTTTATTGATGACACATTTCACGCATCTAGTGCATCTTCAGGTCATTCTTGAGCTGTGAAGACTGGCTTCTGTGGTCTCCAAAGCTCAAGAACGACTTGAAGAAGCGCGAAACATGTCATCAATGAAATATCTGCAACATGCTGTTATTTTCTTTTTTCCTTTGGTATTTGTTTTTGAATAATTATTTGTGTCAAAGTTTTTTGTTAAAACAATTTTTCTCTACACTTGTCTCATGTTTGGCCCATCCTATCTTGGAAATAGTTACATTTTCCACATAGCATTGAAAAATGGTGAAATTTGACAAAAATAGATAACTGAAAATAGGAAAAGCTTGCCAGAAATAACACCGATAAATAACACAGAAAAGTGCAAAAAATAATACCGATTTTCGCCATAAAATAGCACCGACTTTTTCCTGTCCCTAACCATGAGCAAGTTTGTTTCAGTACATCCATTACAATGGAGTGATTCAAACTTTACATTCATCTAAGGAAAAGTCCAAGCCATATTAAGAACACTTAGAGTTTATCAGAAACTGAAGCTTCTGTCAGCATTAGTATCTCATACATAGGGACCTATGTTGGTATCAGTATACACAGAGGAAGTGTGCATCTCCCAAATTCCAACAGATCATCATAATGTTTGAGTTGCCTCACAGATGCTGAAATGGTGCAGCTTCCATTGCAATCCCTCAATAAGATATACAACCTATATGCAAACAAACTATTAGTTTCTCTAGTGATATAGGTTAGCCACTTGAATAGAAAGGAATCTTACATTTATACATCCTGTTCCAGTCTACATAATTAAAAACATATTACAAGTTTGTACACATTAGTAGCGTAGTAGAGTGATACACTGTTTTCCAGGTTGAACAATAAATATTAAAGTTAAACATCATTTCATGGTAAAAATTATTGACACTAATTAACATTTGTAATGAAAGATTCACTCTGCAGATGAGTGCGTACAGATGTGAAACCCCCTGGGAAACTATGCCCCAGACTGAGACTCAAAGTTGGGACCTTGGCCTTTCATGGGCAAATGCTCCACCAACTGAGCTAATCAAGAATGACTGATGACCACTCATGACGCATCTTCACAGCTTGGTAGAGCACATGTCCATGAAAGACAAATGTCCCAAGTTTGAGTCTCAGTCCGGCACAGAGTTTTAATCTGCCAGGAAGTCTCATTAATTAACATGTTCTGACAGCAGACTTCCACTGTAACTGACATTATTGCACTATTAAAATTATGAGGGAGACTTTTTCATATCAGCATGAAGATTTTTATCATCATGCAGATTCTGACATGATCTGACTTAATGATGTTATGTGAGTGCTTTTTGTTCACAAACTTTTTTATACACAGGTGGTGCACATTCAAAAGTGTATCTAGGACTCGCAAGTTAGTGACAGGTGTAAGAATAAAATGTTTTTTCTGAAACTACAGTAACTTGTAAGTATTAATGTAAAAGAGCCAACTGAAATTGAAATTCTGAACTTTCATTGTCAGTTGCCTGAGATTCAGAAGTTAATTAGTTTCACATAAATTAAAGTATGTTTCAAGAGGAGTAAAATATCTATCACAGCACTTTGTATTCTGTCTCTTCACTCAAAACATTTCCCCATTGCTTACAGTATTCAGCATTTCACTTTTAATGGAATGAATTGTGTCTTTGGAATTAGGAAGGTAACTGTAAACAACTGAACCATAAATTTAAATGGAATCTTGCACAAACAACAATTTGGCACATTCATATACAAAAAAAATTAGTTATTCATCTGAGTACAAAACATAACAGATGGAGGAGTTTCACCTAGTTTAAGACTAACTCTTAAATTTCCTATACCGTGAGTTTGAGATGATAAATCAAGACATATATCCGATCCTTACATGCATGTCAGGAAAATTATCATTATGGTAAAATTAGAGAAATTTCCATTTCTTCAAGATTTCCTCATAGTTGTTCCTAACAGTCATTATCCACAAATTGGATTAGAATGTAGTAAACTAATATACTATATTTGTCACACCATAAACAAATTAGTGGCTCTGAGCTGACAGATATATTAGAAGATACAGGGTGAACTGTGTTGAAGGAGTAATGACACTTCGCTTGAAGATGATGGGTACAAAACCCTTTGAAACGTTGCGAGAAGACGACGCCTTTACTCGGCTGATCACCCGAGAAGATTTCACGAAAGGAGTAATGTGAGTGTACAGGAAAGCAAAGGATTTGAAATCTTCTCATTCTATGTATGTATCTAGATTAAATTGTATCCATGAGAAGCAGGCAAACATCATGGAAGGGACCAGTTTGTTTGAGGTATTTTGCTGCAAAACATGGAACAGACCGCTAAACACATTTACATTTCATACTAGTTTTTCCACTATTGAAAATATGTGTTACCTTTGTCATTAAACACATAACTTTATTTTGCATTCCTTTATGGACTAAGCTAAAATACAAAATAAGTTACAAATAGTTCATAAGATTTATTGATCCTGTTAATTTTCCAGAACTGCAAATGAAAACAATTAGCATTTACACAGCTTGAATTACAGTTGTGGAAGACACTGAGAGACAAGGCTAAAGTCATTCACTTGGTTAAAATGGTATAACAACCTGCCAAAAGTGAAGTTTATAGCAGTAAGCAGACATCATTAAACATAAGTCTCCAACAGGTCAAGTTCAAAGAATAACCACATATAACTAATGTAGTGTGAGATTATTGTCAACACTTCAATCAGCAATGGAGAGGAATACATGACCTAATGGACAGAAAGGAGACTGTGTCTGTGGCAACTTGGTCATAAACTGACTGGCTGGCATACCTATACCTACATGATCTACCAGCACTACCAGCTTTGCTGCTTGTCGCTCACAGTAAAGGCACTGGTTGTAACAGTAGTATGATGTAATCCAGTGATATATCTTGTGGCATTACAAGAACCCACTTTTGGTGAGTCAGCACATAGGGACCAAAATGAGCTGCATGACTTCTATTTGCCATCGGCCATACATACGGCAGAATATGCTTCATCTCTTATACATAATAACAATTCACTTAATTACACACACACTTCACCATAAATTTTAACACATGTTCACAATCTTTGCACTAAAACATTTCATTATACATAATGCTTAAAAAAATATACATAATTTAACTGCATGTATTTATTAAACAATAGCAAATCAATAATAAAAGTCGAGACGTATATTTACAACTCTCTCAAGTTTAGATTACATATGTTCAGTATTGCTTCCACTAGCAATATGAACAATGCCACATCAGTACTTGAATTCCTCCCTTACTCAATAGCATGTCATCATCACTGATATTATGGCAGTACTGGTCCAGTTCTTCTGCTCTGTAAACTGGTAGAAGTGAAGAAGGTTTGTGGATGTTGGTGCCCCAGGATGAAGCCTAAGGTTATACTGTGGAGATGGAGAAGGAGGCTTGGCCCAATACAGAGGTTAGGGTGAACTGCAGAGCCAAAGTTGATTTGCATGGTACTGGAAGTTTGCCTCACTGGCCTTTACCTTAGAACACAGTAACTTTGCTTGGGATCCATCCTAGCATCCAGCTGTATGTGTGGTCTCACAATAGGGAGTCCACAAAGTAGTGCAGGTGAGCTGAATGAGGTGATTGCTGCACTGTGGGACATAAGAGATCTAACAAGATGGAGTATCTTGGTCGGGAACATCCAATGAATTGGAGTCATTTGATACAAAGAGAGGGATCGCACCGTGGTATTGTCTTTGTTGTCATCTATGCACATTGCTTTCTTAAGTTATTGTTTGAAGGCATATACAGAACTTTCTGCTTAGCCACTTGAGGCCAGAGGGAATGGAGCTATGAATAAGTGATCAGTATCAATAGACTGGCAAAAACAAAATAATTAAGCAGACACAGACTGTGGGCTAATGCTTGATACGTGAGCTGTCAGACACGTTAAAAAAATAAGTTTGAGGGCTGGGTTAATATAGTGATTGCAATAGAAGATATCTATGCATACAAGCAGTAGAAGAATATATTTGTGCCACATACTGAAATTTACATCGAGCATGGATGATGATAAGTCACATTTTGCTATGGATAGCTCCAGTGAATTCCATATTAAAGTGGTCCCATGGAATTTGTGGGATGGGGCAGGTTATGCAGCAGAGCTGTGGAGTGGTCTGGTGGTTTGAGCAGGTTGCATATGTGGTGGCCTTACACTCAACATCTCTGTTGATTCACAGCCAATAGTGATGGTGTCCCATTCCCTTCATGTGAATGGTGCCATAATAGTCACCATGGAGAATATGCAGGATGAGAAGGCAGAAACATTGAGGCATGATCACCCTGCAGTCTTCATTTTCCAGGAGGTGGAGAGTGACTCTTATGATGACCTGTAATTGATGCTAGAGAAACTGATTTATGCAGAGTTCCAATGGTGATGTGGAAGGTAGGTTTGCAGGTCAGCCATTGGTAATAAAGTGCTGTATGTG